>NC_134540.1:43537500-44162500 GCF_050624435.1 Tenrec ecaudatus | reverse complement strand
TCAATTCATTATACTATGGTGCCTTGTGTGTTGTTGCTGTGATGCTGGAGGCTATGTTACTAATATTTCAAATACCAGCAGGATCCCCTCCAAGTGGTTTCAGCAGAGCTTCCAGAACAAAATATGAAAAAGGAATAGCCTTCAAGATTTAGAATTAGGAATTCAGGAATTAGGCTTCCGAGGAATTAGCCATGAAAAACTTCTGAATAGCAGCAGAATCCTGTCAGATAGTGAGATCTAATGAACAACATGCCCAGTGTCAGAAGTACTGCCAGGAGAAGAGCTCCTTTGGTTGGAAGGCACTCAAACTATGACTGAGTAAGATGTGCCTTCTCAAAGTCGAGTGAACCATAGACCATAGATGGAGCAAAACCTTCAGGGCCTTCACTTGTTGATGCCCACTTAACTCAAAATGAGAAGAAACAAATGCAAACATCTATTAATAATTGGTATCATGTGCTTAAATATTGTTCTATAATTTGAACATTCTGTTGAGTCAACTTTCTTTGAAATGGGTACAAATAAGAATCCCTCCAGTCAATGATCCAAATCACCATCTTCCAAATTTTCTGGCATAGATGAGAGCGTATTTCCAATGCTTCATCTGCTTGCTGCAATATTTAAATGGTTATTCCATCAATTCCAGGAATTTTCTTTTTTGGATAATGTTTTCAGGGTAACTTCATTCTATAGCAATGGTTCTTTCTGATATGCTATCTCCTGAAGTGGTAGAATATATTGACTGGTTCTTTTTGGTATATTGGCAGAATTCTTCATGATTCACTAGCTTTAGTGATCCGTACATAAATTTGTATTGATTCGACTTCCCTGAATGTGGGTAGACATATAAACCTATAACAGGCAGAATTGTACTTTGAGATAGATCTTGAAATATCCTTTTTTGGCAATGAATGCAATACCATTCCTCTTGATTATGACATCTTAGCATAGTAAACCATGTGATATTTATTGAAAATGGCCAATACCAGGCCATTTCAGCTCACTAATGCTTTGTATAAGGACTGGTCTTTATTTGTTCCATTTCATTTTTCATGATTTCCAATTTTCCTAGATTCATACTTGCCAAGTTCAAAAAATAAAATTAACAATTGCAACCTGGAATGTACAATATGACTCTAGGAAAACTAAAATCTGTAAAAAATTAAATGGAATGCATAAAGATTGATATCCTAGGTATTAGTGAGCAGAAATGAACTGGTAATGGTCATTTTGAATCAGAAAATTGTATGGTTTATTATACCAGAAATGACAGATTCAAGAGGAATGAAATTAAATTTACCCTTAAAAGGACATTTCAAGCTTAATCTTGCAGTACAGTGCTATTGTGATAGGATAATTTCCGTCTGCATCAAGTAAATCCAGTCACCACCAAAGCCAGTGATGAAGAAATTGAAGATTTCTACCAATGTCTCAGTTGCTGGTAAGTTGGTTCAAACTCATGGTGAACTTAGTGATAACAGAACAAAGTAGTCTAAGATACTTACACATCTCTGGAGTTGTCTTCTTTTTCCATCCTGGGCCTTCCTAAAAACGGCCAGAACAGGTTCCACTTTCTCATGCTCCCTTTCACAGTACAATGCTGATCTTTCCGTTTTAATTTAAAAAAATCATTTTATTGGGAATTCTTACAGATACCATAACAATCCATAGTTCAATCACATCAAGCAGTATTGTACAATGATACAACAATCAGTTTCAAAACATTTTCTTTCTTCTTGAACTCCTTGATATCAACTCTCTTTTGATATCAACCCTATTGATCCCCTCCTCCCCCCACCATATATATGTATATATATATTTGTTTGTTTGTTTATATGTGTATAAAAATATACACATTTTTGTGTATGTATATATATGTACATACACACACACAAATGCAACAAGTAAGCAGATGGACTTTGGACCTCTACTTAAATCGTACCTCAGTACAAGGACAGTTTATTCCAATAATGTGGCATTGTATGATACCTTCCTGACACTATCGCTGAAGACAAAATGGGTGCATAAGCAAATGTGGTTAAGAAAGATAATGGTGCCTGGCTAGTAAAAGATACAGCCTCTGGAGTCATAAAGTTAAACAAGCGGTCATCTAGCAGGGAAGCAGCAAAACCTACATGGAAGAAGCACACCAGCCTGTGTGGTAATGAGATGTGGATTGGAAGAGGTATCAAAAATTCAAAAACAAGCAGCCAAATGGATGTGAAGGGGCATGGGTGTATGGAAACCCAAAACTCACCTGTAAAATAATTGGACAGTCCCTCTCAGAAGGCCACAAGGAAGAGTTGATAAATCCAAGGTGCAGTATGGCACTGAAAAACCACCTAACTATCCTAGAGTTCTTTAATATATTCTCCCCTTGCTATTATGATTTTTATTTGTTTTAATCATGTTAGATTTGGGTGGTTGTTACATAATCTGGTGTCAATTTGGGACATGAAAGATTAAGAGTGAAGGTGTGGAGTCCAGCCTGCCAATCGGATCATAGCCAATGAGGCCTCTGTGTGGGCATAGTTTTCTCCTGAGAGTTCTGGGAAATCTGTTTTTTCTTCCTTGGAGGTGGAGAGACTCTGTTCAGTCCCTGGACGACACTCTACTGACAAGGCTCACATCCTGAGATATCCCTGAGAAGAAGCCACATACACCTACCCTGATGCAGCCTGAGAAACTGGAGTAGCTATGTTGAAGCCCCTGCCAGTGCTGAGATGCTTACAACACCACTGGATCCAAAGATTTTCTACCCACTGGCTTGTGCTGCTCCTGCATTCAGCATCATTGCATGTGTTTCCAGAGTCCAAAGAGGACTTTATAGATTGGTATTGGCCATATAGATTGGACTGGACTGAATTGCTTTCTTAATGTACAATTTCCCTTTATATACCTGGCAGGGGAGATACCATGATCACGAAGGGGGTATTCCCAGGGTGAGGTTTATGCATTGCACTCCGGATATGCTGACCCTTCGATCTTCCCAAATGTGGGAAACTCCACTGCATAATTTGTGGTAGTGGGGGACTACGTTCACATTTTTAAAAAATTCTCTCTTATACACATGTGAGTTTCTATGGATTTGTTTCGCTGGTATACCCAGATTAACACAATTTTCATGTGCTCATTTATATATTTAAGATTGTTTGGGACATGAAAGTCAAGATAGATAGCCCTTCAGAAACAGTAATAGGAGTAATGATTCCCGAGGGCACAGAAGGGGAGGTGAAGAAAGGAGGAATGGGAACTAATTGCATTGATGACTGCATAATCCCTCTCAATGGGATTGAATAACAGAACTATGTGAATGGATATATTGGATTGTATAAGATATAGCCCCCCAAAAAAACACCCAAGCATTATTTCAGGATAAAAAAAAAATAAGTGTTCCAGTTCTCATTCTGAACATCATTTTCTCTAGAAGTACTTTCATGATTCCAAAACTGAGACATTTACTTTCCCAATATATTTTCTTATGACCTTGTACTTCTCTTTCATCAAAGTATTCAGAGTTCATTTTAATTCATGTCTTTCCCCACCACACTGCTATAACATAAAAATGCTGTATATCTTACACCTAGAATTTTGGATAAAAACCTGACTGTAAAATTATGTGGATGGAGAATAAGGCTCCCTCTTATTTAAGTATTTTTGGAAAATGTTTGCATTGAGTAACATATTTCTTATATATTCTTCATGCAACTTTGACTGAAATTGTTCAATAGTCATTTAGACAATTACTTATTGATCACTCAAAATGTACAAGGCACCATGACCAGTGCTGAAATTTCAAGGGTGAATAAGAAAAATATGTCTGATACAGCTACTTAGAATTTAGTAAGAAAGAATAAATATCTTTAATAGTTGCTGATAATATGCTTGCATTTGGTTAAGAAAGACATTAAATAAAACTGTGTTTTTATTTAGGAAATCGTTGTTGAGTGATTACTTCCTTGATAAGTAGTATGCCTGAAATTACACAGATGAATGAGTCTCAGTTCCTGCTTAAAGCACACATAATCTATCAGAAGATATTGACACATATTCCAAATAGCCTATCTATGAATTTGGATTCACAGAACTTTGTTATCTAGACCTTGAGCCTAGATCTAATTTTCTGAATGCAATCTCACCATGACATTTTAGACATGTAGACACCTTCAAATGAATTTTCAGTACTATTAACCAGTTTAATGTTCATTAAATATTTACTTAAGAAATAGAATCATATTATTTAAACCATACCAATGTCTATTATGTTATGAGTGTTGCTATGAAAAATATGACTAACTTGTTAATATTGAAACTATTCCTTTCCTTGTGCCTTTTTGTAGAGTGGAATATGAGTTACAATGGTCACTATACAACTCACAAGAATAATTCAGAATAACTTTTGTTCTGTAAATTAATAAAGTCATGTGATTTTTATGTTTTTGTATCTCTTTAAAACAACCATTTTATTTCCTTACATTAATTAAAATGAATTCCTTTAACCCAAAGTCAATTTGTACACACTTTCCCCAAGTTCTCTGGAGTCAATAATAGACATAATTGTTTTTATTTCATTTCATTTAGAAAATTTAACTCTATGGAGACCTTCTTTCATTAGAGCACTGCTTATTCTATTAAACTTGGTCATTGAGTATATTTACTTCACTGGCAAAGAATGTAAATTGAATGCAAGAATGTGTCAATTTATGCATTCTGAAAGTTTCTGCAGAATCCATGATCTTTCATGAAATTCTCAGAGGAACCAGGACCTAAAGACTCAAAAGAACATGTAATCTTTATTATTCCATTTTGAAATTTTTGAAAACACAAGACTTCAGTCAAATATTGTAATTAGAACACGAAGTATTTTTAAAGAATATTTTGCCATCCCCAATCAGGGTCAAACTGGCCTCTTCTCTAGAAGTATGTGCCACAGAGAACAAGAGTAAACCCACAGGGTTGGGGAGAGGGTCGGCCAGCCATGCCTACATAGACACAAACCAAAAATGGAAAGGAGAGAGTGAGGGTCTAGAGCCCATATCTGCACACCAAGCCCAGCAGACGAAGTCCCTGCATGGATCTGCTAAGGTACAGAGAGAACTGTAGGGCCAACAAGAGCTAAAAGCATAATGTCCCCTCACTGGAACATACCGTAACAGAGGCCATTACTGGGTACACATAGCGGGGAGTTAGTCCAGTTTGAACACCCCACAGTGGGGAGAACCGAGAAGGGGAAATAACAAGTCAGCAATTGGAGCAAAGCCAAGCAAAAAACCCCGAGGAGCCCCCAAAATATACTTGAGACTAGGAGGGGTAGTTCCTGGAATTCCCCCAGGACCAGTGGGGAGATAGACATAAAGGTCAGCAGACAGACCTGGAATTATGTATGTTTTTATTGTAGCTGTCTTTTTGACTAGTTATTATCTTTTTTCCCTATTTTTAATCAAGCTTTTGTTTGGTCTCTGTTATTACTGACTTGCCTACTTATATAGGATAAGCATGGGAAGCAAGTTCATGGGAAAAACGACAGAACCAACTGCTCCCAAGGTACTTGAGCGGAGGCAAGGAATGGGAGTGGAGCGCAAACAACGTGATAGACAAGAGAACAACTAGGGAATTAAAATCAACAAATGGGAAGATGGAGAGATCCTGGGGGTGTTGGAGCAAGAGCAATCTAGCTCAGAGGAATTACTAAAAGATGGAAGAAGGGTGATTGTGATGGTGGGGTAGTAGAAAGGTAAAAGGAAACAGAGGAGTGATCTAGAAAGCAAAGCTATACATAGAGATGGAAGCATAGGTGTATACATATGTAAATACACTAATTCATAAAAATAGAAGTATTGGCCTATGTACATATATTTATAAGGAAATACACTGAGGTGGTGGATGGACTTTGGGCATCTGCCCAAGCCCTTCCTCAAGACAAAAACACTTTGTTCTAACAAACTGGCATTCTGTGATGCTCACCTTTCTAGTACAATAGTTGAAGAAAAATGGGTGAATAAGCAAATGTGGTGAAGAAAGCAGATGGTTCCCAGCTATCAAAAGATACAGCGTCTGGGTTCTTAAAGGCTTGAAGATAAACAAGCGGTCATCTAGCTGAGAAGCAACTAGCCCACATGGAAGAAGCACACCATCCTGTGCGATCATGAGGTGTTGATGGGATTAGGCAACACGCCTCAGAAGACCTAAAACAAACAAAACCCATATTGTTGAGAATAAGGGAGTCAGAGTAGCGACCCCAAATTCATCTGTAGACAATGGGACATCCGCTCACAGAAGGGTCACAAGGAAGAGATGAGTAAACCAGGGCAGAGTATAGCACCGATAAAACACACAATGTTCCTCTCATCCCTTGAGACTTTCTCACACTCCACTATCATGACTCCTGTCCTCTCTTTCACTCTGAACTAGACTGGAGCATATGCACAGATAAGTTAGAGGACAAGAGAAAATAAGAGATAATCACTCAGGATACACATCATCTAGGAACAAGAATGGGAGTATCAGTACCATGAGGATAGGAGTACAGTGGGGAGTGCAGGGGAGGGAGGGGGGCTGATGGCAATGATCAGCATATACCACCCCCAGGGGGGCAAACAATAGAGTCCATGGGGGGATGGAGATGGAAGTCAGTGCAAGACATGAAAATAATAATAATAATTTATAATTTTCCAAGGGGTTACGGGGGGGGGGGTAGAGGAACTGATACCAAGAGCTTAATAGAAAGTAGATGTTTAGAAAATAATGATGGCAGCATATGTACAAATATGTTTGATACAATTGATGTATGGATTGGTATAAAAGTCACAAAAGCCCCTAATAAAATGATCTTTATATATATATATATATATATACACATATAGATACATCATATCTTTACAAAACTAAGTAGAAATATCACAACATAAGCATAAAAATGAAAACATCAAAATATGAAACCATACACACATCCTCTGAGTATCTACACTTCGGAAGTTGGTATTTCCATCTCTCTAACCCTTCCTTAAAGAATTCTACACTCTAATTTGCACCATATCAAATTATAGTTTTGGCATTTTTAAAGGACTCAAATGTTTTTCGTTCAATCTTCACTGAGTTTTGGTTTTGGCTACAAAGGGATTCTGAATGGACATGGTTGGAAGGCGAGGGGGGAAGGTTCCCAAGGAAATCCTATCAGGAGTGCCCTGGCTACCCTCAAACAACATGCATTATTATGATGGACACAACTTTCCTTGACTTTTTCTCATGATGTAGTTTTCAATTTTCTCAAAACTTCTTCACAATAAGCCCTAATAATCATCCTCCAAATAAATCTAACATAATTACCCCTGAGGCTTTCTACTCTCAGAAAGAGTTACAGTCTCAGAAACCCACAGGCATATTAATACCCTATTAATAGCAGAGTCCCGGAGAACTGCTATGAATTGGTATTAATTCAATGGCAGAGGATTTGGTTAGAAATTTTGGAATCAAAATATAATAAATAGCTCCATAATATTTGGAATTGACCCCATTGCTTTGAATGTACTGCTCTAATATCTAGGAGCCGTGGTTTTATTTAGACCTGTTTTGACCACAGAAGTTTAAACACTGGGCTAATAACTCTGAAGTCAACAGTCAAGGCCACCTATTGCTCCATAAAAGAAAGACGAACTTTCTGTACCTGCAAAGATTTGCATCCTCAGAAACCCCACGGACAAGTTGTATTCTGTCCTATAGGGTTGCTATGCTTGGGTGGTGATTGTGTTGACTTTTCTCAAGAGAACCTAATGAGACTTAGACCCATGTATTACTGAGCAGACTTGTTTGCAGCCACCACGGATAGCAAAGACTTCTTTAAATATGTTTTGTCTGGAATAAACTGTTGTATGCATGAAATAGAACTGTAAAATCAGTCCTTTCTGACTTACTCTCCTATAACTAATTAACAGCTCATACAAATTACCAGTGCTTTATTGAATCTATTAAAGCCCTGTAAGGTGAAAATAGAAGAATGTTTCAATATTAGCACACGGAATGGACATTTAAAGCCACCCAGAGGCACACACAAAGAGAGGCCCGGCCATTTGCTTCAGAAAGATCAAGAACTTGAAAGCCCAACTCTGTTTCCATGTTTGCTTTGAGTTGTAATCAACTCAAAGCAACAAACAACAGTAACATTTATCCCACTAGCTTAACAACCTGTACAGCCTGATGTGGAATCCTATTTTCAGAGCATATCTAGTATAACAAGTATATGAAATATTTGATGGAGCAGTAGACAAGAGTTTCTATCTCTACATTACTGGATGAATAAATTCAAGAAGTCATATAAACCCTAATTTTGATTCATAAACATAACCGGTATTATGGCTACATTCATGATATGATGTGAGCTACTTGGTGTGTGGCTTCTGATCATAGAAAATGAAAACTTGACATCAATAGACATTGATCAAATTTAAATAACCACTGTTTACAACTGCTTTTGTTTCCTTAAAAATAAACAAAATGATTAATAAAATACTTAACCCTCAAGTATTCTATTATTTTAAACAATATTTGTATCACTAATATCTGATTGCGTTGCCCTTTAATATTATAAAGTTGCTAGTACTGAGTGGGAACTGAAATGCTGTTCACTAGGAGTATAAAACTACATTTTAATGAAATAAAGTGAGTCCAAGAACATTTGTTTTATAATTTTTTTCAAGTCTTTTTAAAAAATTAATAAATCTTTTTATTGGGGCTCATACAACTCTTATCACAATCCATACATACATCAATTGAGCAAAGCACCCTTATACATTCATTGCACTCATCATTCTCAAGATTCACCTTCCACTTGGGTCCCTGGAATCAACTTGGTTTTCCTTTTTTCCCCCTCCCACTCTTTCTCTGCTCCCCCCTTCCCCCTGGTCCCTTAATAGTTTATAAATAATTATTATATTTTATCTTACACTGCCCGGCGTCTCCCCTCACCCACCCTCCCATTGCTCATCTCCCAGAGAGGAAGTCACACATAGATTTCCAAGATCCCAATGCCCATCTGTAGACAACTGGACATCCCTTCCAGAGGGGTAGTGGGGAGGAGATGAGCCACTCAGGGTTCAGTGTAGCAACAATGAAACTCAAAGCCTTCCTCTAGTTCCTGAACGCCAGCTCCCTCCCAATTATCATGACCCCAATTCTACCTTGCGGACCTGGTTAGACCAGAGGATGCACAGCGGTGCAGTAGGGATCTGGAAACACAGGGAATCTAGGGTGGACGAACCACTCAACAACACCAGCGGTAGGAGTGGCGACACCGGGAGGGAAGGGGGTGTAGAAAGAGAGAACCAATGTTGGAAATCTATGTGTTTTATAATTTGAGGCCTAGTTGGAGCCTGATAAATGATCCCTGTCCTTGATCACTGTGCTACCTGTGTAATAATATATTATTGATTTTTCCCAACTGTACATTTCCTATCATTTCCTATTTCCACAGAGGTAACAGATATAAGATAAATGTGTGTGTGTAAGACCTGGATGACTAGAGAAACAAATTCAGTGACACTCATATATGTATATGATAGCGGTTTATATCAAAGAGAAATTGTTTGTTGAGAAAGCATCCCAACCCAGTCCAGATCAAGTCTGTAAGTCCAAGATTAGCCCATATATCCAATACTAATCCATACATTCCTCTATAGACTCACACAGCACACACAATGATGCCAAATGCAGGAACACCACTGACAGGTGGGTAGAAAATCTTGTGGATCCAGTGCCTTATAGTTCAAGCATCTTCAGGGCTCTGACTGCCATCAGCGTGGCTACATGTGGTTTGTCAACAGGAAGGCAAAACCGAGACAGAGCGTGTCCTGCCTCCAGGGATAAAGAGGAGAAGTTCCAAGAATCCTCATGAGAAGACCGTGCCCACAAGGAGGGATAATCAGACGGTGACCTGATGTCAGGCTAGAATCTACCCCTGCTTTCTTTTATCAACTTGACCTGAAATTGTGTAACTTCCACAATATCTCTCAATTAAGTTTATATTTTAGGGAAAATAATCAATATGTGAGAAATGGCAGGAATAGCAAACATAAAGGTTGCCAGAATATTATACAAAGAGAGACTTTAGAGACTACCCTCACCTTTCTTCCTCACGTTATAGTTCAGAAATGAAGATATGGAAGTGTAGGGAATTTCATACAGTTTGTAAATCAATTAGTGTCATCTAGAATTAGAACACAAGTAGGTTCTTTAAAGATTCACGTGGCATGCACTTTTGGGTGCTTACAACAAATCTAGGCCCTATACTTGGTATACACCAAGGTAAGAGACACTGGTTTTCTCTTAAGTCTGTGGATATAAGACAGGCAATTGAAATTCGATGGTTGCAGGTGACACACACTTGTGTTCTGGAGTGCTGAAGATAAAAGATGATGGCCTTCGGCACGGATTACAACTCGATGTAAAGAAGACAAAAAGTCTCACAAGTGGACCAATAGGAAGCATCATGATAAATGGAGAGCAGATTGAAGTTGCCAAGGATTTCGTCTTGCTTGGATCCATAATCAATGCTCATGGAAGTGGCAGTCAAGCCTCAAAGGACACCATTTACCCATTGCACTGGGTAAACAGGATGCACAGTCCCCCTTCAGACTGTTGACAGCATGAGCTGTGAGGACTAATTTCAGTCTCATGCAAGTCGTGGTATTCTCAACTACCTCAAATGCAGGTGAAAGTTGGACATGGAATAAGGAAAATCAAAGAAGAATGAATGTGTTTGACTTGTGATGCGGGTGAAGATTATTGAAAGTACCATGGATTCCCCAAAAGACAAACAAATCTGTCTTGGAAGAAGTAGAGCCAGAGTGCTCCTTGAGGCAAGAAAGGTGAGACTTTGCCTTACATACTTTGGGCATGCTATCAGGAAAGAGCAGTTCGTGGAGAAGGACATCATGCTTGGTAAAGTAGAGGGGCATCAAAAGAGAGGAAGGCGTTAAGGCGATGCATTGATGCATTGGCTGCAGCTACAGTCAGACGCAGGAATGATTGTGAGGCTGGCACAGGACCAGCAGTGTTTCATTCTGTTGTGCACAATGTCTCTGTGGGTAGGAACTAACTCACCGGAATCCAACAAAAATAACAAGCAATCTTTTATGGAGCAGAGAGTCTCATCTTCCTCTCTGGCTTGCTGATGGGGGTGAGCTATAGACCCAACATCGACATCAGGCTTAAAAGAAAATGTAAATAATTCTTTGTTTCTGTAGATTAAAGGAAATTTAAAAGACACCATTTCAAAAACTGAGCGAAGCTAAACTACAAAGTGCGGTGTTGTATACTTGGATGGTAAAACTCTAAGAGTGAGGACATGTAATATTCATGATGATAACAAACTTAAGTATATATACTTTGTATTTAAGATCTAGATGGCAGTATTAAGATAGTCAAAAGGCTTCAAGGTCTACATTGAGACTTAATACTTCTCAGGAAATCTAGTTAACCACCTCAGGAATAGTTTTCAAAGTCCTTTCTTAGGACTAGGAATTACTAGTGTCCTGAATGAGGAAGCTCTGAGATACTAACTGAAGGGTTAGTGAATCTAACCCACCCGGAAGACACTCAGGAGCAATGCATGGTGATCTATTTCTAGAAGACTGTGGCCTTGAAACCCCTATGGAGTGATTTTAGTCAGATACACAAGAGTTGGCCATGAGTTGAGCATCTGGTTTGGGTTTTTTTGTTCTCTTCCTTTGACACCCTATGCTATGCATTTTATTTATCCACTCTCTCTGCCATTATCCGGTAGATCATGGAAGAATATGAGAAATATCAAGCTTTTTTCTACCTCCATGACCAGGGCTGGGGCAGTCCCAGTACATAGCTAGCCTGGCCAAAGACAGCCTCAGTTTTCTCCTGTCATCAGAATGAATAAATATTCTGTAGGAGGTCCAAGTGTTTTCTATGCCCTGGACTAGGGCCTGGGAACCTCTCAGTGTGCCTGCGACTCACCAGAGCTCACTCAGCAAGGCAGTAGAGTGAAGGTATTGGCAGTGTCACCAGGTCCCCAGGTCCTGGAGCCCCAGGAGCTACTCCTAAGTCAACAGGGACTATGGCTGTCGCACCTGCTCTTAGGCCATATTCTTGTAGTCGGTCTTGGACAGACAGCACAGGGAGGTCATTAGGTTTCTTTCTTAGGGAATGTCATCCAGATACTTGCTGTGTTGGAGGTGCTATAAGAACTTGGGTCTCTTCGCCTGCATAGGGGTCCTTCCTTCTCTTTCATGACCTGTGCACAAATATGTGTGTGAGAGATTGACTCTGATCAGCAGATAGTAGCCCATATCTGCAAGAACTTTTTCTTCCTAAGCTAAGCTTCCTTAGCATCTAGAATGAGTTAAGATCACACGCATTCTTAACTCCCAAGATGGTGCCTGGATCCAGGGATCTCCAACCTCCTTCCTCCCCAGGATTTGCTTAGTCACCTGCCTATCTACCGGAATGCCAATCTATGGGAAAATGAGTATCCTATTTTGTCCATGGGACAGCTGCCCTAGGATCTTATTTTCAGTTCAACGAGTTCTCTCTCAGAAGGGGTCCTGAGTCTGTGGATCAAGTGGCCAGCTGCACATGCGACAGATTCAGCTCTATCCTGGTCACAGGGGACTTAAGATCGCAAACCAATCTATTCTTTACAGAAGTCTGCGGAGCCCTGATTTCCAGTCATCTCACAGCTCTCCTGCCCCAACTGTAGTTTTTAATCCCCTGTCTCTCTTCACAGTTAGGATCCAAAGCTTGCCTAACCAGTTTACTGGCTATTTCTGACTTTATTGTTCTTTCTTTGGAATTCTCTCCTCAACTCTCTTGAGTCATGATCCTGGCAAAAAGAGGGCTGTGGGGTAGACTAAAACTCCCACTAAGCACACAGACCACCTAGTCTAGCTCTAGACCTATTCAGGGTAAGTAGTCATTTCAACAGGCTGCTTAGGCAATGCCCTGGCTGAATAGGTGTATAAGGTTCCAGGTCATCATTACCTAACTTCTCGGAGGAATCTAAGTTTTCTGTGGACTATAAATCATGTCCTGTCCCTTTCCTAAAGAGGAATTCCTGTGCTCAACCAAAAACCCAAACTTAGGCAGGTTGGCACCACCTAGAGGCACTACTGAAAAAAGGCCTGACTCTGTGCTTCCAAAAAGGTCACTGCCATGAAGCCGTGTGGAACACACTTCTACTCTTCACATGTAAAATCGCAATGTGTCACTATCAACTAGATGACAAGTGGCATATTTTTGTTGTTGTTGCAACCAAAATAAAACCTAATCACAAGAGCATGATTTTATCCATTACTCCATCTCTCCCTAGGCCTTTTTACAAAAAGTGGAAGTCCCAGTCTTGTCACTGGGTGCTGGTCTCACTAGACTGGGAAGAGAGGCCCTTGTTTTTTCCATCAAATTGTTTCTCGTGCACTTCCTAGCCTCTTCCTTTCCAGGAACTAGGGTGGGAGGGAAGCCGATCAACATGGGGCAGCTGCCCAGAGGAATGGTGGGAGCCTCGATCTTTGGTTTCCACTAGGGCCCCTCTCTCAGAGTCTAGAGTCAGAAAGCAAGGTGAACAGAGTGCCTTGTCTTTTTTTGGCCTCATTGGTAAGCTTGACAATTCTTATTGCCTGAGGAGATTCCTTCTCCTGCTGCTTCATCAGGGCCTGAGCTCACCCTAGCTGGGAAAAATTTGATTTCTGGTCATACTAGAGACCAACACATAAATAAAGCAGGCTGGACCTGTGGCAATGCCAAAAAACAAAGCAAAAAATAAAAAACCCAAGGTAGAATGATAATTTATTTATTAAATTTGTGTGGGGACTACATTAGTAGCTGACAAGGTTAGGAGTAAACCTAAATCCTCATCCACAGCTGGTGGGTTTGTAAAATGGTAGAGCCAGTATGGCAAATGGATGCTAATACAAACGGTGAAAACAAGAGTGCAATGTAGGTGCACAAATAAACTTTTTCCATTGTGCAATTGAATGTGTCAACTTGGAGATTTTTCTGAAAAAAACACTTGAGTGAATGTCAAGATGCAAAATTTAATAGATGCATGTTCATATACATATAAATATTTTAAATATGCAGAAAGTAATATAGGGAGTTTAAATGATACACATGATATTTTTTCATTCATTCTTGTAAATTATAGATAGCACAATATTTATTCATTCCACAACTTCCATGTGTACAACTTGGGGATGGAAATCACATTACTTATGTTGTGCAGTCATCACCCCTAGTAGTTACCAAGCTTTCCAACACAACCAACAGATCCGCACTACTTCCTAAGCAATAACTCACCTTTGCACCTTGTATACCAGTTACCAACATATTAAAATATTGATATGCTTAAGAATGCTAATATTAATGTTATCATCCTATATATGAGTACATATGATAGATTAAAATGTAAAATAAAAGTAAACACCAAATCAAATATTCTACCAACTCTTTCTGGAGTAAATTCCCTTATACCATCTGTGACTGCAATTGTATAAATTCAACTCACACAGATATGTTAATGTCCTGGTGTACAAAGTCTAGCTAGAGAGCGAAAGTGCCCTTCAGCTCAGCATGTCCAGATAGACCACACGTGTCCTGTAAAGTTTGCATAATATTCACCACCTGATCTCCTAGTGTTCTCACACTCAGGCAACTGGGGTCCCTGTCAAAGATGAGCTAAGTAGAGAGGAGGGCAGTGTGGGTCAAGTGCAGCAAAAAACTGACTCCCCGAAAAACAAGTCAAAATCATTTTGATGAGGAGGGGCATCTTCTGAAACAACCAACACATTGGTGTGATTAAACCTCAGATAGGCCATTTGGTTCTCAGGTTTTCTCTGCGAGGAAGAGCTGAACATTTCCAGTTTCAGGCCTTGTTAGTGGGTCCTGCTTTAATCAAGCTTTGGAGAGTGAGATTGGATTAATCTCTAACTTCTAAAGGGAAACCAAAAATGCATATTATAAGTGAGCAACAGACAGCTCATTAATGCCTAGCTCCTTGAGGCTTACTAGGACATTTTTAAGACAGGCAAACAACCATTTGATTTTCATTATATTTTCAGGTCTCAGTGTATCTCTTAGAGAAATGGGAGGGTGGTCATTATCAAGTATGGGATAGTTTCAGGTGTTGAAGTAAAGACTGTTATTGTTAGTTGCTTTCAGGTTGATTCAGACTCACATGGCCTCACGTATGCAAAATTGAACTGTTTGGTAGGCAGTTGCTTATCTAGACTACGGCAGATGTGGTACAGCAAACAGTGTCTATTAATTACCTCCATTTCCATCACCAGCTGAGGTTTTATACTTGAATTACAGGCAGGATGACTACATAGTAACATAAATAAGGAGGTCAGGATACAGAGTTTGATGGCGTAGAGAATTGATGAATAAGGATTTTGACAGCATGGGAGGGAGCAAGGCTAATAGTAATGGGAAAGTGTTCTTGTTGTTAGATGCCTTCACGTCATTTCGGATTCACAGCAGCATATGTACAATAGAATGAAACACTGCCTGGTCCCGTGTCATTCTCACAATTATGCTTATGTTTGAGCCCATGGACGTAGCCAATGTGTCATCAATCTTTGAAAAAGCCTTCCTCTTTTTCACTGTCCCGCTGCTTCGTTACCAAGCATGACATCATTCTCCTAGGAGTAGTCTCTCCTGACAGCATGTCCAAGTAGGGGAGAAGGACGTCTTGTCACCCTTGCTCACCAATGAGCATTCTGGCTGTAGTTCTTCCAACATAGAATTTTTGGTCCTTTTGACAGTCTAAGGTACCTTCAATATCCCTTGCCAGAAAACCATAATTCAAATACATTGATTCTTCTTCAGTCTTCCTTATACAATAGCCAACTTCCATATGCAAATGAGGTGATTGAAACTATCGAGGCTTGAGTAAATCACATTTTAGTCCGCAAAGTAACATCCTTGCTTTTCAATACTCTAAAGAGGTTTACACAATGCAATGTGTTATTTGATCTTTTGATTGTTGCAACCCTGAGCATTGATTGTGGATCCAAGCAAGAGGAAATCTTTGACATCGATCTTGTCTCCATTTTTCATGATACTACTTATTGGTCCATTTGTGTGGATCTCAGTTCCCATTTACATTGAGTTGTTATCCACACTGAAGGCTACAATCCTTGAGCTTCATTAGTAAGTATGTAAAGTCTTCCTACTTTTTCAAGAAGCAAGGTTGTATTACCTGCATATTGCAGGTTTAATAAATCCTAATCCTGAGCCTCATTCCTCTTTGCAGAATCCAGCTGCTCTGAGTATTTGCTCCACAGAAATTGGATAATCATGATGAAAGAATGCAACTATGATGCACACCTTTCCTGTATCTAAACCACGCAGTACATCCTTTTCCCGTTCACACAATGGCCTCTCGTCCTTGTACAGATTTCCCATGAGCGCACTGCAGTGCTCTGGGAACCGCGTTCTTCCCCAGGCTATCCCTGGTTTCTTTTGGTCCACACAGTTGAAAACCTTAGTCTTTTCAATAAAACAGAGGTAAATATCTTTCTGCTTTCAGCCCAGAATCTATCAGATATCAGGATGATATCCCTTTTTCTACATCCGCTAATAGCAAAGTAAATGATTTGAGGTGGAACATTGAAAGAAAAAGAGGAGGTCACTCTAAGTTGAATACAAAAGTTAAGAATATTTCTGTCAGGGCAAAACAACTGCATGAACGTATGGTGGCTAACAGGGCAATTTCTTGGGAGACATTTTTTATATCTACGGCATGATACCCAAATCGAAATGTTTTCAGTGAGGTTAATTTCTGTTATCCGTAATTCTTCTTTCCTCACAGGTATCAGTGACCCTCTGTGGGTTCACATATTGGTGAAGAATATTTCTTGCATGATCTCTCAAATCCCTTTTAGGTGGGTATTGCAATTCTCTTATCACAATAATCACAATTGATTCTTTCTGCAGTTTCTTATTCCTAGAGCTTCTGGCGCTCAAAGGGAGTGAGGGACGGGAAGAGTTATTCCTTTCTGCGTGTGACAAAACTGGCTTTAATTAAAAATGCATGACAGAAAATCCATCACTTCATTAATGTACTTACTTGGTGTCTATTTAAGATGGCCTTTGTTCCTAATAAAGTTATGGAGACCCAGTTGTACTCTACTCATTATAATGTGATTTTCCTAATGAGAAAATTTTACTTTCTCTTCAAAATGAAATAAATATCTTTTATTGTACTTTCCAGGGCTCCATTAAAATTGCAGAAAGCACAAGCTTATTAGTGACAAATGAGAAAAGTGCTGGCTGACGTTCTCTCATCCTTCCTGCCTGCTTATGAAGAAGGCTAATTAAAATGATCATTTGAAAGACTATGTATATTTTTAAAGGTCCAGCCTATGATATATCTAGCTTATGTTATACATTTATTCTTCATTAGGAGTCATGCTGGAACTATTTTGAATTAAATCTTTTTTTTTCAAAATTAAACCTTTTAATGATAAAAATATTTATATTACTACTATTGATTTAAACACTAACAGTTTCAGGATGAGTGTTTCCCAGTTGGTGATATTTATGATATACACTTTTATAAGCTTAATGACTATCATTTCAAAGAAAAAGATGACTATTATGAATCTATAAAAGGGTCTGCTGTTTGCTTAAGAGCAAATGCTATGCCAACAGAGCTCAATAGCATGATCTATTTTCCTGGGAACATTTTTGAAAATCAAGGATTGTATTTTATTTACCAGTGAACATAGACATTGTATAAGAAAGATGAGATATTTAGCCAAAACAATGAATCTAAAATGTTTAAAATGTGTTCATGTAAAATATATTTTAATTAAAAATACCTTCCAGTTCATACAGCATTTTTCAGTTATTTTGGGAGAAATATATAATTACTACCAAACTCTTTTGATTATTATATTTTCTTTTGAATATTGTTTTTAAGTTCTATACTGTTTCAAAAATCAAATGGCTCCAAAAAAGGATGTTGATGTGAAAAGAATCTCCACACACCTAGGGCAGGCATGGAAGTGTGGCCATTCCTTCATAGCAACTGTCCTGAAGCTTCTGTAGAACTTTATGTTCTCCCTCAACCTTGTGTGTTTCTTCCAAAAATTCTTATTTCACATGCATCTCCTTTCAATTTCTTGCTAACAAATTTCTTTTATTGTAGCTCATAATATTTCTTATAAAAGGTAGCGTATAAGGTCTAACATCTACTTTAGCACAAAGATGAGTAAAACACCAAGTGATAAAAGAGTGTTCAATAATTTTCAAAGTTTTATCTAAAAGTGGAAGTGTATCAATGGTTAGGATTACTTTTATTTTGTTAACCGTTGCCTTTAAAATGTCCTGATGCAATTTATTTACTTGTCTGTGAATGACAGATCTTAGAATTCACAATGATGCTTGGTTTTGTCTCATTTCTAGGATAAAATTTAAAATATCTTCAATAAAATTAAAGATTAACTGTGGAAAGAATACTATTTCAAAAAAGTTTAACACTTATTATTTTTAATTTTTTTAGAAATTTGTAAATTTGCCAATAATATTATCTCTAATCAGAATATTTACTAGATGTTGACCTATTCATAATTTGTAAGTGGAGTCTTTCTGAAATATCTAAGTAGAATTTTCATAAATTCAATGTTTGCTGGATTTTATTAATGATTTTCAAAATGGCTTCCCTACAATCATTATTTATATTTAAAAGTTTTGAAGCAGGAAATTTGGAGCCATTCAACTTTCTTCTACCTTATCTCTTACTTGAAGTTTCTTTGGGAAGAATCTGTAATCATGTATTTATATTAACATACATGATCTTAATATATTGTCTAAAAGGTATTTTAAAAGTACATAAGCCACAGATTAAGATAACATGTAGATGTAGCTGATATTATGATACAAGTATGTTTTTTCACTTGAGATGAAACATGACTTACCATTACCAGAAAAATTTTCAAATACATCTATTTGACCTAGCAAAGAAAGGAATCCTATACAAAGAAAGCCAATAAAGAGATGAATCATTTTGATGGCAGGATGGTGTTTCTGATTAAAAGGAAATGGAATGTAAATATGCTGGAGATAAACTGAAAGTATATGGATGAAGGGTGGGTATAAGAATGTTAAATAACTGCAGGATAAGAGTGTCCAAAGATTTAACATGAGAGAGAATTTGTAGAAAATCAAGGAAACATTCTTGGTTCTATCTTACTTTTGCGTATAGACTAATACACTTTGAAAGAACTCTATTTGTAGACCCACTTCTGCTATTTGTTTTTTAAAACTAAGTTAAATCATATGAAAATGCACTATTTTGCCATTTTTACAACAGGATTTCTTCTTAGCTTATTGGATACAAGTACGTCTGAAAAGAGATTAATAATATAGCCCACTGCCATTGGGCTAGGTTAGAACTGCTCCTTTGGGCTCTGAGAGTAGAAATCTTTGTCAGAGCAGACGGCGTCCTTGTTCTCCCATAGAGCTGTTGATGGGCTTGGATTGCCAACCCTGCTCTTTCACGTCCCACCACAAGACTCCTAGGGTAACAATCAAAAAAAAAAAGCAAACTCCCTGTCATCCTGTCCATTTCTACCCAAAGGGTTTCTGTACAGCAGGGTAGGACTCATAGAGATGCTATTAGACAGGGTAGAACTACCCGTCTGGATTTCCATGGAGTGACTGATGGTTTTGAACTGCTGACCATGTGTGAACTTGTGGTTAACAGCCCAAGGCTAAAATGCCATCAGTAGATTTAATAAAGTGTAGCTGGTTCTTACACATTTATTCCTGCCTTTGTCTGATCAACTCATCCATACATTTATCTACTCTGCAGTGCAGACTTTTGCATTTTACCCAAAGGCTCATCTAGAAATCCTATCGAGTGTCTAGAAATATTAACTGACATTTCTAACAATTTTTGACACTGTAGAATCTCTAAGGAGAACTATGGTCCTGTGCTCTATTTTTATATTAATTATGACTTCCATTTATGTAAATTTGACAAGTCATTGGAGGGTAGAAATGATGAGTAAGTTGAATATTACATAAAGTCTTCTCTAGTTGATTGATACTTCATTTGTTATACTGCATTAAGAGAAATTTTGATAGTAATGGATTTGCCTCAGCCTGATATTATTCCCTTGATCTCCTGCTTCATGGAATCTATATTTTATTTCTTTAGATTATTCAGTAAATATGTAGTATTTCCCATTTATTTTATACCTATGCTAATTAATTTGTTAGCATAACACTACAAATAACCATTATTTCCACTATTTCTTGTTAGAGTGGTGCAAGTATAGTGAACAATCCCTCAAATTGTATCTTTACTTTGTAGCCACATACACGTAAAACTTTGAGAAGTGAGTCAAGTTTATGTTATGCATACAGTGTAACAGCAGTAATCTCTTTCTCATGGTAAAACTCCGTAGACTTTTATAGGACAGCATTCTCATATTATAAAATGCTATTTGGTGGAGGGTAGACTAAATTTAAAGTTAAAAGATTATATATAAGCCTGATGTATTAAAAGTTTTCATCTAATCTGAAGTAATTCAAGTACTCAGGTGTGGCAAATAGCTCTGATTCTAAATTCAAAAGCAGTGAGGAGTGAGTTGGCTTATTGGATGTAGCATTTAGTTGATTTTTTTTCTTATGCTTGACTTTCAGTGGTTAGTCTTATTCGAAAACTTGTAGGTGCACAAGTATTTGATTCACTAATTGTGAAAGACTACTGTAGATACTCATGTATAAGCCGAGTTTTACAGCACAAAAAATGTGCTGAAAAACTGGGGTTCGGCTTATACACGGCTCAGTGTTACCCCAGCGAGGTGTAACATCTCTTGGGTGATTGCCACTCCTCTGCTGTTCATTCAAAACCCCGCTGACACTGCAGGGCTTTGACTGTTTTGTTTACTCACATCTAACCAATCAGAGCCATCCTGTGACATGGATGGATCCAATTCGCAGAAGCACGCGTAGTGATTCACTTACACTGGCACTGAACCGGTTAAGGATGTGTCTGTGGCTGCACTCCATCTCTCCCCTCTTGTCTCTGTGTAATACAAAAGGCTTTTAATGATAAATTCAGAGATAAAAATTAAAATAAATGTGAAAATGCTCAATTTAAAGAAGGGAAATAGTAAAAAGGCCATACTGAATTAGGTCTTCCAACACGAGAATTGTGTAAACTGGGCAGCAATATCATATTCTAATAGACATGTTATGCAATTAAATAAATAAATAAGGAAAGAGTCTGGCTCAGTGGTTCCTTGAGGTGGGAAGTGGACAAGAGAACGAGGATTTTCTCGTTTGCTTCTATGTAACCTGAGGGGTTTCAAAGTTTGTGGGAAATGGAATTAAAGGTGATGGTATTTTTCCATGTACTTCTGTGAGCCCCCTGCATATGCTTCGTGTGTAAACATTTGCTACTCCTCAGCAAGTGTTCCAAAGGAGAAATGGCATTCTGATTTTACAAGTATCAAACTAAACTTTTAAGTAAAGTCGGTATTAAAGTGAACATTTCTAGTCCTAGGGATAAATTGAGAAGCCTGGGTTGCCTAGTGGTTACATATTGGGCCTCTACCCACCAGATGAGTAGTTTGAAACCACCAGCGGCTCTTCAGGAGAAAGATGAGCTTTCCCCTCTGTAACGATTTACAGTCCCCCCAAACCACAGGCATGATTCTCTACTGTCTACTAGGGTCTCAGTCAGTCAGTTAACTTGATGGCAATGATAGAGGGATACATTGAATTAGCTTTCACACACTGTCTTTCTGATCTTCCCATCTTCCTTTCAATTTTCTTCTTCCTTACTTCCTCTCTCTTTCTCTCCTTTCTTTTCTTTCTACTTTCCTTTCTTGTTCTTTTTCTTCTTTCTTTCTAATCCCTTTAAAAGAGATATTAGCACTTAGCCAAAGCTGGAGTGATGGTGCCATCACTGTCAAAGTACCATGTTCATCTAGTATTCTTTATTGTGATGTATACATGCACCCACCTGCTCCTCACCGATGAACTGTCTTGTTATCACACAGGCACATCTATAACAATATTGAAAAAATCTACTACCAACCTGCTTTCGCATAACAACGTACACCTGGTAGTAATAAATGCCAAATTATGGGGCAATGGTAATGCTGGCTGTTCACCACAGTTCCCATTAGGGAGTTGACCACATTACGTTAATGTGGTAGTTTTATAATCAATTGTCAATTTGAGGATTAAGAGTGAAGGGGTGGCGCCTAGTCTGTCAATTGGATCATATCCAATGGGGTCTCTGTGTGGGCATAGCCTTCTCCTGAGAATTCTGGGAAATCTGCTTTTTCTCCTTGGTAGGAGAGATTCTCTGTTCAGTGCCTTGGAGACACTCCACTGACAAGGCTAACTTCCTGAGAGACATTCCTGAGGAGAGGCCACATGGACCTCCCTGATGCTGCCCTGGGTGCTGGAGAAACCATGTGGAGACTATGGCAGTGCTGAGATGCTTACCATGCCACTGGATCCAAAGACGTTCTACCTACTGGCCTGTGATCATCCTGCATTTAGCACCATTGTGTGTTTCATGAGTGCGAAGAGGACTTCATAGATTGCAATTGGACATGTGGCCTAATACTGGACTTATGGACTTGACTTGGATCGGGCTGGGATGTTTTCTCTATAGTCAATTGCTATTGTATATATATATAAACCTCTTTCTTATACACATATGTGTCTCCATGGATTTGTTTCTCTAGTCTACCTGGACTAACACAACTCCTGGTACCAATTGTGTTAGACAGGGTAGAAACAAAACCAGGACACTTACGATTTTATAGATAGATAGATAGATAGATAGATAGATAGATAGATAGATAGATAGATAGATAGATAGATAGATAGATAGATAGTATATAGAGCACAAAAGAATATAACAACTTATGAGTCCACACAGCAGTACATAGGGCTCAGTTGAACTCACTTCTGGGAAACAGTTAATATACTGGAAGTCCTTCAACTCACAAGGGCTGCTGGATCCAAGGTCAAGGGAGCAGATAGCAGAGTGTTCTCTAAAGCAACACAGGCAGTCTGGCCACAGGCAGCAGACAACAGTCAGGTCACCAACAGTCAGCCAGAAAGGGGAATAAACAGTCCCCAGCTTAAACGATGTATACACCAGCAGTGTGGTGAAGCAGGTCTTGAAGGAACCTCAAGCTTTAGGTATCCCATGAGTAGTGTAGCTCACAAGTTAAGGCAAAGAATTAGCTAAGGCAACTGTATGCTGGTGCAATCACCAGCGAGTAAGAGACAGGCTGGGCTTGCCAATTATCTCTTTGTCCTCCAATCAAACTGCAACCTTATTAATCCCACATGTTCCTATTGGCAATAAACCTACCTATCACAGTCAAATCACATTATGGAAGATTACTAGGCCTCAAATTGGAAGCTATCAACTTGACACAAAATCCCACTATCACATTTACTCTTGTACCCAGTGACCTATTTGGAGCCCACGACAGAAGTTTCTTTTAGTTTGCATATGCATTCTTTGTTTTAATGTTAAATACTATTTCTCTCACAAGAACAAATAAATTGAAACTGTAATACCCATTTTTGGATGAAGCATAGTTAAAGTCAGCACTTAACTGGACTACCTTGTTTGTTTCTGAGTCTTGAGGGCTTTGCAAGTTTGTGTAGACTTGACATTGCTACTGATCTCTATTAGTGGAAGATATCTGAGCTGTCCTCTCTGACAGATTTTGGACGTAAACATGTTCTAGCCTTTTCAGGATATATTATAATACATTGTTTATAAAATTCACTACCTATGCATTAAACCTAATGATGTCATGATAGGTTGACTAGGAGTCTCCTGGATATATCTCTTGAGTGATCCTTTTGTGTTTAGTTTTGTTTGGCCTGCCTGAACTCTATCACTCTATTAGTTCAGTTCCTTTGCTTTTGGCTTCTGTAACTCTAATAGAGTGCTCCTCGTAGTGAGTTCCTAATAAACACTTGTTAAATTGAATTGCACTCGATTTTACCTTCTGGCTATGCAAAACAAACTCACAGCCATCCTGAGCGCTGGAGGAGGGAAATCTTTCATAGCTTTCCATCGATGGTCAGATTTAGGCCACGCCTTGTTTAACATAGCATTCAGTTAATAGTAATTAGATTACTCTCTAATTTTTCCCTCCCTCCCGTATGCTTTTTACGTTTTATGCCTTGCCTTTTGTCAGTCTAATAATTCTCCTAAGGCATCATTTTCTCTCCTTATAATCTACCCTTTTCCTATCCCTACCTCTCTGAATTCTAGACTTCTCTGTTCTTCCAAGTGGGATTTAATCTTTTCACCACTTGACTCTCCATATTGTATTTGCTATAGCTCTCTTATGATGCTGATTTCCTGTTATATGTTATTTTTCTTAGAATAAAAGAAGCAATCCTTTGCTTGTTTTCAAATGACAGAGTCTCTTTGTTTATCTCCTAGTCGGTGTATACCAATACCAACCCAATCAAATTGACTACCAACAAGCACATTCTGACTCACTGGACACCTACATTGATCTTCTGAGAATAAAATCTTTATGGGAGCAGAATCACTCATCTGGAAAATTTGCATAACTGACCCATTCCCCATAACATCAATAGTGCTTCTATCGGTATATATCAAACCAAATTCACTGCCATGAAGGCAATTAGGACTAATAGTGACTCTATAGGACTGGGTAGAAATGTCCCATTGGGCTTTTGAGAATGTTTATCTTTACAGTAGTTGAAAGGTTCTCTCTCCTGTTGATTGGCTAATGGTTTTAAACTGGTGACCTTACTCATAGCAGTACAACTCATAAACCCTCACTTTACTGGACTCCCTCGGGTACATCAAAAACACAACAAGGTCATTAAGTCTGTTCTGACTCATAGTGATCCTGTAGGGCAGAGTTGAATGGCCCCTGCGACTTCCCAAGACCTTGTCTTTCTACAAATTGAGCAACTTGTGGTTTTGAACTATTACCCTTGCAGTTAGCAGCCCAATGGGTAACCACTATGCTGCTAAGGTTTTATGGATAAATACTGTGTCAACCAAATGATTAATGAACTGGGTAGGGACAAATCCCTTTCTACTTAATTGTCAATCTATGATGTGCCTTCTAGAAAAAAAATTGCACGGTCCTTCACACATAGTCACTCACTGATGTAAACAAGTAGACTATATTTTCAAAACTCCAATGACTATTTTCTGAGATATTCATTGAGACAAATTGATATTTCACCTAAAGAAGCATTTGTGAATTTGTTTTAATTATTCATTCTCAAAGTTGTAGAAGTGGTTAAGAAAGTGAGCTGCAATGCTCATTATTGTGTTTAGAGCTATTTCGTTCTTACCCAATGTACAACAGGTGGAAATACTATCTAGTCCTGTCCTAGTCCTCACCCTAACCTTGAGTCATCGTCCCAATCATTCTTCTAGATGAGCCAGTTTTGGAAGCCACTGTGGGAATCCATGACATCACGGGTCTTACTCTTTAACTTTCCCAAGCATGATGTCTTCTCCAGGGACTGGTTCTTCCTGAGGGCATGGCCACAGTCCAGGAGATGACATCAGACGCCCTTGCCTCTATGTAGCATTCTGGTTGGACTCCTTCTCCTAGCAGTCCATGGGGTGTATTCCGTCTTCTTCAGCAACACCACACCACAAATATCCTTTCTTCTTTGGTCTTTCTTAATCAAGTCCCAGCTTTGAAATGCATGTGAATCTATTAAAAATATAATAGCTTGGGTCAGGTGCCCCTTAGTCCTCAAAATAAAACTTATTATTATGAATATTTAAAGAATATTTCGGACTAGATCTGTTCATTACATTCTATCCATAGACTTGTCAAGTGCTACTTCCATAGCTGTTTATTGCAGAACTATTAGGGAATACCAAAACAAAAAACAAAAACAACTGATTTTTTTTAATCTATGAATTATTATTTTAAAAAACTATCACCTTCCAAGTACTCTCCATTACACAACACATTTTTTAAATCTGCAATTTCTTTCTTGGAAAGATTTTTCAGACTCATCTCTTTGGATGGCAGACAGCACCTACCTCATTTTTTCTTCACCTCTTCTATGTTATCAACTCAGTGTCCTTTCATGCACCTCTTCATTCACAGAAACAAAAATAAATCACACTGAGTGAGGTCAGGTGAGAGTAAGGTGTGTGGGGCAAAAGAGGCATGCTGTATTTGCCCAAAATTGCACACTGATATGGCTACATGAGCAGGTGCCTTGTCGTGGTGGCAAACCCAGTCCCCTGTCTGCCACAAATAAGCCCTTTTTATGGCATACTGTTGCCCAATCTTTTCAGAACCTCTAAATAGAAAACTTGAGTAACAGTCTGACTGGTGGAACAAACACAAAATGCACTATTCCCCTCACATCAACAAAACAAAACAAAACAAATGACCATTGTTTTTCTGGGGGGTACCCCCTTGTAAGTAAAATTAAATCCTTGTTAACTTTAATCTTTTCTTCATGTATCATGAAGTTACTTGTTGGTCTAGATGTCAGAATTTTTTTCTTCATATTGAGATGTGATGCTTACTGGGGGCTGCAGTCTTTGATCTTCATCAGCAAGTTCTTCAATCCTTGTTGCTTCTAACAAGCAATGCTTTGCTATCTGCATTTCAAGGGCTGTTGATGAGACTTCCTCCAATTCTGATGCCATATTCTTCCTCATGTAGTCCAACTTCTGTGATTATTTTCCCAGCATACAGATTGAATAAGTGTGGTGAAGCAATCTAATCCTGAAAGGATATAACCTGTCCTGATTTGAAACCATCCATCATCCCTTTGCTCTGCTTGCCTGATGGCTTCATGGATCAGGTAGCGATTCCGCAAGTCAGGTATTCCAGAATTACCATCCTTAACAATTTTATCCATAATTCCTTATGATCCACAGAGTTGAATAGTTATTACATGGTCAATACATCTTAGTCTAACATCTATATTTTATTCTCTCCTTTCAGTAGAGATTCATTTGACATCCACAATGATATCCTTCTTTCTAAATCAACTACTTACTCCAATTTGAAATTCTGGTAGTCACCTATTGACGTGCTGCTTCAACTGTTTTTGAATTATCTTCAACAGAATTTTACTTGCATGTGAAATTTATTATATTGTTCAATCACTTCCATATTCTATTGAATCAACTTTCTTAGGACTGTGCAATAATTGGATCTCATAAAGTTTTCCAGGTGTCTGTCTTCCAAATGACCTGGCATAAACTAGTGAGTCCTTCCAGTGCTGTATCTGTTTGTTAAACATCTCAACTGTTGTTCAATCCATTCCCATAACCTTGATTTCCACCAATGTGTACAGTTAAGTTTATGCTTCTTTCTTTAATACCATTGTTTCTAAATCATGTTACCTCCTGAAATGATTGAAAATCAATTCCTCTTGTTAACAGAGCTCCAATGTTGATTTTTTTTTCGTTCAGTTATTTAACCTTAGAAATACCAAGCGTGCTGTTCCCTTTTGGTTTTCTAACCCCAGGACATTGTAAATTTTCTCAAAACTCTTTACTTTGTCTTTTCAAGCTACCTGTGTGATCTGTTTTACTCTTTCACTTCAAAATTTATTCCATTCACTTTAGTTACTCTATGTTCTAGAGTAAGTCTATGAAAATAAAAAGTAATAACAATTTTTATAAGATTCTCTGACAAGAATGGAAAGACATATAAGGGAAAGCAATTGTTACATATTTAAATTCATTTGGATGCTCTGTCAGAGTTATAGTTCATGACAGAACACACAAACTATTGAGACATAAAAATGAGTGAGAAGCTGAGGTTCGGAGAAGCTCACCCATGTGTTCCAAATAACTCATAAAAGACTGGATGCTTTAATGTTTTGTTTTATTTTGTTTATTGGGAATATACATTTGGATAAAATACTTTCCTTATAATATTTCAAACTTATACCTCATATAGCACTCCAGACAAATCTGGGACTTTTTTGTTTTAGGCCAAATACCAAACAAGAAATAGTAATTTCCTGTGATGGGAATATTGAGAGTTCTAGTACAAAATTACAATTACTTCACTCGACCCTTTTATCCCTTGGTGTTTGCTATGCTATACGTCATCCAGTTTTCCTAATTCAGACCAGGATGGTGAAAACTAGTATTGGTATCCCAGAAGGTAGGATGATCTCTATTTGTGTTAGATTACTGACTTTGGTGGTAACACTGCGTTAAGTGTTCTGGTCAAATCCACTGGTGAGACCCATAAAGAGATAGCAAAACCAGAGAAACCAAATGTCTTTTAGGGAATTATAAAATCAAAGAAATAGACTCATCCTGCTCCCTTCTCAAATTAGAATAAAACAAATAAACAAATATATTTATATTGTTTCATAGTAGTCTTTAAACTACATACATTTAGTCTCTGATTTACATTTCAGTCAATTCTATTTGAAATAAGCAAAATATTTACAACCTTTTAAGCATGCAGAAACAATAATAGAGTGGAATGCAAGCTATCCTTCAATGTCAGCATTTGGAAAGGGAGTAAGGAAGCTGTTATACATAATTCTTTTCTGAATTTGCTTTGAAATATGCACAAATTCATATGACATTTTAGTAAATGTATTACTCTAAGAAGATGCCATGCATTTCAGAAAGTGTATGATTTGGCAATTACTATAGGAATTATTCATTTTTCATGTACAAAATAAATAGTTGCATTAAATACATGTAGCCTGTCATAATGTGACTTATGGTTGCCGCCAGCAATCACAACGTATGGGCTCTGCTCACTCCATTTAATAATACATTTTCAATAATAAATAAATTAGAAAATAAAGTTGTACTGGAACTGAATAATAATTTTATCACTCTCTCATCCTTTATCCCCCTCTCTAACTCTTTCATTCAACTACTCTCACTCCCTCTTCTCTCTCCTTCTCTTTCTCCTCCTTTCTTCTATCTGTCTTGCTCGCTTTATTCCCCAGACTCAGTACTCAGGTCAACGCCTTAAATAGATAAATAAATAAAATGCTGATTTATCTAGAGAAAAATAAATAGTCCAAAAAGGAAACTGGCAATACATATTTGATCAATGATAGTTATGAATCATTCATTAAAATTTTTATTACTCATTTACATTTCAAAATCTTAACATTTCTAATTTTATTTTATACTTATAATTTTTATCTTTACAATATATGAGCCTATAGTGATATTTTAATAGTTATCAAAGGAAAGGAGGCGCCCAAGTGTCAAACGATTAACCAGTTCACAAAGTAATTTGCTAACATATTTACTTTGTGAGTCTACATTTCTTGACGTTAGTCTCAGATTCTTTTCACGGGAGTACTAAGTAGGTAATATTGGTCATGTCGAATTTGGAATTGTTGAAAAATATGGAAATATATTTGTATAGACTTTTGTATTCATGTCAAAAGGGGAGAAGCATAACCTTAGCCTTATTTTTGAGCATCATTAGAAATACGATAGTCTTTGTCTTCCTGGAGTAGGTAAAATGGTGGCTGATGGGAAAGGAGCCCCGCCTCCACCTCTTACTCTCTGGAAATGAGCTGATGGGTCTCCTGCTGTGAACAAGTCCATGCTGGCCTCCAGCCAGTGTGTGCTACTCCAGTGGTCTATCCCCCATGGAGACAAAGCACATATTTTCCAGAACAAGCAGCATGGAACAAATCCTATGAGGCAGCAAGAAAAGAAAGGAAGTCACCAAGAGGGATGCTTACGGAGTAACACATTTTGGCAAAAGACAAACATAAAAGCATATATATAATTTAGGATGCTGACAAGCACATCAGTTAAGTAATTTAATTAGTCTGATTTTCACAATGACCCTGGTGACACCATGCTTAGGGACCTCAGCTGTAACTGAAAGGTTGCTAGTTCAAACCCAACAAATGCTCAACTTCAACTACTTGTGTTGATATGTTCTCGTTAACATAACAAAGAACATCCATTTTCATTCAAGACTGTAACCCAAAGTGAGAGGGTTTAAGAGTTACAACTCATGTTGAAGACACAATTCAATTCCTAATAGTAATGAATAGACTTCAATGCTCAGGCACTGATTGCAAAGGAGATTAGGCTAAGTAGGACTGCGCTGTCTCATCTTTTTGAAAGACTCCCAGATACATGATGCATTGTGATGCATCGCTTTCCAAGGTTGCACCTCCGAGAATCACAAGCTGCTGAAGACTTTCCACAATAGACACAATGACGAAGAAGACATGCTCTGCTGGGCCATGACCGTCAAAGCAGCTCTCTCAAAAACAAGCATACTGCAAGGCAGTGGGAGGCTTTCTCTTCAATCAATCAATCAATCAATCAATAATAGGCAAGCACCTATAAATAATTCATGTGTGTTTCATAAACATTGTGATGCTACTCTGGCTTATTTGGCCAGTTTAAAATTAGAAACAGTAAAAATTCCATGTCTAAAATTGAATTGTAAACTCATGGTGAATGATGAGGATGATAAATTAGAGGATATATGTGTGATTTATTACTCTTTCCTGGAGAATACCTTTAGCAATAGCAAATGTAAATTATGGTGACAGGACAAATAGATTAGTGGCAGATTGTATGCTGAATTCCAGAAAGATAGGAATGAGGAGAGGCAGTATTTTATAAAAATACTGAATAAACAAAAGAGCCTTCCAGTATTGGGAGAAAAAAACAACAACAACATAGGGCGACTCTGTCAAGTAAGTGCTGGTCTGCTAACTGCATGGTTGTTGGTGTGAAACCACAAGCCACCCCATGGAAGAAAGGCGAGGCTATCACTTCTCTAGAGATTTGGAAACCCTGTATAGGGTCAAAATCAGCTCCATGTCAGTAATCCAAGACTAAAATTTGGTATTATTGATTTGATTCCAATACATGATGACCCCATGGGAGTAACACTGCCCATGTGAGCTTCCAAAACTCCTTGGGGGAGTGTAAAGCCTCATCTTTCTCCCTAGGAACGGCTGGTGGTTTTGAACTGCTGACCTTGCAGTAGCAGCACAACTCATAACCATTAGTCCACCAGGGCTCCTCAATGCCAGTCAATAGTTTGAAAAGAGTCAATATTTATTAAGCCCCTTTCATCCAAACAGGAACCTTTGTATAGTGGTGTAGTGTAGTAAATGTTGGATTGCTGTCCTTAAGGTTGGAGGTTCATACCTACTAGCCTCTTCCAGGACCAAAGATGAAGCAGCTCTACTCTATCCTGTTGGATCATTATGAGTCAAACATACCCAATAATAAGTGTGGCATTGGTTTTCATTTTCTATGAGCATCAATTCAGCTATCCATATTTCAAATGGATTTTCACATGCAATTTAAGTCCTACGGATCAATATAAAAATCTGTGTGCTCTCTCTATAAAAAACTTTATAAAACAGAAAGAAGGCTACTAATAGAGTCATTTTGGTAAATTATTCACAAATAGGCACATAGATAGAGAAAATAAGCAGACAACCCAGAGCTTCAATAAAACAACGTGCCAAGATAATTTATTGAAATATTAATTTGTGTTTTGTTTTCTGTGCTAAGGAGGAATCAGAAAGGAGAGTTCACTATGTTTTGTGCTCTGTATTTTTATGTCTGTTCTGAGGGTCCTCTGTGTTGCTTTGCCTTAGGGGTTTTGCAGGGCTTGAAGCAGAAGATGCTTGAAAATAACCTTTCTTTCTGGCTTTTGTGAAAGTACAAACCAGGGGTCACAAATTCAAAGACTTTCAGAATCAGGTAGTCCCCTAAATGAACAAAGCGGACTGATTATAATTTTTCCCTCATGGTTTGCATTTACTTGTATATTTATCTATGCAGGAATAGTCATTGCTTCCAGAAGGACACTTTCTCCCATTTCTTGAAATATTTAGCTGTTTTGTTTTTATGTATGGAGACATGCCTATAAGAAAGCTTTTCGTTTTAGTTTTGCTTTTTCTTGCACTAAGAACACAGCAACGTTAGTGTGGTGATAAGTGGTGATTCTTGTTTTAATGACATATTATTGGTGAGTAGACAGACTGAAGCCCTTTTTGGACAATAGAACCCCTATTGGGCACTGGAACTAACCACTCAAATACTGTCATCCAATCCATTCTGACTCACAGAGACATTGTAGGAAGGATACAACTGTTCTGGTAGCTCTTTACAGGCATGAAGTGCCTCATCTTTCTCCTGAGGCGCAGCTGGTCGTTTCTATGAAGTCCCCCTCAATCTCACAAAACACACGCAATGACGCTGACTGGAGGAGGAAAGCCAAATCAGTGAGCATGTAAGCATCTCAGCGTTGGCAGGGGTCTCCACACGGCTGCTCCAGCACCTAGGGCTGCATCAGGGTAGGTCCATGTGGCTTCTCCTAAGGGATGTGTCACAGGAAGTGAGCCTTGCCAGCTGAGGCAGAGAATTGGCTAAGGCAGAGGCACCCGAACCAAGAGACAAGAAATGCAAGGCTCGCCGAGCCATTCATCTCTCTGCCCTTCAATTAAACTACCCTTCAATGAATCCCGCATATGTTCATCGGCCAGGTTGGCACAATAAACCTTAACTATCACTTGCACCTTTGCTTTACTAAGCATGATGTCCTTCTCCAGGGACTGGTCTCTCCTGATAATATGTCCAAAGTACATGAGATGAACAGTATCACCACCCTTGCCTCTCAGAAGCATTCTGGTCTTACTTGTTCCAAGGCAGATCTGGTTGCTCTTTTGACAGTCCAGGAATTTCAATATTCTTCACCAACACTCTAGTTCAAATGCATCTATTTTCAACTTTCACGTACAGACGTGAGTTGATAGAAAACATCATGACTTGAATCAGGCACCCCAATTTTTTAAAGCAACATCTTTGCTTTTTAACACTTTAAAGTGGTCGTGGGCAGTAATTCACCTATGCTACATGTTCTTGGATCTCTTAAATACTGCATCCATGACAGTTGATTGTAGATGCAAACAAGATGAAATTCTTGACATCTTCCGTCTTTTCTCCTTTTTTAATGATGTTACCTATTGGCCCAATTGTGAGGATTTTGATATTCTTTACATTGATTTGTAATCCATAATGAAGACTGAAATCCTTGATGTTCATCAGAAAGTGCTTCAAGTCCTCCTCACATTCAGCCAGTGTGGTGGGCACACCTGTATATTGCAAGTTAATAAGCCTTCCTCCAACCCTGATGCCACAAGCTTCATAAAATCAGCTTCTCTGATTATTTGCTGTACAGGTGGAATAAGGATCGTGAGAGTATACGACTCTGATGCACACCTTTCCTGATTTGAAACTATGTAGTGGTTCCTTACACTGCTTGCACTACTGACTCTTGCTCCATGTACAGGATCCCCTTGTGAAAAATTAAATGTCCTGGAATCAAATTTGATGATAGTCTGTGGCATGTCTATATGAAGCAATAATTCTCTAATACAACCATTTATCATGAGGGATTGTAAGTTTAGTTAGTGTAGATTAGTAAAACGAAAGGAATTCCATTTAACCGACAAACATCTCAGAAAGAAAAACTAAAAACATGATCATTTACCTCTGAAGATGTGAATATTATTTGGAATGTAGCTCGACTTTGACATACGTGGGGGGTCATCCTGAGTAGGAATGATCTCCATGGTAACTTCATTGGCTGTTTTTAAAAGAAAAATCCAGACCTTCAACTTTGGAATTTAATGATGGGGTGTGTGTGTGTGTGTGTGTGTGTGAGAGAGAGAGAGAGAGAGAGAGAGAGAGAGAGAGAGAGAGAGAGAGAGAGAGAGAGAGAGAACAGTTTATTCTTGTCTTTGCATGTCCATTGGGTCTGTAATGTTTGGGGTACTGTTTTCATTGTGCTGATTTCTCAGGGGTGTGATATCCTGTCGTGTTCCTATGTTTGTGTGCGCAGTTGTTTTTTCTGTCCATAAAGAATTGGAAAGTATTTTTGTAATGCAGGTTTGTTTGTTGAAACAGATGCTCTCTAAATGTTTCCTTATCGGAGAAAACGTGAATAGGTCCTTCAGATATGTTGTAGCGCTTCGCTGGCTAAAAAGTCTTGGGTTGTAAGTGTTGTCCTTCATTTCTCAGGTTGTTGCAGTCTCTTCTTTCCTGCATGGTCTCTGCAGAGAGGTCTGAACTTATTCTTATCGGTGTATATGTGACGGCTCTTTCTAGCTGCTCTCCTTGCTCTCTCCCTCTCCGTAAAATTAGTGTGACTACCATAGATATGTCTTGATGTGTTTGTGAGGGAGTTTAGCCATCTAATTGGTGTTCTCTCCGCTTCCTGAACGGTTATCATCTCCTTCTTTGTGATATTGGGGAGAATTTCTTCCATGAATTCCCTTGTTGTTTTAGCTGTAGGCTTATTTCTATCTTCTTGTCCTAGGACCCCCATAATTCAAATATTGTTTCATTTCATGGAGTACTACATCGTCCTCAGGGTTTCTTCAGGTCCCTTTGCTCTATTGCTTGACTGTTTCTCTCGTTCGCTAAATTCTGCCTGGTTATCTTCAAGCTTGCTGATAGGATTCTCCATCTCAGTTATTCTATGATTGACATCTGTCACTTTTCAATCTATTTCTTCTGTTATTCCTTAACTCCTGGACTTCCTTTTGGTGTGACGATTCTGCTATGTCTATGTTTTTTCATTTGTTTATAGGATTGGTCCCCTAATTTCCTGGACAGCACTCAGCCATGTTCTCAAACATTCTTTCACTGGCAGGTCAAGGCTTGCTTCTTCTGTGTGAACTGTTGTGTTTGGGTCATCTCCAGGATTGACTTTTTTCCCCCTCTAGGTTTTTTATGGCAGCTGCAGGTGTTGGCTGTTGCTTGCATGACATCTTGAGTGAGCTGATGATGGAGCATTATCCTCCGGGATGTGTAGTGGGGGCTGGCTCTTCAGATTAAGGAAGGATGAGATAGTTGCTGGTAAGCTGTATTGTGCATAGATGAGGAGGGATCATTAGTTGGGAGAGAAAAATAATTACAATTTAGGTGCTCTGGGATATATTTTAAGTGGTGGTATTAGACAAATGAAGCCTTCCTTTATATATAATAATTTTAATGAGTTAAACAAGAGGGCTATGGAAGATGCAGGTTTACTTGGTAAGTTGAAGGAGGTTATGTGTTGCTGAAGTAGAGGGAACAGGTTCCAGGGGTTATCATGGTTGGGTAATGGAGGGGTAGATTGAATCTACCAGCCTCCCTGTCAACCTTGTGTATTATATAGTGGCAGTGTTTGGTAGTATATTGTTTTACTACCTTGTGATCTTGTAGGGTGTCAGAATGGGGGTGATATTTATTCTAGGGGGATGATTTGGTATCTGGTATGGCTATGAGAGCTGTATTCTGTTGTTTGAATTAATTGTCATGTACCTCTGATGAATCAGATCAGAGGGAATACGGTTTTCTCTTTTAGATGGTAGAAAAGACAAAGTGAATATGGGGGGAAGTCTTTATTCCTGCCATCTACCTAGGTAGCCTAGGGGGTGGAGTACAGCAATATCAGGCCATGTGTTATGTGGAGGGCTTGTTTTACTGACTTGCTAGTGTGTCGCCTTTGAACAGTCTCTCAAAGACTCCCCTAGGACTCTTTGTCAAGCCCAATCTTGTAAACCAATTTTTGCTGAGGCTCCTGCTTTTACGAACCTGTGGTTTTTTCCTGGCTTCCTTTTGTTAACGCTTTAGTGATGAATCAGGTGTGTGTTGACTCTGATGGGAAGTTAAGGAAGAGAACACAGCCCCAGAATTACCATGTTTAAAAAAAAATTAAGGGCTTCAAGTGTGTCCTGCTATGTAGGCTGTGCCTCACTGTCCCCCAGGGAAGCTGGATTAGATTGGCCAACTGGGTTTGAGGCTCACTGAGTCTGCATTCGCCATCATGCCCCCTCTTGTCTGCTATTCATTTCACTCCTGCGTGCCTCTGTAGGCTGTGTTCTGGGTATCTGCAATCTGTTGCAGGTAAATGACCCAGGGGCTTCTCATAAACAGATGCTGCTGCTCTCGGGTTGCAGTAAATTTCATTACCCCACAATGGCTGGCCATGAGTGGAGCTGGGGAAAAGGGATAAAATAGGGTGGCTAATGAGGTCCCTCTAGTCCTGACCAGGGAGGAGAGGTACAAAATCCATTAAGGGGTGAGCTCTTGGGGCTGGTTTTAGGAGGCTCTCTATGGGCCTGGGATTATGACCCACACTTTGTCAACAGTCTGTCTGAGGACATAACAGCATTTTGGTGGGTCTCACCTCTAGGGTGTAGGAAGGGGTGGCAGACACCATCCCAGGGGCCCTGGCTAGGGATGTGGAAATCCCACAGGGCAGGCACAGTGAAGTTAGAGCACCACAGCAAACTCTTGAATCACTCTGTGGGTGAAAATAGGAACAACAGGTCTGAACCACGGACCCTAGGATCCTGGGATTGTATTTCTAGCATCCAGTTTCCCAAGATTGGCCTGCTTATCTCTTGATCTTCCAACCTAACAATGGGAGCACAGAGCGGGCGAGTCTACATGGGTACCATCTTCCTTGAAGTATCTCTAGTAGCCTCATATGCAAGTGCAAGTTCGACATTGAATAAAGCAGACCAAAAATGTTGAATGTACCATGGACTGCTAAAAGGACAAACAGATTTGTCTTGGTTGAAGTAGAGCCAAAATGATTCTTAAAGGCAAGGACGGTAAAACTTCATCGCATGTACTTCAGGCATGTTATCAGCAGAGTCCAGTGAAGAATGTTTTGCTCAGCAAAGTGGAGGAGCAGCATAAAAGAGGACGACCCTCAATGAGATGGCTTGGCACGGTGGCGGGAAAAAATATATGGATAAATACAAAATCAACTTTAAAGATGACTCCGGATCAGGTTGTATTCTGTTCTGTCCTACAGAGGGCTCTAGGAGTTAGTAACCTTTCAACTCGCAACAATGGACAATAACAGCAACAGACATACCTGGGTGGAGGTAAGGGTAGAACCCAACCTCTCTATCTGGCTGCAGCCTGAAAACGCCTCCTTGGTGTGTGGAATTTTATACAAGAGAAAGCCTGGTCAGAACAAGTTCTCTTTTTCCTTGCCCTTATGCTGGATCTGGGTCAAGTGCGTGGTTCTTTGAACTCCTCTGACCTTGGATTCATTCATGCAGGTCTCCATTCATCCATCTGTGGCCTCTCTGCTAGTTCGATTTTGCAGCTACAATCATCAGGAGAAATCTCCAGCTTATCATCTGACCTACGGACATGAACCAGACAGAACCTAGCTACTACAACTGAGTAAGATATTTCTTAATAAAATATTTTTCTATATACATATTCATATAATCTTCACTGGTTTTGCTTCTCTGGAGAACGCGATCTAACAGAGTGGTCCAGGGCACATTTAACATTTTCACTAATATTATAATATTCAAGCACATTGATTATATTCTGATATTCCTTATTAATTGTCCAGATTTCCCATGCAAATGAGTCCATTGAAAATAATGTGACTTGAGTTACCTTAGTCTTTGCTTTTTCAGACTTTAAAAAATCTTTTGTAGAAGGTTGTCCCAATGCAATAAATCATTTGATTCCTCAATTATTACTTCCATGGGTGTTGTTTTGGATTCAAGTACCATGAAATCTTTTAATAACTATGTCTTTAACAATTTATGTATAACAATAAAAATATGTTCTGTTTATTGGTCTAATTTTAGGTTTTGTGTTTTCTCAATGTTGAGGTGTAATCCATACTGAAGGCTGTGGATCTTCATCAGTTAGTGCCACGGTTCTTCTTGCTTTCAAAGTACATTTGTACCATCTGCATATCACAGGTTGTTATGAAAATTCCTCTAATTTAAATCCCATGGTCTTCTTCATAGAGTCTGAAGTAGTCAGTTTATTGTGCCAACCTGGCCAATAAACACATGTGGGATTAATTGAAGGGCTGAGAAATAAATGGCTTGGCAAGCCTCACCTTTCTTGTCTCTTGCTCTTTGATCATTGGACCAATGTGCAACTGTCTTACTTGTTCTGTGCCTCAATTTGCAAGTTGCACTACCTGTGGGGCACCTAACCCGTGGACTGTGTCTTTGTAATTTGAGGTTCCTTCAAGGCCAGCTTTACCACACAATTGGAATTTACATCTCTTGATCTGGAGGCTGTCAGACCCTGATATCTTTCTGACTGTTGGTGACCTGCCTTGCTGTTTGCTGCCTGTACCTGTATAGCCTGAATTGTTCTACAGAGGACTACCTGGTAGCGCTCAAGACTTGAAGGACTGCTAGTGTCTCACAACTGTCTCATGGGAATGAGTTTCACGGAGCCATTTGTACTGCTTTATAATTTAATTAACTGTTTATTTCTTGTGTTATCTATATATCTATATAAATATATGTACAATTATTAGCAATCTGGTTTTGTCTCTCTAGAGAAACTTGACTAACACATAGTCCAATTTTTAGAATTCTTATCAGAATATATATATATATACATATATATATGGAAAGGATACAACTCAGATACCCATATGTCCTGATTTAAAACATGGGGTATTGCTGTATTATATTTAAATGACTGCCTCTTGTTCCAGGATAAAATATTTGAACATTCTTTTGGAGAAGTTCTACTCTTTTCTATAAGAATCTTATAAGTTGCAATCAACAGGAGATCACTGAGTTTACAAAATGTGTATTTTTGTGTACATGCTTTTATGCACATAACATGATTATGACATAGGCTTTGATCTTAATGTTTGTCTGGATAGACTGGAGAAACAAATTCATAGATATACTCATATATGTATAAGAAAGAGCTTTATATACAAGAGTTTTATATATAAGAGCTTTATATACAATATTGAGAAAATGTCACAGCCCAGTCCAGATCAAGTCCATAAGTGAAAAATTAGTCAATAATCCCAATACCGATCTACAATGTCTTATTCAGACTCATGAAACACATGTAATGATGCCAAATGCAGGCAGATCCCAGGCCAGTGGGAGGAAAGTCTTGTGGATCCAGTGGTGGTGGTTTAAGCATCTCAACACTGGCAGGGGTTTCCACGTGGCTCCTCTAGCTCAGGTGACTAGTGTAGGTCGATGTGTCTTGTCAGCTGGAAGGTCTCACAAGGAGTATGTCTGAGTCCTACCTCCAGTGGGCTATTTTTCTCCAATGCACCTCCAAATGAGGTCATCAAGCTGTGACCAAAATGACAGGTGTGTTAGCCTGACTACTTTTAGAGAAACAAATCCACAGAAACTCAAGTATAAGAGAGAGCTTTTTATAAAGGTTAAGTGCACATCAAGGAAATATCCCAACCCAGTGCTGTCCAAGCCCACAAGTCCAACATGAACCCATATGTCTGACACCAATCCACAAAGTTGTCCTCCATCTCACAAAACACACACTATGATGCCGAGTGCAAGAGGAAAGCTGAGTCAGTGAAGGTGTAAACATCTCAGCTCTGGCAGGCACCTCCACACAGCCGCTCCAGAGCCCAGGGCTGCATTGGGGTATGTCCATGTGGTTTCTCCTCAGTGATGTCTTGCAGGAAGTGAGCCTTGCCAGCTAAAGCAGGGAACTGGCCAAGGTAGCTGCACCCTGGTCAGACCACCACAAAGCAAGAGACCCAAGAACTAGAAAGGTGAGGCTCACTGAGACAGTTATCCCTGTGCCTTTCTATTAACCCCACATTTGTGTATTGGCCAGGATGGCACAATAAACTAACTATATCAACAGGCTATACTCACCCCTTCACTCTTAAGTCTCAAATTGACAGCTGATATGTACCTATCACAGTTTTTCTTGCCCAGCTTAGTGAAGCATACTTTTAAAGTACCTTCATAATTCTGTGTATATATCTACTGTACCTAGAATTGATGTTTTGACAGCAATAATACCAGTGGATAAACTTAATTAACAGAAATTTATTTTCTCATAGTTTAGGAGCCTAGGGGAAAGAGCCCGGTGGTGTAGTTGGTTACCCATTCAGCCCTGTAGGCTCACTATGAATTGAAATGGACTTCATGGCATTAGTTTTGTTTTTGTTTTTAATACACATACAAGTTTTCTCTCTGTCAGTTCTTGGGGGGGCGGGGGGTGGAGTCTTACACCTTTACAGCATCTCATCTTGGGTTGCTAGGTGATTTTCTAAGATGAAAAAGTAATCTAGGTTTTGGGTCACACACACATACACACACACACAAATGACATAAATACATGCTAGATAGGTATGGCTTTATAAACTTAACAAATAAATCCCCTTTTCCAAATATGATTGCCACAAGTATAATCCTTTAGTCATAATGGCTTTTAGGCGAGAGTAGAAATGTTCCAGAAGTTTTCCAAGGTATAATGTTTATAGAATCCAATTGCTACATCTTTTCTACATAGGTTTAGAGTTACAATACATATTTCTAGTGACACAATTTAATCCACAATGTATTATACTGGTGCTAAGAACATCTACATCAAAGTAAAGTGAGCATTGACATTACTTGATTACCCATTTTCACCACATGGATAGTTAATTGACTCTGTTATTCAATACCATAATTATGTGGTAGTGATTGCTCTTAACCCTTGTGGTAATCTCTTGATAGAGGCACTGCTGGGTCACAGGGTGGAATTATAAACCAATAATAAATGCTCTGTTCTCTAGCATGGGTACACAGCCTTCAGTCTTACCAATTTCATACTCCCACAGCCTCCCCAGTACTTGTAATGATCCAGGTTTCTCATTGTTATTTTAATATTTGTGAATTAATTTTAATGAGGCCAAGAGCATTCCTTCATTATACATTTTAATTCCAGTCTTTTATATTTCCTTTTCTGTAAATTTCATATTCATATCTTTTTCATATTTTCTAATATGGTTTATGTGTTTTTCTTGTTAATACCCATGATTTCATTAATTATTCCTCATATAAAGGCCACATCATCACTAGAGTTGAAATGTTCATTTTTCAGTCTATCATCTGGTACCAGAGCCGAAATATGTTTTTCACTGAGCACAAAAGTAATCAAATGTATTACTATCTCTATCTTATACATTTATTTATATTTTGGTGGTTTTTTCTGTCAGAAGTCCTGCCTTACCCAAAGGTAATAAAAGTTACATTACTTCAAATTAATTTTTAAGTTTTATTATTCAATTTTTAAAGTTTTATTTTTGTCTCAGTATCCATACTATTTCATTGAAAATAAGGTGATGATCCCCTCACTCCCCCCAAAAGAAGAATGAAAGAAAGAAAGAGTTTTGAGGCATTATCTGTAAAAAAAACAAAATAATAAATTTCTTGAATCCTTTAGTATAGAAGAATAAAAGTCCCATTGCAGAGGGGTCTAGGGGAGGAGATGAGCCAGTCAAGGTGCGATGTAGCACCGATGAAAAATACAACTTTCCTCTAGTTCCTAAATTCTTCCTTCCCCACTCCTTCCCCCTCACCCCCCACTATCATGATCCGAATTCTACCTTGTAAGTCTGGCTAGACCAGAGGATGTACATGGGTACAGATAGGAACTGGAAACACAGGGAATTCAGGGCGGATGATCCCTTCAGGACTAGGGGTGTAAGCAGTGATACTGGGAGGGTAGAGAGAGTGGGTTGGAAAGAGGGAACCGATTGCAAGGATCTACATGTGACCTCCTCCCTGGGGGACAGACACCAGAAAAGTGGGTGAATGGAGACGTCAGACAGAGCAAGATATGACAAAAAAATAATTTATAAATTATCAAGGGCTCATGATGAAGGGGGAGCGGGGAGGGAGGGGAAAAATGAGGACTTGATGCCAAGGGCTTAAGTGGAGAGCAAATGTTTTGAGAATGATGAGGGCAATGAATGTACAGATGTACTTTACACAATTGATTGTGATTGTGATAAGAGTTGTATGAGCCCCTAATAAAATGATTGAAAAAAAAGATGAATAAAAGCATGTGTATATCGGAAAAGACTGAATCACCTAAAAGCTACTAAGTCGTGGGTTAGCATGGAAGATAAATTTTATATTGAGATTTCAGAAAACATTCCTTAAGTACCATAGGGATTATAAAGCAATTACTACAGATAAAACATGGCACCAGCACCCCCTCCCTGGAAAGATTTACAATCACTAAATAGAAGATGCTAAAATATTGATACATCAACTGGTATTTAACAGATGGGGAAGTGGTTTGCTAGTTCATTTCTAGCTTTAATTTCCACGTTCGATTAACTACTCGTCATTGTTTACTTAAATGTGCTTTTGTAAGAGGAAATGCTAGGCTAGCTTTGGATTTAGAATGTAGCAGAAACACAAGGCACAAGCACATAAACAAAAGTAGCTATTAGCTTAATTTCCCTTAAACAATGGTTTTAAACAAGTGTTAGACCACTCACTTGAAAAAAAAGTGCCTATATTTTATCCAAACATACATGGAATGGTTACTCTTATTTCTAGTTCCCTCAATTCTCTATTTCCCACTTAAATAACATATTCTTTATTATAATAACAGCAACTATAGTCCTTAAACCAATACAAGTGAGGCGTATTCCTACTTGTTATCAATTTTTTGACAGCAGACGCTTAAGATAAAAAAAAATAATGTGTTGGCTTTTTTCTTTCTTTTCTTAAATAGACCTTTTTCAACCTTTAGAAACCCTATGGGTCTGAGATAGGTTTCTTAATGTATTCAATGCTGTATGTGACTCTCAACAAATACAAATGGGGAGAAAACACCATTATGAAATCACTCAAGGTAACAATTTATTGGTAAAAACTGAAGCCACTTTCATCAGTCAACTGTCTCCTTTCCTTTCACCCAGGCGGATTGCTTTTCTTTCTTTCTTTTTAACTTACCAAGGAGCATGTTCCAGAAGCTAACAGACTGGTAGAGGCTGATTCATTGATTTATTGAATACTCAAGTCTCCTGGTCTTAACAGGGCTGAAGTTTACCTGAGTGATTCTTACAAACCTAGATGATGGCACCTGAGAGTGGTGATAAAACACCAAGTCTGGATGATATTAAACCAGCCAGGCATAGAGGACAGCCAGCTTCTCTCATCATCATTTCTGTTGGTAAAGATTATATATCACTGGGACCCCAGCGTTCCAGATATGAAATGCCTTTCTTCTGTCACATACAGCGAGGAAAAACATTTCCCAGTTTACAAACTCTCCAGGACTAATCAAGACTGGTTGACTCTCAACGGGGTGACAACAATTTCACTCAGCTCTATCAGAATGTTGTCTCTGCAGACCAATTTGAAATGCATTTAGAATCTTATCTCTTTTCACAGAATAGGGTTAACAGCGGGCTGCTGGGACGACAGTTCTTAAAGGGGTCTAAGAAAATGCATTCGATTGTTGCTCTGGAGAGATCTGGCATTTCTGTCTCTTGACTCTCTCTCTCTCCCTTTCCATTTCATCTTTGCGTACTTTCAACCCTGGTCTCTTGGAGAAAAAGGAGAATAGTACTGATGCTCTATGATCTTGATTCAAATCCTGATTTTGGCATTGCTGGTAAGATATTTAACATTTCTTAGCTTTAATATCTTCATCTGTAACATAAAATTACCTCAAATGGTGTTTCAGTGTTAACCCAAGGTTTAATAATTTATGTCATTTGCTGTTTCTAAGAAGATATGTACAGTTAAAACACAAACCACTTCAAATTTATTTCTGTGTATGTTAGTGATTTGGATTACATTCTTAGAGTTACATGACTGTTTTCATCCTTATTTACTGAGCTGGTTCTCCACCATTAATATAAATTTATTACCATTAAAGGTAATTAACAAATCCTTTGAGTTATTCTTGTCACTTTGATCACTCTGAAAATAATAAAACCGTATAATACTCAAGATGTACATTGCTTACTAGCTAAGAAAACCAACTGTTTGCTTTTGTGAAGACTACAGCTGATATTTTTTTCATTTAAAGTTTAAATATTCTCTTAGGAAATAATTTTGGCCTTCATTCAGCTCTCTGTCTCCAAAAAGCCTGGATTCCATAACCCTTTGGCCTTTCTGTCCCTGTATTTTTCCTTTCTCATGAGGATGCTTCAACAGAATGTCTGATCAAGATGAGAGCTGGGCAAGTCCAGTTACGCTGTTTTCATACCAAAGGAGGCAGTTGTTCATGGAGGCAATTAGCATCACATTTCATTCCCCACCCCATTACTGAATTCTCTTAATCCTCTATTGCTCATGAAGAACAAAGAACATGCCTTGGGGAGCCACGTTCAACTTTTAAGACCTCGAGCACATACAACAAACTATGTAGTGGAATCGAAGCACTAAACGTGTTATCAGGCCAATTAACTGGAATACCCTGTAAAACCATGAACCTAAACTTGCAAACCAAGGAATTAAATCACATGACGTATTTGGTTTTAGATAAAATATACCCCCCCATGTAAATTTATCTATGGCAGAACATTTCTAGTTCAACTTTTTACAGGTGTACAATTTATTGACAATGATTACCTTAATTAACCTGAAACGTTACCCTTACTGTGATTTTACCATCACTGTAAATTCAAACTCAGGAAGATTTCCTCATGTCCCTGTCCACCAGCAGCTATGAGTGGGTGTTATGATCCCATAAACAATTACAGTCCCTGACAGTCACAGGGGTGTGGGGTGGGGTGCTATGAGTCAGCCTTCACTCAAGGCAGTGAGAGTGAGTGAGTGAAGGAGGGAATGGTATCAGAACTTAAATCATGAGTACATGGTTTGCAGAAGCTTTTGGACAACAGTGTAGCCCAAAATTTATTTGAAGATCCTCACCTGGATTAAGTCTCAGGTGAATCCCCTCTGACCATAGTTGAAGGATGTGAATAATCTTGTAATCAGACAGAAAGCATTGTAGAGTTGATCATTATAGATCTAGTTAAATTAAAATGATATAGTTAGACTAAAATGTAATAGCTTATCAATCGATCTCCCTTTGACCCATTTTAAAGTTATTTCTGTTAAAAAAATAAAGGAAAATTACACATGGGTTGTGTCACTGGCGGATTCCCTCTGACTATAGATCAGGGATGCAAACATTCTTGCTATGATTAATGTAGGTGCAATTAAACTTCAACACCTTTCCATTTGATCTCTCTTGTGATCCATTTTAAATTTGTTCTAGTTTTTTTAATATTTTCTCCTTTCTTTTCAAGTGAGTTTCTTCTAGGTTTAATTTGTTATTGATGTTAGCTTTTTCTGATTATCTTATTTTCAACTTTTTTTCTGTATATGACATCTGGGCGAGGTAAATGTATAGTGACAGTAACTAGATGTGTGGTTCCTTGGGGCGCTAAAAGGGAAAGTTGGGGGTTAATGGAGAGCTAATAAAGATGATTAAAAGAAGGGAAAATTCTTCTAAAATTGATTGTGGTGCTGATTGTATAACCCTTCTCACTTAAATTTTAAATTGTGTAGTCTGTTAATTATATGCCAATAAAACTGTTGAAAAAATAAATCATCACAAGATACTTCTAATTTTAAGTGTGCTTTGAACATATTCAAGTACTGGGCTTTCAATGTTCTATTAGCAATGTGAGATGATACAATATCAGTAAAACAAAACATTTCATTAATGAAGATAAAAAATCTTGCTATCAAAAGAAATGAACCATATAAATTGTTAAACAAATATTCGAAGCAGTATAGAGAGTGGGGACAAGATCAGTACTTTTCATTGGGAAAAGTTTGAAATAAATATGGTTTGAAATGCTGGTCTTTTCTCCTTGGAATCTGCAATCTGTATGGAAAATGTGGAATAAAATGGATCTTATAAACTGATCAGGCTTTAGATCGATGGAGATGTGGGTTAGCATTAATAGGAGAAGACCGAATACACAGAAATGGGCATGAACTTGATGGGGCCCTAAAACCGTGGATAGTTGCGTGACAAGGGTTTTAAAAATAAATACCCGGATCCACTTAAAGTGGTGTCATGTAAGAGACACGTGCAAAACCAGATGAGGACATGGATGCTTTTTATAGGAACAGAAAGACTGAAAGTGATTTTGACTTGGGGAATGACATCATAAACATCCTTCATTGTCACTGAAGAAGATATTATGGGATCAATTGGGAAATTTTGGACTAAGTATAAAATATTAGCAAGGTAAAATTATTTTTCTCAGGTGGCTCAGATAGAAGGACGAATATATTCTATTAATATTGAACTTCTTTGTCATCAAAATTGGCTTGAAATTCAGTAAATGTTTACTTTTATTTATCAAGTAGAAGAACAAAAAAACATGGAAATGTAATTTGCTCATGTGACATATTCTCTGAAGATTTTGGAAGATAATAAGCCATTATGTAATTCTGCAGCCATTTAGTGACAACCATTTCCAGTGAAATGATCAAACTTGAAGCAAGTTTCCAAATTTCAAATAAAGTGATGAACTTTATTCATCGGTATATGCTGCCCTTAAAGGGCTGAACATTCTGAGGCATCCATACCTCACTAGTATGATTATTTCATTAGAGATATTCCTCCCTACTTGTATTGTTCCTAATATAGATGTATTTTTTGGCTGAAAAAATGTGTCATGTGAATAAGTTTGTGTTCAGAACTGAAGCATATAATGGTTTCAGGGGTTTTTGCCAGTCTTAATACAATTAGTAAGCCTGGACTTTTTCAGGATTTTGAGTTTTGATTGCCATTTTTCTGCCACTCTGTACGAATCTACTAATGTAGCTCCTTTCAGAGTAGTTGGTTTTGGTAGCTGGGCACCATCTAGCTTCTCTGGCTTCAAGGTCTTCTATGTACCATAACTATCTCACTCTTTCATTTTAGAAACCTGCAGAACTCAATCAGCAAGAAAGAAATCTTACATGGTTTAGCTAAAATCAAAGGTACTTTTAGAACAAGAAAGAGAGAACTAGGTCTCTGTTATCATGTAAGACGCTCTGGAGAAACTACAAAAGGAGGAGGTTAAAGTCATTTTGACTAAGTCATGAAAACTGAAAAAAAATCTGTCTAAATTACAAATGAGAAAGATAGTGAGAACTATAGAACCTAAATAATAATTAAGGCAATCAGTAGGGCTTCAAAGAAAGAGCTTGATGAGAAACCCCCAAATGTCTCAGAGTAAAATCTTACTTTTCCTCCTTTTATTCCATCCTCCACTGTTGAAGGCCATTAAGACTCAGCCTTGAAATGGCTGAGAAGTCTCAAGACCTAGGTGTCAGTGTTTGCTGATTTCTTCTGTGACTTTACATTTTGAACAGACTGTTAAGAACAAGAACAAGAAAGTATGCAAGGTCTGGGAAAAATGGTTGTTTAATTTTCTCAAGGATGTCTGGCTTGGTAGAAGATAGAGTTGCTATGTGTGTCAAATGTGCTTTCTTAACAATGAGATAATTAATCCTGAATTGTTTCTACATGGATAAAAGGAATATGTAGAATAAACTCGGGGCTTCGGTATTCACTGTTGCCCTCCCAATACTTTCTGTCTCTCTTTTTTTCCTTAATCCTCACTCCCCCTTTCAGGACTGTTCAACTCGCCGGCTGGCTCTGACATTCCACTCCCATCCCTGGACTTGTGTGTTAAAGTAAGTAAACTAGTTCAGAAGCCAAGTTCAGGACCTCTAGTGCTGCACTGAATTTTGACACTTAGTAGAATCCAGGATTACCTTCATCGAGTGTAGGGATTTAGGGTTGAAAGTCAGAAGGAAGCCTCATGGCAGAAAATAAGCCCTGGTGGACTAACCACAGCAATATGATCCCTTAAAAAGGTATAGTCTCAAAACCTTAAGGTTTCGAGAAACAAAATCTTCTGTTTTTGAGGGACAATATGAGTCTGAAGCAAGGTAACTTTGGGAAAAGTCAGCACCCAAGGGAGGGGGGGGCATGAGTGGTGAATTGTAGGCTAATCAATAATGATTCGTGGCAACTCCTTGTGTGTCAGAGTAGAACTGAGCTTCATGGAGTTTTGGTGAATGATTTTTTAAATGTATATCACCCAGACTTGTCTTCCCAGTTGCTTCAGAGTGGAGTTAAATAAAACCTTTACTTAGCTTCTGAAAAAGTTGTTTGAACCACTCAGGGACTCTACTCAAAGAACGGCCACAGGAGCAGATGCATTTTTCTGTAGGGAAGATTCCTAGGCTCTCTTCCAACATAAGAAATGGAAAGAATTTATCCTTTGAAAGCAATGACAGGTTTGATAGTTTACCTTTAGAATAACAAATAACAGATCCACTGTCCACCACTGTCAAGTTGATTCCAACTCCTCATGGTCCTAATGGATTAGAATATCCCATCGGGTTTCCAAGCTTGTAACACTTCACAGGGGTGTGTTACATCTTTCTGCCACAGAGCGACTGGTGGTGCAAATTGCTGACCTGTTCATTGGCAACCCAAAGCGTATCCATGGTTCTCTGGAGACAAGTCCCACATGTTATAACAGAAAGACTGCTCTTATGTAAAATAGAAGAACATGAAAATATGAAAAGCCTTAACAAATATATGAGACCAATCAAGCACATGAACCTGTACTTATTGAAAATCTGTAATGTCCATTGAACATCTACTATGCTGGCACCCATGAAATCTTGGATAATCTGGAGAGACAGAAACAATAAAGTACACCCTGGCTGACGATATATAACCATGTGTTAAATAATGTACTATCGACATTGTAGAGTATAAAACGAGGGAAAGGACATCATGGCAGAAATGAAAAAGAGAACCAGAGACTCTCCAAGCCGTAAAGCAAAGGTTAGTCAGATGACAAGTCAGACAACAGAAGGTGATGGAGACTCTGCAAGCCCTTGGGGGGTGCCACATGCTGGGCTACTGAGGATTCCAGTCCACTTAGCGCAGCCCAGCCGTCTAATCTACTTCCAGTCCACACCAAGAGGTCTGGGGATCTACATCTGGAAAAGCAATGATTAGAAATTGTGTGGAACACAATTTCACTCAGACAAATAGAGGTTACCACTTGTTAGTCATCTAAAGTATTGGGCTGATGACAGAGAGTACAGATCCAATGATGAGCTGAATCTGTTCTGAACTTCAATCCTTCAGCACATGATGTTTTTCTTGCACATAAATGCTAATGAGATAAGCAAGTTTATAAGCCACACCCCTTGTAAAGAGCCACCTCACACCTTAGACTATTCATTTTACCACCAGAGTGTATGTTCATGCATTTCAACTGTCACATTGATTTCTAAAACATATCTATATGGTTTAAACTCAGAATTTTTTTCTTTTCTTTTCTGACATGCAAAATCTCAAGTTTTCTCTTGATACTCCCTCCTCCTTCCCCTCCACACCCCAGTCAAAGGCCACTGGGCTGACATTTGTTTGTTTGTTTGTTTGTTTTTTGTCTCTTTGCTGATTGATAAATGCAAGTGAACAAGGAGAGACTAACTTATTTACAGATAAGATACATATTTATCATCAATAGCTTTGTATCTCATGAATCCAGCATCTCAGGCAGAACCATAGAGCCAGAGTCTATTCCTAGTAAATCAATATGATGTTTGCCTGCACTGCATCTCTTTCAGAATCTGTATGGTATAAAGATTGTCATTATGTAATAAGGTCCATTCTCCTCTAGCCAACTATAAGTTTTGGATATTGTAAACCTGGGAATAGATTTTCACTAAAGAATCTATATTGTATTTCTACCAAGTGGCTGGCATGTCGCTCAGTGGTGGCCATAGATGCTGATCTCCAAGTGCTCTTGAGTGAATACATGCTGAGGGAGACACGACTTATGCATTTCAAGGCACTATCTCAAAAGGAAAACACGATTTCGTCTTCATGTCATGTGTGCAAATGAGAAGCCGACGGCACACAGGCAGATTCTCTTTTCTCATTGATTGCTGTCTGGAGGTTTGTTGCAGGGAATACGAGCTCTATGTTTAATCCCAGGGTTCCTAGCAGACAAAACTGCCTGGCACCTCTCAGGAAGTGGAGCCTAGTAAGGCACATTGACAGCGCCGGGCTTAAAAGAATTGCTGGACAGTCGTGACTGTGATGGTGATGGATCACACGGCAGGCTCTGTAAGCTTGAAGCAGCTCCACTTGCAGGGGTCGTGGTCATAGCGTAGTCACTTACCCTGATGACTGATCCAAAGAATAGCTATGATAAAGCACTTTCTTTGGCCCGGGTAATGAAAGACTCTACAGCTTCTTTGAGCTCCATGTGACCGGATCGCACACTTGATGGCTTTCTAGCTTAGGGATGTCATCAGTAGCTAAATCTGTCATAATATATGTTTAATCAAATAGCAAGGCTTTGGGAGAACTGCCTTGTTTCATTAGGTTACCGCTACATTCTCATAATCAGCTAGAAGATTTGATCATTGTTATCTTTGTAGCAGGAAGTCAGCTTGGTTCTGACACCACCTTGGTGGGAATGATTTTATAAATAACTCATGTGTTCCGTGCCCAGCCTGCCACAAGCGTATAGTCTCCATGAGTTTTGTAAGTACAGAAAGCCAGTTTGCATTTTCCTCAATGACTTCAGATATAGGACACAAAGGGAATTTCTTTAGTGCAAACTAGAGATGGGATGAGTTGGTAGACTTAACTGAGTCATTTCAGAGTTACTGATAGGTCTTTGGGGTCATTTTCATGGTACCTCTAAATAAGGAGAGGAGCTGTTTTTGAAATTGGAAGGACTACCCAATGTAATGACAAGTGAAAAACTGTTCTGTGTTGCTTGGGCAAATGTCTGGTCTTCATTATTCAATTTTTCAATATAGGATGACTTGATTTTGAATATTATAGGACACTTGGGATACCTTGTTCATCAAAAGAGTTGAAGTTACTCTCACATGAAACTAACATTACATAGGACACACTGAGACAAGCTCTTTGAAACAAAATAAGTTTAAATAAAGAGTTAAAGTGTCCAACAACATTTTATAATGCTAAAATGAAATCCTCTATGTTTGCAAATGCTAGCTTATACATATTTTTATATACTTAGAGATTTCTTGTAATGTAACCAAAAGATCATAATTTTGTACCCACAATGCTCTTCTAACATGCTTTAATAGATTTATTCTAAATTTAGTTATTATATTCATAGTATAACAATATTATTTTTGAGTATTTCCATACCAGTATCCAATCACAAACAGCTAAAGTACTGGCAATGTTTCGGTAATACAACATCAGTGTATATCAGCAGAGACAACAGGGTTTGGTTAAATCTAATCAAATTCACTAGTAGTGCTACCAAGTATAAAGTTAATTGTTCAAACCCATTATCTGCTCCATGGACACAAAATGAGGCTGTCTACTCTCAAAAGACTGACGAGTAAAAAAATCCTAAGGAGCAATCCTTCTCTCTCCAGAGTGTGTCTGTGAGTCAGAATGGATCTGAAGGTTAGTGGTGTGGGTTAATCAGGATTAAGACCTCATGCCTGCTACTTTTTTGCTGAGAAATTTGGGAGAAGTAACTAAAACTCACAAAACTGTGGGATTTTTTTTTTCATTTATAGTCTACTGAACAGTATCTGGTTTGAAGTAAGCACTAATTGTTTTGCATATTAATTAAAGATAGAAATTAATATCAAGCATCAAGGAAAAATCATATTGAAAATGTGGGTGAGTACAGAGTGGAGACTCAAAGCCCAATGGTAGCCAACCGGACACCCCTTGCTGAGGGGTTGTGGGGAGGAGATGAACCAGGCAGGGTGCAGGGTAGCAAAGATGAAACATACAACTTTCCTCTAGTTTTTAAATACTTCCTCCCCCCCCCCCTACTATCATGATCCCAATTCTACCTTGAAAATCTGGCTTGCCCAGAGGATGTACATTGGTACAGATAGCAACTGGAAACACAGGGAATCCAGGACAGATGACTCCTTCAGGACCAGTGATGAGAGTGGCGATGCCTGGAGGGTGGAGAGAATGTAGGGTAGAAAGGGGGAATTGATACAGGAATCTACATATAGCCTCCTTCCTGGGGGAGGGACAGCAGAGAAGAGGTCAGGGGGAGACGTAAGACAGTGCAATATATGACCAAATAATAAAAATATATGAATGATGAAGGGTTCATGAGGTAGGGGTGAAATGAGCAGCAGCAGATAGTAAGGGCTCAAGTAGAAAGCAAATGTTTTGAGAATGATGATGGCAACAAATGTACATATGCTCTCGACACAATGGATGGATGTATGGATTGTGATAAGAATTGTATGAGCCCCAATAAAATGACTAACAAAAAGGATAGAAATGATAAGATTCTTAGGATCTACTTGAAGCACTCAGTAATGAAGGACTTGAAGCAATTGCTCATAAAGATCAAGGTTGACTGTCTTCAATATGGATGACAACTCAATGTGCTTAGATTTACAATCATCTCTTCTGGAAGCAACAGTCAAGCGATCAAATGATGCATTGCACTGTGCAAATCTGTACACAAAATACATTGTTAAGTACGAAAGAGTAGTGATGCCACTTTGAAGGCTAAGGTAGGCCTGACTGAAGCCATGGTATTTTTAATTCCCTTATATGTGAAAGTTGGGCGTTGAATAGGGAAGACTGAAGAGTTGATATATTTGAATTATGGTGTGGGTGAAGAATATTTTAAAGTACCACAGACTTCCAAAAGAACAAGCAGCACCATCGTGGAAGAAGTCCTTCCAGAACGCCCATTAGAGGAAATGAGGGTGCTGCTTCATCCCAGGTGCTTTGGACGTGGTATCCGGAGAGAGCAATGAATGTCGCAGGACTTGGCGGTGTTTAGTTATGTCATGCAGAGAGCCACTAGGAGTCAGGACTGACTCAATCGTGCCTAACAGCACACCGTGTTTCCAGTTTTAACTTACAGATTCACTACATTTTATTCTTTGTCAGAATTCCAATGAGAAGAAGAGTCAAAAATTCAATTACTTTTCACATGTTTGACTTCACCCTGCTGATATTTATTGTGCTGATCTGGATTAGGGTGAAAAATATTATTTAAAAATGCTGAGATAAGCCCGTCAGGGTGCGATCAAAAATACAACTTTCCTCTAGTTCCTAAATGCTTCCGCCCACCCCCATCATGATCCCAATTCTACCTTGCAAGTCAGACTAGACCAGAGGATGTACACTGGTACAGATAGGAATTGTAACAAGGAATCCAGGGTGGATGATCCCTTCAGGACCAGCGGTGTGAGTGGCGATACTGGGAGGTGGAAGGAGGGTGGGTTGGAAAGGGGGAACCGATTACAAGGATCTATCTACCTATAACCTCCATGGGGGATGGAAAACAGAAAAGTGGGTGAAGGGAGACGTCGGACAGGGCAAGATATGACAAAATAATAATCTATAAATTATCAAGGGTTCATGAGGGAGTGGGGGTTGGGAGGGAAGGGGAAAAAATGAGGAGTTGATGCCAGGGCCTTAAATGGAGAGCAAATGTTTTGAGAGCTGATGAGGGCAATTAATGTACAAACATGCTTTACCCAATTGATGTATGTATGGATTGTGATAAGAGTTGTGTGAGCCCCTAATAAAATGATTTTAAATAAATAAATTAAAATACTGTATTTTTCATCAAACAATTATTTATAAGTGTATGAGGTCATAAGTTTTATAACTGTACTTTACTCCAAAAAGATTTGATATTTTTTGCTACAGTGTTTAAAATCTCACATATTATATATTTATTAATATTCTTGCTTAATTAGAGGTAGTGAAAATGTGTCCACCTTCAAGTGCAACTCAACCCAAGAGACCTCTGTGAAAAGAAAGAGTTTCCATTGTTTTAATTGATTAACTTAACAAAACAATTGCCTGGTGACTGTGAACAGAGTACTTTCCTCTAGGGCCCTCATGGGTCCCTTGGCATTATGGTCAGAAAGCCGAGCTTTCTCTAGCTGATGCATGGAAAAACTGTACTAAACCATCTAGGCTACTGTCCATTGGACACACAGCAAGTTCTGTATTTTGTTTGTTGTTTTGTTTTACTTTTTAAATCTTTTCTAGAGTGTTTTATTATTTATTTTATCTGACAGAACATATCAATGTCACTTTGGAAAACTTTGATCCATAATGCCACTCTTCCACCTTTTCCTCCTTTTCTGTATAAATATCCATCACTGGTGACATTTAAGCTTCACAAATGATTGTAGCAGATTTCACTTATGCATGATTAACTGTGATTTTCTATATTTAGACACGTTGGGTTCATCCAGAAAATTTCTCATTTTTTTATATTTATGAATTGATATGTTAAAGCAGTCACATTTTGTCAAGAACACATATAGGGAAGTAGAGTATTTGAATAACCCGTTCTTGTGTTAAGAATAAAACCATGTTCTTTGACAATTCAATGGAGTAAATTAGTAACTACAAATATTACAAAATCGTCTTTAATCAGCATTCAGATAATTAAAATAGAAGACCTGAAAAATGCTTTCCAACAAAATTAAATCACACTTCAACTTGACCTCTCGTAATATGTTGGTGTTGCTCTTCTTGTAATATTTTACCCCTTAGAGGAAGAAACCTGATAAAGAATCTGAGACTGTATTTTTGCTCAAATATGGTCACTAATCTATATTGTTGACTTATGTTTAGCCCCTTTTTGTGTATTGTAATTGTAATTACTTATTGTCAATTCCCACAGATGATTATGGTAAATGTCTTATTAGTATATGTATTACATTTTAGAAAATAGTTTATCTTTTAGACTAAAAGAATAATCTGTCATTTCAGAAATATCTTCTAATACAGCGGTTTTCAATCATCCTAATGCCACGACTCTTTAATACAGTTCCTCATGTGGTGGTGACCCCCAACCATACATTATTTTCATTGCTACTTCATAACTATAATTTTACTACTGTTATGAATGGGGCGACCCCAGTGAAAGGGTCATTCAACCCCCAAAGTGGTCGCGACCTGCAGGTTGAGAAACACTGTTGTAATAGAAAATTTTATTAATAATGCACACATACCAATAGATAGCAGACATTTTAAAGTAACTTTTTACTATAAACTATAATTGAGTCTAATTTTAGGATCAGTTACAGTTTAATTAATAATGGTCAGGAGATTATAACTATAGGATGGATTCACCTTAAGTCAGTCTTGTTACTTTGACTCAAATAAAGAAAAAACGAGAACTTGATGTAGAAATATCTACGTTTAGGCCACACGTGCCCACACACGTATTATTCATATCTGCCTGACCTGTAGCATCCATTGGAACATGTTGTCAACTGTCTTGAGGTTGGCCCCAGTTTCATAGGAAATGTATTAAAGATGGAGTCAGATACCTTCGGGTCCCCATCTGCATAATTGCTTGAAGATCAGATTGTTGTCATTCAAACCATTTCATTAGCTAATGTTTGACGTATGTCACCTTTCTTCTTAGTTCATCTTAGTTTGGGCTCTCCACCCAAACCTGTTCAGCATCATAACAATACACACCAACATCCACTAACTGCTGGGCGGGGTGGGGGGCGGGGGGCGCTGGGATTTTACATAAGGTGTATTGGCCTCAAAGAAAAGTTCTCTTATGTGGAAGGATACAATTTTGGTCTGATAATTGCAAGACTAGTTTGAGACACAGTAGTTTAAAGCCAGGTTAGAAAGGAGGAGTGGCTGTAGGCCCTGGAATGGCAGCTCGCCGGTCTGGGGAACACGGAGTGGAAACATTGCAGGAGATCTCGGCACAGGTTTTCTGGCTTTCTCACAAACCCTTTCTAGGGCGCGTACCTCCATGTGCAGTCTGCTCCAGCTACTCTTCCTCTCGGAGCCTCCTCATCAAGCCCTCTCCTTGCTCGTTCCTCCCCACCGCAGTGGAGTCCAGCACTGGGTTCTTCCTCCACGTCTCTGCTGCTTCCTTTGGTTCCTGTTCCTCTGAATGCAAAGTCGGGCCTATAGTGAGAATCTACAGAGCCTTTTGGTGCATTGCCAAGTCACCCTCTTTGAGGAGACCAAACGGGGAAAAAATGCACCCTCAATTTCTGACACACTATACAGTTTCAGAGCACAATGTGTGTGAATTGGATTAAGGGAGATTCCAGCTCCAGCTGCAGGCACTGTGCCAAGCATTGTCGTGTGGGGCTCATTGGCACAGCCCCATGTGCTATTGCTAATGGCATCCCCACCCTTGGCCCACATTGCTTGCACCATAATCACTTGTAATGGCTTGAGCTAACTTAATTTTCTTACCCCCCTGCTGTAATTCTTTACACAACTAGCCTGTGTCATGTTGGGACCTTGCCAGCATCCGAGAGAGATCCGTCTTTTATAGCAAGCTCTCTGCTAATTAATTGCTAATTTTGTTTCTTTAAAGCAGTGAGATAAACATTTTAGAACACTAAGAAATACAGAATATTTTAAAGACTCATTTTTTTGTAAGTGCATTTTTTGGGAGGTGGAAATTTGCCACTGCAAATGGGGTCAGCAGAGAGGTTTGCCAAAGTCAAGTTGAATGGTTAGGAGGTGGTAACTGCTTCAAACAGGCCCGTGGCCTGCGCTTCTCTTTGTGATTTCTCCAGAGCAGAGCCGTTCCATGATGAAGATACCCAGTCATTACTTCTTCCCCTTTCCTGAAACACTGGAAGGAATGTTTTCTTTAGTTTCTAAACCTTTAAATGTAGCAGCCAATCAAACTTTAGTTGGACAATAGGGAAAAGGAATTCTGCCGCTTTTTTGTCTTTTTCCTCTTTCTTATTCCAGTATACATGAAATATCTCTTAGATGGGAACATACACAGTAGAGTGAGTTCATTAATCCTATTTCTCTCCAAAAGAAGACATAGCTGATGTCCAGAAAGCTCTCTAGTTAAAGCCAGTGTCATTTCCAAAATGGTGCGAATCAAGACATAACTAAAGGGTCTGATGCCACTCTGATCCAGATTCAAACACTGCTAATCACATCTGGAACCAGAGCTCTGACTTTGCTGAAGTGCAAAAATGATGTTATCATGTGCCTATTAAATGCGAGTTCCCTGGTAGCTCAGTGGTTAAAGTGCTCAACTGCTAACCAAAATTTTGGCAATTCCAAAATATCAGCCACTCTATTAGAAAAAGATGTGGCAATGTGCATCCATAAAGATCTACCGCCTTGGAAACCCAATGAGGCAGCTTGACTGTCCAATTGTATCCACAGGAGGTGTAATAGACTCAGTGTCTAGGGGTTCTGGTTTGGGCATTCATGTAGTGCAATCTATAATTTAACAAACCAAAAACATTATGGAATCAACTGGTTTCCTCATTGCCTGAAAATGCTTGTGTATCTGGCAAGCATAATACAGGTTCAAGATGACTCTTGAGGTGTGTGTTAGTCTGGGCAGACTAGAGAAACAAATCCAAGCACACACATATGTGTATAAGAAAGGGATTTATATACAAGAGCAATTCAGCATTGAGGAAACATCCCAGCCCAGTCCAGATCAAGCCATTAAGTCTGATATTAGCTCGGATGTCTGATCTCAATCTATAAAGCCCTCTTCAGACTCACGCAATGATGCCCAATGTAGAAGGTCACAGGCCAGTGAGTAGAAGGTCTTTGGATCCAGTGGCATTTGGAAACATCTCAGCGCTGGCAGGGGTCTCCGCATGACTTCTCGGCTTCAGAGGTCTGGTTGCATCAGGGTAGGTCCGTGTGGCTTCTCCAACTTAAGGCAGTAATGTAGTGCCATGTGTCTTGTCAGCCGCAATGTCTCCCGGGAGTGAGCAGAGTGTCTGCCTCCAACAAGGAAGTACTGGATTTCCCAGAAATCTCAGGAGAAGGCCGTGCCCACACAGAGACCTCATTGGCTATGATCTGGTTGACAAGCTAGACTCCACTCTGACCCTCTTAATCCTCAAATTGACAAATTATTATATATCTACAACAAGGTGATTCTTTTTGTTTTACACAGAGCCAGTGAAACAAATCTTTGCTGACTTTGGAAAATACCAAGGAGACTTTTGCAGCCGGTAGTTAGGGACAACAGTTGGCGACTTAAGAGAAAACTCGCATTAGATGCAAGCAGCATCGTGTATGCAGAACTCAGTTTATCACAGCCCTTTTCATGGTCATGAAGGATTCTTTGAAGTATTGAAAAGCAGAGGTAAATTATGTGAATATCGATGTTCAGTGGCCGTACTGGCAAGAGTGCTACTACTGGGTTGGACACACCTAATTATTTTTTGGCTCACTTTCAAAAGAGCAGCCAATGGACTCTCTAAACAAACTTGAAACCTGAGTTTCAGGGACATCCTGGTTGCACACACAGCAATCCAGTGACAGAATGCTGAGGATCAGTAACTAATAAACCCCTTTCTTCTAACTTGTGACTTCTCACAGTTTGCGTTGACAAAATACTCGGAGTCAGCAAGTTCTTATGTAGAAATATGCTGTTCTCAGGAAGTACAGGTTTGAACCCTGAGATGTGGTCAATTAATATGGCCCTTCTATCCATAACTCATACCTTATGTGATGCATTATAATTGTGGATTCTGTGTGTGTGGCTATGATCCAATTTTGGAAGTGGTTCTCTATTATAGGATCAGGATGTGTTTAGGTCCAGACCTTAGTAGAGGGCGTGAACCAATTCATATCCTTGAGGCATCTTTATAAGTACTTTACTAGAGGGTGTGATTTAAGACACCAGCCTTCATTTACCTTAGATGTATGGTTGGCTAAAAGACAAAGAGAAAAAAATGCACCTCCCACGAAGCCATGCCTTGGTGTTGTAGATAAGAGCCAGCTGGGACGCAGAAAGAATTCCAGGTACCATTGGAAGAGTACACTGAGATCTCTGTCTGAAGGGTGGAGGCTACTGAGACCAAATACCTCAGTGAGTGTGGCACGGAGGCGCAGAGAAGCAGCACCAAGCCTACTGGGTAACTTCTGTGACTGAGACGACAGGATTGTGGGACAGAGAGACACGTGGTTGACTTCCTCGCCCACAGAAAGTCTGAGAATCACAGAGAGATTTTGTTGCTTGTTGAGAAGGCTTGCTGTCGACCACTGACTGTAACATTATTCTTTATTGGCCCTGACATGTGGTAGCCTATTAACTTCGCCAATAAACCTCTTTAATCACAAACATTGTGTGGGAGTTCTGTATGGCCATTCCCACAGAAGACTGAGCTCAGTAAGGATGCAGAATAGCCTCAGAGGAATGGTTGTGTCAGTATAAATAAAGAAGGATGGAGTATAAAGGCCTGGCCGACCCCTTCCTCGTGGTGATAGGGAAGCCAGAGGTCAGATATGTCTTCCCTATGCTGTTTACTGAAAACTCTCCTCTGCATTTGATTATATAAAATTAGCATGATGTATGAATCCAAAAGTTCCTAGGTGGCACAGACAGTATGCCCTAGGCTACTAACTTAAAGGTTGGTAGTTTGAGCCGATGCAGAGGTGCCATGAACAGACGATTTGGTGATTTCTTCCATAAAGATTACAATCAAGAACGTCCTATGGTTCAATTCCAGGATGTACCACATGAACCTGACTTGACTGGACAGCAAGTGAGTTTTCTTCTGACATTAAAAAAAGAATGTGGTGCACCTTGAATAATAGGTGAATAAAACCTCCATAATATTGTTTGAACACATTTTAAAATCATAAGGCATTAAAAAATCTATCTGTTACATCAATAAGTCATGGTGAGAGACTTTATGATGGATCCAAGCTGTGCATTACAACAGATCACATGACAAAAGACACGCTCCATATAAGTGGACTTATGGAGAGATGGTTGGCTAGCTATGTGATTTAGATATCTTACTTAGATCAAGTTAATATTTCATTCTGAATCTCAGTATCACCTTAGTGATTATTGTAATGAACTCATTAAATCTGAAAGTCAATATTAATTTATTATCCAATGATGCTCAGTGAATTGCATTGGCAGGTGAGAAGAAATGGTTTAATAGCATCTACCTGATTATTCCATAATCGTATGTGCACATTATAAAACTGTTTCTGGGTCCAACATTTGGATTTCAGTTGCAAATACTTGATATTGAAGCAACATTAAAGCACCTTCTCAATGGAAAATGATAGCATGGCTAGGTTAACTTTACCTCATCTTTCCAATAGATCATTTTTGACATGCAATGTTTGCTTAACAGAACAAGCACATCCAAATATCTTGCCGGATATAGAAGAATAAGCAGACTACAGTTCACCGCTGTCTACCCATGCTTCTCATAACTCGGTGATAATCATTTTGAGAGTGAGGGCCATTTCCTTTCTAAAATTGAGTTGCACATTTCTAAGTAACACATTCACTCTGTTGTATTTCAGCTTTTAAGTGCATAATCTCCTAACTTTCTATTATATAAAGCATTTTGGAGCTCACGCTCTACTACCACCCTGTATCACATGTGCACACGGATGTACTTATGCGCCTACATATACCCGCAGAGCCCCTCTCCCCTCCTCTGAGCCTCCCTATGCAAACGTGTCATCTTTCCAAACGAAAGCGATAGGGTTGGCATCACTAAAATGACATAAATATTATTCTGAGCTAAGTCATGCAATTCCTTACGGTTGCATTTGCTTTGAGGAGCAATTTTTTTTTGTAATTGACCTTGGACATATTATCAAGAGATATTAATCCCTGGAGAAGGACATAATATTTGGTAAAGTAGAGGGTCAATGAAGAAGTCAACGAAATGCACTCAGTGAGTTGGAGCGGCATACTTTATGCAGCAGTAGGCTTAGAGGTAAAAATTGTGAGGATTGCCCCAGATGTAGCAGTTTCATGCGATTGCACCTAGACATTGCTATGAGTCAGCCAACTCATTGGCACCCAGAATCCATTGGTTGGAGGTAACTATTGTCTGTTTTTTAGTTACTCCCTTTTTTCCTGTTCACAATCAGTTTCCAGCCTAAAAGTAGACAAGAAGCATAAAAATCTCTTTTCAATATATTTATTAAATCACATTATCAATCAGTTCTAATGCTTTCTTGGATAGATTTCTTCTAGAATGATTTTCCTCCTCTTCCTTCCTCTTCTCACCTGCACCAGTTGATTTCTTTCTTGCTACTACCCTTGTATGTCTTCTGGCCTCCCCAGGATAGCTTTTTCCACCTATTATTTATTTTTTGATGTTTTTCTGTTGTTCTTTAAAAAAAATCATTTCACGGGGGGCTCATACAGCTCTTATCACAATCCATACATATATCCATTGTGTCAAGCACATTTTTACATTTGTTGCCATCATTATTCTCAAAACATTTGCTTTCTACTTGAGCCCTTGGTATCAGCTCCACATTTTCCCCCTCTCCCTTCCCACACCCCACTCCCTCCTGAACTCTAGATAATTTTTAAAGTATCATTTTGCCTATCTTACACTGTCCGATGTCTTCCTTTACCCACATTTCTGTTGTCCATTCCCCAGGGAGGAGGTTATATGTAGATCCTTGTAATTGGTTCCCCCTTTCTACCCCACCTATTATTTTTATAGAGAAAATTTTTCAGTAGCTTCTAAAGAAAGGGAACATGGGAAAAGAGTAAAGTTATCTATGCCTCAAAATGTTTTTGTTTTTTATTCCCCTTGCTTTCACACATGATCAAAAATTTAGCTTAGTGTGTGATGCTTGTTCGGAAATCATATACACCCCCAATTTTGAAACCAATGTTCCATTATCTAATAGCATTAGTATTGCTATTAAAGAATTCATATTGTATGTGTGTAAATTTTTGTGTAAGATTCCTATCCCTATCCCATAGATGTTCTTAAATATTTTTATTCCCAATTATTTTGAGATTTCTTGCTGCTGCTCTTTGGTTGGATTCTTTATTCATTTGTTATGCTGAGTCCTTGGAAGTGCCTTTCAACCTGGAGGTCCATGTTCCCTTTGATCTAATAGTTCTCTGATCATTATTTTCCTCTGTGTTTCCTCGGATTCTCTTTCTGGAGCTTTTTTTGCAGAGTGGGACACTGGCTAATGGCCATAGGACAGCCTGGATCAATCCTCTAATTTAAAAAAAATTAATTTCTTGTTCTTTTTCTTATGTCTTCCAGAAGAATATTTCTCAACGTTGTCTACTATGTCATGTACTCAATTCTCAGGATTGCCTTTCTTGGTTCCTTTAGCTTGTGGAAATCTCCAATTCTTATAACATGGATGCAAAACTTTCTACCTCCCTATTTGCATGCATGAATCACAATCTTTTTAGAATGTTTTCTTTACTTCCAGTACTGTTTTTGTTTCCTGAATATACTTTTCCTTATTTCCTCTGTTTGCTCATATTGTTCTTTATCTTAAATGTTAGAGATTTTCCTTAAATGCATGGAGATCTAGGTCATCCATTCAATATCAGAATGAGGAGTTAAAAAGAGACTGAAAGCTATAGGAATGGGCAAGACTGGCTGAATGGTGGAGTTTATGTAAGATGGATTTTTTTTGTACTGCTGTTAAGACAAATTGCCTCAATTTGAATGTCGTAAGCAACACAAACTTATTGTTCTTGCAGTTCTGTAGAGTATAAATCTGACATGGGTATTATTAAGCAAAAATCAATCCACCGGCAGGCTACGTTTTCTTCTGAATATCCTAGAATTCCTTGACTTGGGACTTTTTCATTTACAAGCTTTTGTTTTATAAGCACATATTCCTTGGCCTCTGCCTCCTTTTATTCCATTTTTAAAGCTAATAAGAGTAGGGAGAGTCCTTATCATCATATAATTCTGTTTATTTCTGTGATCACATTTCTGTTTGACTACATCCCAGAGGAGATTGTCTACTTTTAAGAAGCCACGTGATTACATTGGACTCACGTGGATAAGCAAAGATAAACTTCCATCTCAAAATCATTAACTTAACTACATCTACACAGTCCCTTTACTATGTAAGGTATCATAAGGGGATTAGAAGCTGAATATCTTAAAGGAAGGAAGGAAGGAAGGAAAGAAGGAAAGAAAGAAAAAGGTAGCCATAGGTCAATTCCAACTTATGGCAAAGCAATGTACTTTTTAGGATTTTCAGTGACTATGTATGAGGCCCCATGGTATGTATGATAAGCACTGAGTTGCCAACAAGGTTGGCCGTCTGCTCCCATAAAAAATTTTCACAGATTCAGGAACCATACAGGGTCACTATGAGTTGATTGAACTCGGTGTCAATGGTGTACGATCTCTCCGAAAGAGATCGCCAGGTCTTTCTTCTGAGGTCACGTGTGTAGATAGATATTCCGAATACTTGGTTCATGCAGTGGGGTGAAATTACTTCTAGCTATAGTCTTCAAAACTCCCACCCAATGACTGGATGGGAATACATCAGTAAGGTGTAGAGAACTCTGAGGAGAACATTGGTCAATTTTGTCATTGCTTTGGATTGAAGAGTGAGCCATGTCAGAAGCAGGAACAGGGATCCTCTGACCGCACAGAAAGACACGGCACCTGCAGAAGGTATGCTCATTTCCTTCCCGGAGTAGAAGTGGCAGCAAAGGATGAAGAGACTGCAGCGCACAGACCATGAGGCAGAGAGGCTAGAGTCACAGGCCACAAGCAAACAAAAGTAAGTGCCTTCTGTTATGAGGGTGGCTTGCAAAGTGGGGCACTAAGGAGATTTTTAACACTTTTAGGACAAAGGACAAGGGACCATGTGTCTGATTGCCCAAGGATCAGGGAGACATGCCAGTCAGTTTGACTGATAGGAGGCACGCTGCAAATGACAGAGCTATGTTTTCATGATGCTTTATGGTTCTGACTGGTAAGCAACCTCTTAATGTTCCTAATAAACCCCTGTTGTATAAGACCTGTCAATCAAGTGTTAACTTGATGACACCTCCTTGTGGGCGTGGCCTTTGGTAGAAGCTGAATATCCAACAGAGATGGTTTCTTTCTGCCACTTCACTTTCCTCTTCACTGGGACTTCGCGGGGACACAATGTCCGTTGGAGCGGCCCCTGTGGGCTCTCTGACTCTGAGGGCTGTCGGTGTCCTGCTATACTTCAGGCCGTGGGTCCATGGGAGTCTGTACTCCCCAAGCCTGTGATCCCCTCACTTCCTGCTTCACCTTTCAGCATCATTGGCCAGCAGCTACTTGTGTCTGAAGGAGATCCCAGCAAACACTGCACCCATGGAGTTGAACTGGGCTGGGTGGCCTTCTTGATACAAAATGCTTTCTTGTACAGAGATGAGTGTAACTGTTTTTTTTTTCCCCTCTAGGTCAACCCAGCCTACCACAACCCCATATTCCTGAGTATTATTCTGACTTGTGGGGCTAGTGCCACAGATTACTGATCCCAGAAGAAAATGTGGGTGTTATGGGAGAAATAGTTGGGATAAGATCAGGACAAAGGAAGTTGAAAACTGGAAGCACGCCTGGCCTCTGACTCACAGGAATGGTTCTTGGGCAGATATGGGATTGGTTTATCATTTTCTTTATTGCACCCAGAGGAAGTCAGATGCAGCTCCAATGCCATGACACCAACTGGGATCCAAGTGCCTAATCTTTGCACCACCCAAGGACTCTTGGAATGCTGTAAGGAGCATTAGCTTGCCTTCAATAGAGCATCTGATAGAGAGACTGCTCAACGGTGTTGTTGTTGAACATTCCAGTTTTCAGGAGGCGATGTTTGTCATTTCAGAGAAATACTTTATGTGTCCTTCCAATAATAAATAACCCTGTCAGTTTTCTAGGATCCAAATGTGGGAAAGTGAGTGGTGTGGAGCGGATTAAGATGCAGATTCTTTGATCTGTCCCAGGTGTTCTTGCATTCAGGCACGCTCTGATTCAACCTCTGCGGACAGCAAACCTTCACACTTTTTTTTTTAGTTTTGAAAGGGCAGTCAGCTCTCCATACAAATTGAAAAAAGACTTTAACCAAGTGATTAGGTCTTCAACCCTGGATTCTGAAGTGTCTCTGGTCAGTTTCATGATCCCCACCAACCTACAATTTATTAACTTTCAGCTTTTCCATATTCCCCGAGCTCATTACACTGTAAATCTACTCTACAACTTCCAAATTTACATGATGTTTCTCATCGATTGTCATCTTCTCTCCTATTCATTTTAGTCTGTGAGTTGAGCTGTCCTTGAATCTTTTAAAAATTATTTTAGTAAATTTAAAAGAGACAGAAAATCCAGGAAAATATTCAATGCATCACTTTAAATATGAATTCCTTACACTTATAGATTAATGAAAACACTCACTCACCTACTTTATCACTATTCAGTCCTACTTTTTATAGTTTGTCTGACTTATGCTAAGTCATTTTGCCACTGCAATATTGTGCATAATTTGTAGTATGTTGGTTATGCATTGTGCTGCTAACTGCAAGGTCAGCAGTTCAAAACCAGAAGCTGCCCTGAAAACCACAAGGGAAATTCTTACCCTGTATTATAGGTTTTCAATGAATCAGGACTCACTTGATGACAGTGATTTTTTTTTAATTGAGTATAACTTGATATTATTTTGAAGTAATAATGAAATATGATGTTATAGGAAAATAAAGGAGAAAACATTATGGAAAGCTAACATTATACTGAGTGTATCACTGTCATCCTTATTTAAGTGAATCAACTTTTCTTCATAACTTTAAAAAATTTGCTATATGATGTATATTAAAAAGAGAGTAATTTGTATTAGTAGCAAAAGCACTTCCATGCTTATGGTGACATGCTATAGGAAATTTTTCTCTACACTCTTATTTTAATATGTTGTTATAAAAAATTACCTCAGATGGATTTTGATAATGCATTAAAACAATGTCTCCCAAACTTAAGAAGCAGGACCACCTATAATTATGCATGTCTTCTATTTGCTTCGTTCAGAGCCCCAGGACATCCATATTAAATAAATGGATCCAGCACATAATTTGGAAGCAAAACATTTTGCAAGTTCAATTAAGTTTAAACTAGGGGGAAAAACAAATGGCTTGAAGGCATCTAGAATGCCCCAGGCTCCGAGATACTGATGGAAACCCTTTCTGATCTCCAGGGTGCATGTAGCTTTTATTTTCCTTGTTTGGAAACTTTCATTTTTCTGAAGATTCTAAAATTACAGTATGTCTACACATATGCTGGTATATCTTGCAAGCTACAGCAAGTAGAAAGTAGGCAAACAAATATATAGATTTTGAAATATGATATAAAACAAAAAGGAATTTAAAAGATAGCTAGTCATCCTGAAAGCCAACTTAAAGAATTTAAGATTAATCATCAATAAAGAAAGGCATGAAGACAGTGTCTTAACACAGTGAACCTATGTGAGAAACATGACAGTAAAGACAGTGAAGGAAATGAATCATAGTTCAGGTCAGGGATGGGCGTTGGGCTGGTGGTCTCTGCTAAGAGACATCTGAAAGTTCAAGCTTAATAATCAGAAATTTTAAGGTACTCCCTCACCTGTTGCTCCATCGATGGCTTGTGGAGACTAGGTGTGGATCAAACGGTGGAGCTGGTGTAGCAGGAAATACCCGGAGGCATATTGGACATTGTGCAACCAGTTCTGGGTGGTCAGTCCATGCTCTAACAAAGCACTGACTGGAGACTCACCTGAGAAAGAACAGGCGATTTGCTCCCATAAAGACTGCACCCTAAAAACATCTGTGCATCAGCTCACTCTGTCACAGAGTTGCTACGCGTTCCAGATAAACTTGAGGAAAACAAGAACAACCGTAAGAAACTAGGTCCCCAAATGGTGCAAAAGGTTAAGACACTCGGTTGCTGATCAAAAGGATTGAGCCCAGTACAAGGCACCCCAGAAGGGAGAATTTCACTTCTGAAAAGAAAAATCAGTCATCACACCCCATGGAACATAGTTGGACTGCGACACGCGGGAGGTCACCACATGTCCTCCAAGACCCCAGGGCAACACACTTGCTGTTTGTTTATTTTGTTACTAAAACTAGAAACTAATCTGATGAAATGAAGGGTCTTTCGTTTGGGTTAGAATGAGTCCCTAAGTGGTGCGACTGTTTAGTGCACAAAGGGCTTATTGAAATCAAGAGGGCCCTCGGAAGAAAGGTTTGACCATCTATTCCCAAAAGAGGCAATGATTGAAAACCATCTGGAGGTCTCAGTTCCGCTGTGAAGTGTGCGGCCCTGCCATGAGTCCAAACCAATTTGAGAGCAATGGATTTGTTGCTCGTAGAAGATGGGTCAGCAATGAGACTCCCCTGTGGGGAAAGGGAGTGTCATCTGACAGGAGTCACCAACATCAGGAGGAAGTGACAAAGGAATGCCAAGGAGCCCTGGTGGTGCAAGGAGACGCATGACGCAGTTAAGAGACCAGTTGGCTCCTGAAACCCGCCAGGAACAGAGACCATGGCTGTCTGAACCTGCCAAGGGAAAAAAGAACCACTTATCTCATCCAAAAGCAAAACCCCCATTGTCCTTGAGTCAATTTCAAGTTATAGCAGACACAAGGAGAGATTAGAAGTGACCCATGCGATTTTCAAGGCCGTAATTGTGAGACTTTGCTCTCCGCAAGATGGGAGGTTCACCATCACTACGTTTCAGCCTTTTAAAAGCTCCTTCATGCATACATAGATGCATCTAGTGACTTTGGGTTAGGTGCACTGAGGCAGCACGGCAGCACAGATGGGCTTTGCTACATGCCTGAAGCAACCTGCTGGCACAGTGAGCCGGGCGTTGGGCTCTTAATCGCCAACCCATCAACTCTTTTGTGGAAGAATGATAAGCCTGCCCATTCCAGTAAAATTTGACAGTTTCAGAAACCCCATGTAGGGTGGCTGCAGGTTCAAAGCAACTTGATGAGTGACCTTAGTTTGGTGGGGGAGGGAGGGGCTAATATTCTGCTGATCGTCAGGTGTGCTAATTTTAACGAGGCCTCAACTTCCCTCTGGAAAAGAAAATAGATATGAACTTGACTGGAGTATGAACAAGAGGTCATAGTTTATATAGAGATTCCCAAATTTTGCACACTTGCTTCAGTAAGGTGAGTAAACCTCGCTATTGGGGGGAAAATAATTTTGTATTTAAAAAACTAATGAACAGTTTCAGGCTTGCATTAGAAATCCAGACCCCTGCCAGCATGATTACCGATCACTCTTGGCTGGTAGACAACAGGGAGTCCTCTGAAGTGCCCGAAAAGTCAGTTGGGCAGAAGCTGGTGTTTCACCCAGACCTTCTCTTTGGGTACGAAGTGGAGGCTTTCAGGAAGAGTTATTGACTGGAGCCTGGTAAATATTCTATTACCTTATTTCCCCCAATTTATACATTTATTTATTGAAATAAAGTAAGCAAAGAAATAGACTCCCCACCCCCACCCCCTTCTTTTCTTTGTACTATTATGTTAAAGGGCACCTGGATGCAGAACTGTCTTCATATGGCCTTAGTTTGGGAGCGGCAGGGACTAACAGAGAGAAGGGTCCCCTAAAGCCAAAGTGTATTTTCAGAGCCTTCCTAAATTCATGTGCATTTGGACTGATTTTAATTTAGCCCCAATATGACTGCACGCACTCTAGGTTGAAGTTTATTAGCTGGAAATGAGTAAAACTTTCTAGGATATTGACTAGCACTGTGGTTCTTCATCCTGACTGTGCTTAGAATCACCTGGGGAGCTTTCAAAAATACCGATGCCTGGGCCTTCTTAAATCAGATTCTCCACAGGTGGGGCCCAGGCAGCACTACTTTGCAGCCTCCCCAGGTTATTGTAATGTGTAGCCAGGGTTGAGAACCACTGGACTAAACAAACCATTAAGAGTTCATTATTTTCCCTTAATTTGTAGTTCAAATGATCCTTGGAATTGAAGGTGACCTTGAAAAATTCCGGGAGAAAACGTGTTTAGTTCCTTAAGTTCAATTACACTAAAGATCCCAGTTGCAAAATTCATCACTGGATAAAACTCAGAAAATCAGTTTGCAAGTTTCAATTACTTTTTATAGTTCCTGTTCATTCCTATAACACACCCAGAAGCTACTACGGTCTCTTTTGCAAGCCCACTGAGGATAAACAATATATTTTATTTTGGGCAAATAGTTTCTGTTTTTACTCACTAAATAGATAGAAGGATGGAAACTGTTATATTGATATTCTAAGGGCAAAAATTTTCCAACCATACTCTTTAAATGTCTTGCTAATTGAAATAATGTAAGTTTGTGTCCTTCTCCCCCGCCTTCATTGCCACATTATTCAAAAACTACATTGATTATACACTCTGCAGATATAGACACAGCTTTCATTTAGAGAAGTAGAATTCATGATTTAGTCACATCTATAATGGTAATGAAGCGTCAGTCTATGAGGAATACCCGGGTCCATCAGTTATTCCAAGGGTGCTGCAAGCTTTCTTTACATCTAGCTGTTCATCTCTGTGACATTCCTGGAGGGCGTCTTTTGAGAGTTGATAATTATTTGAAGTGGCAGGAGGCAGGCAACTTCAAACGAAGCAGCTTCTTCAGCAAGAACTAATAGTCATGGGAAGTGGGGTCCTATTAAAATAGACCTAAGTTTCTTATTTGTGACCAAAGGAATTTTGGAGATGTTGTGGAAGAATGTATATTAGGGAAAAGAAAAAGAAAATCTTGTAAGCAGGTTAACATGAGGCAGGCATAAATGTTATTTCCAATCAAGGAGAGATTCGTCAACAAATCAGCTTTCTCTGAAATTGATTACCAAAGTTTTCCTTAAACAACATGAATGTATAAGTCTTTGATAGTGTAAAAGAAGAGTAAATCAAATGGGTGTTTCCCAAAAGTAGCAAATAAAATGAGATAAAGTATCAATAAATTATTGGTGTTTCAACCCCAACCCAAACAAAGCCCAACGACATGGGTGCAAATCAGTTCTATCTCTGATTGGCCCTGTAGGATTGAGTAGAATGCCCCCTAGTGTTTACCAGACTATAAATCTGGATAGGAGTAGCCTGCTACCTGACTTCCTGCACTGCCGCTGATAGTTTTGAACCACTTTCCTTTTGGTTCACAATTGAGTGCTTTTTTTAATAAAAATTTATTTTATTTTTTAATCATTTTATTGGGACTCATACAACTCTTATCAAAATCCATACAAACATTAGTTGTGTAAAGCACACTTATATATTTCTTGCCTTCCTTCTTCTCAAAATTCGCCTTCCACTTGGGTTCCTGCAATCAGTGCCTCATTTTCCTTTTTTCCCTCCCCCTCCCTTCCTGCTTCCCCCTCCCACATGAACCCTTAATAATTTATAAATTTTTGCTTTATGTTACTTTACACTGCCTGGCGTCTCACTTCTCCCACTTTTCTGTTGCCCATCCCACAGAGAAGAGTTATATGTGGATCCCTGTGATCTGTTCCCCCTTTCTACACCTCCTTACCTCGCGGTATAGCCACTCTCATCAGTGGTCTTGAGGAGTTCATCTGTCCTAGATTCCCTGTCTTTCCAGATCCCATCTGTGCATCCTCTGGTCTAACCAGGTTTGCAAGGTAGAATTGGGATTATGATAGTTGGGGAGGAGGAAGTGTTTAAGAACTAGAGGAAGGTTATGAGTTTCATTGTTGCTATACTCAAGCCTGAGTGACTCATCTCCTCCATACTACTCCTCTGCAAGTGATGTCCAGTTGTCTACAGATGGGCATTGGGTCCCCATCATGCACTCCCCTCATTCACGATGATATGATTCCCACTCCCCGCCCCCGCCTTTGGTGCTTGAAACCTGGTCCCCTCGCCCCTTCATGATCACACATGTTGGTGTGCTGCTTCCATGTGGGCTTTGTTGCTTCTGGGCTAGATGGCTGCTTGTTTGCTTTCAAACCTTTAAGTCCGCAGATGCTATATCTTTCCACAGCCGGGCGCCATCAGCCTTCATCACCGCACTAACTTATTCACACATTTGTCGTCAGGGGGTATGTGGGGAAGGTGATCACACAATGATGGTTTTTGTTCTTTAGTACCTGTTACCTGATCTCTTCAACACCTTGTGTTCACTTAGGCTTGTGTGCTTCTCCTCAGTGGGCTTTGTTGCTTTTGATCTAGATGACTGCTTGTTTGCCTTCAAGCTTTAAGACCCCAGATGCTATATCTTTTGATAGCCAGGCACCATCAGCTTCCTTCACCACGTTTGCTTATGCACACGTCTGTCTTTAGTGCATGTCAGGAAGGTGGGTATCATGAAATGACCATTTAGCTGAGCCAGGTGCTCTTGTATTGAGGGAATGCACGTGAGGAGGCCCAATGTCCATCTGCTACCATGCCACTAAACCTATAAATATATGCACATAGGTCTATTTCCCCCATAATCATAAATATGTTTACATATGTACATGTTTGTATTTAGGCTCCTATGTTTGCTTTCTATTCCTTTCCTATATTTCCTTACACTTACAAACAAAAAAGCCACTCACATACAAAATTTAAAAGAAGAGAAAACAAAAAAAACAGGGGAAAAAAAGCCTGTTAGTAGTTCCAGGTCTGTTTGTGATCTTCAGGAGTGTTTTCCGGATGCGTCTGATGGGGTGCCACATCCTGGCCCCAAAGTCTATCCTTTAGTCCCCTTTGGGACCTCCTTGCTCTGCTTCTCCAGCAGCTCCATTGCACGCCCCCAGTGTTTTGCCTCAGTGTGATGGGGTCAGCTCAGTCGCACATCCTCCCGCTGTGTCTGTCCCTTGTAGGGCCATGGGTCAGTGCAGGATGTCGCATCTTGCTGTGGGGCTCTCTACATGGTCCTCTCAGTACATTGGGCCCTTTGAGCCAGTCTATCGTCCTCTGAGCTGGGTGGGTCCAGGTGTGCTCCACTCCATTCTTCTTCCTTCCTTTGCTTCAGCTTCCTTCTGGGTGTGGTCAGTTCCCTTCCACACCAGACAATCTATTTTCATTTTCTGTGGTACTCCCTTCCATGGTGGGCATCGGGCTAACTCTGGTTGGGGCCAGCGAATGTTCCAGTCTCTTTGTATATTCCTCTGTGCTTTACGTTGCCCTCCTGATTTGGTGTGTCATGTTGGGGTCCGTATGAATGTTCCTTTGGGACACAACCAATATTCTCCCCTGGGTGGGTTAGTGCCCTGTTCCACCCATGCCATCCACTCAGTTTCTCCCCAACATGCTTCTCCCTCCACCTGTCCTTTTCCCCTTCTTTATGTTGGGCTCTCATGTACCTCCCTAGGTGTGGCCTGCCCTCCCTCCAACTAGCTATGCTTCCACCCATTTATTGTGAGATAAATGTTTATTCTTCTATTCCTGGCAAGTTGATTGTACCTACCTCAGGGGACTCATGTTATACCTGTTGTTTTGAGTTTGACTTAACTCACATAACATGATTCCTTCCAGCTTTTCCCACGAAACAACTTGTTTCATGTGATTGTCCGTGCATTTCAGTGCTGCATAGTACTCCATTGTGTGTACGTGCTAAAGTTCGCTAATCCACTCATCCATCAATGGAAACTTAGACTGTTTCCAAGTCTTTGTGATTGTGAATTGTGCCGCAATAAACATTGGAGCGCAGATGTTTTATTTGCTGCTTCCACCAGGTATATGCCCAGTAGAGGGATGACTGGGTGATAAGGTAGATCAATTTCTGTTTTCTTTAAGTATCGCCAGATTGCTTTCCACAGTGGCTGTACAAATTTACATGACCACCAGCAGTGGAGGAGGGTTCCTACTTCACCACAGCCCCTACAACACTTGTTGCTCTCGGATTTGCTGATTAGGGCTAGTCTCAGGGGTGTTAGGTGGTATCTCATGATTGTTTTGATTTGCATTTCTCTTTTGGCTAATGACCAGGAACACTTTCTCATATACTATTGGCCATATGGGTCTCCTCCATAGTAAAATTTCTTTTCAGTTCTTTTGCCCACTTCCTTAGAGTGTTAACTGTTTTCCTCTTTTTGCAGGTTATGATGGTGTTGTAAATTTTAATATTGAGCCCTTTGTCTGATGTATGATTACTAAAAATCCTCTCCCAGTCTGTGGGTTGTCTTGTCACCCTCTTGGTGATTCTTCTGAGGGGCACATGTGCTTTATTCTTATTAAATCCAATTTGTCGATATCCAGTTCACCTGTGTGTGTGCACCCTTCCCAATTTCAGTGAGCCTATTAGTTCCCTGGGCCAGTGCTCTGAGATAGTTCCAATTCCCTCCTTGATTGTCCTGATGGTTTGGGGGTTAACTTCTAGGTCTGTGATCCACCTTGAGTCTATTCTTTTGCATGGGGTGAGGTAAACATCTTGTTCCATCTTTCTACATATGGATATCCATTGTTTCCAGCACCACTTCCCAAATGATGGTTTTGGGACCCTTGTCAAAGATCAGTTGTCTATATGCTGACGTTTTTATTCTTGGGCTTTCTATTCTTTTCCACTGGTCTGAGTGTGTGTCATTGTGCTAGTACCATGCTGTCTTGACCACTGTAGCTGTGTAATAGGCATTAAATATGGGTAAGGTGAGTCCTCCAACTGTGTCCTTCTTATTGAGGAATTGACTGCTAATTCTGGGTTTCTTCCCTCTCCATATAAAGTTAGTGGTCATTTTTTCCAATTCTTTGAAGAAGGTTGATAGTATTTGAAATGGTATCGCATTGAATGTGTAAAGTACTTTAGTTAGGACTGTCATCTTTACTATGTTGAGCCTTCCAATCCAGGAGCAGGGGATGTTCTTCCATTTGTGGAAGTCGCTTTTGGTTTCCTGTAGTAGGGCTTATAATTTTCTTGTATAGGTTTTTAGTATTTTTGCTAAATATATTCCTAGATATTTCAGTTTGTTCTTAGCTACTGTGAATGGTGCTTCCTTCTTAATCCCCTCTTCCATGACCCTGTCCGATGTGTATAGAAAACCTACTGACTTCTGTTTATTGATCTTGCATTTTACTACCCTTCCACATTCTTCTATCACTGTAAGTACTCCAGCTGTGGAGCTTTGGGGGTTTTCAATGCACAAGCTCATGCCGTCTGCATATAGTAATAGTTTCAGCTCCTCCTCTCCAATTTGAATCCCTTTGATGTCCTTCTGGTGTCTTATGTTGTTAGCCAGAACCTCCAAAACTGAATTGAAGTGGGGACAGGGGCATCCTTGTCTTGTACCTTTTTTCACTGGGATTGTTTTTGTCTTTTCTCCATTGACTATGATGTCGGCTGTTGGTCTTTCATAGATAGCTTGAATAAGCTTGAGGAACTTACCTTCCAATCCTATCTTCATGAGAGTCTTAATTGGGAATGGGTGTTGAATGTTGTCACAAGCTTTTTCTGCATCTATGGATATTATCATATGGTTTTATCCTTTTTCTTCTCGATATGGTGTATAATATTGATGGATTTTCAGATGTTAAAATGTCCCTGTATCCCTGGGATGAATCCTACCTGGTCTTGGTGGATGATATTTTTTATATACTGTTATATTCTATTGGCCAATATTTTGTTAAGGATTTTTGCATCTATGGTCATTAGAGATATTGGTCTATAATGCTCTATACCTGTGGGGTCTTTGCCTGTTTGGGTAGCAAAGTAATGCTGGCTTTGTAAAATGAGTTTGGGAGTTTGCCATCCTCTTCTATGTCATGAAATACTTTGTGGAGGATCGGTGTCAACATGTCCCTGAATGCTAGGTAGAATTCTGCTGTGAAAACACCTGGCCCTGGGGATTTTATTGTTGGTAGGATTTTGATGACCCTCTCTATTTCTTCTTTTGCTATGGGTTTGTTGAGGTTCTTGTTCTCTGTCTGAAGTAATCTATGGAGAGACTGTTTTTTCAAATATTTATCCATGTCTTCCACATTTCTGAATTCATTAGAATACAGACCGCCATAGTACTTTGTGATTATCCTTTTAATCTCATTGGGGTAGGTTATTATTGTCACTGATTCATCCCTCATCTTGGCTATTGATGTTTGCTCCTTTCTGTCCTTGGTAAGCTTTGCCAGAGGACTGTCAATTTTGTTACTTCTTTCCTAGAACCAGCTTTTAGTTGGATTTATCTTTTGCATTGATCTCTTGTCTTCCCACTGGTTTAACACTGCCCTGATTTTTATTATTTCTTTTCTCTTGTTATTGGAGGGGTTGTTCTTCTGACTCTGTTCTAGTTGTTGGAAGTTTTATGTTAACGTATCTATCATATGCCTCTCTTCTTTTTTCATATATGCAATTAATGATATCAAGGTACCTCGGATAACTGCCTTCGCAGTGTCCCATAAGTTTTGATACGTTATATTCTAGTTCTCATTAGTTTCTAGAAACTTCCTAATATCCTCTCTAATCTGGGCCTGTACCCATTCAAGTCGCAGGAGATTGTTGATCATTCTCCAATCGGTTGTCTTGCTTTTCTGGACATCCTTTTATTAATTTCCAGCTTTATGGAATGGTGATCTGAGAAAGATGTCTGGATAATAGCTATGTGTTTGAATTTACTCAGGCTGGACTTGTGTCCCAGCATGTGGTCTATCCTTTAAAAAGATGCATGTGGATTTGAAAAAAAAAGTGACATCCTTTGCGATTAGATGAAAGCTCTAGAGAGCTAATTACATTGTTTAGCTCTCTGGCCTCTTTGCTGAGCTTCTTTCCCAGTAATTTGTCTTTCTCTGATAGCACAGTGTTGAAGTCACCTACTATGATTGTTGAATTTGTGATTTCTTTTTTCATCTTTTTAATAGTTTGATGAAATTCACTGCACCCTTATTAGGAGTGTAAATATTCAGTATGCTAACTGCTTCTTGGTTTACTAAACCTTTGAGCATTATGTAGTGTCCCTCTGTCTTTTTATGGCTTGGATCTTGAGGTTCATTTTATTGGAGAATATGATAGCCAGCCTTGAACTTTTTTGAGTTAAATTCAATTGATAATCTTTCTGCCAACCCTTTATTCTTAGCATATTCTTGTCTGTGTGCTTAAGATGTGTCTCTCGCAGGCAACAGATTGGTGGATTATGTTTTCTGAACCAGTCATCAAGCCTTTTTCTTCATTAGTATTCAGAATTATTATCCCTATCTATGGATCAATAGTTGCCATATCCTGTTTTGTGTTTTGGGTCTTTACCTATCTCACTTCATATCAGTGTGCTGTTTGAGTGGACAGTTTCTATCTTGTCCTCTTTTTCATCTGAGAACCTGTTGTCCTGTTAATTGTTGCTGGCATGTTGGCTTCTAAAAGGAGACAGATTATATGGTGGTCTCTAGTTTGTTCTTGGTATAGGATGATCCTCTGGCCATAGTGAGTCAGCCAGTATATTCTGCAGGGTCTGGTGTCTTGCAGCATATTTTTTAGTCTTTCCTTGTCCTAGAGGACCCTTATCTCACCATCTATCTTAATGGATAACTTGGCAGGGTAAAGGATTCTAGGGGAGGCATTTTTTTCTTTTAGATTTTGGAAGATGTTGCTCCATTCTCTCCTCCTCTTCATGATATCTTCTGATAGGCCTGAGCATATTCTTACCTGTGCTCCTTTGTATGTGACTGTCTTCCTTTCTCTTGCTCCTCTTAAAATTTTCTCTTTTTCCTCTAATTTGGATATTTTTACTATTATATGTCTTGCCAAGTTTTTCTTGGGGTCTAGGCTAGCTGGCGTCCATGTGCTTCCTGTATAAGAGCCTTGTTCTCCCTTATAGGGTGGAAAAGTTTCTTCCAGAAATTCCTTTGCTATCTTGGCTATTGACTTGTGTGTTGTGTTCTGCTCCAGTAGACCGATTATTTGAATATTATTCCTCTTCATAACATCTGTCATTGAGCTCAGGTTATCTTTGATTTCTTTAATTTTCCTATATTACTGTCTTTCTCGCTTGCTTAGGTCTGTTTGAGCGTCCTCAAAATCACCGATACAGTTCTCTGCCTCCTCAAGCCTAGTCATAAATGCCGTGACCTTGTGTGTGGCTTGTGCTACCTCCTCTGTTAGCTCCTGCAGTTCCCTTTGGTGGGTGGATTTCATCCCCGCCCTTGTGGACTTCACCCCCTCTCTTGTGGACTTCATCTCCTCTATCATTGCATCCTTATTCTTGGTTGCTTCCCTCAGCTCCTGTATTACTGCAAAGAGACTTCTGAAGATTTCCTTCTGTGGCAGATCTGTATCTGTTTCTTCTATGAGAGACGATAATTCTGCTACTATGTTTCATCTCTCTGCTTTTTTTTTTTGTTGGTAATGATGTGGTCTGTTGCTTTTTCCTCAATCCTTTCATAGGCCCCATGCTTCTGCGGGGGCAGGGGAACTTTATCTGTGTTACTGTTAAGGATTCTTTCAGGTGACCTGCAATAAGGATGGGTCAGACTGCTGTGTAGGCAGAGTTCCCGATGGCTTAGTGACCCGCAGTGGTGAGATGTTTCAGCAACTGGAATTGGAGCTGGAGCCTCAGTGAGTGCCCTCAGACTGCTTTTACCTGGTTTGTCAGTGTACCCTTAGCAGCCCTCTTTTTGTTTAGTAATAAAAAATAATTTAAAAGTTTAAAATTAAAATAATATATTAAAAAATAAATTTAAAAAATTGGGGGCAGAAAAAGAAAAAACCGGAGCAAGGGAAAGAAGGAGAAGCTATAAAAGAGGAGAGAAAAGAAGTGATAATAGTGGAAGTGGACCAGTGCAAGGTAGAATTCGGATCATGGTAGTTGTGGGGGAGGAATCATCCAGGATATGGGGGAAAGCGCTTTTCTTCATATGGGAGCTGGAGGCACAGGGAATCCAGGGTGGATGATACCTTCAGGACCAGGGGTGTGAGGGGCGATGCTGGGAGAGTAGAGGGTGAGTGGGTTGGAAAGGGGGAACCGATTACAAGGATCCACATGTGACCTTCTCCCTTGGAGACAGATGGCAGAGAAGGGGGGGAAGGGAGACTCCGTATAGGGCAAGATATGACAAAATAATAATCTATAAATTATCAAGGGCTCATGAGGGAGGGGGGAGTGAGGAGGGAGGGAAAAAAAAAGAGGACCTGATGCAAAGGGCTTAAGTGGAGAGCAAATGCTTTGAAAATGATTAGGGCAAAGAATGTACGGATGTGCTTTCTACAATTGCTGTATGTATATGTATGGATTGTGATAAGTTGTATGAGCCCCTAATAAAATGTTATATATATATATATGAAGGAGAAAAAAGAGATACAAAGAAAGCCTATAGAAAAGGGGCAGAAGAGAAGTAATAGCAATAATGAAAAAGGAGGAAGAAAGAAGAGAGAAAAGACAATGCAGAAAGTAAAAGAATGAAAAGAGAAAAACCCGCATGACATAAAATATATCTATCTATCTATCTATCTATCTATCTATCTATCTATCTATCTATCTATATCTCAGAGCTCGGGTCACCGGCCACTGGTATCCCTGAAGTGCATCGGAAGGGCAACGCTGCTTGGCAGCAGTGCAAAGCCCTGTTGGTCGCACTCTCAGTAAGCAGGGTTGCCCACTGTTGCGCCCGGGGCTGTTGGTGTTGGAAGGGGGCCCCATAGTATGCAGGCCTAGCCCTCTGGGCCATGGGCACAGGGCTCCATGGTTGTTCAGACTAACCTGAAGTGGCTCTGGTGGAAACGCAGTGTCGGAGGTAGAAGCGGGCTGGGGCTTTGGCTGCAGACCAGGCCAAAGGGAAGTGCTCAGCACAGGCTCCCTGACTGGGAGTGGATTGGGTGCTAAACTGGTGGGGGCAGGCGGCCGGGCAAATGGGATGCTGGTGGAGAGGTAACAGGCAGCAATAGGGGTGGATGGTCCCCCATCGGGGTCGTCCAGGCAACCCCCGGTGGCCTGCAAGTCAGTTAACCAGACTTTGGCTAAATGGAGGGAGGGATGGGGGCCCAAGGGCAGATCGCTGCCATGTGGGGAGAGGGAAACCATAGGAAAGGGAAGCTTCTCTTCTAGTGGGATCCCACAAGTGGGCAGCTGCTGTGGGGGGTCCCACGAATGCTACACGTGTCTCGGCAGGGCAGACAAGCAACTCTGGGCTCAGGGTACCAGTCTGGGGATGGAGTGGGGCTATAGCTATTTGCGGCCTAGATGGTGGCAGCCTAGTGATCCAAGATGTCCCACGAATCGGGTCTTGTGTTGCCGAGGCCCCTCCTCAGGACAAATGCATGGGGTAGGGGTGGGGTGCTCTCCGGGGGAGATATTTCACTCACCAGACTCCTGCCACTCGGCTACCTGGACACCAAACCTGCTTTGTTCAAAAGAGCTCTCAGAGTGTGCGGGTCCCCTGGTCCTCCATCTTCCCAGAATCCACAGTTGAGTGCTTTAACCATAGAATCACTGAGTCTTACTACTTCTACCCAGAGTGTCCAATTTTTAATGCTTTTATAGAGAGATTAGAGAAAAATCTTTGACTTGATAAGAATGCATTCTGGTGAGACACATAACAATAGAATTAACAATATTAAAATGTTGCTTGGGCTGCTATTAAGAAAGAAACAAATCAACCACAAACAAGCACATGAGCAGTCACCGTCCAATCAACTCTGACTCTTAACACCACATGTGTGTTAGAGTGGCACTCTCCTCCCCAGGTCTTTCAATGACTGATATTTTGGAGGTAGAACACCAGACCTTTGTTAGAAGTGTCTTTGGGTAAACTAGAATGTCAAACATTTGGGTTAGCAGCCTATCAAGTTAACCATTTAGACTCAAATTATATGTTGGCACCAAGTAAACTAAAGTTGACCATGCTTAACACAGCCAGGTGCATTGTGACAGTCAACTCCTAGAAAGGCTTTTTAAAGGACTGCTTATCACAAAACATTCCTTTTGTGTAGCTTACCTCTCAAATCTGTACAATTACTGTCCGCTCCACTTTGTCTGCCATCTCTTATTTTGTTAAGTTGGCTTAACTTCACGACCATGACCTTGGCCACCTTTTCAATCCTAGGCACTTCTTTTCCGTATGCTTTTTCCTATACACTCTGCAAGAGAGGTTTGGGTCACTCCCAAACTGTTCTAGCTCTTTGGGATCCTTGTGGCTTAGTTTCCTTGGGCTCATGTAGACCCAATGAAATGTTAAGTAGGTTAAGAACAGAGATATATGATGATCAGAGCTGAGGGAAAATTACCAATCATTTGATTTGCCCTGCACTTGTTAATGTAGCTGGAGAAAACCTAATATTTGCTCCTGCCTCTGGGAACCTATGAAACCTGAAAATGCAAAATAATGTATAGAAAGTCTGCAGTTAAAATGGAATTGAATCATATTAAAAATCTATCTAGAATGTAATTATTAAGAGAAGTCACACATCTGTGAATTGTTTTCCATCAACGTGTGCTTCTACTTGTCTCATTTCAACTGCAAAATCCACTTTTTCCAAAGGTATTTCTAATACACACCCTGGCAGAATCACTGCAGGGTGGTTACAAAAGGAATCACAGTGCTGGAGTCTGGGTGACTGGATGAAGTTCTACCTCAATTAGGTCCACAATAGAACTATCATTAAAATATTCTGCAGCTAATATTAAGTGTAAAATATCAAAGTTGCTCTTTGACTTTCTGGAATAATATTTCTTTCATAAACACTCCATAATTTTATGTTCATAATTTTTCCCATAGCATTTAATAATTTTCCCATTTTTGGTTCTACTTCTCACATTTATGTATACATTCAGTATTTAGTTATTCTCAACAATCAGAATAAATTGCTCATTTTTTCAAAGGAATGAATTATTTTATTACATTATATATTATTGATTAACACTTGGTTGAATGGTTATTTATTTGAGGGACAAAGTTGCTGGTTTGTACCTAGTTACCTTGCATTTTAAAGCTGTCTTTCTTTTTAACTCATCTGTGTCTTCTAGCTGAATTCTTGCCAGCTGTTCACATCTTTTGCAAAGTATAGGTCAACATTTGATTTATTTTCATATCCAGAAGTATAATGAAGTAATTTGGATTTCTTGATTTAAGTTTTTTGTTGTTGTAAGCAGAAGTCAAAGTCTGCAGGGTGGACTCTATGACCCCACAATGTTTTTGCTTCGGTGGCTTTCCATCAGTTTAGTTTGATACAGGAGCCCTGGTGAGTCTGTGGTTAAAGTGCTTGCCTGCTACCCAGGCAGTGTGAACCCATCAGCATGCCAATGGAGAACGCTGTCACTGCTTTCTCTCCTAAGAATTTATAACCTTGGAAACCCCTTATTTTACTATTTTTTCTTAAGTTTATATGGTCCTGTTTATGTTCTTTCCATTAATAAATTGTCCTATCTCCATATTTATACACTTTTTAAAGGCAAAGAACATCTTGAAATATCTTTGACTTCACTCTATTCTGCTTTGATGGTAAAATGGTGAAATCATTTATGGAGACAATTGTGGTAGTTACACAATTTCATGTCAAGGACACTCATTTTTCTTCAGTTAGCAATGTAAAAAATAATGCAATGACATTGTGAAATGCCCAGGACTCTCAGCTCATATGGATAAATGAAATAGCTGGTATCTTTGTTTACAGAGTTGTCTCGTCTTGATGGAGCTTATGTTAAGAAATACAGTAATATAGTTTATATTTATTGCTTTTGTTTGTTAATCCCATTTAGTACACACAATTGTGAAGTTCCCTTATAGTATATTAATGCTTTATTTAAGATAGATGCACGGTCTTATAAAACATAGAAGTTGTTATCTGGGGAAACTCTGTGAGCTATGTCATCACACAGATCAGAGAAAGCAAGCGCATGGGTGGAGCCAGGCAGGGCCCCCACCACCCCCAAGGTTCCGTGTTTAGTTGCAGTTCAAATGCTAGGATTGTGCTGGATTGTCATTTTTCACACAAATTCAGTTTAATTAATCTTCTCAAAGCTTTGAAGAAATAAAAACAAATCATGTAACGTTGTAATAAGGATTCTTTCAAGTACCTGTGATTTTTCTCTTGAAAAACATCAACAATTAACAAATTTGTGTATATGTGCATACATACTCTCCAGAGAGACCCGTCCCTGGAGAAGGACATTATGCTTGGTAACATAGAGAGGCAGTGCCTAAGAGGAAGACCCTCAACATGATGGACTGACGCAGTGGCTGCAACAATGGCCTCAGAGACATGAACAATTGTGAGGATGGTGCAGGACTTGACTGTGTTCCATTCTGTTGTACAGAGGGTCCCTATGAGTCATAACTGACTCACTGGCACCTAACAACAGCAAATACACAAGCATATATATTAATTACATATAATAGGTAATGTATATATCAAATAAATATAATTATATAATATCTTTAATATATAAAAATACATTTATATAAAGCTTGATGTAAATTACAATGTATACATTATATAAAATATACATTTGTTCTTAGGTGTCAAGTAAGTACGTATACACACACACACACACACATGTATATGCACTTGTTGGTATGTGCATATCTAAAGATGCACCCCACATATAAAAACAATAAAAGGCCGCATCTCATTAGGAAGCACAACCCACAGAAGTACCTTTCTAAAACTTTATTTACATGCGTACTTTTCTCATGGAGTGAACAGAGCCATATAACTGGCCTCTTGGCTCATTATCATCTGAATACTGCCAGTCCCTCATCCTAGGGTTTAGAAACCCCAGACACAAGGGAGCAACAAGTGATCCTAAATTAGTGGCAAGGAGAGGATGTGAGAGGCCTGGTAGGGATTCAGCAAGGGCAATGTAACCGAGAGAAATTACTGAAACCCAAATGAAGGCTGAACATGCTAGTGGGACAAAAGGAAAATAAAAGGAAATAGAGGAAAGAACTAGGAGACAAAAGGTATCTATAGAGGTCTAAATACAGATATGTACATATGTAAATATATTTATATAGGGTGGTGGGGAAATAGATCTATGTACAAATATATTAATAGCCTTAGTATTAAGGCAGGAGATGGACTTTGGACTTCTACTCAAGTACTTACTCAATGCAAAAACACTTTGTTCTATTAAATTGGCATTCCTTGATGTACACCTTCCTGACGCAATCACTGAAGACAAATGTGTGTATAGCAAATGTGAAGAAAGCTGATGGTGCCCAACTATCAAAAGATATAGTATCTGGGGTCTTAAAGACTTGCAGGTAAACAAGCAGCCACATAGCTCAGAAGCATCACACCCCACACGGAAGAAGCACACCAGCCTGTGTGACCATGAGGTATAGAAGGGACCAGGTATCAGACACCAAAGAACAAAAATCATATTAGTGTGTGCCCACCTTCCCGATATGATCACTGAAGACAAATGGGTGCATAAGCAAATGTGGTGAAAAAAGCTGATGGTGCCCAGCTATCAAAATATATAGTATCTGCGGTTTTAAAGGCTTGAAGATAAACAAGCGGCCATCTAATTCAGAAGCAACAAAGCCCACATGGAAGAAGCACACCAGCCTGTATGACCACAAGGTTTCAAAGGAATCCAGTACCAGGGATCAAAGAATTAAAAAATCATATTATTGTAAATGAAGGGGAGTGCAAAGCCCACTTGTAGGAAGCCCAAAGCCCATTTGTAGGCAACTGGACACTCCCTTACTGAAGGGTCATGGAGGAGATGAGCCAGTCAGGGTGTAACTTTCCTCTAGTTCTTAAATGCTTCCTCTCCCCCACTATCATGATCCCATTTCTACCTTAAATATCTGGTTAGACCAGAGAATGTACATTGGTACAGATAGGGACTGGGAACACAGGGAATCCAGGACAGATGATCCTGTGTGAGTGTGGTGATCTCAGGAGGATGGAGAGAAGGTGGGGTGGAAAGGGGAACCGATGACAAGAATCTGCATATAAACTCTTCCCTTGGGAATGGACAACAGAAAAGTGTGTGAAGGGAGACACCAGACAGTGTAAGATATGACAAAGTAATAATAATTTGTAAATTATCAAGGGCTCATGAGGGAGGGGGGAATGGGGTTAGAGGGGGGAAATGAGGAGCTGATACAAAGGACACTTGACTACTCATGAAAAGTTCTACCATTCTAAACCACCCAGCAGCTCCAAGGGTTTAGAGACTTGGACATGATTCTCACAATGATTTCTAGCTGGATTGGAGTCATTAGTCTTTTGCTTAACAGTCAAGCACTTAACAACCAAGCAAACAGGGTTCCTTCCAAAAAGATTAAAACAAAGAACCAAACCAAACAACCCAGTATATGATTTTGGAGACTGTCATCTTGATGGGAACAGAGAGCCCCAACTTTCCCCTTCTATAGACTTGCGGTTGCAGGCGCCTTTGAGTCAGGTCCAACTCTGTAAATGAAAAACAGTGAAATTTTGGCAGTATTTCTTATTATTTTGCGTAGACATGCATTGTATAATTTGCTGGAAACATGTTATTATTTATATTAAATAATCATTACTCAGTATTAACTAGTACTATCCCAACCCTTTCCTGATAACTAAAATGGATCCAGGAAATGAGCCTGTGCCCAAGGAAGCTAAGTATTTAGCATGGGAGGATGACATAGGACAATCTTATGGTAATCTCTTCCTTGAAGTGGCAACAGGAAGGATTTAAGGTAGGCATGCACTGTGTCCACACTTCCCCAAGTATGTAGGCACAATTAAAGGTGCTATATATTATTTATCCTTTGATTTTGTTGTGTTTGTGTGTGATATTTTAATGTAGTTCTTCTTCTAAAAGGTCCATGGTGACTGCCCACACATCCTTGGGGACCTATTTTTAGGTACATATGGCCAGTTGCTTTCTTCAGACTTAGAAGAAGCATGCCACCAGTAAACATCATAAAGAGCTAAACTGGACATGTTACATCATGAGGTACCACACAAGGAGCTAAAATAGGAAAGATGGGGAAAAATAATATCCCCAAATATAATTGCTGAATCCTTTACAATTACACACACCCAAGCATTGGAGAGCACGTTGGAGGGAACAACTTCGCATTGCATGAGGTGCCAGGATAGATACCTGTGTATCCCAATTTTATGATTTCCTGCCATGGTAATGACATTCTGAAAATGGGGTACTGCCTCCTGGGAGTTGGATCACCGCTCCATCTGCTGACCTACAGAAAATTTCCCAAACATGAAAAGCCTCAGGGGAATTCAGTGCCAGGTGGCAGAGAGTATTTCTAGTTCCTGCTCCTCTCAAAGGCCTGTCACTGTAGGTGAACAGCCACAGCCACTGACAGGACAGCTCCACTGCAGACAGAGGAAGTGGCTAGCGTTCTTTGGGAGAATCCACACTGCCTGGATTTGCCATTGTAGTTCACAGACATAGGCTAATTGGAAGAATGGTTCGTCTCAAGTGTTGTAAATTTAAGTGCTTAGCTGTTAACAGAAAGGTCAGAGGTTAGAGTTCATCCAAGATGCCTAGGAAGAAATAGCTAGCCATTTCTGGCAAGGCCTCTGTGGTAGTTATATATTCTGGTGCCTATTGGAAGATTAGGGGATGGAGTCTAGCCTGTCAATCAAGATACAGCCAATGGGGCCTCTGTGTGGATGTGGCCCTCCTGAGGATTATGGGAACTCCTGTGTTTCCTCCTTGGAGGCAGGATTACACACTCTCTGTCTGCTCACTCCCAAGAGACATCCCTAAGGAGAAGCCACATGGACCTATCCCGATGCACCCTTGGGAGCTGGAGAAGCCACGTGGAGAGCCCTGTCAGTGCTGAGATGCTTACAATGCCACTAGATCCACAAGATTTATAACCCACTGGCCTGTAATCTTCCTGCATTCAGGTTCATTTCATGTGTTACATGAGTCTGAAGATGACTTTAAAGATTGATATTAGACGTATGGGCTAATATCAGATTTATGGACTTGATCTGGACTAGGCTGGGATGTTTTCTCAATATTCAATTGCTCTTATATAACGCTCTACTATGACACACACAGGGGCTCCCTGAGTTGGAAAAGATTAGTTAGCAAGTGGTTTAGGTTGTTTTGGCAATCTGTCATTCTAAATTGTCCATCTCTCAATGGCATTGCTTGTAATGCGTTTCAGAGACAAGTTAGGAGTTATGCTCCGCCACTCACTTTCTGACACTTCACAGAGGCTGATGCAAGAGACACCAAAGTACTTTCCAGCAAGGGGCTGGCAAGCAAGTTTTATCTTAATTGCCTTCTTACTAAGTTAGAGCCGCCCCCTTTTTTTCTTTAACCTCCTCTTTACTGCTCACTCTTTAAAGACAGTTCTACTCAGTTTTAAGTCTACATGGCATTTTTCTGACAAAGGAAGTGTTTAGAAAAAAATTTCAAAATGTCTGTGTCCTTCACTGACCACCACCTTGCAAGCCAAGCGACACACTGACCGACAAAGTAAAAACACCCATAAGCAGTGTTCCCTCAGAACAACCAACAGAGACCAGAATGGCAGCATTTACTCCCAAAAGCTCAGATGTCAGGAAGAAATGGGACAGAAGGGAGAATGGAGGAAAAGAACCCAAGGGAGTAGCAAGAAGAATGCTGTTACATTAGTTAAATCCAGGGGATTTCAACTAATATGTCAAAACAATCAACGTGGACATCAAGATGTTCGTTCAGTACTGGAACTGAAGGTCAACATTATTTTTGACAAACTCTTTGAATCCCTTTGTTGGTTTATAAATTATTGAATGAAAGACTAATTTGCTTGGTAAACTTTCTCTTAAATTGCACTAGCACACACACATATGCACATAAATAAACATTTTCTTTTTGTCTTTGCTACAGATCCTGTCTAATCATCTAGAACTGTTCCAACAGAAACACTGCAACTGGGCGCATTTCACAAACAGATCTATGATTCTCTCTCATTTCAGAAGAGCAGAAGCCCAGATTGAGGGTGTTCTGTGTGTCATCATAGGACCCTTGGTCCAAACCACATCTTCCACTCACACCGGTCCTTAGATCCTACATCTTCATCTCATTTGATCACTTTCATATTTCAAAGGGGATAAACTCAAGATGTAATCTAATCCTGCCTCATTAACATATCACAAACCAAAGCAAATTCACTGCCATCCATCAAGTCAATTCTGACTTGTGACCACCCAAAAGGACAGGATCAAAGTGCCCCGCAGGTTTCCGACAGTCGCTTTCTATGGGAATGGAAAGCCTGATCTTTCTCCCAAGGAACATCTGGCTGGTGGCTTCGAAGCACTGACCTTGTAGTTAGCAGCCAAATGCGTAATTGTAAGCATTACACCATCATCCTGCCCCCATCAACATCTTATAGGTGGTGATTCATAACACATAAAACATTAGGACAGATCAAAATATGAAGGATAATTACTTAATACCGAGAAGCATAGTCTAGTCACATAGACACATATTTGAGGAGGAATTGATAGTAGTTTCTGAACTTGGTTCTGATTCAACGTACCCATCCTTGTCATTTACTACAAACCCGTGAGAATCCAAGGCAAGCTGTTCTAATTGATGGGTCAGGAGATTTCCATTTTGAAAATAGAAAACAAACTTTGTTTAATGCTTCAGACCAAGACAAGTACATATTTACTTCTATCTAAATTTTATGTAAAAATATATATGACACCTAACAGTGCCTTAGACTCAGGCAAACAATGATTAATAAACCAATATATAGTTGCAAAGGGAGCCAGATGTGAATAATCTTCCAGTAAGTGATTCTGTAAAAAGTAAATACCAGTGTGAAAATAAAGAGTAATGTATTTATTTATTTATTTATTTATTTAGAGTAATGTATTTCACACACTATATTGTACCATATAGAAAACTCAATTAGATATAGAATTTTTACCCACTTATGAAAAATAATACTTATTCACCTATTGTTTATGTTTTAGTAAGAAAATTAGATGCTTTTTTATTATTGATTTTGTGGGAATTTATATATATTTGAATATTTGTATAATTTTCATACTTTATATATTTTGTGGTAATGGCACCTATCTGCTAAAACTATTTTTAAGCTATATCAAAGTATTTACTACAGTTAATGAAAAGCTTTAGTGTGATCATTTTCAGTCTTAGATACATATCCAAAAATATAACTGTATGTGGACACATTTTGCCAATCAATTTCAAGAGTATACATGACAGATTACAGAAGTTGTGTTCATAATAGTTCCACACTAAAAAGTTCCAAACATTCCAAACAGAAATATATGAAACAAATTTCGATATATTCACATGAAGAAAAACTGCACTATAATACATCAAACGATAAAACAAATAAAATGAACTGCTTTCTTTGGAATTTGAGTTTTTAAATTTTATTAAATTTGTATGTAAATTCAAATACACTGGTGATTTTTCTCCTTTATATCTGTAGCTTGGTGAGACACTTTAAACATTTTTGAGTGTTAAATCACTTGTATTCCTGGAGCAAATGTAATTATCTCCGTTCCTGAGATAATATATAATGCATTATTTCAAATCTATATTATTAAGTTGTATTTGCTAATATTTACATGAGTAAATCTTATAGACTGAGCATAAGTCAACTATAACTCTATTCATGTAACAGGTGGTCATCAATGAAGGTCAAGGTCACAGTACTGTTTATTTGGGGGATAGTCTTTAACCAAACCTTTCAGGGTGGGTTAAAATAAGCTCTTTTATATAGTGATTGAATAACTCTAAAATATTTTTAATTTTATTGATGTCTTTACTTAAAATTACTTTCGTGTTTGAGTTTCTCTGTGTTGGTCGGGCAGCAAAGGGTTCACTAAGAAGAGCTGGGTAATTATGACTTGGCACAGGACAAAAGAAAGCCTCTCCCAGAACCTCTGGGAAATACCTTCTGAATCCTTGAAAACATTCTTTTTCCATGAGTGACTTTTTGGGAGCTGTATTATGGCTAAGACCTGTGTACGTGTGCTCTCTTTTTATGTCTGACAGAGGGCCCACTGTGTAACAGTTTGACCAGATAAGTTTATTCTAGCAATGTGACTTACAGTGAACACAATTCCTTGTTGCGGAGAGTGGAAGAGGGCTGGAGTGTGAGTAGCTAACATCAGTCATGCAGTTGCTGCATATTTACATGACAGACCCCAGGCTATCCCAGAACACACTAACTAGCTGTTATATCGCATATGCTGTCCACCTTGTTACTGGATGAATGAGGTGGATTCCTGTGTGAGTTTACTGGTAGAAGCTTCCTGGAAACTTATGCCTGATTGTTCCTACACTTCTACCCAGGTGCTTCTTCTTCTGCTGATTTGGATCTCTGTCCTTTTACTATAATAAAGCACAGCTCTGAGTATTACAATGCTGTTCTGAATTCTTTTATCTCTCTAGAAAATCCTAGAGACTGAGAGTGGTCTTGGGAACCCCTGACACAATGCCTATATCTAAATCAATAGTTGAAAGATTATATCAAAGAAACAGAAGGAAAAAAGTAAAATAGGAAGGAAGGAAAGGCAGGGTGGAGAGGAGAAAGGAAAAGCAGGATTGAGGGAGAAAAGAAGAAAAAACTTTATGAAAATTAGAGAATGAATATTTTGCGTTGCTTTATTTTGTTTTGGGGTGTGTGTGTGTGTTTGTTGTACTCCATAAAAGGAACTGCTAATGCAGAACAATTAACCATCTCTCACTGCCAACTAATCAATGCTGGCTCCTAGGGATGCCCCCATGTGGGTTTCTGAGACTGTCACTGTTTAAAGGAATAGCAAGTCCAGCCTTTCTCCTGTGGAGCTACTGGTGGTTTCCAACGGCTGACCATGTGGATCACAGCCCAACACGCAACCGCTAAGCCACCAGGTCTCCAATTAATCATCTATGAGACCATAATTCTGATAGACTTTGGGAACTGGCCAATCTGTAGTGAAGACTGTGTGTACAATTCAGTGAATTTCTTGACACGGCCTATCTATTCATGGTCTTTTAACTCCCACAACATAATTGACTGAGACTATATAAATAAAGTATTTAAAGGTCTTTCAGTAACTGGATAGTTTACATTGGCTACGCAAATAAGGTATGGGTTGCCTAGCAAAATGATTTTGCTGTCCTACTAAGCTTAGATCCCTCATTCAACAGAGTTCAGAGTGACCACACTATCGTCCAGAAGCGTCTGGAGCAGAGCATGTCTTTGGATCAAAGACCCAGGGAGCTTGCATTGAGAATACCCTAGACCCAGATGAAAGAGCGCATGTTGAAAAAGGGAAGCATGATGGTGATGAGCCTGCCTGGCTGACAGAGCAAGAACTGAGGGCCTTTGGGAGAAGTCTTTTCAACAGAAGTAAAAGGGCTACTACCCAGGTCTGTGTGGGGCAGAGGTCCAAATGTACCCTGTACAGGAGTTGCCACTGGAGATCCTATGCAGGGATCTTCCCCAAACAGGGAAGAGATGGATGCCTCTGGACAGGGGCCTTGTCGGTGGAAATAATGCAGTTGTAGCATTTTCCTATGAAGCTGTCATAGGAAGGCGCTGCATATCATGTGCACTGCACAGTGTAATGTGGTAGCAAGAGAGGTCTGGGTAGTATGTCTGGAGCTAGTGGCAGAGACTCCGAAGGGTCCAGGGGCAAACGCTTTGGAAATCTGTGCAGGGTTTTCCAAGACAGCAGCATGCCTAGTGAGGCCCCATCACAGAGTAGAACTCTCAGAAACCTGCAATTCCACCAAGCAGCGTGGTGACATAAACAACAGAGCAGCAGTCGGCAAAGAATAAACTCATTCCCATCTAGTCAATTCAAAGTCATGAAGACCTTGTCGGACAGAGTAGAGCTGCTCCTGAGGGCTCCCGAGGCTACAAGTGAGACAGTCTCCTTTCTCCTGCTGAACAACCATGGGTTCCAAACACCAACCCTTAGGTTCTCAGTCATGCACTTAACCATAGTGCCACCAAGACACTAATGTAAGTATAAATCTCCTTCACTGCCACCAAGTCAATTCTGACTCATAGGGACTCTGCGGGACAAGGAAGAACTATCCCTTAGGGTTTCTGAGACTGTAATTGGTTGCAGGTGTAGAAAGCCTCATCTTTCACCCATGGTGTCTCCAAACTGCTCACTTGTGGTTAGCCCAACTCTAAACCATCATACCACCAGGACTCCTTTAACCTAAGAAAACTACATGCGCAATTGGTGGAAGACTAAGTTCTCTTTTGAGACTATGTTGTTTTTGTTTAATGTCAGTTTTCTACATAATAATAATGGCTTTCACTTGGTCAGCAATGTGTGTCTTGGGTTCATCTTGATCACAGGTGAACAGAGCACTCATAAAATGGTTGTTGCTAGTGGATCTCCTGGTTAGCAGTCTAGTGGCTATCTTATAAAATCTGAGGCCAGCCAGTCTTCGAGTACAGTGCACATAGACAAATATTATTTTCCCCCCAAATAAATAACCCACCTTCTTACTTTGTTTCTGAGAACCCATTCCTGTCATTCTTTTTTAAAAAAAATCATTTTATTGGGGGCTCGTACAACTCTCATCACAATCCATCCATCCATCCATTGTGTCAAGTACAAGTGTACATTTGTTGTCATCATCATTCTCAAAACATTTTCTTTCTGCCTGAGCCCTTGGTATCAGCTCCACATTTTCCCCCTCCCTCCCCATTACCCCCTCCCTCATGAACCCTTAATGATCTACAAATTATTATTATTTTGTCATATCCTACTCTGTCCGACGTCTCCCACTTTTCTGTTATCCATCCCCCCACGGAGGAGGCTATATTTCGTGCTTGTTAGGAATGTTTCTATCAGATCTTTGTACTTGACCTTGGAGTGGAGCCGACACTCACAGTAGGAAGAGAGCTGCTCCTGGAGAAATGCCCTGCCTCTGTCTTATTGAGGGGAGGGTGCTCCTTCCGATTTCCTCAGATGATCAGAAGACTACATTCAATCATGTGGGCAATCAATCAAACATCAAGTCTCCCTAAGAATGCTCAAGTAAAAATATTGAATACCAACTCTGTGACCAGCTTTTGGAATCCACAATACCCTTTATCACTTGTCACATTGGGAAGATAGTTATTCCTGAAATTCTCCCAGATGCTGTCCCATGGATATCTTTCTCTGGCTGCTTTTGATCTGCATTCTTTGCTGACAAATAAATCATAAGCAGGAAGCTGGAATAGAATAGCTTTCAGTTAGTTCTATGAGTCTCTCTAGTACAGAGGATGGTCTGTGGATTCCTCCTAATTGTCAGTTTGTATCAAAAGTGAGAGCAGTATTGAGTGCTGTCCTCTCAGAATTCCTTGTTTAGTTAAATCCAACTTGCCAATGACAAAGGAGCACGTTACCAAATGCTTAAGTGACTTTGAAAGACACTACCCAGTTAAGAACAACCATAGCAATCACATGGTTCCAAAGGGATCAGTTATCAGGCATCAAAGAACAAAAACTCATATCATTGGGTGCACACCTCCATGATATGATCGCTGAGGACAAACGGGTGCATAAGCAAATGTGGCAAAGAAAGCTGATGGTGCCCGACTATCAAAAGATATAGCATCTGGGGTCTTAAAAGCTTGAAGGTAAATAAGCGGCCATCTAGCTCAGAAGCAACAAAGCCCATATGGAAGAGGCACACCAGCCTGTATGATCACGAGGTATGGAAGAGTATAAGGCATTATCAGAACAAAAAAAATCTTACCATAGTGAATGAAGGGGGAAGTTCAGAGTGGAGACCCAAAGCCCATTTGTCGGACACTGGAGATCCCCTTGCACAGGGGTCTAGGGGAGGAGATGAGTCAGTCAGGGTGTGATGTAGCACAGATGAAGAATACAGCTTTCCTCTAGTTCCTAAATGCTTCCTTCCCCTCCCCTGCCATTGTCATGATCCGAATTCTCCCTTGAAAGTCTGGCTAGACCAGAGGAAGTACACTGGTGCAGATAGGAGCTGGAGGCAAAGGGAATCCAGGGCAGATGATACCTTCAGGACTAGAGGTGTGAGTGGCGATATTGGGAGGGTAGAGGGAGAGTGGGTTGGAAAGAGGGAACCAATTACAAGATTCTACATGTGACCTCCTCCCTGGGAGACGGACACCAGAAAAGTGGGTGAAGGGAAACATCGGACAGGGCAAGATATGACAAAATAATAATTTATAAATCATCAAGGGCTCATGAGGGAGTGAGGAGGGGGTCCGGAGGGGGGAAAAATGAGGACCTGATGCAAAGGGCTTAAGTGGAGAGCAAATGACGAGGGCAATGAATGTACAGATGTGCTTTGCACAATTGATGTATGGATTGTGATAAGAGTTGTATGAGCCCCTAAAAAAACGTTTTAAAAAAACCCAACCATAACAACAAAAATTATCTCCTGCTTCAATAGCTACTCATATGTGTTCAGCAATTGCTCATTTAGCATCATGTGCATGGTGCTCCTCTCATAGCACGCACGTTCTAATTAATGATAACGCAACAATAAGGAATTCTTACAGCTTCTCTTTGGGGAAACGTCTAGGTCTACAACTGAATATCAGAAATTTTGATGACATAAAGCAATATCTATTTCAACCATAAAAAGATAGTTCACCAGAAAAGTTGATGATTACGCACCAATATTGGAATAATTTACTGCTTATAAATTATGATGAATCTAAAAGTACTCTCAGGAATGAGACTCACTGGTTACCAGTGACCAATCTGTCAACCAGGAAAACATACTAAACACAGTGTCCTCATACAACATCTCTCAGACATAAACATATGGTGTTTATGGGGATGACAGCATAGATGATAAAAAGGAGAGGGAATTACAGAGATAATTTATTTCAAATTCTTTTATCAGTTGAGCACAGTAGGAATTTTAATAGCCTCCTCTCATTCAATTGTGAGTGGTAAGACAGAAATATTACTACACAAAGAAATTCCAGATGCCCATAACAAATGATTACATAGCTTACTGCAGATATGTGACAATCCACACACACACACACGCACACACTAAAATAACTTCCACTCCCCAAAGTACCCCAAAATTATCACATTATTAAATCACCTTCAAAATATTAATAGGTAGAAAAGACCTAAAATTAAATTAAGCAGTTTTGGTTCCTCCCTTCACAAAGATACAAGCAATGGGCCAAGCAGAAAACGTTCACAGCTATTGCAATGTAGTTAAGTACTGCTGCATTCATAGTTCTCTGACCTATATGGACTGGGAATAATTGCAACTATTACTAAAATACATAGCACTAAAATAAAGCAATTATCAGAAACCAAATTAAATAGGACCTAAGTCCCTGGGAAATTCCTTCAGAAGAATAAACACTAAAAATGAGGCTCATTCTATGATTATATTCAACTTTTTCATCTCATCCATATGCTTTATATATTTTTTAAATCACGAAGGTCAGTCAACCATACCTACTGCTCCAGCTAAGCTCTGTTTGAACATATTATCAGAGAGACAATACTGTCATGCAGATGGCCCCCTGCTCTGGGCAGCTTGAGGAAAGTGCCTTTGTGTCCCTAATTAACTAGCAAACAACTGTGCCAATTGCTTTGATACATTCCAAACCTTCTGTTCTCTGACTTTTGATGAGCTGTTTATTCAGGAGCAATACCTGCCTGCTTGATTGGCCCCAGAACAGGAATCCTAAAGGGCAGAGCTGTAGTGAGATTGACAAGGATGCCTCTGTACCGAGGAGGAAGATCATCAGGAAGCATTAACCACAGTCAGGTAGAACTCATTAGATCTTCCGGATGTAAGGATAGAGTCCATGGCTGTCGAGTACAAATATTTCCTGGCAGTAACTCAATAGATAGAGTGCTCACTGCTCAGTAATGAGCTGCCACACCAACTCCTCCTTTGACTCGAGGAGTTCCCAGATCTGCGGCAGTGTTTAAAGAAGCAGACTTTCCAGGAAATGTACTCAATCCTTAAAATGATTCGTAGTAATGTAGATGCTGACATCAAAAGGAAATTAGAACATCAAACGATACTGGAATAATAAGTGCTAAATAGTATGACAAATTATATTTAACAAGCCAAAGGAAAGATATGTTAATGAAGCTCAGAGCCCCAGACCACCTTTGTGAATATAACTGTGTGAAGTGTAGTGGGATGGGCAAACGTTGGTAGCTTTTAAAAAACTTAATGGAATATAGACAGTCTCAAGGCTACATGATAAAGTATCAATCAGCTTCACTTGTACATGCAACAAATGAAAGTAAAGTGCATTTCAAGATTATTCAGAAGGGCTTTTGTTTGTTAGCGAGTACCCAAAATTCTATGTCCCAACGTGTTGTTACTAGGTGACATCCTGCTGGTTCCGATCCATAGTGAATTCAGGATTGAATCAGTGCCTGGTCCTGCAGCATCCTCACCCTTATTACGGCTAAACCCATCGTGGCAGTCAATGGGTCAATCCATCTCTTTCAGGATTTTCCTCTTCCCTACTGATCCACTGCCTTATTACCATGCTGTATTACCAAGCATGATGTTCTTTTCCTGGGACTGGTGTGTCCTGAGAGAATGCCCAAAGCATGAGAGATGAAGCCTTGCCATCCAACTTCTAAGGAGCTTTCCAGTTGTACCTGCCTGAAGACGGCTATGTCTGTGCCTCTAGTAAGCCATTGGAGCTTCAATATTCTACAGTAACATAATGTTCTTCTCCCGTCTTCTTTACTCATGTTTCACCTGTCTGTCATATGCCTAGGAGATCAACATATATTACCTTTCTTATCACCTTCATTTGAGACTGGATACTGGTTTGTTGAACTGGAAACCCACAGGGGAAGTTCTACCCTGTGCTGTTGAGTCCTTATAAGCTGGAATTGCCTTGGTGGCAATGTGTCGAGCTGTCTTCGGCATCATAAGATGTATTTTGAAACCATGACCTTTATCAACTAGATAGCAAAGCGTTCTGAAGAGTTGTGATGATCAACAATGTCTCCTGATATTTTAAATGTCCTATGCAAGTAAAATTGCTTCCAGTTGAGAATCATTAATTTAAATGAGAAATAAAAGACTTCCAGTCCAGACAATATGAAACTAATGTGTCTCTGATTTCCCCCTGTATTTAAACACAAACATAAGCTGAGGCAATGGCATAAACAACACAAGGAGGATCCTGAAATGAAGTAAAAGGAAGGTAAACTGTGGCTAAGGAGATCAGAATTGAGGAAACCACATAGTAACACTTTTGCATAACACGTATCCATCTAACAACAACAAAAAAAAGATAACCCCGGTTGGATGTTTACAATCTACAACGAAACAACAAAGGCAGCTCTCATAAATCTAGCCTCTATCCCTAGCACTCAACAAGAGACCCTCAACAATGCAAGAGAATCCCAAAGAAGGAATCATTTATCCCTGATGAATTAAGAAGTATGAGGAACCATTTTTCCCCCAAATGAAACGGAGAAGGCTTCCCCTGCTCTGAGGTAATGTAGCTGGAAGACACCAGCAGAGACCATCTGAACAACCTGAACGAGACGCCAACTGAGAGGATGCTTGCTCAGATCTGAGTCTGCCCTCCCCTGCAAGAAACTGCATGCACGGGGAGTATTGGCAAGGGATTATTTGGTAATTGGTTCCATAGAAAAATGGAGATGACAGAAATGGGTGGTTGGTGAATTTGAGGAGATGCCATTAGAATGTGTCCAATCTGAACTACGGGAAGAAACAAACTAGAAATAAACTGTGGAGAACGGTAACAATAATAAAAGATCCAACATTTATTTCATCAGAGTCCCGGGGGAGCTAAAAGAGAATGTGAGTACAGAGTGTCTAGAGAAATCATCACTGAAAATATATCAAATTTGAAATATGAAAAACATAAACATGTACATCTGAGCCAATCCCAACCATGTTAAAGCAAAATAAATTTATACCAGGACATACAATAAGAAACATATCTTGAAAGAAGTCGCAGAGAAATGACATACTACTTAAAAGGGAACACCTATTCGAATAGCAATAGTTTTCTCATCTGAAAAGAGGCCATAAGCAAGTGCCACAACATTTTTCAAGTGATGAAAGAAATGTCAACCACACAGTCAATATCTGATGAAAGTATCCTTCAGAAATGCACTTGAAATAAAAATATTATTGGATGGGGAAATTAAAAAGATCTATCACTAGGAAACCTACTCTTAAAGAAAGACTATGGGAAGTTTGTTAAATAATAAGGAGAGGCCAAAATGTTGAGAGAAGTCCGTAGCATTAGGAAGAAAGAAGCGCAACGTGAATAGCAGAAATATGCCATAAACTAGAGCTGAATTATGGTAAGGAACGAGATTGCAAGCATAATTTAAAAAGCGCAAGAGACCTTATTTGGATAATGAGAAATATAAATATCTCTTGGTAAATGCTATGCAAGCTATCCTAGTACATTGAGTATACAAAGTATTTAGTTGCATGCGGTTAGATTACCAAAATAGACCAATGATCTTTTGGCTTATTGAATCATTTCAGCTCCTGCCCAGGGGACATTATCACTCAATATGTATATTACTGATAAATATTTACCACAAGATCAGATAGCCTCATCTTTCTCCCATGAAGCAGAGCCCAAGACCAAGTGTAGAATATATTATCATGTCTCCATGCATACTTTGCTTCATGGCCAATATATTACCTTTCTGGATTTCAAATTAGAAGTAGCCTTTATACAACATTTGATAATTCTAATAAAAATGACAATGAGTGCCATTAATCAAATCCATACTCAAACCAAACTCATGACCATCAAGTCAATGTTGACTCATAGCGACCCCCTGTTTCCAATTCTATAGCTGTTCACGGGAGTAGAAAGCCCAGTCTTCCTCCCAAGGAACTGTTAATCCAAAGGCTTTTCGTGTCGTGGGTGTGCATGGGGTTAATCAATGAATGGTATCATGGAAGGGGGAGTCAGTTTTGGAAAGGCGTGGGGCGCGATGAACCCATTTGGAAGATGTTCCTAGGGTCTTGTTTCACTGTGCCAGGTATGCCAGTTCAAGAGCGTCAGGAAACATAACAGTGGCACAAGCTGTGCTCTCTCGTATGGTTTCCCACTACCTGGCTCCCACGGTGGCCATCCTAGCAAGCAGAAAGGGCAGACCATTTTGGAATCGGACCTAGGTGAGAGGAATGGAGTACAGAGGGGAGGTAGAATGGTCCACTGGGCTGTGCAGCCATCTCACAACTAAAATACCCCACCAGAGACCTCTGAAGGGGTAAGACATGAAACAGCCAGACAGGCATCCTTGAGGCTTCTTCGGCAAATCTCTTTGAATCATTTGAGATAACTACACTAAAAGGATTGTCCACACACAGGCATGGACTGCCTGCCTGACGACCCGCTCTTCCATTCACAATGAGGTGACTTAGAGACAAAGGTTGTGCACAGGTAAGCCATTTGGGGAGAATAAAAGATCATATATTCTTCCTTGAGGCATGGAAGTGTTCATTTTAACTTGATGAAAGAGCTCTTAGAGTTAACGAAAGTATGATGGTTACTGGACACTGTTCAGTGATTCCTCTTTTAGTGATGCCAGGGTTCATGCCAGACCTGCTATCACGGCCACAAGGATCTGTCTTATGGAAACACCGTGATCTCTAAAATACAAATGCAATTATGTCACTTCTTTTCATCATGTCCTCAGGACACGCTCCAATATACTGAAAATGCCATGGAAGATACTTTTATTACTTATTCTCTTCATCTATTTAATTTTCCCATCACTCCTCTTCCCACTATCAATTATGAACTTCTTTCAGTTTCTGAATCCACTGCTCTTAGTTCTACTCTTAAACATTAGCATAACTATTCTCATTTCATGAAACAATGGTTTCTCCCACCCGAATTCCCTCCGCCTTTTTTCCTCATGAATCTTTAACTGGTCAGCTTTGCAGACATGTGGTACTGGTACGAATCCTCCCCTCTTTAGACTTTCCTTTGTGACTCATGGCATCCTAAGCACTGTGTTTTTCTGATCCTAGTACTTTGTATATATTACCTTCCTGCTTGTGTGCATCCCCACCACCACCAACATGAGGGACCAGGCAGTGTTAGCTCTTGGACATGGAGACTGTCTGTATGGTTCAATATAGTATCCCAGTCCTTTTAAAATTGCTTGACACCTGGTGTGTTGGAAACATATTTTTCACAAGAATAAATTACAGATGTCTTTCATAGAATAGTTAAAGAACATCAAAGAAGAAGAAAATATACTAGTATAAAATGATGCCAACTAAAAAGCATCTGCTTATGCTTGTGGATGACTAACTCAGTATCCTCCAAGTGCCTCATTTCATCCCTAGAATAAACTAAAAGTTAAATTATTTTAGCCTAAAAATAAACTAATTTCATGTATACCTTTTCTGGTTCGACTGAGTGCGTGCTCAGACTCCTAAGGTCTCTGTGTCAACTGTGTGCAGCATAACAAACTATGAATAGCTTTGAGGAGAATGGAAATTCCAGAATGAACACCTCACTGTGCTCCTGCCAAGGTGTGCACGGATCAATAAGCAGGCGTGTTAACCTAGCAAGCGGACACTGCATGCTTTACAATCAGGAAAGATGTGCATCAGGTTATATCCTCCCACCATATTTAGTCACTCTGTATGCTGACAAAAGCATTGGAGGTGATGGATTGTATAAAGAAAAATGAGATCTCTGGATTGGAGGAAGACTTCTAACAACTTTCTCTATTCAGATGGCACAACCTTGCTTGCTGAAACGAAGAGAAGATGGAGCATATGTTGATGGAGATCAAGAGTTGCAGCCTTCGGTGTGGATTACTACTGAAGGAGATCAAAATCCTCCCAATTGGACCAATGGAGAAAAGACTGAATTTGTCAAGGATTTTATTTTGCTTGGATCATTATAAATATGCATGGAAGCAGCAGTCGAAAGGTCAAATGACACCTTGTATTGGGTAAATCTACTGCACACAATGTCTTTAAAGTTTTGAAAAGCAAGAATGATACTTCGAGGTCTAAGGGTCATCTCACCAAACCGTGGTAATTTCAATTACCTTCCATGTGTGTAAAAGTTGGACATTGAATATTGAAGACCAAATCATTGAGGCTTTTAAATTATGATGCTGGCAAATAGTATTAAATGTATCATAAAGAGCCAAAGGAACCAAGAGATCTGTCTTGGAAGAAACACACCCAGAAGGCTCTTTAGAAGCGCAGATGAGAAGACTTCATATCACTTGCTTTGGGCAGATGATTAGGAAGACACCAGTCCCTGGAGAAAGACGTCATGCTCGGTAAAGCAGTGGGGCAGCACAAAGAGGAACGCTCTCAAGAAGGCGGGGAGAAAGTGGTTGCACCAATGGGCTGGGACAGAACAGTGATGAGGATGGTGCTGGACCGTGAGTGCTTGGTTCTGTTGCACATGGCGCTGCTATGAGTAGAAACGGAGTTGCTGGCATGTAACAACCACAAAGCCTCATAATTTGACTTTACCTGTAAGGTAAAAGAGACCCCAAAACTCCAGAGATTTCATATGCCTTTTAGATTACCACGATCATGATCACTAAAAAGCTGTCATTTGACCCTTTCATTAGAAACATACTTTACTTTTAATTATGTATTTTAATGTCAGATAAATGTTACACCCATCATAAATAAAAAATTATATGTATCATTTCATTTACTTGGTCCACAAATAATTATTGAGATTAGGAAATGAATGTAAGTGCTGGGTCTCCATTTTCATAAATTTGAGACTGAAACCAGAAAAAAAACTAAGTCAACAGAAGAGAAATAAACAAACAAACAAAAACATAACTAATCTCTTTTCAGGATGATAAAGTTAGTAAAAGTATTAAGTCAACATATCATGAAGATCAACCGATGCAAGCAATAATTTTCTTTTTTTCATTTTAGACAATTTTATTATCACAGATTTCACATATCATAAAACTCAAATGTTCAATTATATTAATAAGAACTGTTTAATCATGTCCACAATCAAGTTTAGAACATTCACTCCCCTCTTGTACTTATCATCATCCGTTTCCTGCTTCCCCACAAGCTTTCCTATCATACTCCTTAAGATATCATCAATGCAGTCAAATTCTCTATAGTTCTGATCATCCTGGATTTCATATCCAGAAAGGTATTTTAAAAATACAGAAAAAGAAAACAAAACAAAAACACTGGACTCTTCAGGAAAGCAAGTCTATTCACATCCCTGATCTAAGTTCAGAGGGAATTCATTGGAAAATTAATCTGTATTTTTACCCTGTGAATGGGTTTTTGGCACCCACTGTCCATAGCCTTCCACAAAGGAGATGTTCACAATTTAAGTTCTGATACTATTCCCCACCTCAGGTTTGGATTTTATCATTAACAATACTTGGATCACACAAGTTGGCGTGCTTCTACTGTGTGAACCCTGTTGATGCCTGACTCAGATGGCTGCTTGTTCAAAGACAAGCCATTAGGACGCCAGATGAAATGCTTTTCTACCTAAGGTTAGGTCAACTAATTGTGAGGAGATACTTTTGAGGCAGTTCACTCACCCAGAAAAATAAAATGAATAATATATAAAGAACACTGAAAAGGTGTTTAAAAATCTGATTTATAATCCAAGAAACATAATTTGGCCATTAGGGAAAGTCAAAGATCATTTATTCCAGCTACTCACCTGGTACTTGAAATATTTCTATAACAAAGAATTACAATTTATTATTGTTGTTTTTTTAGGTACCATCCAATCAGCTCTGACTCAAAGTGAACCTGTGCACCACTTCCAATATCTAAGCCCATTGATGCAGCAGCCACTGTGTAAATCCATCTTGTCACGTGCTTTCCTCTTTTTTAATGCCCCTCCCCTTACCAAACATGAGATCCTTCTCAGGGCACTGGTGTCTTGTCATGATATTTCCAAAGTACGTAAGATGAAGTGTTGCAATCCTTGCTTCTAAAAAAGCACTGTGGTCTTACTTCTCCAGAGACTGATTGGTTTGTCCTACCAGCAGTCCATGATCTTTTCAATATTCTTCTACAGCATTACAATTCAAATGTCTGGAGTCTTCTAGGGTCTTCCTTATTCACGATGAAACTTTCAAATGCATATGATGCAAGGGCAGATACCATGACTTGGGTCAGGGACATGTTAGTCCTCAAAGTAACATACTGTTGTCCAACACTCTAAAGAGGTCTTGTACACCAGATGTACTGAATGCAATGTATCTTTGGATCTCTCGACTGCTGCATTCATGAGCATTGTGGATGCAAGCAAGACAAAATCCTGGAAAACAACCTTTTCTCCATTTGTCATCATGTTACCTTTTGAGCAAGTTGTGAGCATTTTGGTCTTCCTTACATTGTTGTCATCTATCCTGAAAGCTACAATCTGTGATTTTAATCAGCAAGTGCTTCATTCCCTCCTCATATTCCACCATCAAGGTTGTCTCATCTGCACACCACAGGTTCTTAATAGCCTTCCTCTAAACCTGATGCCACTCTCTTCCTTGATTAAGCCAGCTTCTTTCATAATTTTCTTTATGATTTTAAACCATTCAATATATACTTGGGTGTCTCCATAAGTGGAATCTTTTCTCTTTTGGTACCATACTTTATTTTAATGTTATGTTTTAACTGAACTAACATCTACCTCCCACTAGCAAGTATCTATTATTGGAAATTACTTTATCTTTATACCAAGAGTAAACGCTAGTATTTTCTAATAGGACTGTCTTTCCTGACTTCATGCTATCCATTAACTTTGTGTCTCAATTTCCAAAAAGTAGGGTTTACATTCCACGGCAATCACAAAGTGTTTTCTTTCTCCATTAGCTCTGTTTTATTACCTGTAAAATAGTGATAATAGCAGTAGCTACTTCAAAGTTCCTGTAGGATTAAATATTACAATGGTAAATGTAAGATGTTTAGGATTTATCTAGGTATAGGATGTGCATTTAGACACACATATAGTCCCTGGCCTAGGAAGAGGCTCTGTTCTAGTGACTACACAGTTGAATACTTCATTTTTGTAAAAGTATGGTAATGTGGTTCATTGTAACTTCAATGTCGTAAGTTGAAGACTATATGTACACACACATACATGCACATGCACACACCTGTAAGATTTTAATTATCTGAATACATTTTTGCAGCAGTTTGAGAATTAAGGCATCACTAAAAATTTTAAAAGAACTTTAGAACTGATAAAAGTATTTAGCATTCAATGATTTTAAATGTATACACTTTTAAAAATATGATTTTGCTGTATTACCAAATTTTTATGCTGTTGCATCAATTAAGAAGTAAATATTACATATGTGGCAACATTTCACAGAGATAGAAGAATAAAATGTCTGTTATATTTTACTTCTATTGGTGGTTAAGAGCATAGGTTTTGAAGTAAAATACCTAGTTTCAAGTTTACATGAAAATTCTTTTCATATGTATAAAATGATTCAGAAGGAAACATTTCAATATACACCTCCTTCATTGTTTGAAATTGGGGATATTATCTATCCATAGAGTCTTGTTGAGTTCTGAAGGAGGTAATCAATGTAAAGTGCTTATCACAGGTGTTAGCATATAATAGGCACCCAGTAGATTTGCCATCGATCTTTTGCAAGAATAAACTCACAACTGGGAAGAGTAAAACAATCATCGGTAGACAAAATTATAGACTAATACAAGTAAGAAATTACAAAAGAAAACTTAGCTGTTCTGTCTGAGCTTACAGGCCCAGATTGCTCAGTTTACAAACAACTTATGGTCTCACCTGCCAACTTTAATGGGCTCCACTGGATGCCAAAGAAGTGTGATTTCTAGTCCTACTGTTTGAAACAGCGCAAGCTGAGAAGTTGCAGAGATTTATATTTCAGCTTTGATTATTGAATGTATGAGGACAGGTTAAAACATTTTTGCTACAAAATAGTAGAAACAAAAATCTTAAAATATGAACCTCTTCATAACCTCCATTTAGGTCTATACCCTTCTATAGGTGGCTTTCAATGTACACAGTCAAAAGGATTGCTTTGACATCCATGAGCAATGTAAATCATGTGTCTTTCCAAGGTTCTCCTACTTTAAGGAACAAGAAAGATACCCGGAGTACCAACGTCAGGGTGAGGATGAACAGAAGACGGTATCCTGAGGAAGTACTCATAGGATAACCCTTAGAAACAAGGATGGGAGGACTCCTTTCCTGGACTTCACACATGTTACCAGGACCAATCAGGCTCTGGTGAAAAAGGGATATCACGCTTGGTAAAGTAGAGTGCCAGTAACAAAGAGGAAGATCCTTGAGTGATGGGTGATTACAGTGTCTGAATCAATGTGTTCAGATACAACAGCCAGGAGGAGGGCACAAAACCAGCAGCGTTGACTTATGTCTTCTCTTGTGTTGTTATGTGTTGGAACCAACTTGATGTCACCTAACAACGATAGCCCTTGTTACCCTTAAACAATGAGAGAATGCATTGTCACTTAAAAAAAAAAACCTCAAATTTTTATCTCACCAATGCAGGCTTTGTATTTTCTTAAACCATTTTTCTTTCTTAGTACCGCCCTCTGGGCTCCTGTGTCTTTTAAGAAAATTTATCAAGATTACAACATTGGAAATCCCAAACAATAGTTCCTATCATCTTCTGAGCTGACGCTGATACCTAGCAGAGCCTATCAGTCTTAGGAGCCAGTTCTGATCCCGTGTTTTCTGAAGGCGCCCTAAAAAGACCAGATTATTTTTAAAATTTTTCTATTTTACATAAGCAACATGTTACAATTATCAACAAAAATTATGAAATACAACAAAATAATAAGCATAAACTAAAGAAAACAGACATAAAAGCATAAAAAAAGCCATTTTTGGATACATTTTTTTCCCTTTACAACTAAGCAAATTATGTGAACCAGCGCTTCTAGAAAGGGTTTGAGCCTAAGACAACCTTGGAAAATTCTTGGACACCTGATTGATTCCACGTACTAGCACGTCTTTCTACCTTCCCTCAAGACTTCTTATATAAAGTTTCCCTTAACATCCTCCATTAAGTGTAAGAAAACATGCTGCTGTTAGGTGCTGTCGAGTCTGCTCCAATACAGAGCGAGATTGTGTACAACAGAATGAAACACTGCCCACTTCCACGCCACCCTCATCATCATTCTGTGTTTGAGGTCACTGTTGCAACCACTGTGTCAGTCTACCCTGTGAAAGGCCTTCCTCTGATGCCGACTGTCTGCTTTACCAATCATGATGGTCTCCACCTCACCTGAGCTGAACAGCTTGTCTTGAAATGCAAATCCTCCTGTCAACTAGTTAGGAGAGCTTTAAAGCTGTGCCTTTCCATTCCTCTGTAATAAGTCTCCCTCTTTGTCTTTAGTTACCTGGATTGTTTGTTCCTTTTCTACGTGACTACTGCCTTTGACCATAAAACTCTCCTAAAATGTGGACATTTTAGGTTTTATTAGTTAAGTTGATTTTTGGAAGCATCAAATCCAACAAACTGATAGATGCATGTATACATAAAGAAAAGGGGGAAAAAAACCTAAGATATTTTCCTTGTAAAGTAATATTTATTTGCTGTTGTTAATTTGACCTGCCAACTGGCATAATTAAAATTTGTTTGCGGTTGTTTTGTTATTTAAGCTTTGCTAAAATCCTTAACTAAACAGATTTCTCCATCTTTAAGGTATTGCAACCCCAATGTAATTGACTTTTTAACAGCAAAATAAACACTCATTTTTATGAGTTGGTATTATCAATATGTGCATCTTATAGTTCAGAAATAAAGACCACAGATAATTCAGAAGTTACATTATACAACTTGCTTCTTAATAATACAGCTAACAAAATGACAAGGAATTAATGGCCTAGAATCCAGCATATCTGTTGAGTTTATTAGCTCTTTCACTACTGGTTTTATATAATCTCACAAGAGAAGTACTTTATCTTTTCCAAATATTTCTTGTGTTTTGTTAATTAATTAATTTTAACAATGTCACTACTTTGGGTTGACCTGGCAGACTAAGGGTTCAAGAAATATCATGAACACGATGCCAATATTTATGCATAATATTAATTAATGTTTTTAAAATTAAATAACTGCTGTCTCATTCATATAGAAATGTTAATGTTTAACCATACAGTACAGAGTACTATAGTTTGCAGATGTCCAGTGTCCTTCTACAGAAGAATAATACACTTGTACATTCTTGAATTTGAATATACAAAGATACCTACTTGATCAACATAGTATGAGCAGCGGTTTCCCTTTTGATTCTGGGTTTAAGTTATAAAAACTGGTGCTTTCTCTTTCTACCTTGCCTCTCTTTCCTTCCTCCCTCACCTCCTCCACCAATTCCCCTTTGCTTCTCTCCCCATACCCTCTCTTCTATCCCCTTGTCCTTCCTTCCTCCAGGGTAGTTGTTAAACGGAAACACCATTAGCTTGGAAAAGGACACCTTTGCTCCAGTGTTGTGAATCTTTCATGAACAAGACAGAGGTTAAATTAAGCTGCTGAGATTTCCATGCTGGTTTCTCCCCCACCAGATAATAAGTGGGTCTATCCTAACCAATTCAAAAAGTAGTACTGAAATAGAACTACTGACTTAATTCTTGATGCCATTGAGTCATTTTCCATTCATGGCAATACTGTGTACAATCGAGTGAGATGCCACCATATGGTCTATGCCATCTTTACTACCATTGCTAAAGTGACGGGCATTGTTACAGCCACTGTGTCAATTCATTTTCTTGAGCCTTTTCCTCTTTATTACTCACTCTATTTTTTTATATCAAATGTGGTTTTCTTCTCAAGAAACTGGCCTCTGATAACATGTCCAAAGTAAATAGGACAAAGTCTCACCATCCTCACGTCTAAGGATATTTCTTGCTGTTTCTCTTCCAATGCAGATTTGTTTATTCTTCTGGAAATCTATGATATACCCAATATTATTTGTGAACATTAGTATTATTTTCCTAAATAGACTATCTTAATTATGAGGCATTGGTTTTAATGACAGGAATTGATGACAAGGGACCTTTTATTGGAGACTATCCAGAAAAGATTTTTTTCCTTCCAAACCTGGGTGATGAAGAACATTAATGTGGTTGGCTAAGTAGGAGTTTGAAGGTTGAAGAATCAAGTCCACCCAGGATGCCTCGGAAGAAAGAAATGGCACTCTTCAAAAAGCTCAGTCCATGAAAACATTAAGGATTATGGTTCTAATCAGACACTTACAGAGCTGACATGAGTCTGATTTTACTTTACAGCAATATATTTTGTTTTTGTTTTCAGAAAGATACTAATATTATGAAATGGTTGAAATATTTTTAAGTATCATATGTGATGATTTAGAAAGGAGAGAGTATATGTGTAATATGTTTTATATCTAATTGAACATGTCCAATGATACCTCTGTCTCCTCATCACCAATATGAATTACTCTAAGTAATAACTTATCCAATAAAATAATTAATTTTAGTATCATGATATTATCTAAGCTATATAACATGAGAATAAATATAGAAAATGTTTTTCTTCTATTTATTTTCTCCTTTATTAGACAAACAATGTGTAAATGATTTGAGCAAATTCAAACCTTTTCCAGAATTAGAATTTTTTCTGTGTTTTGAATCATTCTCTATAACATGTAGGGTACTAAGGGAAAAAAGTTTAAAATCTCTTTTAAATGCAAATTTAGGAGAAATTTTAAAAGAGTCTACTTGAATGTTTTAATAGTTGAAAATTAAAGAAATGTTTTCCATTTTCCATGGGAGTTTTTTCCTACCAAAAAAGAACATTACTTTTCTTTAAAACCTGCTCTAATTTTAGCAGCAGGTGCATCAGAGTATTTCAGGTGGGACGTTGACGTAAATGTGCCCACAACTCGTACTTGAATATGCCGTTTCATGTGACTTGGACTGACTGAATCAGGCTGTGAGCTCCACTCTTCCTCTCAGCAGTAGATATAGTAAGAAAACAGAAGACAATAGGGGGGAAACAAAACACCAGGCATTGTATTACCTTGTATATAAAACCAGGGAAAGCTGCTCTCAGAACAATGCCTACTTTTGATGCAGTGGTTGCTATTCTGGTGTAGGAAAACAATTCGGCAGTAAATGTAGACGGCAGTGAAAGGATTAAACATCAAAGAAAAAATAAGATATGGTTTCATTTTTAAATAAAAAATCTATTCAGAATGCATTTTAAAATGTTCAGGAAACAAGTAAGCTCAAGCACAAGCTTTCTTTTCAAACCGATTGTGTGACAGCCATCAGCATTAAATGGACACGTTTGTGTATAGGACTATATTCTGTAAGATTAATGACTTTAAAGAGGGCCTTTTGACATCATTTTAAACTATAATGTGTGCTGAGATTGTTAAATCAATTATGAGTAGTTTTCTAAGCATCTGTTTACTTAGCCAGAGACCTGGAAATATGTTTCCAAAGCATTTATATTCAAGTAAGCTCCAAAAGGGCTCAGGGAAAAAAAACAAAAAACCCCAGTATATTTGAAAGTATCTGCAGAACTGAAGTAAATTATGATTAAAATGTCCTAATTTTAAAACTATATACTTCATGTGTTTTACATATATAATGAATGTTTTTATATGTATTCACTCAAAGTTAAAATTAGAATTCCCAGGTCATGCACACAGTTAGTGTAGCAGGTACCAAGTGAAAGTTTAGAAGTTAGATTCTACCCAAAGACAATTGGAATAAAGATTTGGTAATGTACTTCTGATTCACTTGCTATAGGGAGCACAGTTCTACTCTGACACACATGAGGTTACCTTCATTGAAGTGTGGAAGCAATGTCCACTGGAAAAGTCATCAATTGCATAATATTAATGGAAAGTACTATTAGGAACATTGGTGCTGCCATCGATTAAGGGTCGGGCTACTAACCACCTCTGAGACCGTTCAAGCCCACCAGTTCTTCTATAGGAGAAAGACAGCGTTGTCTTCTATACACATTTACTCAGAAAATTCTAGTTCTTTTTACTTTCAACATATTAATAATTTTATTATTATACAACAGAAATGTAAGGTAAATTAAACCTAACCAAACCTACTGCCATCAGACTGATTTCAGTTCATAGCAGTGTAGAAGTACTCCTTAGTGGTTTTTTTGGGACATCTTGGTTCGGCTGGCTGGTGCACCACTGATGCCACTGCCACACTAACCGATTATCCCACCCCACCACCCCAGACCTGGCCGCCACTCCAGAAGCTACTTGGCTGCCCCACAAAGACACACGCAGCTGTGGCGGGTGCCTCTTGCAGCAACTGCTCGCTCACAGTGCTGCCCTAGGAGAGCTGCTCCCTTCTCCCGAATTTCCCCTCTCTGCATGATGGAGATCTTCCCCAAGTTCAGGTCTCTCCTTCCATTCACCCAGGATGCCAGGAACTGGCCTGTAGTCTACCTGTAGCAGGTTAGGTGACCTGTGACTGCTGGGGCCCCTCCCCAACCCACCCTCCCACACCCTTGCCTGAGACTCCTTCACCTGCATCATCATCCACAGAGGCTCATGCAATCCTGCCTGCTTCTGTAACAGCTTCCCAAGTCAGCATCTCTACCACTCCCTCCCCTGCCCCAACCCACCCTGCTCCCACACTCTCCACTCACTTGCGCTGACCCGCACTGTTCCTGTGTGCTACCACGCGACTCTTACATGCTACTGCATCTTCCCTCATTCCCCACCATGGCAGCCTGAGCACTCCCTACTCCTGCCAGCACTGCTCCCGTCCTCACTGCTCAGTATTTCCCTAGCATCCCAGGCCCATGGGAGGAGCAGAAGTGCATCATCAACCAGAAAAGCATCCATTCCCCATACATACACTGGCTTCAGAGCCCAGGGGATAAGTGACTCGGGTTCAAGGGCAGTGGCCACACTACCTCAGACCCCAATGTGGCCAACACCTGCTGATTAGCCTTCCTCAGCTTTATCATTGCACACGGGGCTCCTTCAATCCTGTCACCCATAACAGCAATGGCCTGTCCCAAACCTGCATGGCATTCCCTGCCCAAGGATGCGACAGCTGTCCCCACCAGTGCCAGGCACCTACACCCTTCGGAGTCTCTCCCAAGGCACCCACAACATGGCAGTGGGGTTGTTTTTGCACCTGATTAGCACCCTCTCCTGATGCGGAAAGGATTCCCCCACCTTTATCTTCTATTAGGCCTGTTTGAAAAGAAAAAATAAATTTAAAAGGCTGGAAACTGTCTGCCAGGCCAGTTCAATGCTGCCCAGGGGCATGCATACAGGTTCTGGCCCCACTCCAGTCACTGAAACACCTCACCACTGTTGGCCATTGGATTGCCATGGAACCCTGCCCACACGACAGTCTGACCCACAAGTAGCCCCCGAAAGCACCCTTATCAGTAACACAGAGAAAGACCTCAAGGCCCCCTGGTCTCCCAGAAACTTGGCACCTACCACCACAAGGGGATCAAGAAAGCAGCAGTAAATAGCACCACTCTCAGCAAAAACCCCAGAGAGACAAAACATGATAGCAATGTTAATGATGCTCATAGGTGAATCAGACGTGGATCTGCCACAAAATGAAATCTTCAGAAGGCTGCTTGGAGTAATATAGGAGTTGATGGAAGCAATGCAGTATAAGAATGCAATGATAGAGGTGATGAAGTACACAATTAAGGGGATGAACTCCATGATAGAGGGGATCAAATCCATGCACCAAAGGGAAATACAGGTGCTAAAAGATCTGTAGCAGAAGCTACACACAAGATGACAGTATTTACAATTACACTAGAGATGGCAAAGAACCACATCAGTGATATCGAAGACACGCCAGCAGACCTCAGCAAATGAGAAAGATCGTCAAATAGGATAATCAAATAAGTGGAAGACAACCTGGGATCAATGACAGATGCTACGAAGAGGATCAATATTTGAATAATTGGTCTACCAGAGCAGAACACTATGAACAATTCAACAACTAAACTAGTGAGGGAATTTCTGAAAGCAAACGTTCCCATCTGAATGAATGAGGATCACACACTCCTACAGGAAGCAGAGAGAACACTAGCAAGATGAAACCCAAAGAAGACTTCACTGGGGCAAATAAAAGTTAAAATATCCAACTTTGAAGAAAAGAAAAATTTTAAGAGCAGAAAGAGAAAGGAAGATGGTCACATATAAGGGAGCTCAGGTAAGAATATGCTCAGACCTGTCAGCAAAAACTATGAAGAGGAGGAGCGAGTGGAACAACATCTTCCAGAAGCTGAAAGAAAAGAAAGAAAAAAAAAACATGCCCAAGAATCCTCTACCCTGCCAAATCATCTATTAAGATAGATGGGGGCTAAGGGTCTTCCAGGACAAGTAAAAATTCAAAGAATTGACTACAAAAACCCAACCCTGTGGAAGATACTAGACAACTCACTGTGATCAGAAGACCAATATCCACCAAGCACAAGCAGCAGACCACCATATAGCCCAACTCCATGCAGAACTCAATGTACAGACAATTACCAACATAAAAGGGCCTCAAAGGAAAAAGAAGACAAGAATGAAGTCCCACACACAAACACAGCACACTGATATACAAGGAGATAGGAAAACATCCAAAATATGAGGCAAAAGATGATAGCAATGAATGGACAGATCGTGAAAACAAGTCTGAAATCCAATGGTTTCAATTCATACATTAAAAGAAAAAGGATAGAAGACTTATTCAGAAAACAACCCAATAATTTGTTGCCTTCAAGAGACACATCTTAAGCCATGAACAAAAATAAACTAAGAATAAAAGACTGGCAGAATGTATACTAGGAAAATGGTAACTTAAAACAAGCAGGGGTGTGATCCTGACATATGACAAAATTAACCTCAAGGTTCAAACCACAAAAAGAGTCAAGGAGGGGCACTATATAATGCTCAAAAGAACAGTAAACCAGGAATCAGTAAGCATATTGAATATTTACACTCCTGACAATGGATAGAGGAAATTCATCAAACTATTCAAAAGATGAGAAAAAGAAACCACAAATTGAACAATCATAGTAGTTGACTGTAAAGCACCACTATAAGAGAAAGATAGATTACTGGGATAGAAGATAAGCAAGGAGACTATAGAGCTAAACAATACAATTAGGCAAATGGACCTGATAGACATTTATAGAGCTTTCCATCAAAATGCAAAAAAAAAAAATCTGTTCTTTTAAATCATTTTATTAGGGGCTCATGCAACTTTTATCACAATCCATATATATATCAATTATGTAAAGCACATTTGTACAATCATTGCCCTCATCATTCTAAAAACATTTGCTCTCTACTTAAGCCCTGGCATCAGGTCCTCATTTTTCCCTTCCCTCCCCACTCCTTCATGAACCCTTGATAATTTACAAATAATTATTTTGTCATATCTTGACCTGTCTGACATCTAACTTCACCTACTTTTCTGTTGTCCGTCCCTCAGGGCGGAGGTCACATGTAGATCCTTGTAAACGGTTCACCCTTCCAACCAACCTTACCTCCACCCTCCCAGTATCACCACTCACACCACTGATCCTGAAGCGATCATCCACCCTGGATTCCCTGTGTTTCCAGTTCCTATCTCTACCAGTGTACATCCTCTGGTCCAGCCAGACTTGCAAGGTAGAATTCGGATCATGATAGTGGGGGAGGAGGAAACATTTAGGAGCTAAAGGAAAGTTGTATTTTTCATCACTGCTACATTGCACCTTGACTGGCTCATCTCCTCCCCAAGACCCTTCTGTAAGGGGATATCCAGTGGCCTACATGTGGGCGTTGGGTCTCCACTCTGCACTCCCCCCTCATTCACTATGGTAAGATTTTTTTGTTCTGATGATGCCTGATACCTGATCCCTTCAGCACCTCGTGATCACACCTGCTGGTGTGCTTTTTCCATGTGGGCTTTGTTGCTTCTGAGTGAGATGGCTGCTTGTTTGCCTTCAAGCCTTTAAGACCCCAGATGCTATATCATTTGATAGCAGGGCACCATCACCTTTCTTCACTACATTTGCTTATGCACTCATTTGTCTTCAAACTGACATGGCTCATTTTCAAGAATTGGCCAATATGCTGTGACACAAGTCAAACCTGAATAAATTCAAACACATAGAGATTATTCAGCCATTTTTCCCAGATCACCATGCCATAAAGCTGAAATTAATAAAAAGATACCCAGAAAAGCAAGGGTAAACAAATAGAGGATGAACAATGATATTTTGTGACATGAATGGGTACAGGCTAAGATTAGAGAGGTTAGGAAGTTTCTATAAACTAATGAGAATGAGAATAGAGCATATCAAAACTTATGCATTGCTGCAAAGGCAGGTATCACAGGTAGCTTTGTATCAATAAATGCATATATGAAAAAGAAGAGAGGCTTATGACTGATACATTATCACAAAATCTCTGGCGATTAGAACAGTCAACAGAACAACACCTCCAATAGAAAAAGAAAAGAAATACAAAAATCAGGCCAGCGTTAAGCCAATGGGGAGACAAAAGAATGATGCAAAAAATTAATGCAGGAAAAAGCTAGTTCCAATAAAGGATCTCCAGAATTGACAGACCACTGGCAAAACTAACCAAGGAAAGAAAGAAGCAAACCTCAATAGCTATAATAAGGGATGAAATAGGAGAAATCACAAGACTCCAATGTGTTTAAAAGGATTATACAAAGTACTATGAAGGACAGTATTTTAATGGATTAAAAATGTGGAAGACATGGATAAATACATGCACAAACTATCCCCTCCAACATTATCCCAGACAGAGGTCAAGAACCTCAAAAAACCCATAGCGAAAGAAGAAATAGACATAGTTATCAAGAAGCTACCACAAAAAAAAAGTTCCCGGACTAGATGGTTTCACAAAGGAATTCTGCTAAACATTCAGGGAAGAGTTTACATCTATTTTCCACAAATTATTCCAGAGCAAAAATAAGGATGGCAAACTACCAAACTCATCCTACATAGCCAGTATAACTTTGGTACCCAAACAGGGCAAGGATTCCATAGGTATAGAGAAGTAAACACCAACATCTCTAATGAACACAAATGCAAAAATCCTTAATAAAATATTGGCCAATAGAATACAAAAGTATATAAATCATATCAACCATCATGATCACGTAGGATTCATCACAGGGATGCAGGTATGGCTTATATTATACATCACATTGATAATAAAAAGTATAAGAACCACATAATAATATGGATAGACACAGAAAAAGCATTAGACAACATTCAACCCACTCCTAATTAAGACACTCATGAATTGAAGGAAAATTCCTCAAGCTAATACAAGCTATCTACAAAAAGTCAATAGACAAATTCATAGTCAATGGATAAAAGACAAAAACAAACAAAAAAAAAAACAAAAGACAAAAACAATCCAACTGAAAACCGGACCAGAGATGTCCACTTTAATCAATCTTACTGGACGTCCTAGCTAACAATATGAGACAATGGAAGGACATTAAAGGTATCCAACTGGGAGAGGAGGAAGCAAAACTGTCACTATTTGCAGATGACATGATTCTGTACATTGAAAATTCTTAAAGCTCCACAACAGAAGTACTTACAGTGATAGAGGAATATGGAAGATTAGCGGGATCCAAAATCAGTAAACAGAAGCCTATGGGATTGATATATACATTGGACAGGACCATGGAAGAGGAGATCAAGAAAGCAGTACCCTTCACAATATCCAAGAACAAATTGAAATGCCTAGGGATATATTTAACCAAAAAAAAAAACAACAACAAAAAGCTGAAGACCTGTACAAGGAAAACTACAAGACCCTACTACAGGACACCAAAAAATGACCTCGACAAATGGAAGAACATCCCTTCTTGTGCATTGAAAGACTCTGCATAGTGAAGATGTCAATCTTACCCAATCACTTTATAAAATTGGTTCTTAGCCTTCCTAATGCCGCAAGGATTTAATTCAGTTCCTCATGTTGTAGTGACTGTACACCATAAAATTATTTTCCTTGCTACTTCATAACTATAATTTTGCTACTGTTATGAATTATAATGTAAATACCTGATATACAGGATGTATTTTCATTGTTACAAATTGAACGCAATCAAATCATAGTGATTAATCACAAACAACATGTAATTATATATTGTGAAATGTTTATTTCTAATTATAAATAAATAAAATTTTATCTTGAAGCATGGTGTAGCATGGGTAACAGTCTTCACTCCAGGTACTTGGATGTGGCGTATCTGCATGTGGGTGGACCCTCCTGGAGACAGATAGAGGAGTGGTGTCTTGGTTCCTAAGACCATTGGAAATATGTATTTTCCCATGGTCTTAGGCGACCCTTGTGAAAGGGTCATTCGACTCCTAAGGGGTTGCGACCCACAGGTTGAGAACCGCTGCTTTATAAGTTTAACATTATTCTAATTCAAATAACAAAACCTTCTTCAAAGAATTGGAATAACTGACCACCAATTTCATATGGAGAGGGAAGAAACCCAGAATTAGCAGAGAATTCTCAAGAAGAAGGACAAAGTCAGAGGACTCACTGTACCTACTACATAGCCAAAGTGGTCAAAACAGTGTGGTACTGGTATAATGACAGGTACTTAAACTAGTGGAAAAGAACAGAAATCCCAGAAGTAAAACCATCAGCATATAGACAACTGATCTTTGATAAGGGCCCTAAAAGCATCAAGTAGGAGATGCATACCCTCTATAACAAGTGGTGCTAGAAACAATGGCTATCCATATGTAGAAAAATGAAGCAAGATGTGTACCTCACTCCATGCACAAAAAAAAAGCTCAAGGTAGATCACAGACTTAGAAGTAAAACCCCGAATCACCAGGACCTTCAACGAAGGAATCAGGACTAAGCTGAGATAATTGGCCCAGAGAACATAGGCTCACCACAATAGGGAAGGGTACACACACAGGTGAATGGGAAATTGACAAATGGGATTTAATAAAATACCTGTGCACATCGAAAGACTTCAAAAAGAGGGTAGCAAGGCAACCCACAGACTGGGAGAGGATTTTTAGCAATGACACATCAGACAGTGGGCTTATTACTAAAATTTGCAATACCCTCCTGGCCTGCAAAAAGAGGAAAACAGTTAACCCCTTGAGGAAGTGGGCTGAAGAACTGAAAAGAACTTTCACTAGGGAGAAGACCTGTATGGCCAATGACCACACGAGAAAGTGCTCCTGATCAATAGCCTTATGAGAAATTCAAATTAAAATAACCATGAGATACCATTTAAGACCCAAATCAGAGAGCAACAAACTTTGGACGGTTGTGGTGAAACAGGAACTCTCCTTCACTGCTGGTGGTTGTGTAGATATGTACACCCACTGTGGAAAGCAATTTGCCTATATTTAAAGAAAATGGAAATCAATCTGCCTATGACCCAGTTATCCCTCTACTGGGCATATACCCAGAAGAGGTAAAAAATAAAACATGACCAGTCATCTGAGCCTCCATGTTTATTGTGGGGCAATTCACAGCCACAAGGAGTTGGAAACAACCTAAATTCCCATGGATAGATGAGTGGATTAGTAAACTCTGGCACATATACACAATGGAGTACTATGTAGCACTAAAAAAACACAGACAATTGCATGAAACGCACCGTTTCAAAGACAAGAATAACACGAGTTCCCCGAGGTAAATATAATCAGCACAGTAGGGATAGAAGAAAAGACACTTATTTCACAATATATTGGTGGAGGCTCAGGCAGTCGGGTGGAGTTAAGCCCAAACCCAAGGAGGTACATGTGAATACAGCATGAAGAAGGGGGAAGTGGGGAAGGAGGAGGGACAAAGTAGTGGATAAACTGAGATGATGACATGGGGCGAACAGCACAATAATCCCCCCGGGGGAGAGTATTGGTTGTGTCTCCATAGAATTGGGAATTGTGCATACAGACCCCACCATGCCTCACCAAGCCAGGAGGGCAATGTAACCACATGGAGGATTGTATGAAAAGATGGGGCAACAGGGGTTCCCAAAAACAGAGCCAAACTGACCCCCTCCCTAGAAGTATGTGCCACAGAGAACAATACTAAACCAAACCTGCAGTTGGAGGGAAGGAGCTTACCACGCTCACACGGAAGCAAACCAGGAATGAAAAAGAGAAAGGGACAGTCAGCCTATGCTCCATGTTGGCAGAGCAAGCCCAGAGGATGATGTCCCTACATGGAGCTGCTAAGGCACAGAGAGGACTGTAGGACCACCAGCAACTCAAGACATGTTGTCCCTTAACTTGATCATACTGTGAGAGAGGACAATATTGGGGACACATTGTGGGGAGATAATGTGGCCAGAATCCCCCACAGCAGGACAAACCAAGAAGGGAGCATAACAGAGCAGCAATTGGAGCAAAGTCAATCCACAAAGTCCCTAAAGAGCCCCCAAAATAGACTTTGGGCTTGGTGGGGCAGCCCCCGGAACTTCACTAGGGCCAGGGGGAGAGATTCATAAAGGCCAACAGACAGACCTAGAACTATGTATGCTTCCCCCCCACCGCCCCACCGCCACTTTTTTTTTTCTCAAACTTTTGTTTTCTTATTGTTTGAACTAGGACATTGATGCTTTGCCTACTTATATAAGACAGACATGGGAAGCAAGCTCGGGGAGAAAGCAACAGGGCCAGTGGCCCCAGAGGGTCTTGGGGGTAGAAGGTGACAGCGGGGAAGGGTGTGGTAAGCAAACAATGTCATAGATGGGGGAACAACTAGGGAATTAAAACCAACCTCTAGGAGGTTGTAGAGATCTTGCGGGTATTAGAGCAACACTAATCTAGCTGAGAGGAAGTACTGAGAGGTGGAAGAAGGGGGAACATGGTGGGGGGGGCAGGAGGAGGTAAAAGGAAACAGAGGAAGGCTCTAGGAAGCAAAGCTATTGATAGAGGTATTAACAGAGGTGGCTACTTATGTAAAGACATTAATCCATAAAAATAGAGGTATTTCCTATGTACATATATTTATAAAGCAATACACTGAGGTTGTGGACAAACTTTGGGCCTCAGCTCATACCCTCGCTCAATGCAAGATCACTTTCTTCTAACAAAATGGCATTTTGTGATACTCACCTCCACCCACACCACACCAAACCCCCTGATATGATCACTGAAGACAAAATGGGTGCATAAGCAACTGTGGTAAAGAACGTGGATGGTGTCCAGCTATTAAAATATTTGGCATCTGGTCTGGGGTCCTAAAGTCTTGAAGTTAAACAAGCACCCCTTCAAGAGTGAAGCAACAAGTCCACATGGAAAAAGCACAGCAGTAGGTGTGATCACGAGGTGTCATTGGGACAAGGTAACAGGCATCAGAAGATTCATAACAAATAACAAATAACAAACAGATAAAGAAACAAAGACACATTGGTGAGAATGAGGGGGAATGAAGCAGACACCAAAAGCCCATCTGTAGACAATGGAACATCCCCCAACAGTTGGGTCATAAGAAAGGGATGAGTCATTCAGGGTTCAGTAGAGCACCAATGGATCATGCAATTTACCTCTGGCTCCCTGAGGCTTTCCTCATCCCCCACTATCACGACCCCAATGCTGCTTCCCACTTTGGACTGGACCAGAGCATGTGCATAAGTATAAGCAAGTTCATGACACATGGAACCCAGGAACAGGAATGAGAATAGCCATATCAAAATGGTCTGAAGAAGGCAGGGAGAGGAGGGGAGGAAGCCAGGGTACCAATCACAATGGATGGCACATTACCACACATACCCCTCCAAGGGGAAGAACAACAGAAACCAGAGGGAAGGGAGACAGTGGCCAGTGAGAGATATGAAAATAATAACAATGTATAAGCTATCAAGGGGCCACGAGGGTGGCCGGAATGAGGGGAGAGGAACTGATTCCAAGGGCTCAATAGAAAAAGGGACTGACAGTTCCAGGGGGACATTGAATAGGCAGAGGCGGGGGGTGGGGTGGGAAGTGGTGTTAATAAACCCAGGGACAAGGGAACAACAAGTGATCCAAATTGGTGGTGAGGTGGGTGTGGGATGCCTGTTAGGGCATGATCAAGGGTAATGTAACAAAGAGGAATTGCTGAAACCCAGGTGGGGATTGAGAATGATAGTGGGACAGGAGGAAAGTCAAGGGAAATAGAAAAAAAGAGCTGGGAGACAAAGGACATTTAAAGAGGTCTAGATAAAGACATGTACATATGCAAATATATTCATATGAGTAAGGGGAAATAGATTTATGTGTCTATATTTATAGGTTTAGTATTAAGGTAGCAGAAGGACATTGGGCCTCCACTCAAGTACTCCCTCAATGCAAGAATTCTTTCTTCTATTAAATGGACATTCTATGATGCTCACCTTCCCAACACAACCGTTGAAGACAAAGCGGGTGAATAAGCAAATGTGATGAAGAAAGCTGATGGTGCCTGGCTATCAAAAGATATAGCGTCTGGGGTCTTGAAAGCTTGAGGGTAAATAAACGGCCATCTAGCTCAGAAGCAACAAAGCCCACATGGAAGAACACACCAGCCTGCACGATCACGAGGTGCTGAAGGGATCAGTTATCGGGCATCAAGGAACAAAAAATCGTATCATTGGGTGCACACCTCCATGATGTGATTACTGAAGACAAATGGGTGCATAAGCAAATGTGGCGAAGAAAGCTGATGATGCCTGGCTATCAAAAGGTATAGTGTCTGGGGTTTTAAAGGCTTGAAGGTAAACAAGCAGCCATCTAGCTCAGAAGCAACAAAGCCCACATGGAAGAAGCACACCAGCCTGTGCGATCACGAGGTGTTGAAGGGATCAGGTATCAGGCATCATCAGAACAAAAAAACCTTGCCATAGTGAATGAAGGGAAGAGTGCAGAGTGGAGAACCAAAGCCAAAGCCCATTTGTTGGCCACTGGAGATCCCCTTGCAGAGGGGTCTAGGGGAGGAGACGAGCCAGTCAAGGTGCAATGTAGCAACAATGAAAAATACAACTTTCCTTTAGTTCCTAAATGCTTCCTCCATCCCCCCACCCCCACCCCACTATCATGATCCGAATTCTACCTTGCAAGTCTGACTAGACCAAAGGATGTACACTGGTGCAGATATGAACTGGAAGCACAGGGGGGGAATCCAGGGTGGATGATTCCTTCAGGACCAGTGGTGTGAGTGGTGATAGTGGGAAGGTACAGGGAGAGTGTGTTGGAAAGGGGGAACCGATTATAAGGATCTACCTATGACCTGCTCCCTGGGGGATGGACAGCAGAAAAGTGCGTGAACGAAGATTTCAGACAGAGCAAGATATGACAAAATAATAATTTATAAATTATCAAAAGTTCATAAGGGAGGGAGGGCCAGGGAGGGAGGGGGGAAATGAGGAGCTGATGTCAGGGGCTTAAGTGGAGAGCAAATGTTTTGAGAATGATGAGGGTAATGAATGTACATATATTTTTACACAATTGAAATATGTATGGATTGTGATAAGTGTTGCATGGGCCCCCAATAAACTTATTTTAAAAAGTAGATGTCTATAAAAGAATGATAGCAAGATATGTACAAATATGTCTGATACAAATGATGTATTGATTGTAACAAGAGTTGTAAGAGCCCCCGATTAACTGATCTTTAAAGAAAATGAATGAATAAATAAAGTCAATTTAAAAAGCAAAACAAAAAATACCCCAAAGAAATAATTTTTAAAGGGGGGTAGTGGTGATAAGTTGTTAAATATGTAATTAAAGAGATATTAAAATAGTCAAACAAAGCAAAACACACTCCAATTAATTTCAACTAATCAAAACCCCTCTTGTTGTCAGAATAGAGCTGCGCCCCTTGGGGTTTTCATAGCTAAGTCTTCAGAAATTGTCAAGACTTTCTTCCAAGATGTCTCTGAGTGAACTCGAACTTCTAATATTTTCAGTTAGCAGTTAAGCATATAATCCATTTACACTACAAATAAACTCTTTGGATCTAATTATGAGGAAATATATATGGAATTTATGGATGAAAGGGAAATGTTGAAAGAATGAAAATGCTATGCTTCAATCATAGAAAACATCTGAGCATATGGGTGTGCTATAGAAACAGATCCAGTACAGAGCTAAAGATTAAAATGAAATGAGGATGTTATACTCTGTCAAAATTGCCTCTTCTGAAAACTGAGCAATGAATAGGTAAGACAGAAGCAGAATCAATGCACTTGAATTATGGTGCTGGTGAAGAATACAGAAAAGTACCATGAAGTGCTAAAAGGAAAAGAAATTCTGTCTTAAAAGAAATACAGGCAGAATGGAAAGATGGGCAGATTCATCTCACATACTTACACATATGATAAGGAAAGACTAGTCCTGGGACAGGACATCATGCTTGGTGAAGTTGAAAGACATCAGGAAGGAGGAATATTGTCTTATCAATGGATTAGCGTGGTGCTTCACCATTGGTCTCAAACAACAATGGTGGGGCTAGAAAAGTACAGACCAGTGTATATGGATATTTTCTCTTCGATATTGAAAATTCTTGGTTGGGTTGTACTTTCAAGAAATAGACTTAACTTGATGTATTGAGTACCTTAGCCTCACCTCTACCCTTAACTTTACCCTAAACTCCAAATACTTTTCTCCAGTTAACCTCTCTCAATGGAATATATATATATAATTTTCCTGTCATTGTTGGTTGGAAGTGTTTCTCTACATGACAGGGTTCCAGGAACTTAGCAATCCATCTGCTAAAGACTTGCATTCAAAACTATCTCGAGCTCTCCTGTTTCACATAGATGTTCTTCCACGGTTCTCAGTGAACAGCATTTGTAATATTAAAAAACCATGTATCGCCTACCTTTCAACTTGCCGTATTCTCTCTCTCAACTGTTCATTAATTTTTTTCTTAGTAGATTTATGTATTTTAAAATTCTTAACCTTCTCTTTCTTTTGTGTTTAGTGTAGATTTAGTTTGGGAACATGTGTGTTAAATCTTTCATGGTTAAATAAAAATGTTTCCTTTATTTTTCATAATTGTATATAGGAAACTTTAGCTTTATAACACATTCCCAAATTACTAATTTGTATTTTCACATTATAATCACTTGTGGAAATAGACATATGCCATATAATTTTTTTTATTTCAGGTATGCTTATTTATTCTGGATTTTTCAGTGTAGACAATAGAATGTAATTGTTTATGTATTATTGTTGTTTACAGAGTTAAATCAGTGGAAAAACAGGAAACTACTCATTGTATATGTATATAGGTGTGTATAGATTTGTATATTAAGATTTTAAGTATGTGAGAGGAAAAACAAGAGGAAAAAACAGAGAGAGAATGTGACGATGATCATATGTAGCATTTCTAAGTGCTTGAAAGAATGCTCGAAAACAATTCATTTTTGCAGGGTAAACAATTCACTTTGCACGAAAATTGCAGTATTCTGAAAGCCTTTCTAGTATACTACTTTTGAAAAGGATATATTCACACACACACACACACACACACACACATCCACACACCGAATGAGGTTAAGTCAAAAAGTATTGCTTCTAAGATGCCGGTTCATCCATGCAAAAATATATTCCAAACAAAACATGTTTAAGCATATCTCTGTGCTCCACTGATGGCTGCAGATGGCTTCTCTCAGTAACATCAGTGTCCAAATCTCATTTGTGTGCTTCCACAAAAATGTCCACCCAAAACAGCGGCTGGGTCAGGCAAAGATTCTGGTAATGAAACACAAGTCTGGAGAGTTCACGGTATGGGAACTTCAATTGCAAACACCCAGTTGGCAGAAGATTACAGATGAGAGTGGACACCCAAAATCTACCTGCAGGGTCCCAGCATGGATTAAGCCTCCAGGGAAGCCTGTCTGCCCCTAGTCTAGGGATGTCAATGACCTTCTTACCAGGCACAAAACATTGTAAACAATGACAGCAGATGAACTGAGGTGAAAATATAACACCCTATCATTTGATCTTCCTTTGGACCCATTTTGAAGTTTTTAATATTTTCTGTTTGATTGATGTTTTTCTCTGTTTTTTTTCTCATAATTTTTGTTAGTTGGGTTGTGTATTACTTTACTTTATTTTGTAGGATTTTCTGTATATGAAGGCCAGGATAGGTAAAGCTACAGAAATAGTAAGTGGATTACCATTTAGGAGCATGGCAGGGGAGACTGTAGGAAAGCGAGATTCTAACAACAATGAATAAGAAGAAAATGTTCTGAAATTGTGCGTGGTTGTGATTGCACAATTCTTAATATGATTGAATATTTACATTGTTTGATGTGACTTATATTCCAATAAAATAATGAAGATGAAAAAAATGGTGTATAGATCCAGAGAGAGCTAGAAATAATAACTTCACATTTTGATTTTTTTCTAGTAAAGTCTATGATGTAATATTAATAATAAAAACCAGTAGCTTATAAGGAGATCTGTTGGGTGTGTTAAATTCAAGGCAGAAAGGTCAGATCAGAAGATTATAATGCCTTTTGGAGTAGATAGCAAAGGGGAAGTCTTGATAGATTTTCTCAAGGGGATTTGTTAGGAAGAATATTGAAATTTCAGTGGTGGAGAAAAAAGGGATTAAAAAGATACATTGAGGAGTTGCTGTTTGTGGTACTTATAAAATCATTTGTCAATCTGATGATTGAGAATGTAGGGATGGAGTCTAGCCTGTCACTCAGATCATAGCCAAGGAGGCTTCTGTGTGGGCATGGCCTTCTTCTGAGAATTCTGGGAAATCCAATATTTTCTTCCTTGGAGGTGGGAGACTCTCTGCTCACACCCTGGGAGACATAGCAGCTGACAAGACACATGGACCCACCCTGATGCAGAGACCCCTGCCAGCGCTGAGATGTTTCCAATGACACTGGATTCAAAGACTTTCTACCCACTGGCCTGCGATCTTCTACATTTGGCATCATTGCATGTGTTTTGTGAGTCTGAAGAGGACTTTATAGATTGATATATAACCCTAACCTTAACCCTAACCCTAACCCTAACATATGAGCCAATATCAGATGTATGGACTTATCTGGACTGGGCTGGGATGTTTTCCTCAATGTTCAATTGCTCTTGTATATAAATCTCTTTCTTATACACATTTGTGTATCCAGGGATTTGTTTCTAGTCTACCCAGGCTATCACACTGTTCATCGTGATAATGCCTGGCATGCTTATTCTCAAAGGTAAAAAGAGCTGTCCTAAAGTAAAACCCTGATCGTACCTGTAAATCAAGAGGGTAGTATGTGACCTTCTCTGGCTTCACAATCAGAGAAAGAGAATTCATATTAGGACCAGACTGATCGACTCCTACAAAGCAAGGGTCAGACATGCCTCCACTCCCCAACTTTCCTGATTAATTCTGACATCAGCCATTCCTCCCCAAACTCTGCGTCCTTCTCGATGGGTTGGATAATGTATTGCAAAGACCACATAGAACTCCCAGACTGTACTCAGGCATATGAATGTAATTAAGGAAGTTATCAGCTAATAATTCAAGCACAGAAATGCTTAGGTCATCATTCTCCCATGTCTCTTTGCAGCCACGAATGCAGTCAGGACTTGATGGATCTTTTATCTTAGACACGCTGATCCTTGATCTTTGGTGTGCTTCCGCAAAGTGACAGCCCTCCTTTCCCTCTGCTGATCAATCCCAAAAGGCAGCCAGTTTTGTTCACATGCTTCATTTCAAAGGCATTCAACCTCAGCTCTGTGAGTCAGCAAACCTAGCCGCATGCAATTGAGTGCATGAAAGCAGCCCACCCCAGAGAACCTCTTGCCAAAAGACCCTCCGTGGTCCCCACTGTCAGCTTGTTAGGCCTGCCACTCTGTCTCACTCTCACTCTGGGTTCTGCTCCCCTGCAACTCCGCTGCTGCTTTATGGCGTCACGACTGTCTGTCTCTTGTGTAGAGACATTGGTAGAGGGGATGCTAAGGGAAAATACTTGCACATTTTGATATTTTTTGTTTAATAAAGATTTCTATGATTTTGTAATTTTTGTTTCCATTTACCCTCTGTGTGCATGCGTGTATACAAATGGGATTCCAAAAGTCACGGGGAATTTCCATTATATTTTAGTTCAACCTCCAATGAATTTTTTGAAGCCAATTAACATATTTATATACCAAACCATTACAAATTATATATACGTGTGTGTCTTATATATAATTATCTTTCAATCTATGCTTTTGTCAAGAAATGGCCATTTTTCTTTTCTTGTCAGGTGGTGGAAAGTCAGTTCTGACTTCTCATGTCAACCCTATATACAACAGACACACTGGTGGCCCTTTCACATGACTATAATGGCCCTTTCACATGACTATAATTGATACTCTGTTAGGCTTCTTGTTGCAGCCATTCTGTCCATCCATTGGATTGAGAATCTTCCTATTTTCTTCTTCTTTTTTTTCCCTTTCTGACCTCTACTTTATTAAGCATGATGGCCTCTTCAATAGAATAAAACTCAAAATCCGAACTCACTGTATCAAGTCAATTCTGACCAATAGGGTCCCTCTTAATAACATGTCTAGAGAAATGAGATGAAATCTCACCATCTTCACTTCTACTGCTCATTCTGGCTGTATTTCTTCCAAGACAGATTTATTTGTTCTTCTGGCAGTACAAGGCACTTTCATTATTCTTAGCCAACACTGTCGTTCATATGCATAATTTCTTCTGCAGCCTTCCTTATTCATTGGACAGCTTTCACATCTCTTTAATCTATGGAAAGTACCACGGCTGGGCCAGGGGCACCTTAGTCTTCAAGGCGATGCCCTTGCTCCTCAATACTTCATTGTGCAATAGATCCGCCCAATGCAATGTTTGATGCCAGACTGCTGCTTTCATGAGCATTGATTGTGACCCACGCAAAGTGAAATCCTTAACAATTAACCTTTTCCCAGTTTATCATGATATTATCTATATTCATTTGCGAATCCTTCAGAAGTAGCCCACCTATTCTTCCTACTCTTTTCTTGGTCTGAAAGATCTGCTGACATTTGTTTACCTACCAGGAGTGTCTTTACTGGTTTTCGAAATGTCAGTGGCTTAACTTCCAGGATCACAGCAACCAACAAGCCACCACAATATGACAAAGGGACAGATGAGTGGGGAATGGCAGAGACAATTGAAAATTCTACGTTTATTTGTTGTATTTATCTTTCCAAATATGAGTGTGATGTGCAGTCCCAAATGATGTGTATTGCATTTAATGTAAATTCTATGAAATACAAAAGAACGTTTTTAATAAAAGAGAAGGCTTCAGTTATTATAAACCAAAATAAGCCCTCTGTTTTCAAGTCTCGACTTATTGATATTGAATACAGGTAGGGCTTCTGAGTCTGTGCATCTTTACAAGAGCAGATGCTGGGGGGTTTCCAGAGCTCACTCCGTGATGAGCAGTGCGAAGCTTCTCTTGCTCTTCCTCTCATCAAGAAGACAGGTCATATCCCAAACACGATACAGTAGTTCAAAAAGTGATGGGTCATTTGGAATTAATTTTGCTTTTCGGACTGACTTTTTATTTTTCTGGGAGCAATATTTATTCATTAAAACTATGTCTTATACTTTACAAAGAGGCTAGTTAACAACAAAAGTATAATTGACCTTAAAATCCTCAGTGTGTCTGAGGCTTCACATCATCTTCAGAATTCTGAAGTGTCCCCAGGCAGGAAGGCAGTGGCAGGGCCAGGCAGGGTCTCAGGCAGAACACCTGAAAAGTGCAGGAGCCGAGACCGACAGGTTGCAGAGAATGAACGAACACTCCGGTCTCTTTGGGAAGAAGTTCTGTTCTCTGGGTTCTTCAGCCTTTGTCTTCCTCCCTCATCCCCCTAAATCCCGTCTCCCAGGGCAAGTCTTCAGTTTATCTCCGGGAGAATCTGTTCTTGAAAGCTTTAATCGTCTTGGCCATCATAGGGGAAATTTTCTTCACAGGCGGTTTTCTGGGATCGTAGGAAACAGAGCTGCTGGCCGCTGGCACGAAGTGGGCACTACTGGTGCTAGGGCCGTCACAGGCTGATTCCTCAGTGGACGGGGTATAGCTGTTGCCACTGCTGCTGCTGCTGCTGTTGAAACGATCCAGGCTGCTTCCGGTGAGGGCCGGGGCTGGCTTGATCTTCACTTTCTCAGGGACAAAGTGCTGAAAAAAAGCGACTCAAAGAGCTCGAGTAAAAGCTTGGACTCGGTTCTGAAATTATCGAAGGCGAAGGAACATCGATCTGATAAGGTGCAGCCGCCCGGAGCTGTCTCCACCAAGGTCTTCAGCGATGTAGTGCCAGTGTGGCCAGACCTGCCGCTGCACATGATACAAGCCAATTACTGCCCACTTCCTTTCCCTGAATATATGTCCTCCCTGCAACCAAAGCGGAAGGTGCTCTCGTCGCCCCAGGAAGAGGAAGAAGCCGGATTCACCGGGCGCAGGACGAATTCTAAGATGCAGGTGTATTCTGGCTCCAAGTGTGCCTACCTCCCCAAAATGATGACCTTGCAGCAGCAGTGCATCCGCATCCTGAAGAACAACATCGACTCCATCTTTGAGGTGGGCGGTGTCCCTTACTCTATCCTGGAGCCTGTCCTGGAGCGGTGCACGCCGGATCAGTTGTAACGCATCGAGGGGTGCAATCACGTATTAATTGAAGATACCGATCAATTATGGAAAATTCATTGTCACTGAGACTTTAAGGATGAAAGGCCGGAAGAGTATGAGTCATGGCGGAGATGTACCTGAGGCTTCAGGATGCCCGAGAGCAACGGCTCCAATTACTGATGAAGAATATCCGCTCTGCGCATGCCAATAAACCCAAAGGCCGGCAGGCAAAGATGGCCTTTGTCAACTCCGTCGCCAAGCCGCCTCCTGACTTGCGAAGGCGGCAGGAGAAGTTTTGAACTGGAGGAGCGGCTGTCGCCTTCGATAATTTCAGAACCGAGTCCAAGCTTTTACTCGAGCTCTTTGAGTCGCTTTTTTTCAGCACTTTGTCTCTGAGCGTGGGGGCCGAGGGCTTCACTACCTTCTTCTTTTTCTTGCGCGGCTGATCATAGCTGAGGTACGACTCAAAAGACATGCTTGGCTGCTCAAATTCATCCGCCATGTCTGCCTCCTCCACTCTGGGGAGGGCGCCCCCCGACTCCCTGTCTTGAGGAGCAGGTTTTGGCTTCCCTTCCTGAGTCTTTAGATTGTTAGAAACCTTCTCTTTCACTTTGTCCACACTGTCCAAGCCCTGCTTAGCTTTGTCGGGCTTGCTCCGCTCCGAGTCTTTGTGTTTTGGCTTTTTAAGGTGGTTGTCGGTGGCCACCTCCACGGGGGGGGGGGGGGGAGGGCTTCTTCTTGCTGCTGCCAGCCTCTCTGTCCTTCTCCCTCCAGGCACCACTCGACAGCGGTTTCTACCGCAGGCCGTCGCCCGGAAGCAGCCTCCTCTTGTCCTCTTTGGACCCGGCCTTGTGCGACTTCTCTCTGCGGAGCCCTGGGGCCTTCTCGACTCCCTTGGCGTCCACCGCGCGTTTCTCCTTGTGGGAGGGCTTGTGCTCCGTGCTTTGGCTCACCGTCCCTTGACCGAGGGGCTCGCCCACATACCGTTCTTGACTGACCCCCAGTCTGTTCTCAGAGGCATGACCGTGGCCTTTCCCCGACTTCTGGTGTGCAGCTGTGGGCTCGGGGTCCTCCTCCGGGGATCTGTATGGGTTCACACACATCTGGGGAGGACTGGCAGGAGCGGGAGGGGACTGCACATGGCCATAATCGGAAGATTCGTGGTCTGACGAATAAGGCTGTGAGATTTGGTGGCACCTCTTTCTCTCATCTTGCCGCTCGTGACTGTGAGAGACTTTGTGCGGTCTCTCCAGTTCTGAGAGTTTTTTGTGCTTTTTCTGTCTGTGCTCAAGGATGAAGGGCTCAGGCTGAAGGCTATCAGAGGCTTTCCAGTTCTCCTGGAAGTCCGTCTCCACCTCCTCCTTGTGCAGGGCATCCCGGGGGCGCTTCCGGGATTACTCTTCTCAAAGTCCTGTTCTTCAGGCTCTGTGCTCCGTTCCACAGGGACCAGCTTCTTCCACTGGGCCACCAGGTCTGGGGCGAAGCTTCCGACATGCTCATGTTTTCGCAAGCTATTTACTGTTTTCCCAACTCCAGTCTCCGCAAGAATATCGACTGTAATGGGCAAAGTGGAGAGTTTCTTCACATATTTCAATAGCTTCTTGGGTCCGGGTTCCCGGCCAGGCGCGCCTGTAGCTTCTCCACAACTTGGAGCGCCGACTCTGCCGTCATCGCTGTCACTGGCGCAGCCTCCTCGCCCGAACTGCCTGATTGACTTTTATACTTCAGAAAATTTTCTGTTGCCTACAGTAATTTTTATGCTATAATTAAGAATACTTTATAAAATATTTATGAAATACTTATTTCTTTACAATAACCCTCTAAATAGATTTGTCTATTTTCCAATGGTCACAATTATTTTATTTACTTTTGAATGGTTCTATTGGCATATAATCCACATACCCTACAGTTCAATAGCTTAATCATATCAAGAATTGCACGATCATCTAAATATATTTTGTTTAAAATTTTATGTAAGTTTATAAACCATGCCTGCTGCCATTTAGTTTATTCCAACTCATCATGATCCTAGGGCTCTATAGAGGGTTCCTAAGACCGTAAATCTTTATGCCACACCTTTTCCCAAGGATGCAAGATCATATATGCATATAACACAGGTGTATGCTTATACTCTGATATTGATGGTTAATTCAGCAACTCAATAAGTAAGTTTAAAATCAATGCCATCTAATATGATAGCTATTAGAGAATATAGGTAATACTATGCATGTATAAAATAAGAATTCCGAGGAAATTAAATCAACATATATTTTATATAACACAATTTAAAATTCCAAAATCAGCAGATAGATTCTTCAAGTGAGATTGATATTATAATGAAATCATTGTTATCTTCTTCTCCTATCAACACAACATGCCACATATTTTCTCCAAATTTGAAACAAGTAATATTATTTACAGTTCTTATTTATTTATTTATTTATTTATTTACAGTTCTTATAATACTCTCAATCTGAAACCTAAGCTCAGGATTAAATTCATTGATCAAAACTGAACTACGTATGAATAGAGAGACTGAAACTAGAATGCCTAAATTTTAGTACTTAAAATATGATATTTATATTAATTATAAATGTTATAGAATATAGGTAGAAAATCTTGAATTTATACAGATTTATAATAGGAATAATTGGAATTCTAGTTATGGAGAAAATACTAAACCTCTTCTAAGAAACATAAATGATACTTTAAAAACAATATTATCGCTGATGGTAGATATGATAAGGGAAAATCCATGTGAACTGTTTCAGTACATAAGACGTCTTGGATAATTAGAATATAGGAAACATGATATTAGATATCCTCCGATTATAATACTCTGTCTTTCATGCTGGGGTCCTGAGTAGTAAAAGATTTCAAGTCAGAAAATGAGCTAAACCTTGCAGTTACTTAGACTGTTTTCATTATTTTGCATACCATTCCAGTGATCAAATAAATAGTAGGAAAGCATTTATCTAGTGATACAGAAATAAAATTAATTATTGTACAGTTTAGTTGCTTCTCAATAGCTTGCCTTGCATCGATAGTTATTGCTATATGAAGAATGACCCACTGTCTTTGAGTATAGAAATTCTGAGGGTAGACTTTTTGAAGGAGGAGCCCTTGTGGAGAACGATGTCATACTTTGGTCGCTCACCTTAAGACCAGCAGTTCAAACCCAGCAGCTACACAGCAGGATAAAACAGTGTTTTCTGCTTCTATAAAGATTCCCAGCCTCGGGAATCTCCAGGGTCGGTTCTACTCTGGCTTATGGGGACAGAATTGACTCAGAGGCGGTGAATCCAATCTTTGAAGAAGTGGATCGCCACCTGTCTGCCAGGAGTGGCTAGTGCGTTGAGTTCACATCACAGGTCTCCTTGAATTAACAATAGCTAGGCCCATTTCTGTGGAGTTTGCAGCCGATGAAGCCTAACATTCCACCATGGAGGCCGATTATCTCATCACCCCTCTGTGAACATTCCTCTTACACCCGTTTCACAGGGAATAAAAAAAAAAAAAGCAGGGGCCAAAAGAAACGAACACAGTGCTGTGGACTCACAGATATTCTATTGGACAGGATTCTGAGGCCGCACAAATTTCAGAAGCACTTCCTCTCTCCCTGCAGAACGCTTAGTTGACCCCTGGCAAATGTACCAGAGGGAGGGAGGCACACTTTCCGCTTGCAGATCTTTCCAGCAAGGGCTTTCTTAGGCAGAAAGTAGGATACGGGGTTTTAGAAGTAGCAGGGCAGCCGTACTCTGGTTATGGGATGCAATTAGCCCCTTCTTTTTAAATATTAGAATTCAGCGTGAAGACAGACTCTGGCTTAGACACTATAGAAAGGCAACACATTTCGAAATGCCCCGCTGTCTATGCTTCTGCCGAGCATTAGGCTCTGGAGCCCCTGCTTATTACTGCACACTCTTCTGGCTCAAGCCTTCAGCTCTGGGAGAGGAGCTCACCAGGAGGATGCTGTGCAGTCGCTCATCACTCAGAGCACTCCTGGTGAAAGCTGATTGCACAATATCGTTTTCTCTTCATGAGGGGGATACCTCACTTGTCACAGGCTATTGGAAGTCGTCAGCTTTCATCAGTGGCTCCTGACAAGATGGGAGGAATGAGTCACCTGAAGGAAACAGGGGGCATAGCATTTCAAAAGTGATCTCTAAAGACTGATTATTTCTTGTCCTTGACACCCTGCCAAGGGCTAGATACCTTGAACATTTGGGATGTAATGGAGCCTACAAATCACCAGTTGCCTAGAGTCTCCCTGGGCCCACGAGAGGATAGCATGCTTGACTTTAGTTCAGTTTTTATTACATGTTGTAAACTTTTGACTGCTCTGATATGGCTTGTCATTGATGTGTCAAGATTGGACTCTGACAGGGTGTCTGACCTGATTGAAATCAAGGATGCTTTGTTGGATCTTGTAGAAAATAATGGGAAACCTTCTGCGGTAGGACCTTGGGCAATAGAATATATTTCATAATCACATCATGGAAAAAATAAAGCAGCACAGAGATTTATTTTCAGAGCATTTTAGTGTGAGGACAGAGGCTTCCTATAGCGCCCAAAGATTATAATTTTATCCTATTCTATAAAAATGAAAAACTACACTGTAAGCCACACATATTGCTTTTAAAAAAGATTAACTTTTTTTTGTTGAAATTCGTCCATCTGACACCAGGCTGTTAAATGAGGTTTTTGTTGTTGTTTTACTGAAGTGGATGTAAATGGCTTCTGCAGTACACAAGAGAAATCACAAAGGCTTGTTATCAAATGACAGATAAACTCTGCTTTTGTTCCAGTATTCAACGTGCTCACTTGATGGTATTTGAAAATCTTTTATAACAGTTTCAGGAAATGCAGTTCTGCACAATACAGTCTCACTCCATAAGAACACGATCAGTGATAACAGTGGATTGCCCTGTGGAGAAGGGATTGGGGAATCAAACTGTTTTTTTCTTCTCCGGAGATATTTCCAACTAATAAAAGCCAGGAAACAGGAAGATAAGGAATTATTTTAGCCACAGTAAATCCTCATCAAAGTTGCTGAGCCCCTGTGGGAAGGAGCATCTCTAAAGCCTGTGTCAGGTGGATTCCATAATTTTTCAGTAGGATAGCACCCACGTGTTGATTAAAAGACGCAGTCAATCACTGCCTGGTGAAGTTGATAATTTTGGCAAAGTTAAGTAAACAGTATGTTCCCTCCTTCAATTTAAGATTGTTGCCAAGGCAAATACACCCAATGCTCCTGCCAGTATTTCACCCAAAGACAACATCCTAAAGATAGTCACACCAATAACCATTTAAGCTTAGCCTGAAATAAATAAAAATAATTTCCATTTTACTATCTTCAATATCTGTTTCTTTCCATATGATTCTCTGACCTGTATGTGTAATAAGAAAACATCCAAACCCATTGCATGGAGTGGAGGCTGTCTCATAGAAAGCCTATGTAGTGTTCCCGAGACTGTCGGTCTTTATGGAAGCAGACAGCTTCATCTTTCTCCTAAGGAGCAGCTGCTCGGTTAAAGCCACCGATCTTGGGGTTAGCAGACTGCCACAGGGGCGCCCTATGTGTAAAACAATGGACTATTCTTCTCTCGCAAAAATTTAGTTTGCATAGTTGTAATTATTTCCGACTTCAGCATTATCCTAAAATTTGCACACCATCACAATCATCAGATACCTATAGGTATCTTTCATGAAATTCAAATACCATATTGGAGAATAGTAGCTTTTACTTATCTAAAGTACATATTTAATGTATGAAGCATTGAAAAATTGATGCCAACTTCCTAAAGTAGTGACTGAGAGTCAGGCTTTAGCGTCAAAATTTTTCATCTTGGTTCCAATAGGTATTACCTGCACAAATGTAGGGAATTTACTTAGCCCCTAAATCTCCACTTTCTCATACCTAGCATGAAGATTTTGAACACTGTTATCTCCTAAGGATCCTGTAGCGTGGCATAAATGAAGATATATGAAGTTCTTCGCTCAGTTGTATCTCACTCTGCAGTATAGCAGTACTAGTTGTCTACAGAAACGAAGGCAATGAGATTTGTTTAAATAACTGTATGCAACAGGAAAAATAAGGCAAGAAACATTGTTTCTTGAATTCTAGGATTAGATGATGCTCTTTAACATTCTTTTCTCTGCATCTTGGCGTTGCAGCATGCCCTCTCTTGTCAATTGTGGTTTTAAATCTGTTCCTTATCCCTGTGCAGCCTCTCGTGGTGATAAATTATTCAAAATATACACGTTCTACGCTTAATTTAGATTGGGAAGAAAAAAAGGAAACAGAAATCTGAATGTAAAAGGGGGAGGGGGTCAGAAAATTAACTTTGGTCCAGAAATAATGACTGGGACAATGTTTACAAGTATTTATGGAAATAAACAGTAAGAGGGGTGTGTGTGTGTGTGTGTGTGTGTGTGTGTGTGTGTGTGTGTCTTCCTGCATGAGTGCAGAAACATGTGTGCATTATTTTGGAGGCTTTTTATTCTAATTTTAATTTACCCCTGAAATTGAATTTTCTTGTTTCCCTAGGGAAGAAGTTTGCTGCACAGTCTTGAATATTTCATTCAGCCATGTTCATCCATCTCATTCAGAAAAGTTTGCCTATCTTCAGTTTTATTTTTTCTTGCTCTCAAATTCGATTTTGCTCAACTTTTCCTGTATACCATAGAGTGAATTTTTATGAATTGGCTATCAGGACAATTGTATTATTTAATAAAAACACGAGAGACCTATTAGTTTAAGGCACACTTATAATCTATGATCTGTGCAACTCTATTTTCTTAATTGACACAAAATGGATAAAAACCTGATGTGGTTTTCAAAATCTATTCATCTAAATGTTGTTGGTTAATCTAAGAGCATTTGTTGAAGTCAGAATGTCTGTGTATCACATGCTGAAGACCTTTGATATCTGATACAAAGTGACATGTTAAGCACTATCAAGATGAATCCCAGCATAAGCAAATTAATTTGTATCTTATTATTGCTTTTAAAACTTTTTCTAAAAACCTGGTTTGAGGAAACTGAGAGTATCCTATTACCATCTCTAAGTGACGGTCCACTTGTTTAAAGCTGTTACAAATCTTCCCGAGAAAATCAGGCTTGACAGTTGTAGATGTGGGAATGCAGTTTCCAGTACAATAGCTAATAGACATCTTGGGCTCTTCCTTGGCTTCTCACCAGCACACACCCACTCAGTCATAGGTGTGGAGGCTGAAGGAGGCAGAGCACAAGATGGCTATTGCGGCTTTTTACATTGCTTAGCGATCACTGCTTTTTCGCAGTGCAACAGGGCACATCAATGAGGAAACCCATAGAAAACCAAGATAGATAGATGATAGATAGGTGATAGGTAGATGATAGATAGATAGAAAGGATGAATTAGGGATATCTCTGTTGATGTCAGATGGATCTGTGCTGACAGAATAGAATGCTAGAATGATATTTACTTTTGTTTATAGACTATGCTAAGGCAACGGATGATGTGAACAACAAAATGTTATGGACAGCTCTGAGAGGCTGGAATCCTAAAACGCTGTATGTGCTCATGCAGAACTTACACATGGATCAAGAGGCAGTTATGCAAACTTGCCAGAGCAAGGGCACATTACACGTGTATGTCCAACTTGTATCTTCTTCCCATACTTATTCAATCTGTATACTGAGCAAATAATCAGGAAGAAGAATGTAACACCTTTTCATGTACATTTTAGAAGAATTCCTCACCTGTTTTCTGATTTTAATTAAAAGTAAACTGAGAACCAATAAATAAAATGACTTAACCAAGGTCACACCAATTAAGGTCCATCAACCATTATTTTGCTTGCCTATTTTTCTTTTAATTCTGGTAGCATGCTTCGGTTTTCCTGACTTGAGATGACATAAGTCTAACTCCAGCTATGATACCTTTCTTGGAAGTGAACGTGTTGATCTAAGTGTTTTCTGGATGTATTCATCTTTTCACAGGAATATTGTAAATGGTCCTCAATTTTTTAATGTATTTTTGTCCTCACATTTTCACATAGCTCCTTTTCCTGTTACACTTTTCTAAGTGATTCTTATATCTTTGATGAGATAAAAAAAAGTTTTCCATTCAAATCAGGCTTTCTTCTCTCTTTAAAGACTTAAGTGGGCAGTCTCATCTTACCCAATAGGATCGCTGTCCACCGGAATTTACTAGATGTCAGTGAGTTTGGGTTTTCATCATTTTCAATGGCTATTTTATTTTCCTTAAACTAGATCACCAGGCTTTTGTCACTGGATGTATGCCAACACTATAGCACATGCCTTATTTCTCTCAATGTATTCAGAACATAACAGACTGCCTGGCTCATATTCAATGCTTGAGGAGTAAGGGAGTGTTGAGTGAGCAAGTAGGATTGATTGTTCTATGGAAACAGAGATATTAAATATTTTTGAAAAGTAGGTACTTGGGATTCGGGCACCTTCAATGCGAATCTTGTCTCTAAAAAGTGTGAATTTATGCTTTTCTTTGATTTTTAAAATTTTCTTTTGTATAACATGGCTTGACAATACTATTCACATTTAGAATTCTTTCTAGCACAAGGAATGAGACAGTGTACATAAGAGATACTATTGTGTTTTGAGCATAATATGGATGCAATAAATATGATTACAGCTGTTTAAAACCTACGTATAGTCATATTATACATCTGTTTGAATCTTTCAATATTCAAAATTCAATCCCAGTCATTTAATCTACTATATAATACTCATTCAGATATTTTTAAGTTAATTGAAATATTCTAGTCTAAACAGAGTAAAACAAAACAAATAAAAATGTACAAATGTTCATATAATATCCTTTGTAGATAAATTTACATGTGGGAGTTTATGATATTCATAGAAATTATCCATTGTTTTTTTTCTCCATTGTTCTGGGAATTTTTTGGAAAGCCCCTTGTATATTGTCTCTATGATACCTGCAGTTATTTGCTTTCAAAATCTCCTCTGGAGGCCATTATTTGCCATTCAATAATTTTCCTTTTTAAAATTTTTAATTAAAAGCTCATTTTATTTGGGGGCTTTGCAACTATTATAACAATCCATATATCAATTGTATCAATCATATTTGTATATATGTTGACATCATTCCTTTCTAGACATTTACTTTTTATTGACCCCTTTTAGCAGATCCTCTTTTTTCCCTCCCCCTACCCTCATGACCCCTTGATAAATGATAAATTATTATTATTTTCATATCTTACACAGACTGCTGTCTCCGTTCCCCCATGCTTTCTATTGTTTGTCCCACTGGAGGGGCTGGTGTGGCTATGTGTTCATCATTGTGATCGGTTCCCCTTTACTCCCCACCTTCCCCCTGTCCTTCTGGTATCGCTATTCCCATTCCTGTTCCTAGATTCCGTGTTACGAGCTCTTGTCTCTTATCTGTATCTGTGCGCATGCTCCAGAGTACCCTGCAGTGAAAGGCAGGACTGGGGCCATGATCATTGGGGATGAGGAAGTCTCAAGGAACCAGAGGAATATCGTGTGTTTCATCGGTGCTTTAATGCACCCTGGTTGACTCATCCCTTCCTTGTGAATGTTCTGTGAGGGATGTCCCATTATCTATACATGGGGTTGACTCGTCGCTTCCTTGTGACTGTTCTGTAGGGATGTCCCATTATCTACACATGGGCTTTGTGTCCTGCTCCAACCCCCCATCATTCTCAACAGTATGTTTGTTTGGGGTCTTCTAATGCCTGTTACCCAGTCCCAATGACATCTCACGATCGCACAGGCTAGTGTGCTTCTTCCATGTGGGCTTGTTGCTTCTCTGCTGGATGGCCACTTGTTTGACTTCAAGTCTTTAAGGCCCAAAACACTATATATTTGACAGCCAGGTTCCATCCACTTCCTTCACCACATTTATTTATGCACCTATTTTGTCTTTAGCAATTGTGGTGGGAGGATGAGCATCACAGAATGCCAGGCTGTAAGAACAAAGTGTTTTTGCACTGAGGGAGGGTATAAGCAGAAGCCTGAATCCATCCACTCCCTCAGTGTATTGTCATATAAATATATGTAAATGGGTCAATACCTATATGTTTATGAAAATGTATTTACACATGTACACACAAATGCTTAGGCTTCTATCCATAGCTTTGTTTCCTAGATCTTTCCTCTGTTTCCTTTTACCTTCCTCTGCCCCAGTATCACACTCACCCTACTTCAACTTAGTAATTCCTCTCAGCTAGATTGCTGTTGCTCCAACACCCCCAGAATCTCCCCGTCCCCCTTGCTGAGTGTAAGGTTCCCAGGTGGCCTATCGGAGCACACATTGGGCTGTAACACGAGCAGCCGTTCACACCCGCAGCTGTTCCCCAGGGGGCAGATATGCACAGTTCTGTCCAGTAAAGATTTAAAGTCTCAGAAATGCAAGGGGGCACTTCTAATCTGCCACACAGGTTCACATGCATTGGAGTCAACGCCATGGTGCGGGGCTCGGTTTTGGGTTCGGACTCCATTTTGAAGTAAGTCAAAAATTATGAGAAATAGAAAAAGGAATGAGGTAAGCTCTCAAAGAACCAAACAACAGAAACAGAAGGGAAATAAAAAGAAGAGAACACCTTTATTAACCAAATGTTCTTCCCTGAGGAGTTGACAATCCTGTCTTTTTTCTTTCTTTCTTTTCATTTATTTATTTTTTAACATTTTAAGCAGTTTCTGTCTTTCTGCATGAAGATTGGTATTTACCTTAGGAGCAATGAGCTTTTGAATAATTGTGTTAGCATGACTTTCATTTTACAGATGGGCAGCCATTTGTTTAAGCGATCTATTCCTAAAAAAAAAAAAAAAAACCAGACAGGCTGCCATGTAGGCTATAAACATTTACCGGGGCAGACAGCCTCATCATCTTCCCTCTAAATAGCTGATAGGCTTGAACCATAAAACATGTGATTACCTGTCCAATGTTTACCTGACAACACTAACAGGACTGAGAGGCAAGTAAAAGGTGCTCAATAAACAGATTTTTGAACCAGATTGAAGAGTAAGATTTGGCTTTATTTTAAGTCCTTTTTGGGATTTCTTTTTGTTGGCTGTTGACAGTTGTGCAAAATAATATGTATTATAAGATTAATGTGATGATTAAAAAGCTAATAATATTTAGATGATTTAGTTCAGACTGGATGTACACTAAGCTCTTGATTAAGTCTTCATTATTTTTTCTCAATATTACCCATTACTTTTTACTATTATTGTGAGCAATTAGTACCTACCAATGTTAAGTGTCTGTGTAGGCATACATTCATGCCTATACTTGTATTTTTGTATGTTACATTTTCCTGATTCTCATATTGCTAATTCAATAAAATGTCATGCTTGATTTTTTAAATATAAATTCACTTTTGTAATGTTTTAAGCACTATACATTATTACTGCATAATATGCTTTTAGCAGTTTTTAAAAGCTATTTTAAATCTTTATAACTTTCAGTATTTTAAAATCTAGCTTTTTAAAACCTAGCTAAAATGTGGGATTATCCCCTTGAGTCCAAGAGAAAAAGCTCAGTTTGAAAAATTGAAAAAAAAATAAATGTATCATTCCTATCTAGAGCACTGGCGCACGAAAATTTTACAGGAATAGGAAAGATTAACGAGGGACTCAGTATGATGTAAAGGAATCTGAGAAGCAGTAGGAAATGATACTTGACCTTTTGAAGCTTCTCAGGGGGATTGAAGTTAAAGCAACTCCAGGTGGTCTTCAGAATCACTTGACATTTCCTATAAGTGATGGACCAAGCAAGAAAAAGGCTAGAGAAAGTCAGGAGTTACAATAAAGTTCCATTTCACCAATTTATTGAATGTATTTAAATGCATTTGGAATACAGACAATTGCAACTCTAAAGTGTCTATATTCATTCTGGAGTCACTGGGTGGTCCAACTGTCAACATGCTATGCTGATAACTGAGAGGAAGAAGGAGTGAAAACTGGAGTCTTTTCCAGAAGTACCTTGGAAGAAAGTCCTGGAGACTTACCTCTGAAAAACGAATCATTAAAGCCCGTGCAGTTTTAAGTGGCCAAACATGAGGTTGGCATATGTCAGAATTGACAGCAAATGGCCCCTCACTTATATTCTTGAGGGCATTCAATAGGGACTTATGTTTATCCAGGTTTTCCTAATGACTTTTCCTTTTTTTAAAAAAGCCTCCTTCTTCAGAGTGAGGCGCTCTGGTCATATTATCCACAGGACAGCCACTCAGCAGGAGACAGATGAGACTGTACTCCCATGATGATGTGCAGTCTCAGAATCCCATAGGAATGCTCCTGTTCTATCCGTAAGCTCACTCTGAGTCAGCAGTGACTCCATGTGAGTAGTGATTTATTTATTTGTTTGTTTGTTTATAATTACCTTCAATGCTGTCATGGCAATTTCTAGGATTCCAGCAATTACGTCTGTGCTGATTACCCGTAAATTCACACTGCCAGCACCACATTTGTTCACGAATCAAATTGTGTCCCTTTAACACTTGCTTTCTACCTCCACTTGGAGATCCAATTAGGATCCATGACCACAACATAGGTTCTTCATTTTTTCATAAAGAAATTTCAACTATTAATGGGTGGACACAACAGACACCATAAAAAATAAAACAACAATTAAAATTTTAAAAAGCCCTCTTATGATGGAGTTCTTTGTCTAAATCAGGAGTCAGCATACTTTCTACAAACTGAAATAGTAAATATTTTAGGTTTTTCAAGCTACTTGGCTTCTGTTGCAAATGCTTAATTCTGCAAATGTCTCACAAAAGTAGCTAGAGACCGTGTATAAATGAATGGGCACATTTGTGTTACAATTTGCAAAATTTCATTTTTAAAAATTAGAAGTGAACTGGAATTGGCACTGAGCCTGTTATTTGCCCACCCTGGTTTAAAGAACTACTTACATGAAACAGGGATGTGGTTTTTGTCGAGGTGTGTGCACGACACTGCGTCGGCACAAAGGGGGAAGCAGTGAACGTCACTGTAAATTGGGAAGGTCTTTGTAGCTGCCTTTGTACTGTGGCCTCGGATAAGTGGATTTGTCTAGAAACTTGATTTTTATCCACTTTCTAAAGAGCTCCTTCTTTGATGCTATCATTAGATAAAGGACACCAGTGTCCTCTAGGTTGTAAAGATGGAAACATGAGATGCTTTCATTCTGAAACGTACTTAAGTCTGTAGTCCACCAGGACAGGTAGGGAAAGCGAATCTAGATTTTGTGCTATCAGTCATGGGCATGACTTGGGATGCTTTGTTTCAGCAAAGAATACAAATTTTCATGCATAATCAGGCCTGGGTTTTAGAGGTGCTGTTGCCTGTGAGGCGTTTGATGCATAAGGACTTAGGAACTTTTGGCGGTGTTTCTGCATCTTCCCTGTCTAGCTCAGCTCTTCACCACGCTCTCAACTCCTTTTCTACCGGTAACCCTTCACTTCCTAGCAGTGTCGCCAGATGACCCTCCCCATGAACAGTCACACTCCTGTGACTGCCTTATTCACAGGTATTCCATGGTTAGCAAAACCTCTGAACTACAGCATTGGCACTTTCGCTAGCATCACATGGAACTCCAATGTCAAGGATCAAGTTTTCTTTCTAGTTGCTTTTCCTCAGAACTCTAAACATTTAGCTAAACTGGTTGAATTATTTTTTTTTCAAAACAAACCCCTCAGAAGTGCCCAGTGGCCACTGTTTCTCTTAAAGGAGCATTCAATGAAAAGGAAATGAAAACCAAAACAAGCAAACAAAACACATCTACCACACTTTAAGTCCCTGAAACAAATAAATTAACTAAATTGCTCATTAATTAGCTATACAAAAACAAAACAAAACAAAACAGAAACAAAAGACTGCTGACCTCCTGAAATGCCTAGACAATGTAGTCTCTCTTTGAAGAATAGCGGAACAGCAACGTCAGTTTCCCTTTGCTTATAGCACACAAACTGATGGTTCTTATTCTCATCCACTGTCATTATTATTCAGTTCATTTGTGTACTTGACTAATTTTCTTCTGGCTCAGAATTGAGTGAGCATGATGTCTGTGTCTTAGTGTTTTTGTCATCTTTGTGATGATTACTATAGTGTCTTAGGTACTGTGTGCTACTATATAAATAAATTAAAACATTGTGAAGGACCTTTGCTTAACTGCTAGGATAGTTTCCTAGGATTACTTGTAATAAAGTCTCACCAACAATGGTTTCAGAGCACAAATGTCCTGTCTCACGGGTCTGGAGGCTGAGCTCAGTGTGGGCAGGGTTGCTGTCTTCTGCAGCCCTGAGAATGCATGGGATCCATGCCTCTTACCTAGCTCCTGGAAGATGTTGGTGTTTCTGGCATGGAGCTACATCACTATGTAGCCTCTCGGGGTCTCTTCTCTTTTCCTTAAGACAACGGGAACTTTAGACTAGTAGCTCCCCTGCACTGGTCAGATCTCGTGTTTGATTGACTGAGAACAACTTCTAAGACTTTACCTCCCTGATATTCACAGCTTCTGGAGTTCAGAGTGTTAAGATGAATTTTGGGGAGGAAACAAAGATCAATCCATAACAATTGTGAGCACTGAGACTCAAGAGGATGACCGTAATTGTTAGAATCTTTGTGAAGATCCGTTCTAGAATGATATTTGAAGTCATTTTAAAAATCTCAGAGTTTATAATGATTACTAAATAGTAGTCGACACTAACACCTTTTGTAATATTTAGCTGAAGCTCCAGTGGTTTCTTGCATGGAATCAGAGTAGATTCTTAGAGAATTCATATTGAGTCCAACCTTCATAGCACTCAACATGTAGGGCTGCTTCCATCTTAAAAGAAAAAACCACATTAAAATTTGGTTGTTGGTCCAATAATAACAAGAATTTCATCTTTGGTTATAGAATATAAGCACCGAGTTAAATAAATGCATATAACTGACCCGCTTGAATATTTATTTTCATAATCTATATAGTTCTGGTTAGACATTTGGCTGCTAACTTCAAGTTTATCAGTTCAAACTCACCAGCCATATTACTGGAGGAAAGTCAAGCTGTCTGCTCCTTAAAAATATGCAGCCTCAGAAACCCTATTTAGCGCCACAATGGGTTAGATCAATTCAATGACAATGGGTTGGCTTTTTGGCATTAATCTATTGAGAAAGACACATCCCTTAGTTTAGCAGCCCAGCTAGGGCAGCGCAGTAGTAATGCTGGTTACTCACACAAAGGCAGGCAACTGGAGGCCAGCATCTGCTCAACAGGAAAAAAGATGCCATAGTTTACCTTTATCACCTCTGTCAGATGGCCCCCCGCTCTTCTAGAGCCTTGATGTGAGTTACAATTGATTCCTCGGTAGTGGGTTTTGTTTGTGGGGTCCTTAGTTTAAGAGAAAATAGTTTTGCCTGAGTGTGGTTAAGAAAATGAACTTATTGGTTGAGGTTGTGGGAAGAGTTATCAATGGTCCCAATTTCTCATTGAGTTGGATAATGAAGGTAGATAAGAAATCCTATCTATTTCTGGAGCAGTAATCAAAATCAAGGTGCTTCCCGAAATGCTTTGGGAATTCCTCTCTTGTCAGCTTCGAAGGACAAAGGTGCAAAGCTAGGTTGGGGTCTCAGCTTTCTCATACAAGTGAAGTACCTTTCTGTCAAGCAGAAGAAAAAAAATGTTGATTTTATTTAAATAGTCTGTCTATTGCAACTGAAAGGGAGTGAAAAGGCAAATAAAAGGTTTTTGACAGATTTATGTCTCTTAGTATCCTGGAACTTTCCTTTTATTATGACTGAAAGATTCAAAATATGATATTGCCCAGAAACCAGAAACATTGGCTTTGTCAGACCCTGAAAAGATCAGCAAATTAGCACTGACAGTCAGTTCGTTTAAATATCTGAGGTATGTATGAGGAGCCCTACTGGGATAGTGGCTATGCATTGTGCAACTAAGGGCAAGGTTGGCAGTTCCAAACCAACAGCCTCCTTAGAAAAAAATGGGCCTCCCTACTCCTGAAAAGAGTTACAGCCTCTGAAACCCACAGGGAAAGTTCTACTCTGTGCTACAGGATTCCTACGAGTGTTAGCCACTCAGCTGCAGTGGGTGAGCAGGTGCGCGTGCGCATATTGTACGGATGAAAGAGGGCTTTCCCAAACATTCTCCCTCCCAGTCTTCACCCCTGTAATGACAATGGAAATCCTTGGACCAAATAAAAGAATGTTGGCCCTAGTGTCATTTGCTGTTTTTCTGGTGAAAGTTTAGAATGACAACTAAAATAGAGAGGAAGCAAATGTGTCCCGAACATGAGACGAAGTTTCGTTTTTAGGGAATGGATTAGGTTTATGACCAAGAAGTAGCGTAGGAATTTCTCATGCAGATTTGTTGGGTACCTTCTAAAAACAACAACTACAAAACCCACTGTATTCTTCTGCTGTGGCAAATGCGTGTGATTGATTGGAGCTATGTTAGGAGATAAATATCTACAACCCAGAGCAGATTTGCCTTTGTTTCTCCCACATCAAGGCCATGAGTTCTTCCCTTGGTCCAGCTCTACAAGTCTTACGTAGATTAATTTATATCTTTTGTGAATAACTTCACATTGAAACATACAAATTGGTTCAATGGGGGTAATTTTGTAAAGTTCCATCTAATATTTATCCTCATTAGAGGTCAGCGTGATTTTGTGTTGTAGTTTTTATTGTTGTTGCTGAAGCTAGTAGGTGTGAAGTATATTTTAGGGAAAGGGATAAGATATCCAATACCTGTTATCCTCTGTGGTTATCCAAGGGACACTCATATTTTCATCAGTATCTCCTATAAAGATTGACTTAGCAAGGCAAATGAATGTATCCCTCCAGTTAATTTTTGTACCCTAGAATTTCTAGAGGATCCAAATGGCACAGTGAATTGCACATTTGACTGCTAACCACGGGTCAGCAGTTTTCATCTGCCGATTGCTCCATGGGAGAAAGATTGAATATCTATTACCATAAACAGTTACAGTCTCAGAAACTCTCAGAGTAGTCCTGTCCTGTCCTACGGCATCACTGTGAGTCAGAATCAACTCCACATTGGTGAGTTGCTTTCATTTTCATAGACCCACTAGAGATATGCCATCTATTTCCCTCACGGAAGCACCATGTATGTAGATAGAACTATGGTTTTCAATGGCTGTGACCTTTGAGCAATAGATGCAAAAGGTCTTTCTTTTAATGCAGTTGAACCCTTAATTATTTGAACTACTCATATTCTGCTAAGTAGACTACTTAGGAACAGAAAACCAAGGATACCACATGTGACCTCCTCCCGGGGAAATGGATAGCAGAGAAGTGGGGGAAGGGAGATGCCGGATAGGGCAAGATATGACAAAATAACAATCTATAAATTATCAAGGGCTCATGAGGGAGGGGGTAGCGGGAAGGGAGGGGGGAAAAGAGGAACTGATGCAAAGGGCTTAAGTAGAGAGCAAATGCTTTGAAAATGATTAGGGCAAAGAATGTAGGGATGTGCTTTATACAATTGATGTATGTATATGGATGGATTGTGATAAGAGTTGTATGAGACCCTAATAAAATGTAAAAAAAAAGAAAACCAAGGATACAGCTATACTTTCTGACATCACCCAGCATCTCCAATTAGGTTAGACCACAAGTTTATTTTAAACTAGATTAAGCAATAATACAGAATTTCCTAATCTGTTGGTTCACCTTTCTTTGAAATGGATCTCTTCTAGCCCATTTGTCAGGTAGCTGTCTATCAGATTCCGTGGCATAGAAGAGCAAGCGTTTCCATGCCTGCCTCGGTGTGTTCAAGCATTTCAATTGGTATTCCGTCAATTCCTAGACCCTGGTTTTTCACTAATGCTTTCAACGCAAATTAGACTTCTCACTTCAGTACCATCGGCTCTTGATCATATGCTACTTCTCAAAGATCAAGTAGTTCTTTTTGGTACAGTGACCATATTTTCCTTCCATCTTCTTTTGCTGCTTCCTGCATCATTCCACATTTTCCCCATAGGATCAATCTCCAGCTTCCGTGTTTGTCTTCGGTTCTTTCTGCTTGAGATATGCTAAGCATGTTGTTACCTTTTGTTTTTGTAACTCCAAGTATTTGCACATTTCATTATTATGCTCTACTTTGTCTTTCCAAGCTGCCTTCTGAAGTTTTCTTTTCAATTCTTTCACTTCACCATTTCTTCTATTTTATTTAGCTACTCTATGTTCATGAGCAACATTCATCCACTTCCATTTTTTTCTGTTTTCCCCCCTAACTTATTAATGACCTTTGAATTTTCTCCAGTATCATGTTCTTAATGTCATTCCACAATTCATCTGATGTTTGGTGAGAAGGGCTTAATGTATCAAATATGTTTTAAAATGTTCCTCTAAATTCAGGAAATATATACACAAAAGCTATTATTTTAGCTCTCATAGACTTGTTTAATTTTCTTCAGTTTAAACCTGAATCTGTGAAAACTGGCTCCAACATAATGTGAAATTTATCAAACATATCATTGTCAAGGAATATTGCTGAAAATAGTTCAGAACCATGCAGCTGTACACTACCTTGACATATAAGTGCTAAAAACCCAAGCTAGATTCAAAAGAAGATATGGGGCAATGTATATAATTGCTGAAACCAGATAAATCTGGATTGAAAACAGAACATATCAGAATATGTTTACTTGTGTTTTATTGACTTTGCAAAGTCATTAAAATTTGTGGATAAAAAAATTATAAAGTCTCAAAAAATAGAAATTCCAGAATACTTAATAATACTTATGTGGAGCCAGTACTCAAACAAGAGAAAGTTATTTATTGCATCATTAAAATCAAGAAGGTGTGCATCAGAGTCCTGTCCTTTCATCATATTTATTTAATCCTTATGCAGAGATTAATTTTAAAATGTGACTATATGAAGAAGAATTTGGCATCAGTGTTGCAGGACATCTCATTCACAATCTGTAATATGAAAATGATACCACCTTGCTCACCAAAAGTCAAGAGGACTTGCAGCATTTACCATTGAAGATCAAGGACTATAGCCTTTGTTGGAGATCACAACTCATTAGATTAGATGCACCATAATCCTCAAAGTGACACCTTTGGTCTTTGACACTTTAAAGAGGTCTTGTACCCCATATTTGCATAATGCATCCTTTCATTTCTTGACTGCTCTTTTTGTGGATTCAAGTAGAATGAAACCCTTGCCAACTTCAATCTTACCTAAATGTATCATGATCCTGTTTATTGGTCCTAAGAATTCTGGGAAATCCAGTATTTCTTCCTTGGAGGTGGGAGACTCTCTGCTCACACCGTGGGAGACATAGCAGCTCATACCTTGGGAGACATAGCAGTTGACAAGACACATAGACCCACCCTGATGGTCATCTGCCAGCGCTGAGATGCTTCCAATGATACTGGATCCAAAGACCTTCTACCCACTGGCCTGTGATCTTCTACATTTGGCGTCATTGCATGTGTTTTGTGAGTCTGAAGAGGACTTTATAGATTGATACCAGACATATGGGTTAATATCGGACTTATGGACTTATCTGGACTGGACTGGGATGTTTTCTCAATATTCAATTGCTCTTATATATAAATCTCTTTCTTTTTTTAAAACATTTTATTAGGGGCTCATACAACTCTATCACAATCCATACCTATACATACATCAATTGTATAAAGCACATCAGTACACTCTTTGCCCTAATTATTTTCAAAGCATTTGCTCTCTACATAAGCTCTTTGCATCAGGTCCTCTTTTTTCCCCCTCCCTCCTTGCTCCCCCCTCCCTCATGATTATTATTTTGTCATATCTTGGCCTATCCAGCATCTCCCTTCACCCCCTTCTCTGTTGTCCATCCCTCGGGGAGGTGATCACATGTAGATCCTTGTAATCAGTTCCCCCTTTCCAAACCACTCACGCTCTACTCTTCCAGTATTGCCCCTCACACCCCTGGTCCTGAAGTTATCGTCCACCCTGGATTCCCTGTGCCTCCAGCTCCCACATGCACCAGTGTACAACCTCTGCTCTATCCAGACTTGCAAGGTAGAATTCAGATCATGGTAGTTGGGGGGGAGGAAGCATCCAGGATCTGGGGGAAAGCTGTATTCTTCATCGGTGCTACATCGCACCTTGACTGACTCATCCCCTTCCCAAACCCCTCTGTGAGGGGGTCTCCAGTGGCCATAAATCTCTTTCTTATACACATATGTGTGTCCATGAATTTGTTTCTCTAGTCTACCCAGACTAACACATGGCTCATCCCTTAAGTCCAGGGATGTATTACAAATAAGAATTATCATCATTCATAATCTCATAATTACCATGATATAAGTTCCTATTTAGTAGAATTAAATTATTTGTTTACATTAAAGCAAGAACATAGGCAAATAATTGCCATACCAAAAAGTAATAATGAAAGTCAAAACTGATACTCCAATCAGTGTGAAAGGGTGAATGAACAGGAACATAGTTTTGTAAATTTTGATTTACAAATGGGAAAATATTATACATTTATTAATATTGTTGGACTGTATTTGTTAATTTCTCCTACAATAGATGCTTAGTGCAGCTACTACGATGTAATAGAACACATTTAATGACCCTCTTGAAATAGATATAATTGAATGATATTATCTTAATACAATAGAAAACTTTATAGCTTCCATAGGGGAGGGTGCTTTTATGTCATCACTAAATAAATAAATGTGTTTTATCTTTGCTGATCTGCTCTGTATTCAAAGCTAACCCAACTATAGAGACTTTGTCAGACAACCACGATGATAAAAAGAAATAGGGTTTCAACTAGTATCAATGAGAAGTTGAAGACAGAGGCACGGAACAGATATAGAATTTAGCCAGAAATGTGAAGCTGAGGAAGGCTTTATTGAGGCAGGGAAAGGAGTCCCGGAAGGAAAGGGAGAGCAGAGAAGCACGGGGGCATCTGGAGTCCCTGGGCGGGTTCCAAGAGCCAACAAGTTAGGTCAGGGAAATTGCAGCTTGTCGGTGAGGCGAGGGGTTGGGAGTTATATAGCGCTTGAGCTAGGGAGGTATTCATTGGCAACAAGAAAGGAGACTTTTTTGCTTGAAATTTCAGGACCTTGAGTCAGGATTTGATCCATGGGAAGTGCCTTTATTGTTTGCCTACTCCCTGGAGTGCTGGGACAGGGGCTATACAACCTTCCTCTGGAGAGATTAGCTCCTTGGAATGTTGGGGCAGAAGACACCATACTTCAACAGGTCATTTATCTTCCAGAGAGGATGGAAATGGGGGCCTTGAAGTTCTATCCTCCTAAGGAGACAAGATGGGGGCTGCCTAGCCTGAACCTGGCCCAAACAGTCAACAAGTTATTTCATGTTACAGAGTAGACTTCCCACTTAGGTACAAATTCTTAATAACCACGGGCAGAGTCTCTAACAGGCTGAGGTAAAATTCACTGAACATTTGAATCTTTCACAATTTACCTGCTTCCACAACTAGGATCCCTGTATGGTACAAAGAATTAGTTTTGGACTACTGGTACAAGGGAAAAACTTGAAATATACTTAATAGTGCCTTAATTATAAGGTCCTAAACAGGACAAAGATAACTCCTCTAGATGGAGATGATCAGGAGAATGAAGCAGTAACAGTGTCCAAAGGATACATGATGACATAACTTAGTTATACACTAACCCAACCCTCCAACCATGAAGGTGATTCCAACTCATACTCCAAACTCACTGCCATCTAAGCAAGTCCTATTCATATCAACCCTTTAGGACCGTGTACAATGTATAACTGCCCCCCAAACCCCTGTGAGTTTCTGAGACTCTATAGAAATTCCTATCTTTTTCCCACAGAGTGGATGGTGATTTCAATTCATCACTGTCACAGTGGGCTCTATGGAAAAAGGGGTGATAGGGGCAATTCGTCAGAAAATGAACACTATCAGAGTTTAGAAAAGTGTACATAGTTTATTCTGGTGGCCCTCTGGAGGCATGACCACGATCGAGGAGTGCAGGTCTCCTAACTCTCATTAAGGGCATGCACAGAGAGTCTACACAGAACAAGATGACCTCTCTCAGGACTCGCTAGAGGAATCATAATCTACTTTCAAACACATTCTGTCTAAAGACAAACCATCTACTAGTTTACTGCTTAATAATCAGAAACAAGTAAAATGGAAAATGAATTTATATCAAGACTCAAACCAGAATTAGGCCCCACACCATATGTTCTGAAAACCATGTGCTTTAGAATATAAGCTCTCATATACAGCTAAACTAAGTGTCTGTATTTTAATCCATTCAGCTGTGCAGTGGAAGAACAGCAAGACAATCTATTTCTATAAATATTTTAGGCAAGAAAACAAGTGTTGTAGGACAGTTCTATTGTAGAACACTAGTGGTTGCCATAGCTTGGGAAAAACCACCACACAATGGGATTTGGTATTGGGTTTATCTGCAGAGCAACCCATAATACTAAAATAGGAAAATACAGTGTCTATAAATTGGTTGTAATTTCATATTCCATTTAAAATTCATGTATCTTACTAAAGAGTGTCCCAGAAAGCACAAATCAATAATAAGCTTTATACATATAAAGACAAAATAAACAAAAAAAAGTTTTAATGACAAATGGAATAGCCATTTTCTCAAGATTGCTAAAGAATGCTCATGGAAAGGTTATCCCTATTCCGTAGCAATGGAGAAATTTCTGTTTTATTTTCCAACTCTACTTGTATGAGTAAACTTAGACAAATCATGCAATGTTTATAAATGATGGCATTCAACTATATGATATCTAATATTTGACTGTTAGTCTAGTCCACACTCATATTTGCTTTTCAAATACAGTGGTATGCTAACTCTTTTCTGGTATTCCTAAATAATGTAATGCTATTCCAATAAATATCTCAGAAATACTCTTTTTTTCCCCTTGGGAAGAATGGTGCACCCATGAGCCCCTACTTCAAGGAAACCAATTATTGGCATCTGAAAATGGTGCAGGCTGGGAGCCCAGCACCCTGTTTTCAGATTCCTGGCATCTTTATTACAGTCTGTGCATTTCTTATGGGCTCCGGTACAACCAAGAAAGAGCAGAGGACAGAGGGAAAACCCAAAAGGTCAGTGAGACATTGGGGCGATGGTGTTTTCTTTAGAGAAAAGCAGACAACAGATCCCGTTAGCAAGGCCAGTACTCTCAATTCCTCATGTGAAACACAGTTCCACAGAAGAATACAGAAACAAATCTAAATAGAAGAAAGGGAATAACATTAACATGCCGTTTAAAATGCTCCATGAAGGGGGAGGGAGGAATACAAATATAATAGAGAGAGAACTGGTGCTTACAGAGCTGATTAAAACTTTTATTTAAAAACAGGAAAAACTAGAAAACCATAGGTCCACTTCAAGCTTAAATGTGACAACACTTAACTAAGAAAATGTGCCCGGAGGCGCCGTGAGCACTATGACACCTTTCTGTGTGCTTCTGATCACGTTGAAAATGAGGTCAATTTGCCCTTGACAACCGACTCTGTGTTCCTCTAAGAGAGCTTCCAGAAGACATTTTGTTGTTTCTTTACTACAATGGTTATTTAATAAAATATTGGAAAGTCATTTGAAACTCAAGTAATTTTTCATGTCCCACTGAAGAAAGTCACAACAGATGCCGTATGCCTAATTGTGCCTTCCATGTTTCAACCCAAAATAGAAATATGTGAATAGTAGTATGTCTAAGGTTGTAATTTTTTTAAATTGGAGACCATTTACTGAGAATCTTGAGATATGTCTGCTTTCCAAACTATATGCATTCTGGTTTTTGTTTGTAATTTTTTGTTTGTTTGTTTTTAAGTATTTATATATATTTTAAAGTCTTGCCTCTTTTCCCTCTCTTTTAGTATATAAAAGGACCCAAACGCAAATATAATTTAAGGAAAGCCTTTTTTAAGTCTTAAAGGGACAAAGTCAAGAAGCCCTGATTGTGTAGTGCTTACCCTTTGGGTGAAGATCCTCGTGTCAGCAGTTTGAATCCACAGCCACTTTGCGGGAGAAAGACTGAGCATTCTGCTCCTGTGCACAGGTACAGTCTCAGAAACCCACAGGAAGGTCGCTGTGTGTCAGCACTGACACAACGCCAGTGAGAAAGTGCCGGAGTGAACAAAGAACACTGAGATACAGACACAATCTGCATGAGGGAGACCAGTAGTGTGAGGTCAAAATGGCGTCAGAGAATTCACAACAAGGAAGCTAGAATAGGGCGTAGAACAACCAGAGTGATCACAAATACTTGCTTGGAGGCCGATGATACACCACAGTTACAGGAAGGACTACAGAAGAAAGAAGACTATGATTGGAAAGTGTCCATTGTTAAAGAGAAGGGTTGTTAAAAAATTAGTCCAGAGCCTTCTGATGAAGGCAGTGAAGGCATGATTGATAGGACATTACTTATGACTATGTGAGTCCCTGTACGACCCCCAGGATAGTGATGAATCTAGGACACACCCAGACAAACCCCCTAAGCGAGAAACTGCCCTTCGCTGGGCTATACGGAAAGGGATGGAGGTAATCTACTTTCTAGGGTAGTCTATCTAAGGGCAAGGTTACCTAAATTCTTGGTTAATCATATGAAATAATTCAATGGAGGCTTAACTTATCTGAGGACCCTACAAATGGACTTGGGGTTTTCAGTGCTATCAAACCAGGTGCTTAGAACATACACTCTAATACACATGGTGGACCGAAAATTCTAAGATCAAAAGCAGAACCCCCCCCCCCAAAAAAAAGCATTAAATAATTTATTAGTCAAGGTGAAATCATGAAAAACTTACAGGCTAGAAACATGATTACAATAAAACTACATTTTTTTCTTAGTACTATAAATACCACATAGTCCAGCAAGACTATGCCAAAGGGTTAACCTTGATATTTTAAAATAAAGGTGATGTTTTTCTTATTTAAGAAACAAAAATAAACACTTTTTGTTTTGGAGTTGATTCCAATTCAAGGTGACCTTGTATTTTATAGACTAGAACTGTGCCACAGGGTTCTTGCCAGTAATCTTCATGAAAGCATACTGTAGAACCTGCGTTCAAACAGCAACTAGGTGATTTGGGATTGCTAAATAGTAGGTTAGAAGTCCGGCACAAGCTGTGCCACACTGGGACCTTTTGTGCCATTTCGTAAAAGAAGGTGAAGTTCAATGAAATCAGCAATGGCTATTACATTTCAAAATAGTTTACAATAAAGCACAATGAAGCCCCTGGCCCTTTGGGTCCCTTTTGCATATCCTTTCATTTCTAGTCTTTGTCTCCTAGGCACCCTGGTTTTCTCCTCTTAACCCTGGTTACCCCATTCTTGATGAGTTTTTCTCAGACCCACCCTCTATGCCTAGCAAACACATCCATCACCACTATGCTCATCTTCATTAATTCCAATTCATTGTTCAGGAGCACTGGAAGTGCCACCACTAAGTCTTCAACTGCTAACCAAAGGACGGCTAGCTAACAGTACTGTGAGAGAAAGACCTGATACACTTCTTCCATAGCTATTTCAGCCAAGAAAACTCTTTAAGGCAATTCTACTCTGCCACGTGGGTCACAGTGAATTGGAGACTCCATGGCACACAATAAGAATGACTCATCAAACTCATTTGAGAGAGGATGCAGAATCAGAAGTAGAGACCTGGATTGAGTATGCTCAGAGTTCCATGATGATGCTAGTTCTTGGCACTCCTTACTATCCATCCAGTGGTAGTTCCCCAAAATGTCATATGGGGAAGCTTTTAAAAGCTTGATATGCATATTTAAGCTCAAGAAAAATTATCACCTGGTCCTAATGGCTGTGTAAAGTTTGTCTTCCAAGGTAAATGTGTTTTCTAGTAAGAAAAGAACCTAATTACCAAAGTACACAAATCAAATCAATATGGTATATTCCAAAGACCATGTCGATTGATTACACGTACCAAGATGTTGTTATTGTAGGTGACTTCACATCCATTCCAATGCATAGCAACTGACCTTATTATACCCAGAAGAATGGAACATTGCCATTTCTTTGCCAACCTCACAATTGTAAATTTAAGGTGCACTCTGTATGAATACAAATTCTCAAGGGTCTTCCTCTTTCTCACATGTGCTCCACTTTATCAATGATGATGCCCTTCTCCAGTCCAGGTCCCTCCTGTCACATGGCCCAAGTATGACTGTACATCTTCCAAAGAAATTTATTTGTTATTCTTGCCATCGTTTTACATCTGATACCCTTCATCCAGCACCAATTCAACACATCACATTCAACACATCCAGCACACAATTCAAACACATCAAGTCTTTGGTCTTCCTTATTCAATATCCAGCTTTTACATGCATTTGATATTATTGAAATACCATGAACTGAGTAGAATCAGGTAGCTTAATGAAAATTGGCATTATGCAAAAATGGAAGATGAGTATATGAGATCATACAATGGATTAATGCTCTATCATTACATCAATGACATAACAATACAGTACATCCACCACTTGAATGTCAGTTTGTTTTATCCTATGGTAGCTTATATGTTGTTATGATGCTGAAAGCTATTTCACTGATATTTAAAATCAGCAAGGACACCAGAGGGAGCAGGTTTCAGCAGAACTTCCAGATGAAGAACAAAATGTAAAGAAGTAGTAGATTGTCCACATAAAAGGAATTAACTTTTGAGAACCCCTTGGATAGCATGAACACATTGGCAGTCAATTAATTAGTGAAGACCATTAGAGTAGAGACATAAAAACAAATTAGCTGTATCCATGGCCTTCACTAACTATTCTTATAATTTTTATTCTTACATAAGACTAGGAAGCACGCACAAGTATTTTCTTTTTTTTTTCAAAAGTAAGTTTATTTGTTAAAATTTCATTTGCACAACTGTGTTAGCACAGTTTTTATTACTACAGTTTTTTGGTTGCTGTATTGTTACTTCCCTCTCAGGGTTACTCCATTTGGCAGAGTAGAACTTAACTCCTCCATTGAGTTTCAAAGCTGTGATATTTTTAGAAGCATATCACCAGATCTATTTAAAGGTACCTGAGGCCAGGTGGTATTTGTTGGAATGCCCAATATTCTGGCTTTCAGAATAATCCTTAATTATTTTTTCCTCTCAGCCTGCCTTTTTATTTCTTGTTGCTGGTCCTGTGGTATAGTGATTAAAGTACTCAGCTACCAAAAAGTCAGAAACGTGAGCCACTCCCTACTCTCAGGGAGGAAGCAATGTGGCAGGCTATGTCCATCAGGATCTGTATACAATGTTAATACTCCCTTCTATAGGGTTCCTATGAGTCAGAATCACATCTACAGAAGTGGGCTGTTTCTTTTGTTGGTTGCTGTTAGGTGCTCTTTGGTGAAGCGTTTCATCATGTCTTCTGAATATTTTTAAATTATATTATTTGTATTCCTTTTGTTGAAGTGTTGATGCTTTCGCTAAATTTTAGAGATATGTCCCTCAGAGATCAGGCATTGCCAATTCTGGCCCCACCTCCTCACTCCCAACCTATAAAAACTTTTTGGTTTTTGGTGAATTTTTTTATGCATATTCTAATTGTTATGAGGTCTTGGTCATCTATTTTGCCTTTGTGTGTTTGGTTCTCATTATGCTTTCATTCTTTTTTATTTTAATCATTTTATTGGGGGCTCATAAACCTCTTATCACAATCCATACATGCATCCATTTTGTCAAGCACATTTGTACATTTGTTGCCATCATCGTTCTCAAAACATTTTCTTTCTACTTGAGCCACGTATCAGCTCATTTTTTCCCCATCCCTCTCCTACCCTCCTTCCCCTACGCACCCTTGATAATTTATATATTATTTTTTTTTTTCATGTCTTAAACTAACCAATGTCTCCCTTTACCCACTGTTCTGTTCAATTTCCCAAGGAGGGGGTTACATGTAGACCATAGTGATTACTTTCGTTCTTTTTATAGTGTATTCATGTATATTATAAAGTGTATATAGATCTCCTAAGTTTGGTCCTATTTTTAATTGATCTTTATCATTTCAGGTTCTACATTTAGGTCTTTGTTCCATCTTGAGTTCCTTATGATATATGATGTGATATACGGCTCTGATTTCATTCTTCTACAAATGGATATACAATTTTACCATCCCAATTTTAAGAAACAATCTCTTCCTTATTTAACTTGTATATCCATGTATATATCCATGTATAAAATGTATATTTCAGCACTTTGTCAAAAAATCAATTGTCTACAGATAAATGGATTAAGTTCTAGGTTCTCAATTCTATTCCTTTGGTCTATGTATCTATGTTGTACCAGTAGCAAGCTTGACTGCTTAGTAGGCTTTGAGATTGGGACATTAGAAGCCGCATACTTTGTTCCTTTTTAGTAATGCTTTGCTTATCTGAAAGTAGTCCAGGTCGCATAGTGGTTAGGAGTTGGGTTTATATCCACAAAGTCCCATAAAAAGTTACAGTTTTGGAAATTCACATAGGTAGACTCTGTCCTACAATGTCACTCTGACACAGAATTGACTTGATAACAGTCCATTTGATTTGGGGTTGCTTATCTAAGATCACTTTTATTCCCAGATAAATTTTGTGATTCGTTTTTTTTTTATTTCTTTAAAGAATGATGCTGGGATTATCATCAGGATTAAAATATATCTATAGATCACTTTGAGTGGTATTGGTATTTTCACCATGTTAAGTCTTCCTATCTATGAGCATGGTATATTTTTCATTTATGTAAGCCTTTTTGATTGCCTCTAGAAGTATTTTGTAGTTTTCTTTGTCTATATATTTTGTATTGCTGGTTATATTTATTTCTAAGTATTTAATCTTTGGGGTAGCTATTGTAATTGCTATTGTTTTTCTAATTTCCTTTTTAGAGCACTCTTTCTTAGCATAACAGAATTTCACTGTGTTTGTGGGTTGATCTTGAAAACTACCACTTTACTGAATCATTCAATTAATTCAAATATTTTTCTAGAGTAATATTTGAGATGTTATCATATTACCACAGGTTATCTGTGATAATCATATCATCATCATCAATTTGGATGCCTATAATTTCCACTTTGGGTCTATTAGCCTAGGCTTTGATTTCAGGCATAATATTGATTATTGGTGATAAAAGGCATTATTGTCTTTCAGTTTCTCTCTGTTGGGAGTAATGTTGGAAAATTTATTTATATGTCCTTTATTATGCTAAGGATTTTACCTTCCTATTTTGTTCAGTGTTTTAATCAGGAATAAGTGTTTGTTTTTGCCAATACATTTTCTGCTTCAATGGATATAATTATCTGACTCTGTTCCTTTGATTTATTTATGTAATAGCATATATATATATATATATATATATATATATATATATATATATATATAATTTTCACTTTCCCCTTCTAACACTGAACAATCCCTTGGATATCAGCTATGAATCCAATTTGGTCACTTGGCATTCTTTAAATGTATTCTTGAATTTTATCGACTTGGATATAGTTGTGGATGTTTTCATCTGTGTTCATGAGGGATAGTAGTCTGTAATTTTCTTTTCTGATAGTTTAGTTGACATAAAATTCACATATCATACACTTCCATCATTAAATTTCTTTTAAAAAAGAGTTTTATATACATCACCACAATCAGTTCCAGTACACTCTCCTTTCTCCAGCATTCATTATTTGCTCCCCAATACTCCTCACCGTCCCCACATCCCCATACAATATTGAATCAGTTATTTTCTCTATGCATTCACTTCTTCTGTGTTCCATAAACTGGGTAACAAAATAATCAATAAAAAACAAAATAGAAAAAAGCAATATTAATACACACAATAAATAAAGAATAAGAAAGGAAAAATCACCAACAATATCAAAATAAATCTGAGGGAAATTTTCTGTTCAGGAGAAAGTGAGAAATACTTAAACCAAGAGCAAATTCAGGGTGGGTAATTTTCTGTCTCAATCATATCTCTGGCTGGTTTTGGTAAGAAGGCTATACTCATTTCATAAAATTTGGGAGTCGTCTATCCTTTTCTACATTCTAAAACAGTAGGGGTAGATTGTGGGGATCACCCAGGAAGCTGGAATGCTTGCAGGCTGCTAGTCCAAGAAGAATAAATAAATAGATAGATAGATAGATAAAATAGTAGGAGTAGAAATTGTTTCAGCTCTTCTCTTATTATTTGGTGATATTCACCAGTGATCATTAACTGTTCTAGAAATGACTTGCCAACTTATCCAAGTAATAATAGCAAAGCTAAAAAAGAAAAAAAAGACCTAATATTGGGAAGAGTGTGGAGGAAATATAACACTCCTACCTTGCTGGTAGACTGTTAACTGATGCAAGGACTGTGAAAAGCTGTATAGCAGTTCTTCCAAAATTTAGAGACAGAAATACCATAAGACCCAGCATTCTTTCTACTTGGAATATGTCCTAGAAAAGTAAAGTCCTGGCACAAATAGATAGACACATAACCAAGTTCTTCAGATCACTATTTATTATTATATAAAGATGGACTCTATCTTAATGTCTAATGCAAGAATGGATAAATGAAATTTGTTACTTACCCACAATGCAATACTACACAACATTAAGGAAAACATATCTTTGAAATAACTCACAAGATGGATGAACCTGCTGAGTAAAAATAATCAGGCAAAAAGGACAAATATTTTATTTATGAGACTACAATTATAAAAAGTCAAGAGTAGGTTTTCACACTAAAAGAAACATTATTTGATTTTTACTAGTAGTGGATAAGAACATAGGAATGGAAAGTCAAGGGTAAATGAGTGTTAAACTATTAACCTCAATGAAAGGTTGGGCAATAAACAATAAGAGGCGATTATAAAATATATGTATAGGCATGATCTGGCCATGAGAGGTTTGCAAAATTACAGGCAACAGAGGAAAATGTTGTTATATGTACCATCCTACAATTATAGAGACGTAAGAATAGACACCTGGATAAACATGCAAGCTGAACAGGTGAGCAAGGAAGAGTGGACATATACCCAAGGATATAAATTTGGTTGCCAAAGTATATTTGTGCATGTATATTTACTTCTGCTGCAAATAGATTCATGAATGTCGTGGCACATGCTAGGGACAAGACTACAAAAATGTCTCAGGACATATCCAAACACCCTGAGAAAATGAGTTGCTAATCTTGGTGGCTCATAGTCACAGTGTGTGGGGTCATCAAGGTTAATTAGCACATCATTTTTCACACACACACACCCACACACAAATGACTTACATCCATTTTATTGAGCCGCCACTGGGGTCTTTGACTGTCAGGATCACTCAGGAGCAGTGCAACTATTGGTCTTTCATCATCCTGAAGAAGGAAGGAAAAAATTAAAAGACACATTGGACACATAATCCAATGGACTAATGGAAACATCTATCTCTGTAGTCCTGAGAGTAGAAGAACTATATAGGGCCAGATAGCACTACCAATCTCTTAAAAGGATCATATTAGAATTTCCTAGATAGATGTGATCTGTTCTATAAACCTTCACTTAACTCATAACAAAAAAGTTAACTGAAAAGAAGAAAATAATCCCAACTTTAAGTACAGAAGAAAATATTAAATAATATATCCCTGCCATCAAATCAATGCTGATTCATAGCAACCAGTTGTGGGTGTCCAAGACTTTAACTGTTTGTGGGAGTCTGTTTATGGGAGCCTGGTCTTCTCCCACAGGGCTGCTGGTGGTTTTAAAGCTCAATCCATAACCATGACTCAATTAACTGTGACTTTAGGTACTAGAGAGACAAAACAAAACAACAAACTGCTTTTTCCTGCTTTAACCTCACAATTTTGCTATCCTTAAATTCAGTATTTCAGCCACAGATAATCCATGTTGATGAAAGTCTTCTATATTTTTTGCTGACCACATCATTTCCCAGCATGGTGTCATTCTTCAGAGACATTGCCTCTAGATAACATGTCCAAATGTAAGACAACATTGGGCTATAATCTCCTCTAAGGAGTATTTTGGCGATATTTTATGCTAAATCTGTTTGTTCTTTAAGCAGTCCAGGATATATTCAGTATTCTTTGCTAACATCATAAATTAAGCACATTGGGTCTTCTCCAACTTCGGACCTATTGTCCAACTTTCACATACATTATGAGGCAGTTGAAAATTCCAGACTCTAGTCCAGGTTCACCATGGTCCTCAAAGGGACATTTATGATTTTAACACCTTGAAGAGGTCTTTTGCCCCAGATTTGTCCAGTTCAATATATTGTTTGCTTTGTTCACAGTTTTCTTCATGGACATTGAGTGTGGAGTCAACGCAAATGAAATACTTGCAAATTTTAATAATCACTCTCTTTATTATGATGACGGAGAAAGTTGGGTCTTTTATTCCCATGAAATGATTACTGTCTCAGACACAGGAGTAGTGCTGTCCTGTGATTTAGGATCTCTATGAACCGCCATCAACTCACTGGCAGTGAGTTTGATTGTTTGGCTGTTTTATCATCTTGAAGACACTTTGCAGTCTATTAGTGAGAGTTTTTTTATTTATGTAGAAATTAATCATATTGAAATCTATAGGCTGGTGTTAATTTTTAAGTAATTTCACTCTTAATAATCAAGATTTATCATCTGTATTATACAGGTTCGTAATGAATCTTCCTCCTACTTTGATACCAAGTTCCTCAGGTATTCCAGTTACTCAGATTATTTCTCAGAATACACACTGAATAAGTATGGTGAATAACTATAACCTTGGCACACCCCCTTTTTACTTTATTCAACACAATAATCCTTTGCTTTGTTTGAATAATTGCCTCTTCCTCTATGTATATGTTACATATGGGCAAAATTAAGGGTTCTGGAATTCCCATTCTTCACAATGCTATTCACAGTTTGTTATGAAACAAATGGTTAATGCTTTTACATAATTTATTAACACACAGTTAAGGTCTGGTATTCTTTACGTACAGTAAAAAGATTTATCTGAAATCAGCAATGTAATAAGACATTGCAGATCCTCTTGTAAAAAGAGCTTAATTTCCAGAATCTTTGACATTGTGCTGCTAAAATCAGTTTTGAATGATCCTCATTAAATTTTACCTGCATGCAATATTAATGATATAATATAATAATTTTCACTTTCTGGTGGAGGCCTTTTCTTTGGAATGGACAGGGATACAGATCTCCTCCAGTCAGTTGTGTAAGTCTCACTTTTAGAAATTTATGGCATAGACCAGTAGATGGTTCCAGCACTGCACTAGTTTACAGAAACATTTGTTTTAGTGTTTCTTTATTCTTGGGTCTTAGTTTTCATGCATAACTTTGGACCAACTTAGGAGTTCCTCTATTATGTTTTAAATTTTATTTTACCACTTGAAATGGTTCAATATCAGCCTATGCTATTTGATGTAGATACTGTGCATTCCGTCTACCTTCTCTTGATGCTTTCTGTCTCCTTCAGATGTGCCTACAGAATTCTTCACTATTTCAACTGAAGACAACAGTTTTCTTCTGGTGAAAATCATACAGACTGAGAAACCAAATATACACTTCTCTTTTGATTTTGTAAATCCAGGCCTTTCTTTTCAGTTATTGTACCTCAACCCTTCTTCCATCTGTTTTATTTGTCGCATGTTTAAGAGCACTTCAGAGGAAGGAGAAAATGAAAGCTTTATGTATAGCTTCCAAATAGTGTCAGGTACTGACGGCCTAATGAGTAGATGCAGAGCACGGTCAGAGACGGTGTCAGCAGAGGGTGCACCCCTCAGTTAGGGCGTCAACCAAAATATGCATGAGGAGAAACTGATATATCAGAGTGGGGTTGACCAGGATGAAGTGAGTGAAGTAAAGCTCATGGAAGTGGATCATTCAGGATCTTCAATTGCTGATGGGGAATTACTCAAGATAAGGAGAAACAACTACAAAAATATGCTAATGTTTAGGAATTGGAATGTGCAAAGAATTAGTATAGGAAAATTGGAAGTGGCCAAAATGAAGTAGCATATATAAAATTTGATACACTATATAATTGATAGTATTTTCAAAATCTTTATGTTATTATAGCATACTTCTCTGCTATTATAAGTGAAATTATGTGAAACCAAGAGTAGAAATTCATTTAATTTTTGAATATGTCTTTTGCACATTCGAATAACATTTTATCTATGGAGACAAATCTGCTCCAAAGATGAAGAAATCTTTGATTCCTTTTATTATTATTATTATTATTATTATTATTATATTACCTATTTGCCCTGGTAGCAGAGTGTTTCCCTGTGGAACTGTGATCCATAAAGTCAGTAATTTAAACCACCAGCAGATCTATGGGAGAAAAGTATTCTAATCTCGTTAGTCTCAGAAACTCACAGGAGCAGTTCTACACTATCCTATAGGTTCACTGTGTTAGTCTGGGTAGACTAGAGAAACAAATCCAGGGAGAATCATGTGTATAGGAAGAGTGTATATTAAGCAAAATCCCAGCCCAGTCCAGATCAAGTCCATAAGCCCAATACTAGCCCATAAGTCAGATACCGATCTATAAAGTCCTCTTCCGACTCACGAAACACATGCAATGACTCTGAATGCATGAAAATAACAGGCCAGTGCATGGGAAGTCTTGTGGATCCAGTGGTGATCCAATGGACCTCAGCACTGGCAGGGGTCTCAATGTGGCTCCTTCAGCTCAGGGAACTAGGATAGTTTCATGTGTCTTCTCAGCTGCAATGTCTCCAAGGGGGTGAGCAGGGAGAGAAAGTGTGTATCTTGGGCCTCCAAAGAGGAATACATGAGTTCCCAGAATCCTCAGGAGAAGACCATACCCATATGGAGGCCTCATTGACTATGACCTGACAGTCTAGACCCTACCCCTTCACTGTTAATCCTCTCAAATTGACAAATGATTATATAACTACCACAGTCACTAGGAGTTGGCCTAGAGTAGATGGCATTGAGTTGTTGAAGGCCATGGAAAAAGGGTCTTAACAGAACTGATAATTTGTGCTCATGTTGGATTCTATTCCTCATGGTTAAAGCTCTAATCTGTGTTAGCGTAAACCAGCCTCTAACATCCATAGGGGTCCGTAGGAGCAATTGTACAGTTACAATATATAAAGATCATAGTAAAGGCATGGAAGATAGGAGAGAGAAGTGAAATAAAGGAATCAGACACACTTTATGGCAGCAAGCTCACCTCTGGGAATGCCATGATCTCAGCAGCCAGCAGGAGGATGGGGAGGGAGGAGACAGTGTATGTCTTTATTTTTTACTAGTGCCCTATATACATTTAGGGGTGTGATTATAGGTAACCACGCACGTCGCAGGAAGGGACTGTACAATAGGCATACCCATCACAGAAAAGGGATGAGCTAGGGCTGTACACATAATGAGAAGAGGAGGAACTAGGGGTACATATGTGACAAGATGGGCGGGCCCTAGACTCAAAAATAGCTGCCTAACCTTGGTCATGCTTGAATGGGCTTGACCTTGTCCCTGGGCTCTCCTTCAAGGAAACAGTCCACTATTGTTCTCAGAAGGGAGTGGACCCTACTTACTGTGGGGCAGACCATACAGTGTGATTGCTCTAGCTAGCTGATAACCCCCATGGAGAATAACCTCTAAGCAGCTTGTGTTGACCTCCAAGTATACAGTCATTTACCATGTGCAGCAAGCAACGTCTTAGGTTTGGCATATGTATGGGGGAGACAAACTGGGGGAAAGTTTTTTTGCATCCCACAAATCTGACCTTTGATATTTCAGTTTCTCAAAACTGACCATATTCTTTAAAAGAGCTAATGCCAAAGGCAAAACAGTCTTAGTAGTTTATCCAGATCATTGTTTGATTTAAAGATGATGTTCTTTGAGGGTTCACAAGTTTAAGGAGTAAGGGTTAGGTTGGTCACTTCCACTCCTTGAGTAATAGAAACCTGGATTTTAGTAGACTAGAAACAGTTTCTCATTCCTTTCTTCCATCACCTGTGCGACACTGAAAAAACCTGTATATATTGATATATGATGTAAATATATGCTTATATAAATACATAACTTATACTAACACTTACTTATATATTCATATATATATATACTTTACTTGACTTATAGCACTACTATATATAGCATTTTTAATATTTTTAGAGTTTGAATAAAGCTATTTATAGTTAGCTATCCATACTCGAGTCATCTTTTTATCTTTGTGTATATAATAACTTTCCATTTTCTTTTCTTTTTAGAAAATACGCTGTTTTGAATTTTCCATTTATCTTTTCAATTTGAAACCTATACCTAATGCATGCAGACAACCTTGTCTATTACTGGTGAGTGCTCTCTTGCATTGATCACATGTAAATTCTTTGCACATAGAGTTTGGCTTTTGTGATATCACTTTGTAAGTGCTATATACATCAAGTATTCTAAAATAATTGTTTGATCCTAGAATATTGGATTTTGGGTAAATGTCAGATTGGAGTGGAAAATAACAAAGCAATTGTGACTGATATAGGACATAGGCTGCATAGAATTCTTATTTTTGTTCTTAGATATTTGGAAATATGCATTACTAGCTAATCTTTTAAATATTCACCAAAAATTTTTTCTTGTGAGTGGCAGGTGAATATTTAACTTTAAAACATAAAACAACTCAGAGATAGAAATATTGGATATGTTCTGTGAGTTTAGGTAAAGTATACTACCTTCCAATTCTCAATTACAGTTAGTTTTGATATCAAATTCAATGAATCATATAAATTGCATATTTGCACATAAGATTAAGCTTTATAATACACATTTCAATGAGTTTCATAGTTTGATAAGTACCCTGTTCAATGATATTTTCTAAACAGATTTCCAAGAATGATTTACATTTCTGTTATTTTCAGTTGGAGATGTAGGTGCCATTTTTCTGTCCATTAATATTTTAAGATTTTATATGAATTTTCTTTATATATCACACAAAACTAAATGTTACATTTTATTGTCATATTTCAAATTCTAAAATAATAACATTACTCTCTTTTATCCTACAGAAACTCACTGCCATAGTGTCAATTCTGACTCATAGTGACTCTTCAGGACAGAGTAGAACTGCCCCTCCCGTGTTTCTGAGACTGTAATTCTTTTACAAGTGTGGTAACCCCCTCTTTTTCCTATGGAGTAGCTGGGTGGTTTCAAACTGCTGACCTCATACTTCGTAGCCCAATTCACAACCATTATCTTACCCAGGCCCCTCTTATGTTATCCTCAGGTGACTCTAAAATCCTCTCTTTTTTTTTGTCAAATACAATAAGCGTCAGGAAAACAATTTACCATTAACACTAAAAGATTTATAAAAAGTACCATAATTTTCTATGAGACTTTTACAAATGTGAAGCTATTTTAAAATGTGTAGGCATTTCTTTCTACTATTGTGATCATTATCTGCTTGATTTTATATATCTGTATATTAAATCCTGAAAAGGGCATGTCCTCCTTTTCAGTTATTTTATAAATTAGTAAAGGCACTGATATTCTTTTAATGTCATTTTCTTTCTATATAAAGGAAATGTTCATTTTGATACTCCAGAGACATCAGTGACTGCTAAAAGTTATTCAGAAACTTTAGAAATGAAGTTGCATCTTTTTTGTCAGTTAAAAATATTGAACAAGACTGAAATAGTAAGGAACAAGACAAGAGCACCAGGATTATGTTATAGTCACTAGCCCTTCCATTGAATTTCTGTTTCTGTTCCTCATCCCAAAACTCATTTACATTAATCCTCTTTGATCCTGGACACTCAACTTAAGCATCATATTTGCCAAAAATATCATCCTATGACCTATACACACTCTAAAGCACTTCCTGCATTGTCTGTTACAGGAAACAACCTGATTATTATGTTAGACGGGGTTCTCGAGAGAAACAAAACCAGGACACGTATGATTATATAGACATATATAGATGCTATGGATATAGTTATATAGATGGATAGATACAAACAGCATGAAGGAATATAACAGTTAGTCTGCACAGCAATACAGAGTTCAACTCACTTCTGTAGAATAGTTAATAAATGGGAAGTCCTACAAGTCATGAGGGCCAGTCGGTCCAAGGTCAAGAAAGCAGACAAATGAGTCTTCCATAGGGCAATGCAGGCAGTCCTACCACAGGCAGCAAACAGCAGGGCGGGTCACCAACAGTCAGCAAGATGACAGGATCCAACAGTCCCAAGCTCAAGTGATGTATACACAAGCAGTGTAGTCTCAAAGGAACCTCAAGCTCTAGCAACACGATCCACTGGTTGGCAGTACCACATGTAGTGTAGCTCACAATTGAGGAAGAGAACTAGCAGCCACAGGCTGGTCCAATCACCAGGAAGCAAGAGAGGGAGAAGTGGGGCTTCAGAGCCATTTATCTCTTTGCCCTCCAATCAAACAGGGACGTTATTAATCCCATATATTCCTATTGGCCAGGTTGGCACAATAAACCTACCTATCACAGTTATGGATGTCTGATTTATGTATAACCCATAGTTATGAACAACTCTCATGTGAAACCAGTTAGATAAAAAATTCAATGATTCATAATTTTTAAAAAATGAGCCCTACTTTGTGATTTACATCAAAATACTATTATTATCAACGCTGTATTTTTATGCTCAAGATGTTTTAATGTATCTGGAATTATTTATTTAAATACATAGGAATGTACATTATATATGATATGCTAAAAGAAATATTTGTTTCAGATTTGATGCTAACCATACCTGACTTTTCAGGTGTATGTACCAATTGTCTTTTAGTTACAAAGCACATTCTCAATCTGAGGACTGCCTATATGGCATAATTTTGCACTAGTTAATAATTCATTTATGTTTCATCTCCCTAACACTGATACTGTAGATAACTGAAAATCAGTGTTATTATTTATCCTTTCATGTTGCTTTCATACCCTGAGTCTACCTAAGCTTATGTCGCTACAGTGGCATATGTTTCTGGAAAGTTTTCAAGTTCATCTCTAAACTGCAGCCTTGGTAGCATACTGGATTATGCAAACCATAAGGTCAGCAGTTTAACTCACTACCTGTTCCACAGGAGACCGATGAGGCTTTATGCTCCTGTCAATAGATATATAGCCTCAGAAAAACAGAGGCACTTCTATCCTTTATAGGGTCCTTATGAGTCAGAATTGATTTGATGACAGTGAGTTATTTGTTGGAAAACATTTTTTTTGCATGAGTTTGCCTTTGAAATGCTTCCTTTGTTTGGATTTATTGACAGTAGCCTCAATTGGGTGTATCCTTTAATGTATTAAAAGTACTCAATCTGTACCAAAGCCCATTTTCTAATCCAATTGGATTTTTATGAAGAACAGTACAAGTTTCCTCTCAAAGGGCATCACAAGTAAGCAAGAGAAAACTCTTGGAAAAGAGCACCCATATGTACAGAATTGGGGGTGGGTGGATATCACAGACCGAGGGGATGAGGGAGCAAGGGAAAAGAGGGTGCAAAGGTCAGACAGCTAGGGGAACAGAGAATGAGAGAGAAGACAGTGTGCTAGAGTGTGGTCTGTGGCTTTATTCTAGCCCACCCCTTGGCTGGGGGAGGCCTGGTCGAGGTATTGGCTGACCCTATTGGCTGTGCTGAGTCTAGCTGCATGATGTCATGAGCCTGGGCCTAGTTTGGACTGCCCAGGTGTACCCCCACCTGGCTCATGGGCTAGAGTATGAACATGCTTTTGCAACTTTCCTCTGTAGCCTTTGTGGCAGTAGGAGTTTGTTGCTTTTCTCCCACCATCCACGAGTCCGGAGGCAGATTTCCTGAGTTTTAGCCTGTTCCACTTCTTCTGGAGAGTAATCTGGAAGAAGAGAGTAATCTGGTGGTTTTCGGAAATTAAAGCATTTATGGAGGCTAGGGGGTTTGTATCCAGGGCTGCCTGTATGACTGACCTGTCAACTACTTGGTTGTCCATGGCGACTTCTGAATCATCCTTCTGGTACCCTCCAGAGTGCATTACTGCCACTTCAGCAGGTTTTTGGACAGCTTCTAAGAATGCCCTGGTTTTGCCCCCGTACCTAACAGGGCATCCCTTAGTGGTCAGATATCCTCTTTCCTGCCAGATTTAAAAGTGTGCATGGAGAACTACAAACCCATATTTAGAATATGTGTACACACTTAATTTCTTTCCCTCTGCTAAGTCAAGATCCTGTGACAAAGCTATGATTTCAGTCAACAAAGCTGAAGTACCTGGGACAGGGGATTGGCTCCAATGACCTGATTGAAGGAAACAGTGGCATAAACAGGCCCACACAATCCATTGTTCACCAAGCTGCTACTTTCAGAGAACTAGACACAGTCTGATACAGCTGGATTGAGGGTGCTACAAGTCTTGATAGTGACATCAGGGTTCTCTATAAAAAGGATTTTATACTTTAATAGGTGGCTATCAGAAAGCCAGTTAGAGCCTTTAGCTTGTAGCACTTTGGAACCCCTATGGTTAGTCAGGACCTCTAAAGTTCCTCCTATGTTGATCTTAACTGCTTCTTGGACTAAGAGTGTCATAGCCACTATTGGTCATAGATAAAGTGGCCAGGTGGCTGAGGTAAGATCTAACCTCTTTGATAAATATGCCACCAGCTGAGACTGGGGTCCTAATTTTTGGGTAGTGCTACCATGGCTATCCTCTTTCTCTCATGAGCATATAGGAAAAACCTTTTCATAGCATCTAGGAGACACAGTGCTGGAGTCAGAAGCTGAAGAGCCATAAGTTGGTCCACTGAATCCCTTTGCTCTGTGCCCCACAGTAGTGGTCCTACATCACTTTCCTTTTCAGGCTCTCATATAGGGGTTTTGCTAGGAGTCTGTAGTTGGGAATCCAGATTCTACAAAACCCAGGAAGCCCTAGAAACCCCTGTAGCTGTCTTCATATTTCTGGCTCACGCCGCTTCACAATTGTCCTTACTCATTCTAAGGACAGTCCTTTCTTGCCTTTTGATAGGACTAGTCCTAGGTATGCTACTTCCTGTTGCACTAGCTGGGCCTTGGCCCAGAGATTCTGTAGCCTCTCTTTGCCAAGAAGTTTAGAACTTGTACTGTATGAGCAATAGATTGTTCCTGGCTTAGGGCTTATCCAAACATATGGGGGCTATCATGGAAGCTTATTGGCAACACAGTCCTAGAAAGTTGCTGACTGCCCCTGTCCTAATTTCCACTCAAAAGCAAAAAGGAACTGGCTCTCTGGGTCCAGTGCAATGCAGAAAAAGGCATCCTTCAAGTTCAGGATGCTATACTACTGTGTGGAGTTAGGAATTTCCCGTAGGAGTGTAGAGGGATTAAGTACTGCTGGGTGCAGTGGGATCACTGCTTCATTTATTATCCTAAGATCTAAATCAGCTGGTAAGACCTGTTTTTCTTTTTGACTGGTAATGTTGGGGTGTTACAGGGGGAGTTAACAGGGACCAAAAGTCCATGCTAGAGGGATTGATTAATAAGGCCTTGTAATCCTTTGATGATTTCAAGTTTAAAAGGGTACTGCCACTGGCAAGGAAACTGGATGGGGTCATTTAGGAAAATCTTTACAGAGGCTGCATATTTAGCACTGCCAGGGGACTCCCGTGTCCCAGACTTCAGGGTTTATGGCATGTTCCCACTAGTCCTATATGGGGCTTTGCAGCTCCTCTGTGTTAAGGAACATTTAGAAAGCTTTAGTGGGACTAGGATGAGACCCTATGACTATGTAGGTGTGTAGTTTATACAATGCATCTCAGCCTTTAATAGTGGCTGGACATTCAGGGAATACTAGAAAGCTATGTGAAGAGTTAAACTTGTCCCAGAGTCACTTTAAGGGTTCCATAAAGAGTTTATGACAGGTTCTCCTGACACTCCCATGACAGTGCAAGTGCGTGGTGCCAGGGACCTGGGGAAGGAAGAAAGGACAGAGTAGGATTCCCCAGTATCTAAGAGTAAACTTACTGACCTACCCTCCACATCTATGCTCACCTTAGGCTCCAGACCAGTAAGAGCAATCTCCTAATGCAGGGAAGTCCAGGGTGGGCCATTTCAATCTTCAATTAGCAGATGCACACTAGCCTGGGGGAAACTCCCCTCCCAGCTCTTTCCCATATGACAGAGGGCTGTTTGGCTGCAGTGGTAGCATGGCCCATGCGGAGGCCTATTGTGGGTAGACCAATCCCTTGCCCAGTGACCCAGGTGACAGCATGCATGACACTTGGTGCCTTGTCAGGGGTCTTCAAAACTTGGGATGCAATCAATGGGCATTGGTTAACAATGGCAGCCAGTACCCAAGCATGCCTAATATTCTTCCTTCTCTTTCTCCTGATCCTGGGCCCCCACTCATTGTCCCTATTGAAAAGGTTGCATTGGCACTAGTGACCATCTCTTCTAGGGTAAACCCTTCAGGCATTTTCACTAACTTCTTGAGCTTTTCCCAAAGTCTGGTGCAGCCTGTGTGAGAAGTGTGCCCTTGAGTTGGACTTACCCTTCAAATGAGTCTATGTCAACCATGGTGGGATTCCTCAGGGTTTCTTTCATCCACTCTAGGATTATGATGGACTTTCATGAGGCCCTTGCTTAATAGCTGTCACTTCAGTGTAGGTGATGGCCTTTTGCTGCCTTCCCGGACTTTAGTACATTTTTTATTCACACCAGAAAATGTTCCCACACTCACCTGTCATTGGGATCATTATAATCCCAGGTGGGGTCAGTTGGAGGCACAGCTGTTTCTCCTATTGGATACTTATCATTCATCATGTGTAAGCCTTCTGAAAATTTCCTAGCTCCCTTCAGCACTCCTACTTTCTCAAAGTCTGTCCCAGAATGATCTTTACATCCTTCAAAATCAAGTCATTGGCTTGGGTGAGGTGCTGAAAGGTATCTATGTACTGTTCAGGACTGTCTGAAAAACTGCCTAGGTCACTTTTAACCTACCTGAGTTTAATTAGAGTGAAAGTTTTGTGAATTTCCCTGGGATCAAATTCCCCAGCTGCCTCTATTAAGGGTAGAACTTTGATGGGTCCACCTTTTCCCCCAGCTTCTACAGGTTCCGGGACCAAGGGTGGTGAGGCTGGGCTGGGAAGGCTACAGGAGCCTTCAGCTTCAGGGCCCCATAAATGATCCTTTGTACACTTGGAACTTTACTGCTTCTTTACTGCTTCTCAAGAGGAGAAACGCTTAACATAAGGGAACTCCACCCACTTCCCCATCCCTTTGCAGAAATGTTCTAGTTGAATCCGGGTCAGAAGGGAAAGTCTGCCATTCTTTGGATTCCCCATCACCTATAATGTTCTGATGCCAGATGGTGTTGCAGAAATATATTAGCTTCCATTTCTCTAGCATCTGTGGTTAACATATATGCCAATTAGATAGATACAGTATAATGCTAGTCCCTTGGCGACAGATACTTTATTGCCCATCTATAAAACCAAAAATAATAGGAAGATTAGAGAGTCTGGTGCTCCAGGTCATAGTCACAGCTTGTGGTGTTCCTAAGGTGATATGAAACCCCTTAAGGTGGGTCAGAGGACCCAGTCTCTGCTGGAAAACTGGGCACCGACTGTTTCCTAAACAGCAAGCAAGACATATATCCTGGGCTTGGGTGACCTTATAGGTTGCTGGAACATCTCTGGGTCAGATCTAGACCAAAGGACTGGTTACAGTACAGAAAGGTTTCCCTCTGGGAAGAGACTCTTGAATGCCAATCTAGGAAGCAAACAGAATAGGTAGAGAGGAGGGTGTTCCAGGTTTATAACTTAAGTTCTAGCATGCACCACAGCGAAGGTACCAGAAAGCTTGAGGCCTGTAAAAGCACCCCTGTTTGAGGGAAGGGGTCAGGGACCTGTCTCTGCCAGTGAACTGAGCCCTGACCAATTTCTAGACAGCAAGCAAGACATGGCTCACTGGCTTGGGTGACCTCACAGGGGCAATGGAGGGAATTAGTGGCATGAGTAATTTCGCTGAAAGCTCTGAAGTTGGGACCACTGCTTGGAGGGGCCTTACAATTGCCTCCAAAGGTGACCACTGGTATATGAGTAGCCTTTTCCCAACCTTTGAAGGGGATAAGACTTGTGAATTGCTCAGTATACACTCAGCCATTCTAGGGAAATTGGGATCCTTGGCAGGACACATACTGTCACAGTGGAACTGTACCAGGGACGCAAATGTCCCAGAGATCAAAGGCGGGCAGGCAGGCAGTAGTGCTTAACAGCCTGGCAAGACAGCAGGGTCAGCAGTTACTTCAGTGGCCTTGCCTCCAAATTCCTTTAGATCAAACTTAGCAAAAGGGAAAACCAACCAGCAGGAGAAGCAAAACAAGCTAGCAGAAAACCAAGGCAAAACACCAAAAGAGGTGCAAGCTACGTGTTTTTGAACAGGAGAAAACAGTTGAGGGACACCTGGGAAAACCCAAGCCAAAAACCATGGGTATTAGGCTGGGCCAGCCACTAAGTCCCTGCCTCCCACTTGGTTGGTGCACTGGATGCCATCTTGGTGAGTTCAGTAGAAGATCACATGCTCAGTTTCCCTGCAGCAAAGTGGCAGACACTGGGAGGTACCTTCTTGGTGAGGTCAGTGGGAGACTTTGTGTTATGCCAACCTGCAGCAAAATGGTAGATTCAAGATTGAGGGTGGAGAAGGCATAGGATGCCAATATCCTGCAGAGAGACCAACAGATTTATGAGAGCGGCAATTTTCTGGCAGCAACAGAGAGCACAACTCTGGAGAGAAAGCAGGCTTTTGGGACTAGAGTTCCCCCCAATTTAGGCTGCAGGCTTCTGACCGCATCACAAGAAACGAGGCTGAGTGAAACCTGGAGGCAAGGATTACCCAGGAGAGCAGAGAGGCAGACATGCTGTGGGGGAAGGGAAAGGGGCTCCAGCAGCCAAACATTACACATGACTCCAGGGCAAGCTGCCACAGAGTTGGCTCTCAGATGGCAACAGCTTCAAAAGATAGGATTGCATCCAATAAAATACTCAGACAAGTCTTAAAGGTGTATTCCGAAGGTTTTCATCCGAGTCATGGTACCACATGTAAGCTTCCGCCAGTGGTTAATAGTTTGGTTCTTGGCTTTGCATGATGAAAGAATTCATGCTGAAGCTTGTTTTGTGATCCAAGTGGGTTTTTATGAAGGATGGGACAAGGTTCCAGTTTTGCAGTCTTAAAGGGGTCACAAAAGGGCACGAGCAGCCTCATGGAAAAAAAGCACTCATACATGCAGAAGTGGGGGAAATGAGGAGTCCCAGGTATCAATGGGTTGAGGAAGCAAGGGGCAAGAGAGTGTGGAGGCCAGAGAGGGTGGGGGCCAGAGCATAGGGCAAGAGAGAAGACAGTGAGTGTGCCAGAGTGTGCTCCCTGCTTCTACTTGAGCCCATTCCCTGGCTGGGGGAAGGTGTGGTCAAAGGTATTGGTTGACCCCAATGGCTGGGTTGAGCCCACTTTGGTGATATTATGAGCCTGAGCTTAGTTTGGACCACCAGGTATATTTCCCACCTGGCTCGGGGGCTTGAGAATGAGTATGCTCAGCCTGGGGTCTTCATAGGCATCTAATGGTTGCCTGATTTCTTCTCCACCTCCTCTATGGGGCCTTTACAGGTGTGAGAGAGATAACCCCCATCCCTAAATCTAGTTACCCAACAAAGCCATTAGTTAACACTCTACAAGGCATTTTTTAATAGACACAAAATATTGAAAAATAGTCATCCACAAAACTCAAGTGTAGATGTTTTTCTTACACTGACTATATCCCAGACACATTCATTATGCCTATGACTTCCCATATCATGTGCCTGTTGGATATTTTGTAGGTAGGCCTCAATCCTGTAATTTAAAATGATGTATTTTAATTACTGCTCACCAATTTCCTTACAAGTTTATCCCAATAAGTGTATCTAACCAAAATAATTATTTCATCCAGAAAGTAGCTTCTTAGAGATAGCATAAAATTGAGATAATTTTTCATTAAAAAGATAATTATTCACTCTAAAAAAAAGCTTGAACTACATGGGAAAATAATGTCCTAAGGAAGAGAACCCTAAATTTTCCGTTGGACCTAAATTTGCAAGCACTGTTAGTAGCAAATTCATAGCACCAGAGTCCTCTAAGAATTTTAGTTTAATTTCCTTAAAAGTATTATGCATGCCATCCAAAATCTAAAGTTTCTTTTTTCCCATGAGCCTAAGAACTATGAATTAATATTTTAAAACAATTGGAATAAGGTGGAAAAACACAGAAGTTATGAATCTAGGTGATTTTCATACTCCTGTCTATCAGATTATCTTAACTTTTGATTATTGTTTCTTTTCTGTGGATTGCTCTTCATGTATTCCCATTGGTGTTCTCAATTCTAAACTCATAGAAGAAAATGGGAAATCTAACTTGCTAATAAATTCTGTATGCCTGTTCATAGTCGGCAATATTACTAATAATCTGAAAAGGTGTTAACACCTGGATCATTTCCTAGTGAAAACTTACTGTGCTTTCGGAAATAAACTACTCCCTTTAACCTTTTGTTTTCACATGTTAGCAAGGATGAGCTCCTTAGCTGAAACAATATTTACAGGAACAATTGTCTTTCCTTTTCAATATCCTTTGACAGCATAATGTACAAAACCAGAGACAAACATTTTCTTCAATAGTCAAAACTAGACTGAATTTTAATCTTCAATGTTTCTTGAAAATTGCTCTGCTGGAAACATCCAACTAATATTGACTTAGAAAATGTGTTATCGTGTCAGAGACAACCATGCTTGCGTAATTGGGGAAGAATATAAAACCAGGTAGGTTACATGCAGAAAATTCTAATAGAATTAATAGCTCAGACATTAGCTTATAAATGCAGATGGTATGGCCAAAGAAAATAACCACCAGATGACCAAAATAGTTCCACTAAAAGGAAACTGCGTCAAGAAGAGGATGTGAAAGATCCCAGGCAGGCAGGACAGCTGATGGGAGGGAAAGGGCCTGAATAGAAGTGACCATGCCTACCTTCATACCCTGAAGGAATAGACGATACCCTTGGGAAATTTGTGGATGCAACATATACCTTTATTACTATTCTTATTTAGTTCTATTTCATTACTTTAATTTTTAAACTAAGGCAGCGGTTCTCAACATGTAGGTAGCGACCCCGTTGGAAGTCAAAAGGCCCTTTCACCAGGGTCACCGATTCATAACAGTAGCAAAATTACAGTGATGAATAAAAATGAAAATAATTTAATGGCTGGGGGCGTCACCAGAAAATGAGGAACTATATTAAAGGGTCACAGCATTAGGAAGTTTGAGAACCACTGATCTAAGATATTAGAAAACATTTTTGGAATTTGCAGAAAGGGCAGTAAAGTAAGTCAAGAAAAGATGATGAATTCCATTATAAAACCCATATCTGGGGACCAAAACTAAAATGTTGATATATATATATGTATATATATATCTTATATACTGCCGGAGTATGATAAAAAGGAATTAGAAAAAATGGCTTACTATTTTCATCAATTATGAATTAAGTGCATTTAAATAGATTAAATGAAATAAATGTAATCCAGTTATTATAAAAAGGTGACTTATAAGTAGTTACTGAAGTTTGTGAATACCTTACTCACAGAAAAATAGTATAACATAGGAAATTGGTCATCCAGAAAGTAAATAATACTGCATGCAATAATTAGGACTTCCCACTAAAATACAAATAAATAAGGAAATATTTAAATATTTTAGATCATCATTTAAAAAATGTTTATGTCAGACTCTTTTAAGGAGATTATTTATAAAAGCTGTTAAAAACTGTAAATGCTTTGTGCAAAAGGGGAAATAATGCTGGACATGGAAAATAAATAAACAACCCCCGCCCCAGCCACAGCTATTCCTCTTGTTAACGAAATGATTCTTAGTAGTTCATGACCTTTCAATTTCAGGTTTGCACATATACAGACATCCAATAATAATAGCACTGACCACACAGTGTTTTAATTTAACAAAATTTATCTTATTTTCCAAGAAATTTGAAAACGTTAAATAAATTTATCATCCATAAAATTATTATTTAGTTTATCCTCCTATTTGCTACATCAGGTGTTTCCCTCATTTCTCCATCCATTATACATTGCACTGTGTGTGTGTATGTGCACAGAAATTATAATACGTTAGTATGGAGTATGTTTTCCTTAAGTTGAAAATTCTGGGTATTTTCTAAAAATTTATTTACTTAGAATAGTTATTGTGTTAGTCTGGATAGGCCTGGAGACAAATTCATAGACACTCATATGTGAATAAGAAAGAGCTGTATATACAAGTGCAATTGAATATTGAGAAAACATCCCAATTCAGTGCAGATCATGTCCATAAGTCTGATATTAGCCCACATATCTGATACCAATCTGTAAATTCCTCTTCAGTCTCACTGAACACATGCAATGATGCCAAATATGCAGGATGGTCACAGGCCAGTGGGTGGAAAGTCTTGTGGAAAGTCAGAGGCGGTGCAAATGCCTCAGTGCTGGGAGGGGTCACCACATGGCTTCTCCAGCTCCAAGGATCTGGCTGCCATCAGCCTGTCTCCATGTGACTTGTCAACAAGAATGTCTCACAGGGACTGAGCCTGTGTCCTGCCTCCAGTGAGAAATTTATCTCCTTAGCTCCCCAAATGAGATCATCAAGCTGCTACTTGATTGAAAGGCTAAACTCCACAAAACACATGCAATGATCTTGAATGCAGGAGGATCACAGGCCAGTGGATGGAAAGTCTTGTGGATACGATGGCAGTAGAGGCATCTCAGTGCTGGTTGGGTATCCACATGCCTCCTTCAGCTCCAGGGCTCTAGTGTAGCTCCATGTGTCTTCTCAGTAAACATGTCTCACAGAGAGTGAGCCTGTGTCCCACCTCCAATGAGCTATTTATCTCCCTACTTCCTTCAAATGAGATCATCAAGCTGTGACTTGATTGACAGGCTAAACTCTGCCCCTTTACTCTTAACCCTCTCAAATTGACAACAGATTATATAACTACGAGAGACCACCCATATCAATTTGACACTTTCATACAACTCTGTAGACATATACAATTTTCAAACAAGCAATAAGAAAATCATATGTGTACCCAAGAGGATAACGCTAAAATGCTTAGTATTCAATATGTGCCACCCTCATTTAAACATAACATTCTACAAGGGAACAAAACAAAAATATCCAATCCATCCTAACAACTGCAGTTAAGTAACGCTTACACTTTAATCCTAAAAACCTATGAATATATTCCCCCACCTATGAAAGTTTGCAAGCCAGCCACTTCGTGTCTTTATCCTCCCAATTTTGAGGATCCAATTTCTGTACTGCCCACTTACATCAGTGCTCTGAGGAGACAATCATATTGTTTGACGTGAAGATCTGAATTCCAGTCGGAACCTTGTAAAATCCACATTCATAAGCAAAATCAAATCAGAATAGGCCGTCAATAAATACTGCAGCAACATGCAATAGTTCACAGATTCAAAAATCTTCTCTTCATTTTGTAAGGTTCTGGTCAACTCAATGTAGACTGACTCAATTAGCCTCACCAGAGTACCCATTGGTCACTTTGCCTTTTGACCATGGTCTTGTGGTGGTTACAAAATCTGGTATCAATTTGAGGATTAAGAGTGTCGATCTGGGTGGAGTCTAATCTGTCAATCCAGAGATAGCCAATGAGAACTCTGTGTGGGCATGGCCTTTTCCTGAGAATTCTGGGAACTTCTGTATTTTTCTTCCTTGGAGATGAGAGACACTCTTCTCTCTCTACTTACTCCCCGAGAGACACTCTACTGACAAGACAGATGTCACTATGCTGACAGACCCTGTGCCCTGGGAGCTTGAGAAGCCACTTGGAGACCCCTGCCAGCACTGAGATGCTTCTACTACCACTGGATCCAAAAGTCTTTGTACCCACTGGCCTGTGATCATTCTGCATTCATTGTCATTGAATGTATTTTGTGAGTCTGAAGAGGATTTTATAGATTGGTATCAGCCATATGGGCTAATATTGAATTTATGCACTTGATCTGGCCTGGGCTGGGACTTTTCTCAATATTTGATTGCTATTGTATATAAACCTCTTTCTTATATACATATGAATTTCTATGGATTTTGTGTCTCTAGTCTACCCATCAGAAATTCTCAGCAAGTATAGCCCCCTTGTGCTAGGTTATGAACTTCAGAGCAGTTAATTCTCACTCATTTTCTCCACTAGTAACTGTAAACCAGGTCCACGAGTGTCAGTGGCCAGATATTTTTGCTACATTTCTTCCACTTCTATTCAACAAGTAGATCAGGTGGTCGGGCCCCTAGCAACCATTTCAGCCTGACAACAGGATGCCTTTAATATTCAGTCCATGAGAGGAGTTTTCTTCATGGTTCTAGATTTTTTTTCCCAGCTTCAAGCACAAACCACTAGCTCAAAAGTTAAAAATTCAGAGTTCTTTTTTCTTTAATCTCTCAACAGCCCCCAGGCAAGTCTCTTGGAATTCAAATGTCCTGAGTACTCCAAAGGTCTGGGTAGGGATTATCTTTTCAGAGCCTTCTTTGCAGGGGAATCCTAAACCCATTGAAAGATAAAATTTTAATGGCTCAAGGCAAGTGGATTTACAAGCTCACAATTTTCATACTTCCAAATAATCATTTCTATCAATCATTATATCAATGACAATAAGCAGAAGAAATTAGTTTATACAAAGTAGAATCAGATACTAAACTCTGTTCTTAAAAGAGTCAAGTCCAATACTTATCTATCTTATCTTAATTCCTTATCTAAACTATTCTATTGATACAAAAATATGGGATCAGACCTCTGACAGCATTGTCTCAAGCCAGGGCCAGGCCTTCTGTCAGACATTTTGACTTGAGTTAGCTATTTTCTCTAACCAGCATGGTCTCTGAGAAACTCAAGGGGCAATTGCTACTCTTGAGTTCAAAATATACGTTAACAACATTCATTTTTTGCTATTCCACACAGGAGTAGTCAAAGACTACAACCAAACAAAATAACCAAAACTTTAACTTTCTCATATCCTCTCCAGAAAACCCAGTAAACTGCATGAACATATCTGACCTCTTGCTAGCCAAAGAAGAAACACTACCATGAGGCAGAAGTCAAACAAACATCTACTCTCCATCTTTGTGATTTGTTTCTCTAGTATCCCACTCCTGGTACCATAAAGTGCTAGTCTGGGTAGACTAGAGAAGCAAATTCTTAGAAACTGAAATGTGAATAAGAAAGAGCTTTATATGCAAGAACAATTGAATATTGAGAAAACCTACCAGCCCAGTGATCAAGTCCATAAAACCAATATTAGTCCATACATCTGATACCAATCTATAAATTCCTCTTCATACTCATAAAATGCATACAATGATGCTGAATGCAGAAAGATCATAGGCCAGTGGGTGGGAAGTCTTGTAGATCCAGTGGTGAATACATCTTAGCACTGGCAGGAGTCTCCATGTGACTTCTCCATCTCCGAGACTCTGGTTGTCATCAGCCTGTCTCCATTTAGCTTGTCAACAAGAATGATTCACAGGGACTGAGCCTATGTCCTGCCTCCTGTGAACCATTTATCTCCTTAGACCCTCCAAATGAGATCATCAAGCTGCGACCTAATTGACAGGCTACCCCTTCACTCTTTATCCTCTGAATGTGACAACAGATTATATAACTAACATGTTTAGTGAGTCATTTTTTTGAGTTTGTGCTTTCAAACAGAAATAGAAAAATTAATGTACTTTCCTAGTATTTCAGAATGTCCTGTTAATCAGGTAATACAGGCAATAATGATGTTTCTGAAATGTTGTTTCTTATGCTTTTAAATAACACATTGAAATATTAATGTTAGTTGGTATATACCAAACCTTTAAAGTAGTAGGTTATTATATTATTAACTAATATTTAACAAAAACAAGGGCATATTTCAAGTCTATGCATATATTTCAGAGTTTATCATCATCAAAAAATCATAGAAACATTTGTTGAGTAAAACTATCATGATGCAAAGATTTTGTTTCTTGGCATATTCTCCATCTAGTTTACATACTTCTTAAGGCAATACTGTCATCTCCTGTAATGCATCTCCAAAGTATTCTATACCCGAAAGAATTACACCATATCAAAACACCAGTTTTGTTATTTTGAGGGATTCAAATTTTGTTCTATCGAAATGTTTTTGAGTTCAGGAATCCAAAAGCAGTCTGAAGGGGCAGGATCAGGGCCATGGGATGCGTGGATATAATATTCTTATAAGACAGATCTTGCTATCCTTGAAGAATGAACAAATACACTGCTCTGATAGAAAAAATAAATATTCCTCAGAACACCATTCCTGGCTTTAAAAAAGTATTATCACAAAAGCAGTTTTCATTTTTGTGAAAAATGTTGCTAATAAGCCCCCATGATGCTCCTTTTTCCATTTAGAAAATCTATCAAGACTATCTATTAGAAACTCTCAAGTGTGGTCACTGAAACCTTCAGATCTGACCTTTTGCCTTGAATGTAACTGGTCCACCATATCCCTCTGGAGCCACTGACTTGAATTTTTTTGACAGCGCCCTAATAAGACCAAGACAAGTGTATTCATGGGAGAACTTGTGTCCAGCCATTTTGATTGCACGAACATGTTTAAATATAGTCTGTCTAAAACAAACCCGTGCATACTTATCCCCATGGCTTGTGTTTGTGCAGGTCATACTATATATACATATGTCATAGTTTGTATTAGGTGCTAACAAGTTGAGTTTGACTCACAGAGACATGATGTCCAACAGAAAGAAATGCTGCTTTGTCCCCAACATCATCACAGTTAGTACCAGGTTTGAGACCATCAATTTGTCAATAATCTATCTCAGTGAAGGTCTTCCTTTTTTCCCCCTTTGATTGGGAGCTCTTCTAGATATCATAAAATTCCATAGTTCAGTTGCAGTATTTTAAAATTGCTTTCACTGTCAGTTTCAAAACAGTTTCTTTCTTTTCAAATTCCTTGATATCAGCTCTCTATATCCCTCCTTCCCTCCTCCCAGAACCCATATTTTAAATTATTTTGCCACATCTTACACCATTCAATATCTCCATTTGCGTACAATTCTGTCATTTGCTCCCCTTGAGTGGGGTGATATGGTTATCAGAGCTTTCAACTGCACCTGTTCCCCCCCACCCACACCACTGCTGCCTGTTCCCTCAGGGAACCATTACTTCTATTACTGCTTCTGAAGGTACATCTATCTTGGCTTTCATGTATCAAACAATATTAATTATACAAATGAACATACGCAAGTCTAACATGCTTAAAGAGGTAAAACAAATAAAAACCATAAAAGTAAGGGGGAAATAATGAACTGGAGGATAGTTATGTGATTCATCACTGCTATACTGCACCCTAGATTTATCATCCCTTCCATGTGGTCCTTCTGAGAGGAATGCCCAATTAACTTTCAGGTGGGTTTTGGGTATCATATACATTCCCACCTCTCCATGCCATGGCTAAACATCAATTTGGTGGCTTGGTTTTGAACTTCTGATACTTCTTCCTGTCAACACCCCATGATCTCACAAGCTGTGTGCTTCTTCCTGTGGCTTTGTTGCTTCTCTACTAGATGGCTGCTTGTTTTGCTACTAGCATTTAAGATAACAGAAGCTAGATCTTTTAATAGCTGGGCATCATCAGCTTTCTTCACATTTGCTTTTGCACCCATTTTGTCTTCAGCAATAGTGTCAGGAACTTATTATATAATTCCACATTGTTGGAACAAACCAATTTTGCACTGAGGTAAGATTTAAGTAGAGACCCACATTCCATCTGCTTCTTTGTTGCATTTGCATTTATATACATATATAAGCAAACATACCTGTGTTTAAATATTTAAAAAGAGAAAGAGGAAAAGCGAAAGGAACCAATATATAGGTATGCATATATGTGTAACGCAAATATGTAATTATTTAAATATAAGTAAGCATAATTGTATATGTATGTAACTGCAAATGCAGCAAGTTCTTTCATTTTGTGTGTGAATCCTCTACCAAACATGATGAACTTCTCTAGCGATTTGTGTTTTGGGGATAACACATCCCAAACCATACGATACGAAGTTTTGCTATCCTTATTTGTAAGAAGCATTCTGAATCTACTGTATATATGTGAGTATAAGCCAACCCAAATATCAGCCAAGACATTTAATTTTACCACAAAAACTGCATTAAAAATGCATTGAAACTCGACGTATGCATGAGTATATAAGTAATGTATTATTTTTTCTGTTTTTAAATAGCTATTAAACAACTTAAGAAAGTAAATAAAAATTGGTAATCTTCCAGTGTTTACATTGTGAAATAATTTGAAAACAAAGAAACTCTACATGATGAAGTAGTGAAAATGAAGAATTCTCATAATTTTCACTTTCAGTCTTATAAAATATCTTTCATGAGTTATGAAACTCTCTAGCAGTATTTTTACAACTGTATTAAGATGCACAAAAATTTAAGAGAAAAATAAAAAACTAAGTGGTTGAAGAAGAGAAAGGCAAAGCCCCACACCCAGAGATTTATATTGACTTGCAATTTGTATGCCAATTGAAATGTATGGAATGAGCACACATAAAGTCAAAAGAATTGAGGAGACTATTTAAGACTATATTGTAATCAAAAAGCAAAGAAAAACAAAACAATATTTTCCGTGTGCTCCTTGAAAAACAAATGTGTGCCTTTCTTTTAATGTGTTATTATCTCTGGAAAGTTGTTTCCAAAGAAACAAAAGAACCCCTAATTTGAAACACAATGTTCAGCCGTTCAGTATTTTCTATTTTATGCCATGGCTAAAGTAGGGACTTCCCGAGATAAAGCTAGCATCCTCACTCTGAAGAAATGTATTTGTGGTTAAGAGGCACCACGGACTGGGTCCCAACTCATAGCAGCCCTGTGTACGACAGCAGGCAGCATGGTTCAGTTCACTCTCGCCGTTGTCCTCTTTGAACTCATTGTCACAGCCACCACGTCAATCCGTCTTGTGGAGGGGCTTCCAATTTTCATGGGAATGGACCTACTAGCATTTTGTCCATGATACCACTGCTGAAGCTAACCCAAACAACAGAACCAAGACAAGTTAAGATTAGCAAATACAGATAGGTATCTATACATAAAGATATCTGGATCTCTAGAATTAGATCTACAGCTACATTGAATTACATTCTGTATATTAGATTAGCATGGCATGTTGAAACAGATGTCCGTTTAAACTACAAAAGTGCCACTTGTGATTTTTATGTACAGCTCTGTATTACATTGTTTTCTCTAAATCAATGATGTGTTGTGGCTGGCTGAACGCCCAGGTCTCTCGAATAATGATTGACCGGAGACTAGCACAGTTACCAGCTGCTAGTGTCTCAGGTATGAAATCCATGGAAACAAAAATCTACCAGTTTATCTATTTCACTCTGAAAGCATAACAATTCAAGCCACAATATGACACATTCTCTTTAGTAATGGAGTCATGAAAACTGTTTGCAAATAAATTAAACTACATGCGTGTATGTCTCTCTCTCTCTCTCTCTCTCTATATATATATATATATGTATATATATATATACATATATATATATATATTGTCTCCCTCCCTCTATATTCTTAACTTGGCTATATATTTTGGCTACCTAGGGTATATATAGACATCTCTCTCTCTATAGCAAGCAGGTATGAAAACATGACCTCTATCTTTGAGTGAGAAAATGGGAAGCCCTCACATATATTTGTATGCAGGAAGAATTAATTATCACTAGGAACGAACGAACTGTGTCTGACATTGATTTTGTGAAAAAGATTTGAGAGAAAGAAAAACATTTTTTCATATTGAATAATTTTTTGGGTTTCAACAGACCATGTATCTGATCTGCACATGTCTGTTGTCTCTCTGTTACTGAGATAGTTACATAATCTCACATCAACTTGAGGTTATAATGAGTGAAAGCGTGGAATTTAGGCTGTCAATGAGGTCACAGCTTGATTGGAGAGTGACTGAGATAAATGGTTCTCTGGAAGCCAACTTCCCTCTCTCTCTATCTTCACCATCCTGTTGACAAGCCATATGGAGCCCCGCACCAGCATTGGGATGCTTCGCCCCCATTGGATCCACAAGACTTTGCATCCATTGGTCTGTGATCTTGATGAACTTTTTCTTTGATATAAAGCCCTGTCTTACTCATATATGAGTGTCTTTGGATGTGTTTCTCTAGTCAACCCAGTCTAACACAGTTATCTACCACGATGAAGACATATACACATATTTCATTTACTTCACATACACAAAAGTTTGATCCAATGTGATGATACCTTTGTCTTGTGTTTTATCACTACAAATATCAGATATTAAGTTTTACAGTAAGGACAATATCTTCATTCATTCACAATTTATGCAAAGAAAAACAACCAACCTCAAACATTCTCCTCAAAGATGCTGAATATCTGAGCAAAATATTTATTATGTCTGTGGTCTTAAGAATTCATCATCATTATTTTCTCTATTTTCTACATATTCTTGTTGATGAAAATGCCTGCTTCTCCCTAGTTTACCTTTAAGGTCGTGTAATGGAGAACTTGCATTCAATTTTAGTACAATATTCTGCAAACATTAGGTTGTCATTGCTAAAGATACTTCACATGACAAATGGATAAAGAACAGATAAATGAACAGAAATCTATATATGGCAATTAAATAATATTTTTCTACAAAAACCCTTAAAATGTTTCCTAATATTTTATTCTTACTTTATAGTATGACAGAAAATTATACCCTTTTAGGTTATTATTATTATTGTTTTTTTAACAACTAGATTCTACTACTAACACTAATGAGTCCCCTTGGAGGAAGTCTGGGATCGAAACACCTCAGCCAGAAATTCATCTTATAGTAGGTCACGTTATAGCAAGACTTCAGGGCATTTAGATATGAATTTTTTAGCTTATTGTCTCCTTTATTTGCCAAACTGAGCTTTCTCAAGAACACAAAAGTATTTTCCCAAATCCACTGTAATGCTGGTGTTTTTTGAGTGTCGAAGGTTGGCTGAATTTTTGACCTTGAAGAAACAAGTGTCTAAGCACATTTTTTTTCCCCCACTGAAACTTTTCTTTAACTGATCCTTTTCCTGCCTGGTGTGTAGAGCCTGCTGTTATGTTCACTCATTCAAACCATATATTTGGGAACTATTAGAGATATCTGCTTCTCGTCCTCTCTAGAATGTTTTCATCAACTTTACTAATGAAACTCAGAGTTTGTAAATGATGTCTTTGAAAGCTACATTACGTTTCCATTCTGGAACATTAAAAGGAGTGACAAAATCGCAAGACACAGGGGAAGATCATTTGTTTTAGTTTACCCTCAGATTTGACTACATAGATATAAAATGCACAAATACATGATTTTTTCTTTTGAAAAAATATTAAATCACACTGCACATAGCAAACAACACAAAATAGTCAAATTTAAGAATTATTCTTATTGGAATTCTAAAACAATGTGTGTTAGGTGTTCTTGACTTATTTGGATTTTGGATCAACATATTAGCACAATTTCCAAGCAATTGTTTCAAGAAATCTACATATTGTATGTATATTTATGTTTCTGCCTACATACAGCTATTTCAGAACACATGGTAAGCGCTATAAGAGTTTAAATATTTCCAATTCATTTGTGCATTTTGAGGAAATTTTCTCACTGTCATCCTGAATTATCTTATGAATTAACACAACTTGGCAGGTTAAACTGATCAGGGTCCCAGAATTCTGATTAGCATTACAGATGGAAATTGTAAAAGGCAAAGTTACTGTAACAACTCTATGGTTGTTCAGTGCTTAAATTAGAACTTTGAACAAATCAGCTTCTGAGTACTCAATTTAATTCCTCATAGCAATTAATGCAACAAAACATTGACACCTATGCCTCATATTTAATACACTACACATGGGTTACCAGACAAAATGAAAGTAGCTTGAAGTGAGCAATATATATATGGCCTTGGAATTTGAAATAGGGTTTAGTAGCGTTTATTTTATAATATTCAGGTGATTGTAATGTTTAAGGGAAATCATTTGACCTCAGTATTCTCTCTGGTTGATATAGTGCATAATGAGTAAAACAAGGACATTTCCATTCTAAGGCAAGAAAACCCCTCTCCATTCCAATCCTCTATTTTTTCCTCTTAATAATTACAAGAATTCTTGTGGCAAGATATGCTTTCCAGCACACAGAGGCTAAATAACTGTAATTATTCATTGTAGACATCTTTTATTGCTATAAAACAATGCTTACCATTATTCAAACAAATATCATTATTGATTTGTTTATATATTTTAAACTAAATCATACAGTTCAAAATAAATATTAGTATACCCATTGCTGTTGGGTAATTTCCAACTCATCGCGACCCACACTGTGAATCTTGATAATGCAGACTGCCACATCTTTCTCTCACCAAGTGGCTGTGAGTTGGAACTGTCAACCTTCTGGTTGGCAGCCACGCACTGAACCACGGCACTGTCAGGAATCCTTTTATTACATATCGCCATAAAATAATACAGTTGACTCTGGATCATACCTCGATTGAGTTAAATTATAGTGTGACACTAGTCATGTCTTCCCGAGCACTGCAGTTGCATAGTGCAGTAAAAAAAATCATCTCCTATCGGTCTTTATGTTTAGTGCAATACAATAATTCTTGAGTAACACCAGGGGGGCATATAAAATCTGGTGATTCCAGAAATGCTCCCAAAAAGCAGAGAAAAGACATGACATTACAAGTAACATTGAATTGCTTGAAGTGTTTGCTACATTGAGGTGTGTAGCCATGACGGCCAGTCATTTCAAGATAAATGAATCACGCCTAACAACCATTGTAACAAAAGAAAAGGAAATTCGCCAAGTTATCACTCTAGCTATGCCAACTCAACCACACAACACACGACACAGAGTCAAATCCAAATCATAGCAACCTTGTATTAGGTTTGCAAGACTGTAAATCACTGGGGGGCAGCCAGCCTCATGTTCCTCTAGCAGTGCAGCTGGTGGGTTTGAATGGCTAATCTCACAGTGACCATCCCACATTCAACCACTCACTACCAGCAGGGCTGCTCAAGTTTTGACTTGAGCTTTTTGGAAAAAATATATATATTTAATTTTATATTGAAACTTTAACTTTTATGGAGGTGTAGTTCACAATATATGTCGTAAAAATGTGCTATTTAACTGCTTGTTATAGGTAAGGCAGCTTATTCAAGAGAAGGCTATTTTTTGAGGAGTCAAAGGTTTATATGTGCATTTTGTGAATGTACGGGGAGTCTGTTTTCCCATTCCTCATGTTTTAAAGGTCAAGTGCTTTCATTTTTATCCAATTATTATGCCTACAATGTTTATATTAAAGCATACTCTATTTGAAGAAAAATGAACTGTAAGGGGAATACTACTATTCTGTGGCACACGGGGTTTATGCTTAGCACACAAACCCGTTGATTGATGGCTGTAAGACAGTGAATGGCATTGGAGAAGAGAGTCCTGACGATCCGCTTCAAGAAAGATTACAGCCAAGACAACCCCAGAGAGAAACTTTCATCTATAACGCATGGGATTTCTGTGAGTGATAATAGACTTAATACACAATGGTTATGACTTGATTTCAGGCTTAGCTTCTGTTTATAACAATGTGCATTCATTAAGGGCTCTTCATAAAATTTCGGATTTGTTAGACATAGTTAATATTTATATTTCTTTGGCATTGACTTGGTATTCAGGTTGATCATTTTTCTATTTTAATATATATATATACGTTGTATAAAGAATTAATCATTGAATACTAGATGTGATAGTTACATAATCTGTTGTCAATTTGAGACGTAAGAGCGAAGGGGTGGAGTTTAGCCTCTCAATCAGATTTCAACTTGATGACCTAATTTGAAGGCACTAAGGAGGTAAATATCTCACTGAAGGTGGGACAGAGGCTCACTCCCTGTGAGACATTCCTGAGGACAAGATACATGGAGCTATGTTAGAGTCCTGGAGCTAAGGTTGCCTTGTGGAGACCCCTGCACTGAGGTGCCTCTACCACCACTGGATTCACAAGACTTTCCACTCACTCGTCTGTGATCTTCCTGTATTCGGCTTCATTGCATGTGTTTTTTTTTAGTCTGAAGCAGAATTTATAGATTGGTATGGGGCATATGGTCTAATATGGGACTCATGTACTTGATCTAGACTGGGCTGGGATATTTTTCTCAATATTTAACTGATCTTGTATATAAAGCTCTTTCTTATACATGTATGAGTGTCTATTAATTTGTTTCTCTAGTTGACTCAAACTAACACACTATATGAGTGGTTTTATTTTTAAATAGTGATGTTTTGATTCTGATTAAAGATTTTCTATAAGAGTTTGAGCAGTTAAAATTAGTATAGGCATTCATTTGCTATAAACAGAAGATAAATGTTTGCTTCTCAACAGGTAAAGAAAAATATGCTTTGAAATCAGTGCCTTTTTATTCCTCGTTTCTAAAATAGTTAAAAAACTAAACAAAACATTTTAGAAGCTCTTACAAATATGATTTCAATCCATAGTTCCATTAGATCCAGCATAATTATACAATTTCTCTCATCATCATTTTCAATACATTTTCTTTTTTCTTGAACTCTTTGATATCAGCTCTTCTTTATCCTTTCCCCCACCCTACCACCCATTAACCTTTAATATATTATATAAATAATTATTATTCATTATTATTTTGCCACATATTATGCCATCCAATGTATCCATTCACCTACAATACTGCTGTTCATTCCCCTCGAGTGGGATTATACAGTCATCATTGCTATCATTTGCCTCCTTCACTCAATCCCCTACTCTCTTCCCACACCATCAGGGAATTGTTACTCCCATTACTGTTCCTGAGGGGTTTATCTGTCTTGGATTTTAGGTACTGAAAGATATTGATTGTACAAGTGTACATACGCAGGTCTAGTAAGATTAGTGAGGCAAAACTAAGTTTGCAGTTGTAGGGCAAGGAGACATTAAAGAACTAGAGGATAGTCATGTGTGTCACTAGTGTTGCACCACACCCTGTGTATATATCATCCCTTCCGCATGTCTCTTCTGAGAGGGACTGTCCAATTATCTCATAGGTGGGTTTTGCCCATGCTACTTCAAATCAATTTGATTGCTTGCTTTTGAACTTCTGCTGCCAGTTCCCGTCGACAGCTCATGATCACACAGGCTAGTGTGCTTCTTCCATGTGAGGTTTTTAGTTTACCTGCTAGAGGAGCACGTGTTTAATTTCAAGCGTTTAAGACCCTAGGCACTATAACTTTTAATAGGTGGGCACCACTAGCTTTCTTCTTCACATGTGCGTCTGCACCCATTTGGTATTCAGTGATTGTGTCAGGAGGGCGAATAACTTACCTTGTCACAATATTAGAACAAATCATTCCTATACTGAGGTAAGCTTTAAGTATAAGCCCAGAGTCCTTCTGATTCCTTATTATATATTTGTGTGTATATACATATACCTAAAATAGGCCCATCTTTATATATTTACATATATAAAAATCTATTTTTATACATATGGATAGTTTTTACTTCCTAGTTCTTTACTCTATTTTCTTTTTATGTCCTCCTGCCACTGTCAAGTTTACCCATAGTTTGTCTCTCGGAAACTCCTCTCAGATAAGTTACTGTCAAACATCACCAGAAACGCTACCCTCTTCTTGGCATTTATTTTAGGTCTCTTGCTATCCCCGTGTCCTTGACATTGAAATTTGTGTCCTTTTGAAGTCTATTCAGTAGCAGTGCAACCTTCTGGTGCAATGCAACTTTAAACCAAAGTTATTCCTCAGGTTTCCAAAAAGCAAGTGTTTAAACTGGTCTCCGGGGTCAGTGAATGGCTGCAGGCAAGTTCTTTCACTAATAAATGCGCCTTTGTCTCTTTAGGGAATTTGGGGGAAGGAGGTGGAGGAGTCCAGTTAAATCCAAGACAGAGAGGTCAGCAGCCCAGAAACTGAGAGTACTGTGTTTTGGAATTCAAAAGACACAATCTTGATACATTTTGTCAATTGACACAGGACAATCACCCAGGCTTATTATAAAGAATATTTAAGAAAACAGAAAACTTCATAAATGAAAAAAGGTCAGGAAAACTGTTGAAGACTTGCTTCTCCATCACAACAATGCACCAGCTTATTCCTCAAGAGCATCAACAGCTGCACGATGGGAATGAGTTTGGCAAACCTTTGTCCATTTACCTATGCCCTTGATCTTCACATTTCAGATTTCTATCTTTCTCCACAACTCAAAGATCATTTAAAAGGAAAAATATTTTAATCCCTTAGAGATGCCAAACTTACTGTTTTAGAGTGATGTAAATCAAAGGGCACAGAGCTCTTCAGGAAAGGTATGGGAAAACATCATTTAGAAGCGTATAGACCTAGATAAAGGATATTTTGAGAAACAATAGCTTCACATTTTAATATTTTGTTTAATAAGGTTTATGATAATATTTGTAGTAATAATTTTAAGCTAACCCTGATATGGAGCACCACAACTTGTTTATCATTTTGTCATACTGTGGTTGCCTGTGTGTTGCTATGAAGCTGGAAGTTCTGTCCCTGGTATATCGAGTGCAAGCAGGTTTACCTGAAGTGAACAGGTGTCAGTGGAGCTCCTAGATCAGCGGTTCTCAACCTGTGGGTTACAACCCCTTTGGGCGGGGGGGCGTTGAATGACCCTTTCACAGGTGTCGCCTGATTCATACCAGTAACAAAATTACAGTGATGAAATGCCAACAAAAATAATTTTATGTTTGGAGGAGTCACCACAACATGAGGAAGTGTCGCTGCATTAGGAAGGTTGAGAACTACTGTTCTGGATTGAGAACAGACAATAAAGAAGGAATTGACTGCCCACTTCAGAGGAAGTAGCAGCTGAAATTATATGCCTAGCTTTCAAACATTGTCACACACGAAAGCCTCATGAATAGGAGTAGAACATTATTAGTGATAGGGCCATAACATGGGCCCCTCTAATCTGAGGAGACTTGAAATGTGACTTGAGGAGTAGCTGATTTCTCAAATAGAATTGACCCTGCTAACATGAATGGAGTACAGCCTGTGGGAATGGAGTTTGGGTGTTCTTCAATTGCTGATGGGGCAAAATTCTAGGTAAGAAGAAATAGCTGAAACATCTGCTAATGATCAGTCATTGGAATAGGTGAAGGCTGGATCTAGGAAAATTAGAAGTCATCAAAAATGAAATGGAATGAAAAAGATCAGTGAAGTAAAATGGACTGGAATGACCATTTGAATCAGAAAAATCATATGATTTATAATGTCAGAAATGACACAATCAAGAGGAAAAGCATTGCATTCATTGCCAAAAAGACATTTCAAGGTCAGTCTTGAAGTATAATTCTATCTGTGGATTATATCTACCACCTTCAAAGATATTTTATCAATACAACTGTTATTCACATTTATGCACACATCACCAAGGATTGTGATGAAGGAATATCAATGTCTTTACTCTGAAATTGATAATTGGAAATTAGAATGCAAAACATGGAACCAAAGAGGAACAGTTGTTCAAAAATATGAATAAAAGAAGATTGGATGATAGAATTTTGCATGACCAACAATTTGTTCACAGTGAATACCTTTTAAAATAATACAAATGGAATGCATGAGATGGAATAAAGAGAAATCAATATCAGCCAACACCACTGTGCAACAGAACAGCAATTTCTCCTGTGCAGCAGAACATCAATTGTGCAACAGAACATCAATTGCTCCTCTACATGTTTAGGTTAAATCTAAAGAAAATTAAAACAAGTTGACAAGAGCCAAAATTGAGATTATCCCACCCAAATTTCAAGAACATCTCAAGAACAGATTTGTCACACTTAGCAGTAAATACAGAATACCTGATGAGCTGTGGGAGGATATCAACAAAACCATACACGAAGAAAGCAAGAGGTCAGTAAGAAGACAGAAGAGAACAACATGAAACTTACTCTTAATCCAAGTAAATAAAAGAAATGGAAGAAATGAGGAAATCACAGAACTGAATAGAAACATTCAAAGGGCAACTCAGGAGGACAAAGTAAAATATTACAATGGAAAGTCTAAGACTTATAGTTAGAAAATCAGACAGGACAAGCATGCTCAGTATGTCTTTAACTGAAATTACTCAAGAAAAAATTCAAGACTTGAGTTGCAATACCTTAAGATTATGAGCAAAATATTGAATCATCCTGCAAGCATCAAAACAACATGAATACACAAGGTCACTCTACCAAAAAGAACTAGTCAACACTCTACCATTTCAGGAAATAATGGTGCAAAAATGAATGGTGCTGAAGGAAGAAGTTTCAGATGCATTGAAGATATTAGTCAAAAACAAGTCTCCAGGAATTGATGGGATGCCAAATAGCTGATGAAGCACTGAAAACCCTTAGTCCTCTATGCCAGGAAATTTGAATGACAGCTACATGGACAATTGACTAGAAGAGATCCAAATTTGTACCAATTCCAAAGAATAGTGACCTAACAAAAATTCAAATTATAAAATGATATCATTGGTATCACATAAAGGTAGATTCTTCCTAAAGGTTATCTAACAATTTTTGTAGCAGTCCATTGACAGAGAGCTGTCGGGGTTCAGGCGGGATCCAGAAGAGAACATGGAACAAAGAATGCCATTGGTGATGTCTGATGGATCTGGGCTGACAAAAGAGAATACCAGAACAATATTACTTGTCTTTTATTGACTATGCCAAGGAATCAAATGCTGTGGGTCATAATAACCCTTGAAAATAAGATTGATTTCAGAACACTTCATTGTGCTTATATGGAATTAGTACACAGATCAAAAAGCAATTTTGAGAATAGAACAAGAGATGATCAAGTTTGAAATTAGGGAAGATGTGCATCCAGGTCTTAATCTGAGCTCATACTTATTCAATCTCCAAGCAGAGCAGATAATCAGAGAAACTGGACTCTATGAAGAATATTATTTGGCATCAGGATTGGAGGAAGGCTTATTAGCAAACTGAAATATGCATATGACAGAACCTTGCTTTCTGAAAACGAGGAGTAATTGCTGATAACAATCAAGTATTGCTGCCTTCAGTTTGGTTTACAACTCAATGGAAATAAGATGAAATTTCTCACAACTGGACCAATATGTAACATCAAGATAAAGGAAACAAAGAATAAAGTTGTCAAAGAATTTGTCTCACTTGCATACACAATCAATGCTCATGGAAGCAGCAGTCAAGAGTTCAAAAAAACAGTTGAATTAAGTAAGTTGGCTGCACAAGACCTCTCTAGAGCAGCGTTTCTCAACCTGTGGGTCACGACCCCTTTGGGGGGTCGAATGACCCTTTCACAGGGGTCGCCTAATTCATACTAGTAGCAAAGTTACAGTTATGAAGTAGTAACGAAAATAATGTTATGCTTTGGGGTCCCCACAATATGAGGAACTGTATTAAGGGCTATGTTATTAAGAAGGTTGAGAACCACTGTTTTGGAGTATTGAAATACAAGGGTGTTACTTTGAGGACTAAAATGTGCCTGCTCAAACCCATAGTATTTTCCATTACCTTATATAAATGTGAACGTTGGACATTGAATAAGGAATACTGAAAAGTATAGATATAATTAAATTGTGGTGATGGAGAAGAATATTGAAAGTACCATGGACTACTAATAGGACAAATATATCTATGTTGGAAGAAGTAAGGCCAGAATGCTCATTAGAGGCAAGAATGGCAGGACTTTGTCCTGCATACTTTGGACCTATTTCTTGTCAGGAAAAACCAGTTCCTGGAGAAGGTCCTTATGTTAGGTAAAGTAGAGGGCAGGGAGAAAGAGGAAGGCCCTCGATGTGATAGATGGATTCCATGGCTGCACCAATGAGCTCAAACACAGAGACAATTGTGAGGCTGGCCCAGGACCCCAGAGTGTTTTCTTCGGTTGTACATAATGGTGTCATGGGTTGGCTCCACCTCAAGAGCACCTAACACCAGCACCAACATATATGGCAATCCTACTCAAGTCCATTCCTTTCCGTGCAGGTAGAACAGCAGTAGTTGCCTTTCAATGCACAGCACATAACTAGATCTCCTGAATTCCCTATGTTGTCAGAATACTACAATCAGATATTGGAAGGATATCATTGGTATTATGCACCATTATAAATTATAATAGAAATCCAAGATTCATCTTTCTTTCACCATTTGAAAATCAAAAACCAGTAATAATAATTTTACACAAAGCAAATACAGAGATTAATGACTTATTATAAATCATACATCACCAGGCAGAACAATAAGTAAATGGTAGCAACCTATGAATTTTGAATCGCAATTAGAGAAAGGTCATTGTCTGTATTTTGCACAGAAGACTTCTCTGTGTTTCTTTAGATTATTTTTCAATCAAGCATGCAACTCTCAACAGACTGTCATTGAGGCTATGCTGACTCACAGCGGACCGACAGACACAGTTCGGTCTGGTGCCCTAGCTCTGATTATTGCTGTGTTTGAGTCCATTACAGGCAGTGTCAACCTTGAGAGGCTTCCTCATTCTCAGCGGCCCTCTACCTGACAAAGTATGGTGTCCTTTTCCAGGTACTGATCTCTTTGGATTACATGTCCAATATACATGGGAAGGCTTACCATGCTTGTTGCTAAGAAACATTCTTCCAGTACTTCCAAGAAAAATGTCTTCATTCTTCTGGAAGACTATGGTACAATCTGTATTCTTTGTTAAGACTATAACTCAGTGGAATCAATTCTTTTCCAGTCTCCCCTATTAATTGTCCAGTTTTCACATGCATACGAGGCAGCATTAGGAAATACTCTGACTTAAATGAGGCATGGTTATCCCTCAGGTCAGTGTGAATTGCTATATCATGTTATATTGCTATCATGGCAATTAATATTTCAAGTATTTATTTTTAGCTGAACTGTCATGATGTGCATTTTACACTAAGAAAATCAAGAAATAACATTTGATGATGGAATGGAAATATATACAAATACTCTTCATTATAAAAGAATGACTAACAGGGCACAGAAGAAAATGCTTTCAAGATAATTTAATTATTATAGAAAAAGAAGCAATCAACGTCATAATAGTTCATGTAAAACTACAGCATTTTGTGCTGCATATTGAATGAGAAATTTTCATAGAAAATAATTCATAGAAATCATGCCTAAATCAACCTGTTTGTAATATTCACAGTATTTATACCAAATGTAAAATAATAAATGCTTTTGTAAATAATGGCAGTAAGTTAACTGGCATCTAATCATAGGACCCATTTTAGAGTTAGAGACAATGAAAAGGATTTCACAAACTTTTGAGAAAGACACTGAAAGACTAGAAACTTGTCTATTTCATAAGGTTTACCTTCAGATCCTCTCAATAAGTGAGAACAAATGGAAATTTATTATAATACATTCAAATAATAATATTTATAGTTATATACACTTATGAAGGTGAATCATATAAATTTATACAATGAACTATATGTATGGGCATATATGATATGCCTGGATCTCTGCATTATTATATAATTTTATGGATTTAATTAATAAGTATTTTCTCTAACATATTAGCTTAATTTTCAAGTGTGATAACACAATGTTTACAATCTTGAGACAACAAATTAATTAAATACAGACTTGGGAATGTAAAAGCAGACTCTATCAAAGTGATTTTTTTAAAAGTGATTTCTTGACCTGAAGTATATATTTTTGATTTCACTTAAAATGGAAATACATAGTAAATTTACAGGTTCTATGAGAACAAAAATGAATGGTTTTACAATACTTAGTTATAAAATATTTTTCTTTATGCATCCTTCTACATTATGAAGTACCCTCATTTGATTATTCCAATTAGATTTTACTTTTTATCTGATTACTAATTTATTTTCCCTTCCCAATATTCTTTGTTCAATTGTATTAATTTTAGGCTTCATTTCATTAATGGCCTTATTTTTCCTTTAGTACTTAAGTTAAACTGCTTGTACTAGGCTTCAATATTCATATACCTATTTCAGTCATTTTCACTGTCCTTAGACAATTTAATTTTGATTAGGTAAATATAGGATCAAAATAAAAATATACTAAATAGTCTGAAAAGTGTACCATTTTATATTAATTGTAATATCTTATGATTTGTTTAAAATAGATTATTAAAATGTTGTGAATGCTTAGAATTCTTATAGATATATAAGAATTTATGTAATCATTTTAAATTACTAGACATATTTTATGTGCTCATTGCATATTTTGTATTACTGAACTATTTTCTTAAAATATATTTCAGACTAAGTACAGAAAGTACTCACCTATTCAATAGAAGAAAATATTTATTTTATTTGCAATTATTATGGTTATGAACATCATTATCACCATAATAACTACCATCATCCTATCACAAGACATTTGATTCATGTTTAAGAGTTGATTTTAGCAAGCCAGGCTGTTGCTGTTGCTATTGTTAGTTATTGTCAAATGATTTTCAAATCACAAAAACACCACTTGTTACAGTTTAGGAAGGATCCAAGGATTTTCCTGACATATTTTCATGAGAGCACGTCTCCAGCCTTGGTTCCGTTTGGTAGTGCACATCATCAGACAGGTTCCAACCATCAACTTTTACTTTACCAGCTGAGTCCACATTGTTTACTCCATGTGGGAACCTGTTACCGTTGTTAGGTGCTGTTGAGCTGGTTACCGATCATAGTGAGCTGGTATTCAGAGGAAGGAAATGCTGCTCACTACTATGCTGGAATCAAAATTGTGGTTATGTTTGAACACATTTTTGAATTACTGTGTCCATTCATCTAGTTGTTGATCTTATATTTTTTTACCTGACATTTTGTCAAGAATTGTATCCTTTTCCAAGGATTGGTTTCTCCTGATAAAATGTCTAAAGTACTTGAGAAGACGTCTTGACCCTCTTTTTCCTAAAGAGTATCATGGCTCTATTTCCAAGACAGACGTGTTTGTTTTGCTGGCAGTCTACAGTATTTTCATTATTCATCACCAATACCATAAAACCAATTCTTCTTTGATCTCCCTGATTTAATGTTCAGCTTTCGCATGCAGATGAGGTGTGTAGCAGACGTGCTCCCTTCAGTACATAGTTTGAATTTCTGGGAGCTCCCTGTTAATGTACAATTGCAAATATATATATATATATATATATATATATATATATATATATATATATATATATATATATATATATATATATATCTTCCACTCTTCCACAAAATTTACTTTCATGTGATACTAATGATATTCTTTGATAATATCCACATTGGGTTTAGTCACCTTGCTTTGGAATAAGTGTAAATGTGGATTTCTTCTAGTCATTTAACCAAGTACCTGTCTTCCATTGTTTTTTACCATAGACCAGTGTTTTCTTTCTTTCTTTTGCAAATCACTTATTAGGGGCTCATGCAACTTTTATCACAATCCATATATACATCAATTGTGTAAAGCACATTTGTACATTCTTTGCCCTCATCATTCTCAAAACATTTGCTCTCCACTTAGGCCCCTGGCATCAGCTCCTCATTTTTCCCCTCCCTCCCTACTCCCCACTCCCTCATGAACCCTTGATAATTTATAAATTATTTTGTCATATCTGCCCTGTCCGACGTCCCCCTTCACCCACTTTTCTGTTGTACGTCCCCCAGGGAAGAGGTCACATGTAGATCCTTGTAATCATTTCCCCCTTTCCAACCCACTCTCCCGTTACCCTCCCAGTATCGCCTCTCATACCACTGGTGCTGAAGGGATCATCTTCCCTGTATTCCCTGTGTTTCCAGTTCCTATCTGAACCAGTGTACATCCTCTGTAGACTAGTATTTTCATTGCTTCATCAGATTACTGAAACATTTCAACTGGTATTCAGTCAATTCCTGGAGACTCCTTGAAAGCCTGCCTTCAATGCAACTTGGATTTCTTGTTTCAGAACCAATGGTTCTTGATCTTCTGTTACCTCTTCAAATAGTTGACTATATCCTAGTACTTTAGTACAATTCTTCTGTGTATTTCTTCCAGAGTCCTTTGATACTTAGGACTATGTTCATTATTTGCCCTGTAGGATATAATTACATTGCATAGACAGGCTTGGATGTTTTCTTTAAGTCTTTTGATTTGAGATATGCTAAGCATGTTCTTCCTTTTTGTTCTTTTTCCAGGTCTTTGCACATTTAATTATAATACTTTATCATTTCCAACCGCACTTGGAAAATTTATCTTCAGCTCTTTTTTTCCCCATCATGTCTTCCATTTATTCATAAGCAAGTTTTAGTTTCTAGGACACCTAATTGGATCTTTTGTTTCCTTATTGTCTTCCCAATAATCTTTTGTTTTTGCTTTCTTTTATGTATTTTGCGTTTGATATTATAGCTCATCATGTCATCTGTCAATATATCAAATGACACTTTGTGCAATGTACTGGAGCTGTTATTTAATGTTCTCTAAATTCAGATTGATATACTCAACATTGTATTTTGGTTCTTATAGACTTGTTTTCATTTTCTTCAATAGTAACTCAAATTTTCATATTAATAATTAATGGTCTGTTCTACAGTTATCCCTGGTCTCATTCTGGCTGCTGATATTGAAGTTTTCCATAGCATCTTCCCACAGATATAGACTGTTTTGATACTTACATATTACAACTTGGGATATTCATGCTTACATTTTGTGTTTATGTTGTTGGAAAAGATGTATTTGAAATAAAGGCATCATTATCCTCATAGAATTCTATGATATGACACCACCTTCAGATTCAATTTTATTACTGTTGTTAGGTGACATTGACCCGATGGGGAACAGAATTAATACTCCTAAATAATGGCTCCCATTTTATGCAGATATCCATGTTTTCTAAATTTTACCTATTACATTTGTCCTTTCAAGAAAATGAGTAAGATCGCTTATTTCAAAAAGATTATTCATGTCTGATTGTAGTTATATAATCTCATGTCAATTTGAGATTTAAGAATAAAGGGGTGGAGTTCAGCCTGTCAATCAGGTTGCAGCTTGATGACCTCTATGGAGGTGCTAAGGAGATAAATAGCTCGCTGGAGGTGGGCCACATGCTTACTTCTTGGGAGACATTCCTGATGACAAGACACATGGAGCTATACTTGAGTGCTGGAGCTAGAGGAGCCACATGGAGACCCAGGCCAGCCCTGAAATGCTTCTACTTCCACTGGGCTCACAAGACTTCCCACCTACTGGCCTGTGATCTTCCTGCATTCAGGTCATTGCATGTGTTTCATGAGTCTGAAGAGGACTTTATAGATTGGTATCAGACATATGGACTTATGACTTATCAGACCTCTGACTTATGGCCTTGATCTGGACTAAGCTGAGTTGTTTTCTCAATTTTCAATTGCTCTTGTATATAAAACTTTTCTTATACACATATGAGTTTCCCTAGATCTGTTTCTCTAGTCTCCCCAGACTAACACAGATGGTCAATGTTTTTGTTACTAAACTCTGAATCCTTATCTAATTATGGATGCCCTTCCCAATTTGATTTAAGGAGCACCTTTAACTTGGTAGGGTTAAATAAATAAATAAAGCATGTCTAACCCAATAGGATTTCTGTAAAATTATAGTTGTCTTCTTTTTGTGATTTATAAACATTTATTGGCAAAAAAATCAAATTTTAGATTGTGAGAAAAAACAATGTTGAAACTAAAGAGTACCTTCTATGACTCTTCACTCTACCTTTGACTTTTCCTTAAGCTTTAAATTTGACAATTATTCCCTCATCTTTACCCCTGTAGCCCTATTTGTTACATGATCAATCATAGAATTTTCTTTATGGTATATACACTCTGATCCTTACATCAACAACTTCTTCAAATATCTTATTTTATTCCTTATTACTATAATAAGTCTTGTTACCGCTAACAATTTATTTCTATTATTTATTGGATGAGAAGGTGTAGGCATTATATCATTCATATTAATAGGCTGATGATATGGATGTTCAGACGCTAATACTGCAGCCCTGCAAGCCATTATTTATAATCGTGTAGGTGATATCGGCTTAGTATTAGCTATAGCTTGGCTTTTTAAATATTCAAATTCGCTAGATCTACAGCAAATTTTTAAAATCAATTTCAACAACAACCTAGCTCTTTACAGCCTACTTCTTGCAGCAATAGGAAAGTCAGCCCAATTTGGTCTTCACCCATGACTTCCCTCAGCAATAGAAGGCCCAACCCCAGTCTCAGTACCGCTGAAGGTTTTCGGCATGCTCACAATGAAGGTTACAGCTCTGAAACGGATATTTTATAGATTCCAGAACACTGTATGTGAACTAGGAAAACTGACTCATTGGCTGGTGCAAAGCACGTCAAAGTTTCCCTCTCAGTGACCTCACCAAGGATGAAAATAGTGAATAAAAGTCTCTTACTCGTCCCCCACTTCACACGTTTCTGAAGTAAAGCTTCTTAGCATTATATTGAGAATGTTTTGAATGGCAAAGTCTTTATTTCTGTAAATAACACAATTTGAAAATTAAACATTTTCACTGATTGCTGGAGGCTGTTTTGTTATCTATCATAACTGGGACAGGATATAAGCTCGGAGAGAGTATGTTCATGGCACAACCTCTGACATCTGGTTTCTTCCAATGGCTTTAGTGAGTCACATATAGAGAGTTTATGACCCATGTGATGTGTTTATGAACGTTAAAATGCGGAATAAGCCTGATGTGGTTTTTATAGACCTAGGCAAGTTAAGTTCAATGAGGACTTGATTTATGTATCTACAAATCTTTATACTTACAGAACGACTTTGAAACATAGATATGGCCAAACAGTGTCCTGATAAAATTACAGAAAAAATATTCTCTACATAGATAATTTAATCAGACATTATAAATTACATATAATAACTATTATTTTGGCTGCTTTATAATAATAAGTATTATTTCAGCTGATTTGATAACTTATGAACTGGTAGATGAAAATGAATCTATTCTTCCAGATAATTGGAGTATAATTATTACCTACATGTGGAGGAGACTGCTTTTCCAAAGGTTATGTCCATTTATTATGGTAAAATTTAGACAGTGGAGCATCTATTAAAAGAAAAAAAAGAACATAGTTTGAACGCTCATCTCAAATGTTCAAAAGAAAAGAGAGAAAAGGCCATTGGAAAGCCTAGCGACAACCCTTAGTTACCCGGCCATGAGCTTTCCTCAGGCTCATCCCTCATCCTGATTCTTCGCAAGCATAGGTCTATCTCATTTCTACACTTCCAAAGTGTCTTTAAAGTATCTATCTCAGATTCCCTCATTTGAGCTAACATCATATGGCTACACAGTCTCACAGCATCCAAGACAAGGTTTTTAAAATGATATACTCCAATTTTGTTAAGTTTTGAATCACAAATGTTTACTGAGGGATCCAGCCCCACATCTGGATGGGTCATAAGGGAAAGTTGTGTACTTGAAGGGAAGAAATGAAGCAACAAAGTTTGGGGGTACTCAACTCCATAGCGTCAGGATCCAGGACTAGGAAGGAGAGAGTGAATGCATTCTGACATCAACTTATACAGTCTCAGGCAAGCCAGCACCCCCTAATTACAGGTTCTCACATATGTAACAAGGTGGGCAGTACCTTAACCTTAAAGGTTCCTGAGGGGGAGGAGTAAGCGAACTCGAGTGCTGGGGGCAGGACAGGGGGCATGAGTGTGCCTTGAGCAGGGATATCAGTGGCAACGAGCCTGTTCCTGTAGGTAAAACCGCCAGCCAAATAGCGATCAGCCACGTATTTGTAAAAGGTAACTTCAAGGTAGCACTACTATGGTAGGTTATTGTGGGTAATAATCTGAATTATGTGAATGTGATTGGGACTCATCTTTAACTCACCAGTGCCAAGACCTCCCTCCACCCAGAACCCTGACCTCCCAGGATTCTTAAATACGAGAATAAAGAATTTGTTCAAATCCACTCTCTTCCACCATTTATAAACAACCTACTTTATTATAACTAGTGATTGAACTAACTGCTATTCCCAAAAAGCATTTTGATAAATACATGACTACCTAAACATACACACACAATGTATTTTAAAAGCATGATGTGTGTGTGTGAGGGACATTTCTAATATTGGAATAAAGTGAAAAAAGTCAAGTGTAAAATATCATGCTCTCTTTTGATAAAGTTAAATATATTGTTTCCTAAACAAATTCTTCCTAAAATTTAAGGCATTGGCAGGTGGAAATAAGTGACTGATAGACATACTTGAGGGAGAAATCATGTAATGTTTACATGGCTTACTCTGTTGTGTAAACTATAGTACATTTTAGAATGACCTGTTGTACTAGAAAGTAGTTAGAAACTACAATACAGCTGTGTTTGTCTGGGTTGTCAAGATAAATAAAACCAATGACACATATATGTATAAGATAGAACGTTATATCAATATTGAATTTTTATCCAGAAAGCATCCAAGCCCAGTCCAGTTCAAGTCTATGAGGCCTGTGCAAGCCAGATCCCTCTTCAGACCCACACAGTTGAGGACCATTGAGGCAGAAAGATAAAGCTGGATTCAGGAAAATCACAGGCCCATGGGTGCAGTCACTTGTGAAGAGTCATGTGAACATTCATGAGCATCCAAGCTCAGTGGAAATGGGGGAGGATACTCACAGCTCAGAGGTTGCCTCTTAGGATCAGGTGCTCACAAGGGCCTGCACTTGAGCAAACAGAGTCCCAGCAAGGATCAGGGTGAAGTGGGATAAGTGGGAGAAGTTCTAGTGTCGTTCTTATATCTAAGTCACTTACCCAAGGAGGCATCATCAGGCTGTGATCTGATTGACAGGTTGCATTCCACACCAACCCTTTCACACAGGTGCCAGTTGACGTAAAGTCTAATGGCCACAAGAGGTAAGCTCCAAACTTTGCTACAAATAAAAATATTAATTATGGAGAGTGACAACATAGTAAAAGTTTCTCTGAAACATGCAAAAATTGAGACCAAAAATAAAATCTGAAATTAAAATTCCATCCAAATACTGTGAGCACATTGAATTTACCTTTCAACACTCTATTAACTATTTGCTTGGGGTTGATTTGTCTTAAGAAAAGGGGAAAACTCAACAACCCATTTTGTGCCAAAATTAATTCTAACAGTAATACATTTTGTGCTTCACTGACTTTCAATTTATTACCAGTGGAGCTTGGTTGATTGTTTTGATCTTCGGTTTATTGGCAATGAAGTAGGATTTACTGTGCCACAGCCTTTCAGTAACATAAATGTTACTTTATTGAGCTGGGGCCTCATTGTAACACACTACAAGAAAATAATTCAATTGCCTGTCTTTGCTTAACTCATAATGCTTTCGAGGATATTAGAATGTTTAATGTCAAACTTGTCGACTTGTGTATATATTTTTGTAATTTCAACTCTTAGAAGGTAAAATGTGTCAGTCTAAGGAACTACCATTGCAATTTAATTACACTGACACCAGATGGCAGTGACTCAGTTATAAACTCTTCTTTATTTTCTCTGATAGTTAAAAATACATTTAGTTTTATCCATAAAGCATAACATATCTTTGAATAACAGTGAATAGTACAATTTAATCTATTCATTCAAAGCTTATTTTAAATACATTTCTAAAATACAGATAGATCCTCTAATCAATATTTTTAGTAAGACATTGTCATTTTTTAGTTTAATTTCTTTCTCTATTTGAAATTCTACTTTCTTCATAAAAGAAAATGGCATTTTTTTTCAATTTTTACTCGTTTAAATTTTTGCTTTATTTTCAATAAATTCAATCTTTTCTTCAATACCAACGTTTTAACAATGCATGAAGATACATATTTTGCACTTTTTTTCTTTAAAATTTGCAATTCACTTCAAATTTTGGAATTTTGTTTTTTATTTCTGTGAAGTGGATGAATATTTAAAGAGTATATCAGTTTTTCATTCACCAATTTATACGCATTTTTAGTCAGATCATTGATTGCAATCCCCACAGTGTAACATCGTCCCTCTTGTGCTTACATTCCTCCTTCTTTTCCATCCTTTCTGAACTTTGTCATTGGACGAGTGCTATACTTTTTATCTCAATTAGTTGGGTATTCTATGGTGTTCATGACTCCTTAGTGTTATTGTTTGCTTAAGGATCTTTTTTTGTTACCTTATAGATCTTTCTATTTTGGGGAGTAAAAACTGCATTATGGATGGGAGTGAATTTCCAAACCTGAAGGATAACTAAAGGCTGTAGTCTTAGGGAATCTACCAATCTCTGTCTGGGTCATGGATATTGATGCTCCCGTGGTCTATGGGCCTAATTGGACTCATAGTGTCCTTGTGACTTAGTTATTCTAAAGTCTTTCCTCTGCACAGGGTGAAAGAATAGTTTCCCTAAATTTGGTCATTCAAGATCTCTTAAGAGCCCAATTACTACTCATTAAAGTCAAATGTAGAACATTATATTTGTGGATGATGCTATTTGACCTTGGCCCAGGTCCCCAGAGACCTTCTGTCTGAGTCCATAGGCCCAATGGTGCTTTCCATCAAGGTGGAGGATTCTGTCTAACTAATTCTTACAACTTTGTACCCAGTAAGGTCCACAACATTGATGGATATTTGTTCAGCAAAGTACATATTTAGGTACAAGCATCCTTTGGGAAACTCATAAATATTTATGAGTATGCCCCCATCCTCTCTCTTCATGCTTAACCAATCTAGGTCTATATATACATCTACTCAGAGATCACCATTATTGTATGATTGTGTATTTAACAGTATTTAATCCCACATATGCAATTTGTGTGCTGAGGAAATAATCCAAGACACCAGAGTATAGGAGAAAAATGTGTCATCAGGATTGGAGAAAGGTTCGTTAAAAACCTACAATATGCAAATGACATAATCTTCCCTTTTTAAATCAAAGGAGATTTTCCAGAGACAAGTCTCTGGGAAATAAGTGCTTACTGATGATAGCAAAATAGTACAGTCTTCAGCAATCCTGTTGGGAAAGATGCATAAGTAAATGTGGTAAAGAATGCTGAGCGTACCCGGTTATTAAAAGATATAGCATCTGGAGTCTTAAAAGCTTGTTGTTAAACAAGAGGCCATTTAGCAGGGAAGCAACAAAACCCACAAGAAGAAGCACACCACCCTGTGTGATCATGAGTTATCCACAAGCTGAGGTATCAGAAGTTCAATAACAAGCAGCCAAATCGATGTGAAGGGTTGTAGATATAGTGGAGAACCCAAATCTACCTGTAAGACAATTGGATAGTCCCTTTCAGAAGGGCCCCGTGGAAGGAATGAAATATCAGAGTGCGGTACAGCACTGAAGAGCCACATACCTCCCCTTTAGTTCTTTAATATTTCCTCTCCTTACTAGTATGGCTTTTATTTGTTTTATCTCACTGAGCTTGTTAGATTTGTGTATGTTCCTTTGTATATTTAAGGTCATTCAGTACATGACATCCAAGATAGATAATCCTTCAGAAACATTAATAGGAATAATGGCTCCCTGGGGGTATGAGAAAAGAGGGACGGGTGAAGAGGGGAATAGGGTATTTATAGCATTGGTGATTGTAGAACCCCACTAGATGGGATCAAAGCACAGAAGTGCATTGGTGATTGTAGAACCCCACTAGATGGGATCAAAGCACAGAAGTGCATGTGAATGGGAGTTTGGGATTTTGAATGGTATGGCAAGAAACTGACAAACTATTTTTTGGAAAATAATAATAGCAAGGTTCCTGGGTGGGGAATGTCAGGTGGGGGGATAAAGGGGAGCTGATATTGAGTTAAAGAACAAATCAAATGTTTCAAAACTGATTTTGGGAACAATTGTACAATACTCCTTGATGTATTTGAACTATGGATTGTTATGTTATATATTAGAACTCACTACAAAATTATTTTTTAAAAAGAGTACCAACTGTATCCTGTGACCATTGTAAAAATCTGCTAATCTCTTCCAGTAATCATAGTAAAAATCTGCTTCTGAAACATAGTTTAGGGTATATCATTTGCTTGATTTTCACTGGATCTTTGAAGCAGTCTGGAGATAGCAAACCCTACTGTTTTCTCTGTCTCACATTTCATAATAAAGTTCAGTTTCTAAAAATAAGAAGAAAAGTACAGTCAATATGGACTACAGTTCAAAATAAAGAAAAAAAATTCTCACAACTACATCAATAAATAGCATTATTATAAATGGATGAAAGATGGAGGATGTCAAAGATTTCATTTTACCTGTGTCTCCAATCAATCTCCATGGTAGCAGCAGTCAGTAAATCAAATAATGTGTTTAATTTTTGCAAATCTGCAGCACAAGACCTTTTTAAAGTGCTAAAGATGTCACTTTGAGGAATTAGGTGCATCTGACCAAGCCATGGTATTTTCAACCACCTCATATGCATATGAAAGCTGGACAACAAACGAAGAAGACTGCAGAGGACTGATATCTTAGAATGATGACAATGGGCTTGTAGAATATTGAAAGTATCATGATGTACCAAAAGAATAAACACTTCTGTCTTGGAGGAAGTGAAACCAGAAAATTTCTTAGATATGGGGATGGACTTGCATACTTTAGATATGTGATCAGCAGAGACCAGCCCTTAAAAAAAAGGAATCATGCTTGGTCAAGTAGACAGCACAAAAACAGAAAATTCTCAAAGACTAGATTGACATAGTGGGTGCGAGAATGGGCTTAAATATGACAATTGTGAGAATGGTGCACGACTGGCAAGGTGTTGTTTTTTGTAGGAAGGGTCACTGTGAAAAGTTTTATGTCAACTTGGGTGGAAGCAAGAAAAAACATCAAATCTCTGGGGACACTTCAATAAAAGAATGGTGAAATCATTGATGCTTTATGAAAAAGGTTGGTGATCATGGCTCAGTGAAATCAGCAGTTTACAAATGGATAGCTAATTTTCAGAAGTTTTGAGACAATGTTGAAGATGAAGCCCACAGCAGCATACTATCCACATTAATTTTTGAGGAAACACTCTTGCTTTGCCTTAATTGATGAAGACTTAAAATGATTAACAGCAAAACTAATAGTCAACACCCAAACCATTGGTTCAGCTTATACACCTCTGACTAAAAATTTAAAAGAGACTAAGTGGTAAAATTCACTTCACATTTCAGTCTAGTACAAAACACACACACAAATTATTTCTGCTGTCCCCTCTATTGTCTTATTCATGTTGCAAAAGTCTAACCATTTTTAGGTACTAGCTCAATATCTTTTTCTGTAAAACATCTCTTGTAGTTGCAAATGAATCTGTCTACTTTGTTATTGCTGAAGTTTATTCCTGCTCATAGAAGCCTCTGTGTTTCTCTTTGCACATTCTTGTCGGGTGCTGCTGAGTGGACTGTGATTCATAGTTACAGTATTTTACAGGGTAAAGCTGCCTCACAAGTGTCCCTAGGTTGAATTCTTTACATGGCGAGATAGCAGAGTCTTTTCTCCCATAGATCCACTAATTGGGTGGGATTTCTGACCTTGCAGTCATAAGCAATGTTACTAGGCCATGTGTCACATAAACTATTGCCGTTGAGTTGATTTTAATTTATAATTACCCAATAGATCTTCCAGACTGGGAATCTTTCTGGAAGCAGACCAGCACATTGTTCTCTTGTGGAGTAACTGGTCCATTTGAACCAGTTACATTTTGATTAGCAGCCAAGTGCTTAACCATTGTCGCCACCTGGGCTTCTTGTTATTCTAAGCCAAAATATAGCCAGAAGGGAGAAGAAAGGAAGCAAAACCCACTGCTTTACAGTCAAATCTGACTCACAGAAAACTGTATAGGAGTTGTGTGACTGTAAATATTTTAGAGTCAACAGCTTCTTCTTTTTTTTTTTTGTTAGTGGAACAACAGGCGGCTTTGAATCATAGGCCATGTGTTTAATCCTCCAACAATCATCTGATATTGCCACCAGAGCTCTGCCCGTGAGCACATGATCTGGTGATTGACTCTTAAAAACTCTGTGGAGCCTACTTTTACTCTCATATAAATTGGTAACAAGGAATCAAAATGAAAGCTGTTTTGCTGTGTATCTTTTTTCATAATTGAAGCTGAAGCACAAAGCCACACCCCTCAGTGATGTCCGACAATAACCTTGTGAAAAGTTTAACAACTACAGGTGCTGCGGGAATCTGGGTTTCTTTCATCCTTACTTTAAACCTTAAGGCAAAAGCCCGTAGAAGCTTTATATCAACATGTTCATCCTAGAACATATTTTAGGGAACCTTTTGAATAAATGGACAAATATTTTTTTGGAATCATAATATATGCCGTTGAGAACTCTAGTGAGTCCCCCTGTGCCAGTAATATGCAGAGGGTACAAGTTTGAGTGGCATGTTTTGTTTTAGGGGTTCTCACTTTGTGTTAAGAGATCATAAATGTTGCACACTCTCTAACTGAAGCTTCACAGTGAGGCATTGGCACTATAAAAATGCAGTGGCTTTGGAGGGTGGTAAGAATATTATTACAGTTAGTGTAGCTATCTGGATAATGAGTTAAGTAGAAAGGAAAATCCATATTTAATTAAAACTAAAATTGCAAGCCATATTATGTGTAAGAAAGGAATGATATACATGCGTGGTGTTCATTTAGCACTTAATGAGAACATCTGGTCATATTTCTAGATTTTAAATTCAGACTGCAGTCTAGAGAAAGGCCTTCTTTCCCACGGGCTACAATAGAAAGTCAAAGCTTAAATGATCTAATGAGTAGATTTATGCAATGCAATTGTGGTGTCTCTAAACCTTAACATAAAATTATACTGCAAAGGATGAAAGGTGTTCAAAGAAGACAGGAACCAATATTTACCTGGTAATCAAAGGCTGTGCTGAAAGAGCAATGAATGCATAATACAGACGAGCCCATACTCGATCACTTCTTTGGGTCGGTCATCTTGCAGAAAGAAATAGAAAATTTAAAAGTGTCTCATGACAGCACCAAGGCAAAACCAACTCATGCCTTTACCATCCAAGTGGATTTTAATAACTTAAAACTTATCAGGTCACTGAGTTTCTGTGCAAAAATACGAGCATGTCTTCCCCAGAAGGACCTTAAGCAAATGCTCCGAATTATCAAAAATATATGTTGAAATTGCATATCTGATCATCAGTGTTGACTCATAGTTAAAACAAAAATAGTGATATATATTTTAAGTTCTAGAAGATTAAACTGTTTTAAATTATTTACTCAAGAAGCACACTAAATTAGAAAATTGAATTTTATATCAATTCATGTTTATTCTTACATTGGCAATGATGCTGATAGGGTATGCTGACTGTAAAGTGACTCACAAGTGCTTTGGTAAATAGTGCTGTTAATGTAGAGCAATTTTCAATGAAATATTCTTTTAAATGGCCTCATTTTTCCTTTATTAAGGACAGCTGGGAATTAAACCAGGGTCTCTTAAATGGAAGGAGAAAATTCTAAGAAAAAACCCAACAATGTCTCAAGTATATAATAAATTAATAGTACATAGAAACGGTTGGGCAGGAATTTCATGGACATAGTGAACTTTATTTATAATGTCATGGCGGTTGCTGGAGCTACAGAGCAAAGAAAGAAATTCAGCATCTAGGAGGAAAGGAGAGGAAGTAGGGATGTGCCATGATGAAGCATTTCTGAAAAAGAGAATTTCCTTGGAAGTCTTTCCAGTGGGTTCCTGTAGCTAAACAGGTAGATTCTTAGGTCAAGCACTATATTTTATTTCACAGAGAAAATGAAAATGTCTTGTATTTCTGTGTTTTACTTTTAGGTTAAATTTCTGTTTTCAGTAAAATCCTAGGAATTCAGGAATAGAGATTTATGTGAACTTTTGTCCAAAGACAAGCATTGTTTTCTTCTTTTGAAATCCAACTTTAGTCATAGCAGTGAATAAAATGTTTAGAAGGAATACACATTTATTAAAGAAGATTTTTAATGAAATCTATTTCCTTATTTAGAAGAAATCGTTGTCTATCAGTTTGTTGTACTGTGGTGATCTGTGTGTTGTTATGATGCTGAAGGCTATGTCACTGGTATTTCAAATACCAGCACAGTCCCCCAAAGTGAGTAGGTTTCAGGGGAGCTTAAGAGATAGAACAGACAACTGAAGACTTGGATTCTCACTTTGGCGGGAGGAGTCACTGAAAGCCTTGGAAACATTGCCATAGACTGAGGGTCTACTGATGGATGATAGTGCTATACTGTAGAAGAGAGTGCCAGAGAACAGACTCCTCAGGTCAGAGGACACTCAAAACATGCCTGAGGAGGAGCTGATTTCTCTGAGTGTAACATTCCTTGGTGAGGAAAGTCAGGTGGTTTGTGAGAGGAGGCTTCAGGATCTTCATTTCATGATGGGGCACTACTCAAATGAAGGAAAAAGAGCCCACCAAATCTGCTAATTATTGGAACTTGGAAAATGTGAAGTATGAATTTAGGAAAATTGGAAGTCATCAAAAGTGAAAATGAAGGCAGGTAAAAATTATCCTGGGCATTTGTCAGTTGAAATGGACTGATATCAACCATTGAGGTATGGGACAGCATTTGTTGTCAAAAGAACATTACAAAACCAGTCATGGACTACAATGCTCTCTGTGATATAGTTACATTTATCCACCTTCAAGGAAAGCCAACAAATACAAATACCATGCAAATTTATTCATCAACCACGAATGCTAGTGGTGAAGAAATTGAAGACTCCTATCAAAGACTTCAGTCTGAAGTTAATCACACATGTGATCAAGATGCATTGTTAATTATTGGCATTTAGAAAGCAAAAGCTGAGAACACAGAAGAAATAACAGTAGTTGGAAATAGTTGGTAAAAGAGACAAAGCTGGAGATTTCGTGATAAGATTGTGCAAAGCCAATGATTTATTTAAAGAAATTATATTTTTTCAACAACACAAATTTGGACTATAAAATTAATTTCTCAAGATGGAATCCATAGGAATTGAATTGACTACATATGTGGGGAGACATGATGCAAAAGCTCAATATCAGCATGTATAACCAAACCAGGGGGGACTTAGAAGAAACTATCAATTGCTCATTTGCAAGTTCAGAATAAAGATGAAGAAAATTAAAACAATTTCAGGACAGCTAAAGTACGACATGGAGTCTATCCCATCTGGAATTTAAGATCATCCCAAGAAAAAAGTTGCTGCATTGAACACTAATGACAGAATATCTGATGAATGCAGGATGTTATCAAGAATATTATACATGAATAAAGTAAAATATCATTAAAAAGAAAGACAAGATCGAAGTGGATGTCAGAGGAGATTCTGAAATATGCTCTTAATAGTGGGGTAGGTTAAGCAAATGGGAAAAAGAATGAAATCAAAGAGCCGAATAACAAATTTCAAAGGCAGCTCAAGAACAAAAGGTTAAATATCATAATGAAATATGCAATGACAGAATTAGAAACTCAAAAGGGAAGAACATTTTCAATATATCTTAAACAAAAGAACTCCAGACAAAAAAATCAAAACTTGAGTTGCAATACTGAAAGATTCTATGGGCAAAATATTGAAAGATGTAGGAAGCAACAAAAGACGATGGAAAGAATACACAGTGTACCCAAAAGAACTGGTTCCACCATTTCAAAAAGGAGCATATGAGCAAAAATCAGTGATGCTGAAGGAAGATGTTCAAACTGCACTGAAACCATTAGCCAAAAACAAGGCTTTAGGAATTGATGGAAGACCAAATGAAGTGTTTCCGCAGCTGATGAAGCACTGGAAGCACACTCTCATAGACCAAGAAATTTGGACGTCAGCCAATTGTTCAACTTTTTGGAAGAGATCCAAATTGTACCCAGGCTAAATAAAGGCGACCTAACAGAATGCTCAAAATAAAGAACAATCTCATTTATATATCACATGCAAGTAAAATTATACTGAAAATCACCCACCAATAGTTATAGTAGTTAATTGACAGGGAGCTGCCAGAGGTTCAGGTCATGTCCAAAAGAGGACACGAAACAAGTGATATCATTACTGATGTCAGATGGATCCTGAAAGAAAGTGGAGGATACAAGAAATAGGTTTTCTTGTGTTGTATTGACTATACCAAAGCATTCCACTGTGTGGACCATAGTAAGCCACGGGTAAGCTTGACAATGATGGGGTTCCAGAACACTTCATTGTGCACTTGCACAGCTTGTATGTGGACGAGGAGGCAGCTGTGGGAACAGGATAAAGGAATGCTGCACTGTTTAAACCAGGAAAGATGTCAGACAGGTTGTGTCGTCTCACCGTTCGTATTCAATCTCATCATTCTTATTCAATCTGTGTACTGTTCTAACCATCAAACGAGCTGAATTATTTGAAAAAGACAGTGGTATCGAATTTGGAGGAAGGCTCGTTAAGCATCAGCAGTATGCAGATGGCACACCTGGCTTGCCGAAGGTGAGGGGGACTGGAGGTATTTGCTGATGAAGATCAAAGATAGCAGCCTTTGGCATTGATTATGACTCAGCATAAAAAAGACCCAAATACCCACAGCTGGACCTATAGGTCACATCATGATAAATAGAGAAAGTATTGAAGTTGCAAGGAGTTTGTCTTGCTTGGATCCACATTTAATGCTATGGAAGCATCAGTCAAAAATTCAAAAGACACAGTGCAGTGGGTACATCTGCTGGGTGAAATCCCTTTCGAGTACTGAAGCATAGGGCTGTTACTTTCAGAACAAGTGTAAGCCTCACCCAAGCGATGGTGCTTTCCATGGCCTCATATGAATGTACAAGTTTGACATTGAATAAAGCAGACCAACGATGAGTCGATGCTATTGGATTGCGCCTGGGAGGAATATTGAAAGCACTGTGGCTGCTAAAAGTACAAGCTAATCTGTCCTGGAAGAAGTAGAGTCACGGCGCTTCTTGGCGGTAAAGACGATTAGACTTTTCCTTCCTGCTTCAGACATTTCGTGGAGAAAGGCCAGTTCCTGGAGAAGGACATCCTTTTTGGAAGCATAGAGGGGCAGCGAAGGCAAGCAAGGCCGTCAAGAAGATGGACTCTCCCCTGGGCTGGAACCTGGTTTCGAGTATGGGAGAAATTGTGGTAGTGGCCGGGTCCCGGGTGGTGTTTTCTTCTGTTGTGCGTACGGTTGCTCTGGGTTGGCACCAACTCGATAATGAAACCTAACATTATTTTCTTTAAGATTTCAGGAAGTGGAAATCAAATATTTTTCAATTCCTTTGTTAGGCTTCTGGTGGTGGAGTTTGTGGTTCAAACCCTAACTAAAACTCTCCCACTCTGCCTTACTGTGGTAGTCAGAGTTCTAGAAAAGTATATGTAGCGAGAGACAAAGAAAGAGAGAGATTTACTTCAAGGAATTGGTTAATGTGAAATTGGAGGGCAAGTCCAAAATCTGTAGGTCGTTGGAAAGTGTAGCGTATCATCAGGCTTTCTTTCTGTCTCAAGGTCTGCAGGTCAGCTTAAGCTGCAGGCTCTAATCCTGCACCTTCCCAATACCCATCACATATAGGCATATATGCATGCACGTGTGTGTTATGTAATCCTGCACCTTCCCAATACCCATCACATATAGGCATATATGCATGCACGTGTGTGTTATGTAATCCTGCACCTTCCCAATACCCATCACATATAGGCATATATGCATACACATGTGTGTATTATATAATCCTGCATCTTCCCAATACTCATCATATAGAGGTATATACATATACATGTGTGTGTATTATATAATTCTGCACCTTCCCAATACTCATCATATATAGGTGTATATGTATACATGTGTGTGTATTATATAATTCTGCACCTTCACAATACCTGTCATATATGTGTATATGTGTGTGTATTATATAATTTTGCACCTTCCCAATACCCATCTTATATAGGTATATATATATATATATATGTATATATACACATGTGTGTATTATACGATTCTGTACCTTCCCAATACCTATCATATATAGGTATATATGTATACATGTGTGTATTATATAAGTCTGCATTCTGCGCACACACACATGCACATATATAAATATATCCACAAAAGACTAAATAATTGTCTGATGGTTAATGATTAAGAATCCTCCACAACCTTCTGAGGCAGGGAGACACAAAAGTGTATCCAGTGTAGGAGCTCTGGCATTAAAGAAACAACAATAAATGTACAAGTTAGGCCATTTCTTATCTATTTAATTATTTAGGCTTAAAGAATTTACTAAATCATCTATGTGACCCAAAATAAAAGATCAGTACCAGGCTCTTACCAGTAGCCTTTGAGGCAAATGTAATTGTGTAAATTCAGCTTGTTGTACAGAATCCAATTCACTTGTATGGCAATGATGTCATAAAGGAGAAAAATATGAAAACAAAGATAAAACACTGTTAAATGAGAACAGCGTATGTTGCTATGGAAATAGTAAGAAATATGTTACCCTATAGAAGATTATTAAGATCCAAAGTGAAGGGAGACTGAATATCAACCATTAGCTTGTCCTAAAAGTACAGTGATATTTTCTAATTCAGAAGATGATATCAACCTAAATGTCTGTGATCAACAGTATACTGACAGCATAGATCAATATTTTATTTCTACCAGCCCTACATAATGGACTCCAGGCCAAGAGACCTCAATTTTCTGAGTTATCTGGGTGGGCAGATCTGTTTTCGTGGCTAGTTGCCATCATGGGGATTCTGATACATGGTACTGTCTGTACAAAGCAGGAGTGCTCCATAGAGTTTTCAAAGCTGTGATATGTTGAAGCAAATTACCGGTCTGCTGGCTGTTTTTGAACAGCCAAAATTTGAGGAGTAGTTATGTCAATCATTATGGTATATTTGCCATTATCTCCAATATCACATTCCAAATGTTTCAATTCTTTTAAAATCTTCCTCATTCTTCGTACACAGCCATCACATGCTTTTAAGGTGATTGAAACTACCAGGGTATGTTATGCTATGTTTTCTAGAGAAGCAAAACTGTTGACACTTACATATGATACATAAAGAGAGAAGTCTATATCAAGGAAAATGGCTCACACCATTTGTAGAAGAAAGTAAGTGCAGTTTGGTTGTTAGAGACAATACTAAGGGCTTTGTCTAACTTGTGTGGCTGCTTGGACTTAGGGAGCCTACAAACCTGAAAAGTAGATGGCAGGAAATTAGGATATCAGAGGCCAGTGAATGTAGAGGTGGATTCATATATCAAAGGTTAGAGCAGGTCATGGATAGCTTCCAGGTTCAGTAGGCAATATTGTGGGGGCACTGGCACAAATCCTACCCCAAAAGACCAGACACAGGATCCAAATCAGCAAGAAGAAGAGAGAGATCCAGTTAGATCCAGTTATTAAGTCTATATAAAACTGATACTCACATTTATGGAGTTAATGCCTACCTACAGCGACCCTGAGGACAGGGAGGGTGGAGCAGCTCCCGTGAATCGCCACGACGGTGACTCTTTAATGAGTGGAGTGAGGACACAGTTCAATCTCTGGCAATGTCTGAGCAACTCCCTCGGACTCCATGCACTGTGTTGGCCTTTAAGATAAAATGAAGAACATAACTTTCTATGGCAGGGTTAAAGCTCATAGATTCCCAGCTGACCTGAAAGCTTCTAACACCTTTCACCCTTGAAATCATGGTATGTGATATTTATCTATGTAATAAGACTTTTTCTGATTGACCGAGTATCTGCCTATATTATTTAAAGTGTCTTCTTTCTATTGATATAGATACTTAGGTTACAAATCTATATTAAAATCATACCATTAAGTACAGCATTCAGCATTATAGGTCTTTTCATATGTAGAATGTACAAAATGAAATACTCTGTTTAACAAATGCACTTAAAATTATTACTTGATTTCCAAATCTACTGGTATTTATTTGCAATGGGGGAAATGCATATTGTACATTTAATTGTCCTTCCTTTTAGAACCAAGAGTGATGTGTGGGGTATGTAGTTAGTGTGGCTCTATGTGTATGTGGGGCCTGGCGTGTGTGCACAAGGTGTACATGTGGGCTTGTGGTGTGTGGCATTTGGTGCGTGTGTGCCTGTGAAAGATAAAAATAAGGCTGTGTGTGTGAGGGGCTTAGTGTGCTATCTCTATATTTTTAGTGATGACTTTTGGCAGTTTTTAATTGCAGGACTCACAGGAGGAAGAGCATGTATGAACCAGTGTCTACATGGATATTAATAGGTTTTCCAGGTACTTGCAAAATGTCCATCTGTCACATTGGCACCGAGAAGCAGTTTGAGGGCCTTTTCTTTTCCAGTCTTCCTTTATTGTTCAGATCTTTTTGAAATTAGACTAGATCAGGGGAAATGATGTTGAGATAGTGCAGTAAATCAAATAGTCTTTACAAAACCAGAAACCCAAATAAATCCACGAGAGACTGCTTTTCTGTATTCCTGCATACAAGTAAGGAATGTATCTAAATTGTCTTTCTGATGGCATTCTTTTATCGGTGTTTTACATTCATTGAACATTCCTTCGTTTGACTCAATGTGTAGAGTTTTCATTGTGTAACATATAGTACATTCTCTTACTTCATAAACTATCTTTACCATGCCACTTAATTAAATAATTATTTTGATCTCAAAATGATTTTCCATGCAGGATTACGTTTCCCCATTTATCTCAAATAAACTGTATATTTTTGAGATCATATTAAATATATATAACATATTTTGCTTACCAAGGAACATAAGTGGCAAAGTGGATAATGCATTCAGCTGCTATTCACAAAGTCAGCAGTTCGAAACCATCCCTGCTCCATGGAAGATAGATGAGGCTTTCTGCTCCCGTAAAGAGTTATAGCAGTGATAACCACGGAGAAGTTCCACGCTGTCCTATAGCATCGCTGTTTGTCAGAGTTGACTCAGTGACAAAGGTTTTGTTTTTCATATCTGGCCTACAAACTCAATGTTGGGAATAAATAAAGTCATCAATAAATAATCACTGATTTTAATCATACATTTTTATCATTATTTTTTCAATATATGTATGAGGCCCACCTTTATCTTACATGAATAGAAATGTGAGCCTCATAAAAATCAAAAGCAAAACCTGGAGATAGTGGCCTGGGTGTTATCTTCTTATCAAAAGGACATCCTTTTCTTCAGAAAGAGCCGTGAATTGCACATACATCTTGTTCAATAAAAGTCTAGAAAAGGGAAAAAAGGAGTATCCATCAAATACACAGAATGTTTGTAGCATAAATCCAAGACCTATAAGTAGAAAGACAATAGTAAAAATGAGAGAATTATTAAAGACATAAAGAATAATGCATAAGTAGGACATAAATTATAATAAGCAATAGGGTGGAAGAGATACTATTTAAATTCTAGGTTAGATAATTTTATTACAAAGAGTTTAAAAATGCCTTTTATTCATTTATAAATTCATCTGTTTGGATAGCATCTAAACTGTGTGCAAACATAAATCAATTTCGCCTTGCATCTTTCATTATGCTAAGATGTAGCACGCTTGTACCTGGTATCGCAGCTGGTCTTGCTGCGCCACAGGGTCGCTCTTTAAAAGCTTTCAGTTGTACTTGTATCCAACTCAAGCAGAAGATGCTATTTGACCCCAAACTACTACAAATATTTCTCTTAACTCCGTAATGAGGTAATGCGCTATTTTTTCTACATATAGGCTCCATAGCAGCTGAGAATACTAGAATCGCATTCTTTTTTTTTAATTTTAACAATTTATTAGGGGCTCATACAATTCTTATCACAGTTCATACATATACATACATCAATTGTATAAAGCACATCTGTACAGTCTTTGCCCTAATCATTTTTTTCTCCTCTTTTCTTTTTTTACATTTTATTAGGGACTCATACAACTCTTATCACCATCCATACATATACATACATCAATTGTATAAAGCACATCCATACATTCCCTGCCCCAATCATTCTCAAGGCATTTGCTCTCCACTTAAGCCCCTTGCATCAGGTCTTCTTTTTTTTCCCCTCCCTCCCTTTTCCCCCCTCCCTCATGTGCCCTTGGTAATTTATACCTTGTTATTTTGTCATATCTTGCCCTATCCGGAGTCTCCTAGAATCGCATTCTTAAAAGCAGACTTTCCAAGTATGAATACATTGCCCTAGAAAGAGAAATAGAAGAGGAAGATTGGAACGTGCTTCCTCTTTCCCAGCCCATATGTAATTGACCTGGTGTAGGAGGCCAGGTGTTGCTGTTGGGTAAGTGGATGGACTTCAAATCTCCAGATGTCTGAATCAAAACCATCGGCTCCTCTGCGGGAGAATGAGGACACTGGCTGTTCTCCTAAAGATTTACAAGGCCTGAGAAATCCGATGTGGAGTTGCTTTCAGTTGGAATTGACTCAATGGCTGTGGGTTTGGGTATAAAAAGATTTTTAGTTTGGGAACAATTTAATTTTTTATAATATAGAAAACAAAATTGACAGGATAATTAACTTTATTTTACATTTAAGAAGCAGTGGTTTTTGTTTTGTGTTTTAGTAGAATTTGCTGTTCTATTTACTATATTTACATCCATTATTCTTTAGTTAAGTTCAGGTACTTCCTTGTTTTATACATAACATGGGTTTCTATCACAAATCCACTCCCCAATTTTGTCCAAAGGAAGTCTAATTCTAACTACAATGGAGCACATATGAAAAAAAGCCATAGTTGAAAGTTAATACGGAGTAAACAATTTTAAAAATGAGTAAGCCTATTTAAGACAAGAAAACATACTTTAGTAGGGTAGGTAGAATTTTTAGATGGCCTCCAAGATTCTCAGAATTTCATGTACACACCATATAGATATGTCATTGTATTTATATATTTTTTCCTGAATTTTGCTGTTGTTACCTGCTGTCCCATTGACTGTCAACTTATGGAAAATCCAAGCACAATGGGATTGGATTCCTGTGATTCATAAAATTGACACTGGGTCCGTTTTGTAAATAGGTCGTCCGGCCTTTCTTTCTAATTTGTCTTACTCTGGACATTCTGGTAAAACCTCTTAAATGTCAGAGCAAAATGCAAGCCATTACTAACAGACAGTGATGCATTTAAGGTACTCTGTCCAGGAATTAGGCTGAACAGACTATGTTCAGCACAGCAAAGATGTTCACTATAGCAACAATGAAGCAGAGTTTCTGATGTTTAAGGTCCCAGTTAGTTGAAGTTAATCAAAAGTTAAGTTATCCTTAGTCCTTTAGTCTAACAAATTTAAGGCACTTAATTTCCCCCCCAAATCACTGCTCTTTCTTATGGTTATTGTTGGAGTCATACACCCTTCTCTGTTCTTTACTTTCAGTGTATCATTGCCTTTATATTTGATTGTGCTGTTTGTATGTTACTGTTTAATTTAGTATGCTAATATTTGCCTTTAAATTGCAATGTTTTCACCAGTTATATCTAGTGTACTTAAATGTAATGTTTACTTGTTAATTTGCTTTGACTTTTCCCATCTGTTAGGTGTATACTTTTCATCTTCTCCTGTTTATTTTGAATTTCATATTTTAATGTTTCATTTATCTTTTTTTTAAGCTTTGATAATTTTATTTGGGGTTCTTACAGCTCTTATAACAATCATATATCAATTGTATCAAGCATATTTGTACATAAGTTGCCATCATTATTTTCTAAACATTTGCTTCCTTTTTTTAAAACAATTAGGGGCTCATACAATTCTTATCACAGTCCATACATATACATACATCAATTGTATAAAGCACATCCATACATTCCCTGCTCCAATCATTCTCAAAGCATTTGCTCTCCACTTAAGCCCTTTGCATCAGGTCCTCTTTTTTTCCCCCCTCCCTCCCCACTCCCCTCTTCCCTCATGTGTCCTTGGTAATTTATACATCATTATTTTGTCATATCTTGCCCTATCCGGAGTCTCCCTTCCCCCCCCCCCTTCTCTGCTGTCCCTCTCCCAGGGAGGAGGTCACATGTGGATCCTTGTAATCAGTTCCCCCTTTCCAACCCACTCACCCTCCACTCTCCCAGCATCGCCACTCACACCCTTGGTCCTGAAGGTATCATCCACCCTGGATTCTTTGTGCCTCCAGCCCTCATATGTACCAGTGTACAACCTCTTCCCTATCCAGCCCTGCAAGGTAGAATTCGGATCATGGTAGTTGGGGGGAGGAAGCATCCAGGATCTGGGGGAAAGCTGTGTTCTTCATCGGTACTACCTCGCACGCTAATTAACTCATCTCCTCTCCTGAACCCCTCTATGAGGGGATCTCCATTGGCCGACACTTGGGCCTTGGGTCTCCACTCTGCACTTCCCCCTTCATTCAATATGGTATACACACACACACACATACATATATATATATATATGCACACATATATATATATTTTGCATGATGCCTTATACCTCATTTATCTTTTAAACTATATGTTTATTATTTAGTCTTAGTAGCTGCCTTAGGGTTTACATTATTTTATCACAGCCTATCCTCAAGTATCACTAGTTTATGATTTTGTCTAATATGGAGCTCTGATGGGTTAGTGGTTGGTTACTAATTTGGCTGTTAACTGCAAGATCCAAAGTTTGAAATCAGCAGCTGCATCACAGGATAAAAACAAGGTTTCTATTCCCAAAAAGAGTTCCACTCTCAGAAATAAAAATGATCAGTTCTACCTCACCATGAGTCAGAATTGACTGGATAGCAATGAGTCTGATTTTTGGTAATATTTAATATATCAATATTTTTAATTTTACCAGTTTTATTGACATGTAATTCATCTATTAAACAATGAGGAGTTTAAGCATAGTAAACACAGCTATGCAGTCATACCATATTAAATACAGAATTCTTTTTCTTTCTTGTGCTCATTATTTACTCCCATTTCCACCAAAACCCCAAGAAACGATGCATTCAGGTCTTATCTCTAAAGACAATTCTGGATTTCATATAAAGAAAAATATACAAAGACAAAGGCAATATATATGCATATCTATAATATCAGTTGAAAATGATAACAAAAACAATGAAGGCTAGAACAAATTTAAAATAGATTAAAAAGGGGACCAAATGATAAGGTGCTAAAATTTAACCTAATCCTATATGCATCAGTCCTCTTAGGAGTATCATCATACCCTATCTGATAGGAGGGCTTTTCACGGTCCTGGTCAAGAATCAGGGCGGATTCACAGGAGGTTTATTCCAAGCGAGGATCCTACAGATGGATTTGGGACTTGCACTGTCATCCATAGAATTCTGCAAACTGGGTGCTGAAAATTTAAGCTCTAATACTGTTGCATCCACTGCCCTTGGATTTCATAATTCACAATCCTAGAATCATACAGGCGTATGTGCTTCTTGGTAGATTTATTAGTTATCTCATGCTTGTTTTAACATTAGCCTTTCACCCCAGATGTTATTCTTTCTGATAGCCAGGCACTAGCTGATTTCTTCAGCACATTTTGCTATAGCATTCATATTTTCAATAATCTTATATTATTTTGAACCCAAATTTTGTGCAATAGTTATTATGTCATTAAAAGCATGTGTCCGGGTTGTATCCTCTCACCATTATGTTAAACTTGTATGCTGAGAAAATAATCAGAGGAGCTGATTATATAAAGAATTTAGTATCGGGATTGAAGAAAATTTATTAATAACCTGAGATATGCAGATGACACAGCCCTGTTTGCTGAAAGGGAGGAGGACTAGAAACACTTGCAGAGGAGAATCAAGGACAGCAGCCTTCCGTATAAACAGCTACTCGATGTAAAGAAGACCGAAATCCTCACAACTGGACCAATATGTATATATCGTGATTAAGAGAGAAAAGATTGGTTATCAAGGATTTAATTTTGTTAGATCCAAAATCAATGCTCATTGAAGCAGCAATCAAGAGATCAAAGGAGACATTTCATTGGGTAAATCTGCAGCACCTCTTAAAAGTGTTAAAAAATAGGGAGGTTACATAGAGGACTAAGGACTGTCTGACTCAAGCCATACTATTCTCAATCGCTTCATATGCATGTGAAAGGCGGATATTGATTAAAGAAGAATGATGAAGAATGGATGCTTTTGAATTATGTGCTCAGGAAGAATATTGGAAGTACTGTGGACTACCCTGTAAGAACAAACAAATCTATCTTGGGAAAAGCACAAACAGATACTCCTGGGAGACAAGACTGGACAGATTTGGTCTTAGAGCAACCATCCTGCTTAGTAAAGTAGGGACGCGAAAAGAGGAAGGCCTGCCATGAGAAGAGTTGACCTGTGACCGTCACAAAAGGCTGAATCCTCAGTCTGCTTGTGAGTTTCTATGGAGGTAATATGAGTTAGAACAGAAATGATGGCACCTAACAACAACAATAGCAGTTATTTGAACTGTATCTTCAATAACAATTAGGAGAAGACACAGTTCATATAAGGTTTATTGTGGTTCATTGCCATTGAGTCAGTTTTAACTCATAACAAGCACTTGTACAACCCCAGGAAACAAAGCATGCTCCTGCACAATCCTCACAATTACTGTGATGCTGGAGCCCATTGTTGCCCCACTGTATCAATCCGTCTGTCAGTTTCAGGAATGCGGATTGTGTTCTTTTTGGTTTGCCAACTCTATGTCTCTGCACATTTCATTATAATATTTTACTTTGTCTTTGAGAGCTGCTCACTGAATCTTTAACTTCATCGTTTCTTCCAATTGCCTTGCTACTCTACAATTCAGAGCAAGTTTCAGAGTCTGTTATGACATCCACTTCCATCTTTCCTTTCTCTCCTGTCTTTTTAATGACCTTTTGCTTTTTTTCATTTATGATGTCTTTCCATAGCACATCAAATTTTGCCATTTGTGTTCAATACAGCAAATCTTTTCTAGGCTCTTGAAATTTGGAGGGATATATTCAAGTGGTATTTTGGCTCTCATGGATTTATTTTGAATTGGTTCAATGTCAACTAGAACTTACATAGGTGCAAATGGCGTTCTCTACAGTCAGAGATTGGCTGCTGCTATTGTGCTTTTCCATCGTCTCTTCCCACACATGTAGTCAACTTGATTTCTGTGTATTACATTTGGAGAAGTCCTTTTTTGTTGTTGAAAAAAGATATTTGTTATTAACAAGTTATTGGGTTTGCAGGATTCTATCTGCAGCGTCTGAACTGCTTGGAATACGTATGGTCAGAGTGTATTTTAGAGGCAAAAGTGACACGACTTTGCCTTACCTACTTGGAACAGATTTCCAGGAAAGATCAGTCCCTGGAGAGGGGCAGGGAGAAGAGGACGACCCTCCCTCAGATGGATTGGCATCATGGCTACAACAACGGGCTCAGGTACAGAACAATTATGAGGTGGAGGAGCATCATGCCGTGTTTCATTCTGTTGTGGATAGATTGCTGTGGGTCAGAGCCAAGTCAAGGGCACCTAATAGCAAAACCAAGTAAGAATAATAAGATATATATAATGTTTCTGCTTTGCAGAGGGGATGAAGAGTCTGAGCAAAATAATTAACATATAACTTATATTGAAGCAGTTGCTGCAGAATCGATACGGTGTATAATGACCTGATGTCGAGCTATATTCCATAAAGACATCCATGGCTGTTAGTTTTTGAAGTGGATCACCAGGACTTTCTTCCAAGGTACCCTTGGTCAATTAAAAGCTCTAATTTGCAGCTTAGAAGCCAAGTGCATGAACTAATTGTACCATGGACAGAATCATTGTGATAGCTTAGTGAGTAAATATTAATTGTGATTATGCTAGAATATATATTCATAACAAATTGATGATAAATGTTTAGCAATTAAACCCAAAAAATAGTTATTTATTGATTACTGATCATTTGGTTTTTTTTATACTGATGGGTTTTCTACCTATTAAAGAAATAGTAGGATAATTACACAGAAAGTTTCAAGCATATTTCTGGGAGGCAGAAGAGAGAAGCATACACACATTCCAGGAGAGAAAGAGGACTTTCAATATAAGCTCAGATATCAAACTCTGGACGGAGGCACAATAATGAACACACCAGAAGAAGATGCAAGTGAACTCCTGTAATTGACATGATAGTGGGTAAGAATCACAAATTCCAGAAAAATAATAGATAAAATATATCGTTTCAGATTGTGACAACTTGATAAAATGTGACACTGGTTGAATGTGACACTGTTATTTGGTAAAGGTTGTATTGAATAGAACTGGAAAAGAGTCTTCTGAAAAGAGATAATGTCAAGTATTGGACATGACTATCCTTCCCCAGAACGTAATCAGTAGATAAAAATTATATATATAAATAAATTACATCAATAAATATACTAATAGCACACAAACACTACCAATTAAACACTAAAACATTAAAAAAACACCATACTCACTGCCATTGATGCTGACTCAAAGCAAGTGTATAAACAGGGCTGTACTGGCCCTGTGAGTGTCTCAGACCCTTTACAGGAGCAGAAAGGGAATAAAAGGCAATCCTATCGCGTCTACAAGGTTCACAGAGATTTACTTTATAGAAATGGTCTGGGTGATAGCCCCGCAGGAGAGCAGAGTAAGATCTTGGCATAAAGAATTTGTGGAGAGTCCTGTAGCTAGTGAAGTCTGTGGGACAGTACTAGGGAAATACATTTTTCACAGGGACTAAGTGCCAAGTCTCACTGATAAGCAAATAGATAAGTATATTGTAATTAGAAATTTTTTAACTTGCTAGTATTTTAAAAGAATAAAACACAAACCTGACAGTACAACTTTGTAACATTAAACAAGGCATATCTCTATGCTCACAATACTTAGAATCCAGAATAAACTGAGACTTTGTCTTTGATTTACACTCCCACAAAGTGCAGAATTTAGGACTGGGCAAGGGATAATCTCACTGGGGATGCTTACAAAATGCAACAAATTTATTTTGTAATGGTCTTACTCTAATTTGGTCTTTCTATTAGTGTAATTATTGATACATCTGGTAGAGTTTAGCAAACTTATAACAGACCTAAACACACACACACACAGTGATTCATCCTGGTTGGATTATTTTGCCTCTTTTCTGGTAAGAAAATGTTCTATGCAAAATTCTAGGAATAAAAAACAAAATAAGAAATCATTTCACTAGAAATCAGAGGTAAAAGATTTCCAGGCCGGCAGAAAACAAAAGATAGATATGCATTATTCACATAAGCACATCAGGTAGAGAATGGGAAAAAGGACTAAAATTAACAATTAAATCCATTCTTTTGAGATCTGAGACTAGAGCAAATCACACAGGGACGGAGTCTAGGAAGAAGAGTGGCCAGGACCTGGGAGTCTCTGTGGGTGAAAGACGTGTACTTTTACACCTTAGAGATCTCCCGACTTCTAGTCTTATTACACACTCAAATCTGGGGAAAAAATGGAGCATAAAATAAAGCCAAAGCAAAATGGTGAATTTGTACTAACTTATTAATTTTAATTCCCTGGCCCAGTTCAATAGCCAAGGTTTAATAGCTGAGGCGTATTGTGGAGAGTTCGTTTATTACTGTTTTCTTACAAAAACAAAATTGTCCAACCACGGACCATATGTTCTAGCATGTTATCTAATAGAATAATAATTAAAATATAAATCTAGTAGGCATATCTGTTAAGTGGATATTGAATAGTTCATTTGCTAAACAACCAAATTCAAAATGGGATCATCATGGAAACATAAAAAATTATAAAATGCTATCTATATGATTAATTGGTTTTATATTTTCAAAAAGAATTATGAGAGAATATATTCATAAACACCAGAATTACAGAGACATATAATTTTGTACATTATCTTTAATAGTGACATAATGGTTATACATTTTAATGTATGTGTTTTTAATCCTATATGAACATGTTATTTGTGATCGAACAAGTACTTTTGAACATAACAGATTTCAATTTATAAATTTTATGGTGCATTGTCATTAAAATCATTGATATTAAGAAACAATACAAAGACTGGAAAGTCTAAATGAATGAAAAAACCTCTATCTACAAAGAAATTTTGCGAAATGTGGACTAAGATGCTCAAAAGTTCATGAGAAACCAGTGTATTAAGTTACATATTTTTTTCAACGATAGGAAACAATGTCAAATGATGTTTATTCTGTTTAATAGCAGAATACTTATGAAGCTATTTTTTGTTGTAATAAGCATATCATTAATCAGAACTTTTATATTTTAATCATAAAATGGTTCTTTACTCACAAACTTAAAATGCACTCATTATTAATCCATTTTCCTCCTTTAAATGATAGGTAACGAGTCTATAGAAATTGCAGTGGCATAAGGGTTGAGGGCGGTGGGGAAGTTGAGTGCAGTAGCTACATTCTCTTAGCAATTTAAAAAGATAAGTAAAGGGAAGATATTTTTGAGATATTTATTCTAGAAATATGAGTAAAAAAAGTGCTATATTTCTCAAATTTAATGGTGATCTCCATTACCGAACCAAACAATACATCTAATATCTGCAATTAAATGCTCTTTGGGTTTACTAAAACAATATTGTGGTGAAATATTTCCAATTCTTTAACTTTTTAACTTCCCTAAAGTAACAAAGTTACATAAAGTAACAATATGATCATTTCTGAAAAAATAGTTTTAAATATACTTGTGAAGTTCTTCACTTTCCCCAACATTAGATCTGTTGGGTAATTCAAATGTTAATATTTTAGAAGAGCAGGAATAGCTCCTATTTTAGTTGAAAAATCTGTTGCCACCCTTTATTAATTATTAACTTTCAAATCATTAGGATTTTTTCACTGTGTTGATATCTTCGTTTTCCCTCAAATCTTCAAATTCGAAGGGTGGACCGTCCAAAAGAATGGATTCCCTTGTCAATGGGCATATTGACTAGGTGACAGATTATGCGCTCTGTTCCAAAAGAGTGGATTGATTGTTTTTAATTCTTTAAAAAATGCAATTACTTTACAAATCAAATAATTATAAAATCATATGACAAAACAATTGGATGGAATTAGTATTGTGACACATTTTTCCCACCTCAGAGATTGAAAAGAACAGAATTCAGGAGTTTCACACATGATCTGGTTCTCAGTGGCAGAATTAATAATGGACAGAGAGATGCCTTTATAAAACAAATGTATTAACATAAAACTATATTTGATAACTAGAGTAGAATAGATTGTATTGCTTTGCGAATATATAAAAGGCTCTTGGTGTGTCTCCAAGGACAGAAACTGAGGCTGATAAGAGACGGCAGTGAATGAATTTAAGCCTTGGGGTCCCTCTCGAAAGCAAACCCCTACCCCACGCCCCATAAAAGAAGAAAGCTGCTGTCATCAACTCTGACTCACACCAACCCTAAATAGGACTTTCTGAATTCAATGTTTTCACGTGAGCAGCAGCCTCAGGTTTCTCTCGTGGGGTTATCGGTGGACTTGAACCTTCACCTTGCAGTTAGGAGCCAACAAACAGTTCACAGCACCAACACATGTCCTTCAAAAACCAAAGTTCTGTCGGATAAAGAAATCTAGCCTCCATATTAAAACCAAGATGTGAATTCATAAATTTTACTTGTGAATACATCTGCATCCGTGTAGGTATGCATGTATGTGTACATATTCTTCTATGAATCTGGCTATGCATGTGCGCCTGTGTCTTTAAGTTTACAGGGAAAGCATTATTCTAAAATAACACTTTTAATGCTGGTGACGCCAAAGGTAAGATGAAATATGGAAATTTGGGAAGACTTGTCTTAACTATGACAAGGGAGGCCTGGGGGTGAGCGGTTAAGCGCTCAACTGCTAACTAAAAGGTTGGCTGTCCAAACTCGTCAGCCTTTCCTTGAGGGGAAGACGTGGTAACATCCCACTCTTACTGTACAAAGAGGGCCATTGAAACATAAAAGGAGAAACAGGACAAATGAAACACATTACTCACTCCCTATTAAAACATTCGCATCAGAAAAAAGTGAGAACAGAAGAATGATTTAAGTTATATTTTGTTGATGACAATGTGTTGGAGTCAATATACATGTACATATATACATACATACATTATATAATTGGACTGCAGTTCTATCAATTTGCAAATGTCATTCTGAGCACATGCTGTATAAATTTTAACACTCTTGTAGAGTACTAGCTAACATGCACAATTACATCAGCATGCATGCATATACATCCCCAGAGGGTCCACACATTGAAAACCTTGTTAAGAAGTACAAGTCAGTCTTATGCTGAACTCTTTGAGGTTTACAAGGACTAAATTTGCACTTCAAAGAAAATAGAGTTATAACAGATGGATATCTACAGTAAATTTTCAAGAATGGCAACAGTACCTTTGAAAGTATCTATCTCTCAAAGTTTTTCATTCCTTTGTTAGCACTGATATGTTTTTGCTTTTATTATACTTAAAAATAAACAATGTTTTCATTGATGATGAGCCCATTGCATGATGTTTGTAGTCACAGACATGTCGTGGATGAAATCAGTGGCCATGAAATGTTTTCATGTTACTGGACTGTAGAAATTCTCCTTACCTTTAATTTTACTGATTTCTTAAAATAATAGCTTGACTTAGATATTCATATACCACACAATATGCATTTTATGGTTATTGTATAGTGACTTTTCTTCTTTTCAGAGTTTCAGAGTTTTGCAACCATAAATACGATCTAGGTTCTTACTATTTTCATCACTTCCAAAAGAAACCTTGTGCCCTTAAGCATTCGTTTCCCTGTTGTCCCCGTTCCCACCCCCGACAACCACTTAGGCCATTTCAGAGTCTGGATTTCCTTCATGCGGCTCTTTCCTATAGTTAAACCCGTGAGAGCCAGACCTCTGCAAGCAGAAGCCATCAGAGGAAGGAAACTCAACGATCTCCGCTAACAGAGGTCAGTGGAGAATTGGAAAGACTGCATCTTGTCAAAGTTTGAAAATTTGGGGGAAACATAGAAAAACGCCTATCCAGTTCTGGTTCTTACAGGTTTCACCGTAAAAGGAACCAATCAATAAGAAATCTTATGAATCACTTCTTTCACTTAGTATAACCTTTGCAAGGTCCATCACTGTAGCATGTATCAGTAATCATTCCTTTTTTATTACTGATTTTTTTTTCATTTTTCTGATCCACCATATTTTCAGTCATTTGCTAGTTGAAGGACGTGTAGTTTGTTGTTATTTGTTTTTCTGCGTATTTCTATTGTTTTCCCCCCACCCTGGCTATTTTGAGTAATACCACTGTGAATACTCATGTATTATATTTTGTTGGCCCCTCTAAGGGGAAGTCAATGAGTATTACTACAAAACCATGTTGGTATTATTGTTGCTGTTAGTTGCCATCAAGGCAGTTCAGATTCATTTCTTACAATAGAACGAGGCACCACTCGCTCTTGTGCAAACCTCACACGTGTGTCCATGTTCTGAGTCCACTGCGGTAGCCACGGTCAATTCCATCTTTTCTTCTTTCTCTGCTCCTTTGCTTTGGCAAGCATGATGCCTTTCTTTACCCTCCGTTCTCTCCTGACAGCATGTCCTAAATAGGGGAGACTGAGTCTCACCATCCTCACCTGTAAGAAGCATTCTGGAGGTCTTTCATCCAGGACAGATTTTGTTTATTCTTTCACAGTGCACAGCAATTTCTTTTCTTGTCATTTTTAGTCAGCAACATAATTCAAACGCAGCAATTCTTTGTTCCTCTCTGTTCAATGTTCAACTTTCACGTGCACATGAGACAACTGAGACTAGCAGGGCTTGAGTCAGGTGTCCCTCAGCACCCAAAGTAACCTTGTTTTTCAATGCTTGAAAGAGATATTGTGCAGCTGTTTTATCCAATGAAATGTGTCCTTTGGTTGCTTGATGGCTGCTATCATGGGCATTGCTTGTATATCCAAGTTAATCTAAAATATTGACTACTTCTAGCTTTTCATTGATCACGTTGTTACATATTGATCCAGTAGTAAGCTTTATTCTTATTTATTTTAAGTTGCAACCCACACTGAAGGGTAAATCTTTGGTCTTCATCAGCAAGATCTTCTATTCTGCCTCACTTTCAACAAGCAATTTTGTGTCATTTGCATATAACAGACTGTTAATAAGCCTTCTTGCAATACTGATGCCACATTCTTAGTCATATAATCCAGAATCTCTGATGATTTTCTCAGCATACAAACACAATAAGTATGGTGAGAAGAGATAACTCTGACAACACACGTTTCCTGATTTCAAGCCATGTGTGGAGTTATATAATCCTTTGTCAATTTGAGAGGATTAAGAGTGACGGGTAAAGTATAGCCTGTCAATCAGGTCATAGCCAGTGAGGCCTCTGTGTGGACATGGCCTTCTCCTGAGAATTGGGAACTTCGGTATTTCTTTTTTGAAGGCAGGAGACGCTCTCTCAGCTCACTCGCTGTGCTGATATAACCAGTGCCTTGAGGGCTGGAGGAGCCACATGGAGACCCCTGCCAGTGCTGAGATGCTTCTCTCTCCCACCACTGGGTCCACAAGGTTTTGCACCCACTGGGCATCCGCCCTCCCTAAGTGTTTGTGATATATGCAAATCTCTTTGTCTGTAGTTAGGATCTCATTCAGGAAAGGGCTGTCTTTCTTATGATAATGAGGTAGGATAAGTGAATCTTTTATCTGATTCTAAAGAGCATATTAGACAAGCAGCGATGAAGAAAGATAGATGAAGAAAGATAGAAGCCAGGTCACAGGAAGATCAATCAGATGTCAAGGAATCAAACCTGAAGAGTCAAAGAACTTTGCATTGAACCAACAGAGAGACAATGTTTTTCATACAGTAGGAATCCTGAATTTGGACTTCTAGCCTCTTAAATGTGAGCATATGGATAACAAAATGGTTGTATTCAGGATTCCATATTTCCATCTGGATAACAATTTACTTCCCATTATGTCTGTCTTACAAATTTCCAAATCTCTACAACAGAAGCAAGAGGAAGCTTCTTTAGTTTGCAAAAGAGCAATGCCAAAGTTATGTAAAAGAAGCAATAATATTGTGTTTTCTTTAAGATATAGTTTGATAGAATCAAGCACTATCTCAAAAGTGTAAATTCAGAGAAGTCAGGTGAATGAACTGAAAGGAAACCCTGGCAATGATCCAGGAGGCAGAAAATTAATCTTTCCTTGTAAACCGATCCACTGGGAAGATTTCAACTCCATATACTCCGTGGCAGATAGTTGCAACTGCCAGTGCACAAATGGATTCAATTAGTTTTTCAACTACTGAGAGTATATGCAAATCTTAAAATCCTGTGGTCATTTGTTTCCCACTGAGATATGGGTGCATAACTCTCAACTTAAGAAGAAAAAAAAATATATGTATGGAATTATGGAATTAACTTTTTATGGTTAAAAAACATTACAAATATGGAGAGCCACTGTTGTGAAAGAATGTCTTCCAGTACCAGGAAGAGGAGGAAAAGATTTCCTTTAGGAATAAAAATACTTTTAGAATGGCATGGAGAGAAACCTCTAAATAGCAAGTTTCACTTATCAGTCGAGGATATTGATCTTATTTTTTCACTCATGAGATACTCTGTAGGGAATTGGTAGATTCATTTAGCCAACTTAAAAATAAACAAGCAAACAAAAAACAGCTGCTTAAAAATGATAGCTAGTTAAAATGGAGGAATACATTGCATCAATAAAATTATGGCAACATACTCTAATTTTAACCAGGTCATTTAAAATATTCTTCAGCGGATGAATGAGCATCCATGGGGAAGTTACACTAAGTGACTTTCGGGAAGTTACACTAAGTGATTTCCAAACCCAACCAACACCAAGACACTCAACACCTCTGGGATTGCAAATACCACTGAAATATAATCAAGAAATTGCAACAACGATTATGTGCCTTTGATATTGCTCCTCAAAAATTTCCAGGAAGGAAATTGACACATCTGGGGATAAAGTAATAGATAAGTAGGTAACTAAGAGAATGGACCGGGTCACTTAACATTTATAGTCTCTTCCTTTAGACATCATGCAATGTCCTGACAAGTGTCTTAGAATGTCAAATATCTTAAAGCTTACGCTCAGGATACTTCTAAACGTTGAATTTACTATTGGATTGACCTTTAAGAATATATTTGCTCTCAATAAGCATTTGAAAATTAAAATAAGTGGATAAGCTGAATTCTGAGGAACTTGATTTTCTGAAGTGTGGTAAACTTCTTATCAGGGTCCTTGTCCCCACCTCTGCCTGATCTAGCCATTAGTCAATGCAAATGTCTTTCTAGCCTTCCCACTTAGGGACTTATCATTGCTTTCAGTAGAAGGTTGTTATCACTAACCATTTCTTTAAGTGGTGCTTACCTTAACTTGTCAAAGTCTTCACTGCTCTCTCCTTTCCATTAACTGTCTTTTCCTTTCTCTCTGTCTTGAAGACAACAAATAATCCTTCCCCCTTCCATTATTTTTCTTATTCCACCTTTCCTATAGTTTGGCATTCCTCTTAGACCTGTAATTAAAGTAACTCCCAAAATCACATCATCCAAGAAGCTTTTTCCATCAAATTGAATAAATACATGTTGATGACTCCCCACTAATATGTTTCTCTTTTGATTTAACACCCCATTAAATGTTTCTCTTATCATTCCACATAATTAGGCCTTGTGCTAAGCAAGCTATATCATGCAACCCTATTGCCATTCAAAAGCAGTGCCATTCACCTCCCATATGAAATCCTTTATTTGCCTTGCCCAGTGATTTTTCTGCACAATAATCTAAGCACCTCTAGTTGTTGCCGACTGTCTTCATAGTATGTGGCTTAACGCTACTTCACAGATGAAGCTTAATCCTTTCAGTGGCAAATCAGAACATACTTTAAGGTTTCAAGACTTTTCTATCTTGGTTCTTGCCCCATATTCAAGAAAGTTTTCAGAGGAGGGACATTCAGATCAGACTCGGAACAAGTGAGATTCTTAAGGGCCTAGTTCCGTGGGAAACACTAAAGGGTCCCCGGCTAAAATGAGGGCGCCAAAGGATCAAGAGGCATAACTTCAGTCCTCCATGACTCGCTTTCCCATGGGTCTCCTACTATTGGTTGGTTTTCTGTTGTGCATCTCCTCTTTCCTGGTATATGTACCCCAGAGTTCAGTTTGTGTTGTGTTCTTATCACCAGGCTCGGCACCAATGCCACCATTGCTGGGGGTAATGTGAACACCCTTTCTTTTCCGACACACACCATTTTGCTAGCTGTCCCTCGTCTGTTAAACAGGAAATGTATCTTTCATTTAATCATTTTATTAGCGGCTCATACAACTCTTATCACAATCCATGCATACATCAATTGTGTAGAGCACATTTGTACATTCATTGCCCTCATTATTCTCAGGACATTTGCTCTCCACTTAAGGCCCTGGCATCAGCTCCTCATTTTTTTCCCCTCCCTCCCCGCTCCCCACTCCTTCATGAATCCTTGATAATTTATAAATTATTATTTTATCATATCTTGACCTGTCTGATGTCTCCCTTCACCCACTTTTCTAAATGTATCTTTTGTTCCTCCCTTTCCCCTTTGTATTGGAAAGCATGGAAGAAGTGTGTTTCCAGGTCGCTTATATACTAGAAATTCCATTCCAACCTTTTCCCCTTAGCCTGGGTGTGTCAAGCTAGCAGTGTTACGGGCCCTGTGGGGTCCTAAACTGACAGTGTATGCCAGTTGTAGTCTGTTTTCAAATGTGTAGACCTGGATCTCCCTGCCCTCCATCTCTGTTATATATTTATGCTATACTATATGGCACAAGTGACTTTTTAGTGGCCACGTTCCACATTTACATTCACTTTCTGTTAATGAATTTTAACTTGTTACCTATGTATTCACATTTCTCTCACTCTAATTATTTTCAATTTTGAACCAAAGAAGATAATATTTTGTAATCCTAGATTTTTTTGGCACAAAGTATTAATCTTTATCCTAATTTATATGTTGGTGATTTCCCAGTTCTATTAGCATTCATTTCATATTTTAAATCAAACCAAACTCATCACTCTCGAGTCCATTTTGACTCATAATGACCCTTGGAGTTGCTCACAGGGACGAAAAAGCGAAATCATTGAGAATCTTTTGGCATCCATGACCTTCAGTCCGTGTCAGCAATGATAAATTCTCTTGAAGTCATGAGGCATATTCAGAACTGCATTATACATTGTGGAGTAAAATAGGTATCCTTATTTATGCTTAAGTTCAATTATGTATTTATAAATGATTTTTCTACTGTAGATTAAATATTCTGATTTATGTGTTTTATGGTGTTCGGCACTATTAGTTAGCTATTGCCATGTGACAAAATGCAGCTAAAACCTCTTTGTTCTTGTTGTCTACCTATGGGTCAGTTACAATAATGCTGATATACCTAGGGAATGGATGGGTATGATTTCTAACTTCAAGTGGAGCCAGTCTAGTGTGCTCCATGTGTTTCTCACCATTTTTGGAAAAAATATGTTAACTTGGAAATGTTTTGTTCAATGCAAAAGTAGAAAAACAAAGTGTACTTCCACTTGGCATAGCATATTTCAAATATTTCTTTGGACAGTATCTGCTAGCCTCCAATGGTGAACTAACCCAAGTCTCATCTAGAAATAGCAGAAACACCAACAGGAAGGCCAGTTGTGCAGAGCAACTTGTATCCCTCTGTTTGCTTTTTGTCTGCTAATATCCCACTAGCCCCAAGTTATATGATTGACTTTAAAATATAGAGCATAAAAGTACATTTTCTCTATTATCTCACTAAGCCAAACCAATAATCTACTCAAGCATTATTCAAAAGGAAATGTAATGGAGAGAATGAATATTTAATTAACAAAAATCGAAGGACTTAATTAAAAATTACACACCATGTCCTGAGTTCTGTCAATAGCTCTAAACTGACCCATTTTTCAGAGCTCTTTAATTATGATCATTCATCAAATGATTACTCACATGTTTATTTAGAGTTCCTCTTGATATATATATATATATTATATAGTATATATATATATATATATATATATATATATATATATATATATATATTCTTTTATAAAGACCAGATAACCTATATCTATAATACTTCTCATATATACCATCATACTTTTGATTAGAAATTAGACCACTTTTATTATTATTATTATTATTAAGTCAACAGCTTCTTATTTGTCTTGAGAGAATCACTGCCAGAATGCCCCAAAGAAGTTGGGGTGTTGATCCTCTGTCTCTTGTATTTTGTACATGTTATCATCTTGTACAGGGATCAGTCCCTGGAGAAGGGCATCATCATGCTCTGTAAAGTAAGCGGGCCATCAAAAAATAGATGGATCCTTGAAGAAATGGATTGACATTGGTTTCAGCAATAGACGCAATGGACAAGGAATGTGAGAATGACTCAAGGTAAGTCATCGTTTGTCCTCTTTGTTGTGCATAGGCTGCTGAGTCAAAGCCAACTCAATGGCATTCAACTAGAACAATATCTTAATATTTATTATACACCTTTAAGGAAATCATTTATTTTATAATTTTGTAAACCACATTCAAATTTTAAATATGTAATTAAATCTTTACGTTAAATGTGATATTTAGATTAAATACAACCTTTAAAAAAGACAATAGGTGTGTCTTAATCAATAGAATGTCCCTAGTTAAACTTTTGTAATGAATTTAATGTTCTTCCTTGATAGCATATTGCATAGTTTTTGCATCTATGTAATGAATACTTCTTAAATCTTTTTACTCTGATCTGAGTGAATTCTTTGAAAGCAAGGGCCATGTTTGCTTTGCTGAACTCTGTATTCAGAATGCCTAGCGCAGGCCTAGAATTGAGGAGGTTTTCAATAAGTGAATAATGATGCAGCTTCTCCTGTTGGAAATTTGCCACACTGATAAATTTCTAATTATCTACCATATTTACCTTTTATCTCACTATCTCACACATCTCTGACAGTGATTCAGTATATCCTTTTGCAAAACACATTATTATCTTGTGGTAAAAGTTTTATGGACCAGGTAACTTGAATTCATTTAGAATTGTTCTTAAACAATTTTTCTTATATTTAATTGTTTTAATAACAATGTTATTGGGAGCCCTAGTTTTCTGCTGTAAAATCACTTATGATTGAATTAAATAAAGATTAACTGCCATTCTGTTTTTTTAAAAGAAATTTATCCAGAAAGAGTTTTCCAGTCTGTATTTCAATCTGTATGTGTGTCAAATAATTTGATAGGTATATTGGCAAATACATATAACAAATATACACATATACTCCTTTACCCTCTTTCTCACACACAGTGGATCTCAAATCATGGTTTCCTAAATTGATGGAGATCACTCAATCTCCACGTGTGTCAGAGTAGCACTGTGCTTCATAAGGCATCCAATGGCTGTTTTTTCAGAAATAGATCACTGGGCCTCTCTGGTTCTAATCCTCTGAGTGGATTAGTCCTCGATCCTTTCAGGCAGCAGCCAACTGTTGGTCATGTGCACAATTGCAGAATCTCAGGCCCCCCACCCCCAGGGAGTTGTCATGATCTTTATTTTGGTTCCTTTTCTTTCTTGTTTTCTTTGTTTCTTTCTTCCATTTTATTTATTTCTTAACTCTCTCTTTTTCTTCAAATTGTTTCATTGGGAGCTCTTACAGATATAATAATCCATAATTCAATTACATGAAGCATAATTGTACAATTGCTGCCATTAACAGTTTCAAAGCATTGTCTTTCTTCTTGAATTCTTTGATATCAACTCCCCTTTATCCCATCCCTTCCCCACCTTGCTTCCCAGGAACCCTTATTATATATAATAATAATATGTTATTTTATTAATGCATTAATAATATATGTATATTGCCATATCTTAGACTACACAATGTATCTGTTCACCTAAAATTGTGTTATTTTTTCCCCTAAAATGGGGTTCTCTCTCTCTCTCTCTCTCTCTCTCTCTCTGTCTCTCTCTCTCATCTCTCTCTTCTACTGACAAGTTGAAGTTGTTTGATTTGCTAAAAGAAAACCAGAGGGATGAATCACAATTTTAAGGTAAATGAAGAGAATATACCTTGTTTTAACTTTGTTTTTCTTTCCCACCCTTCCACTGACACGCTGGAGCATTACCTAGTGAATGTGAGAGCACCGTCCAACATCACCTAAGCAGAAGGATGACACCTTGACATGTACCAAGGTTCTCATGTCTTTGTTGGATAGTAGTTAAGCTGGTATTGCTATAGGATCGATTATTGACAAATTGTTCTAAACCTCCTATGCGCAAGTACTTTTAGTACTGAAAGTGAAAAAAAAAGAGTTGTAAGTAAGAGTTAAGACAATGAAGATACAAAGGGGATTCGGGTATAATCCTCCCACAAATTCTGCTGCTGTCCATTTTGGAGATATTGATATGTAAATGCCATCTTATTTATTAACTTTACCATACACATATTCTCTTTTACTCAGTCTCCTTGCAAATATTAACTTTGGAAAAGATTTTTGGAATTTAAGCAAAGTTCAACCTTTGGTCTCATTTTTATAGATATACTTTGTTTTCTGTTTGTACTCAGATGACCCCTTTCCATATTTTCTATGTGTCTTTAAAAATATCAGCTCACATGAGACATTGCTATGCCTATAAATTAGTATGAATTTAATTCAATGTCAATTGATTGATACCAATTATATTAATTAGACAGGATTCCTGACCTTGAAGGGCTCACGGTAATAAAAACTTTAGAAATTTAGAGTGATAATTGCTATTGAAACATTCGGATGAAAAGTTTTGAGAACATTCGGTGCAGGTAATTAAAGCTATTTAAAGAGTTTAGGATATGTGATTTACAGTTCTCCAGTTGCGCTGCTTCTAGAAGAATGAGTAGGAGTTTTCAAAAGAAAGAAGTACTAGTAAAATTAGGTAGAAAGTGTCTAAGTGTCAGGGTTAAGTGTAATCATATTTCTGGCATGATTAAGGGTACTGAGAAGTTTGTGAGAGCAGAGTGCATGGATGTGATGAATCGTTGTAGGGAATAAGGTAAAATATAAGACAGAATAGGAGGTATAATTATACCCAAGAATTAAGAGTGTGGACTGAGGACAATCAAAGTCAAAAATACTTTTAATCTAGAAAGTGACAAGATCAATTTTGCAGAGTTGAATCATTTACTTGGCTATGTTATGTGAACATTGTTTAACATAGAAATCAAGACCAATGGTCTCTGAAACAACTTAAATGTAATGCTATTTGACTATAAACAGGAGAACTAAATATAAAGAGAAAGTGAATTTTAGAATGATGTTTGACATATCATTATTTACTGATCAAGTCTATGTTGAATTAGTTTTATTTTGGACACATTTCCCCTTTTCCTTTTGCCCAAGTGGATATAAACAACCCCAAAATTAAGAGAATGAGGGGAGAATTGCAACAGAGTAGTCACTGAAGAGAAACAGATAGCATTGACAATATCTAAAATTAACATTGAGATTGAGTTATCCAAAAAGGGAATTTGTACTATAATAGTATTCATTCAAAATAAATCTATTGCCAAAATTGATCTTATCTGCAAATAGTACAAAACAGGGATATCCATGTCATTTAGTTAGACTTTAAGATGATGTGTTAGGCAGGTTGTTAGTGAAATGAATCATGTGACATCTATTTATAAGACAGAACTTTATACAAAGAAGTAATTATATATCAAGAAGGCATCTAGCCCAGTCCAAATCAATTCCGTAATTTGGATGCTAGTCCATACGTCCTTCTGAAGTTCCTCTTCAGTGATGGAGCATGGTGGGCTGGGCAGGAGAAACATCACAGGTGGTGGTTCTCCAGTGCTGTGACTACGTCTGTGCAAGCCAAGCTTGGTGTGAGCAGCTTTCAGGGTCAGGTGGCAGGAAGGTGAAGGGTCAGAGAGAGAACAGTCCCAAGAGCCTCTCACTCTTAAACCAATGGTCATACCCCCAAGAGGTCTTCAAGCTACTACTTGATTGACACATTTGACTTCACCATTTTCCATGAATATCTCCCAAAAAACTAAATGCACTGCCATCGAGTCAATGCAAACTCATAGCAACTCCCTGTGGGTTTCTGAGACTGTAACTGTTTACGGGAGTAGACATCTAGTCTCTCTTACGGAGCTTCTGCTGCTTTTGGATGGCTGACCAAAGCCAGCGTTTAACCACTACACCAGCATAGCCTCAAAATCACTCAACTACCACAAATGGTATTTTGTACTCCAAACCACGTGAATATATTTGAATTATAGCTTCTTGCAGGGGTAGTGGATTTTTTAATGTGAATCTTCTGGCCAGAGTCTCTAACTCCCACCAAACGACTTTTTCCTTCATAAATCTGGTAAGAGTGTGAAGGGAGATATTGATAGGATTCACCTGTGAGTAACTGTGAACAAGTTTTCCTGAGATGCTGCCCTACTGTGTACCAAACGAGCCCTGTGCAAAGCAGGAGGAAGGATCTCACTGAAGAGCCAGAGGGGAGCGAGCCCTCTCGAACTGTTATTTCTGCACCAGAAACTTCTTGATCCAGAAGGCAGCTGTAACATCCGAGCAACAGCAGCAGAACCAGAATCCAGCACACTGAACAGTGATGGACACCCCAACCCACAGAGCAAGGAGCGCTGAGCCCTTTTGTGCAAGGGGTTGGCTTGTGGCTATGCTACCTCTGGGCACTGACTTGGGGGAGTTCGGCTTATTGGCCTGTGGAATGGAGCTGAGTGATTTCATGGTGAGGCTTGTTGGAGAGAGATGCTTCTGGGAACTTGATTCAGAAAATTTGGTTTGCCCACCCACAGAGTTTGAGCTGAATGCCCTTAGGTTGAGGCTTACAACATAGTGTTATGCCCCTTTGGGAATTTATTAGCAGTTCTGAAAGAACTTTGTAAGATGTCCTGATAAGCAGCTCAACTCTGAACATTTCTCACTAGTATAACAGCTTGTAAGCTTCCTTAATAAACCCTTGAATCATGAATTTTGTCTGTGGGTTTTGTGTTGCCATTGCAATGGATATAACTGGCCCTGTGAGTTTTAGAAACTGACACTCTATGGGAGTAGAAAGCCCCATCTTTCCCCTGCTTAGCAGCTGGTGGTTTTGAACCACTGACCTTGCAGTTAGCAGCCCAACACGTAACCACTATGCCATGGAGGCTTCTCTAGAAATCAGGTAGAGAATATTAAGTAAGACTTCTTTTCTTATTAAAGTATGTATTAAAAATGTATGATTAATATATTGCTAATGAATTAGAATTTTAAAGAACATTTGACACAGTATCCAAATATTTTCTTACGAAAGGACTTATCTCTCTCAGTGTTTTTGTATGTTTTAAAAAATATATATTTTAATTTATTAAACGCTGAAGACGAATGTGTGCAAAAGTAAGTGTGGTGGAGAAGGCTGATGGTGTGTGGCTATTGAGATATATTGCGTCTGGGGACTGAAAGGCTTGAAAGTAAACAAGCAGCCATCTAGCCCAGAAGCAACAAAGCCCACATGGAAGCAGCACACCAACATGTGTGATCATGACAGACCGAGGGGACCAGGTATCAAAAAACAAAGGCGGGGCGGGGCAGGGGGCGGGAAATCATATCACCGTGAATGAGGGGAGTGCGTGATGGGGGCCCAATGCCCATCTGTAGACAGCTGGACATCCCTTGCAGAGGGGTAGTGGGGAGGAGATGAGTCACTCAGGGCTCAGTGTAGCAACAATGAAACTCAAAACCTTCCTCTAGTTCTTAAACGCTTCCTCTCCCCCAATTTTCATGATCCCAATTCTGCCTTGCGGACTTGGTTAGACCAGAGGATGCACAGTGGTGCAGTAGGGATCTGGAAACACAGGGAACCTAGGACGGATGAACCCCTCAGGACCAGCGGTGAGAGTGGCGACACAGGGAGGGAAGGGAGTGTATAGAGGGGGAACCACTCTCTGAGATCTACATGTAACCTCCTCTCTGGGGGATGGGCAATAGGAAAGTGGGTGAGGGGAGATGCTGGGCAGTGTAAGATAGGATAGAGTAATGATTTATAAGTTATTAAGGGTTCATGAGGGAGGGGGGGCTGGGAGGGAGGGGGTGGGAAAAAAGGAAAATGAGCTGATTCCAGGAACCCAAGTAGAAGGCGAATTTTGAGAATGATGAGGGCAACGAATGTATAAAGGTGATTTACTCAATTGATGTATGTATGAATTGTGATAAGAGTTGTATGAGCCCCAATAAAATGATTTGTTAGTAAATAAATAAATATTTTAATTTATTTTTAAATATTTTTTATTGGGGGCTCTTACATCTCTTTTTTAAAAAATAGTTATTTGTTGTCTTTATTTTATCAAAAAATATCTTAAAAGGATTTTATGGAAAGGACCTTTGTCTCTTGTGATTCTTTTGCTTTTTTTTAAAAACATTTTATTAGGTGCTCATACAACTCTTATCACAATCCATACATACACATATATCAATTGTATAAAGCACATCTGTACATTCTTTGCCCTAATCATTTTCGAAGCATTTACTCTCCCCTTAAGCCCTTTGCATCAGGACCTCTTTTTTCCCCTCCCTCCCCACTCCCCCCTCCCTCATGAGCCCTTGATAATTTATAAATTATTATTTTGTCATATCTTGCCCTATCCAGCGTCTCCCTTCACCCCCTTTTCTGTTTTCTGTCCCCCAGGGAGGAGGTCACATGTAGATCCTTGCAATAGGTTCCCCCTTTCCAACCCACTCACCCTCTACTCTCCCAGTATCGCCCCTCACACCCCTGGTCCTGAAAGTATCATCCACACTGGATTCCCTGTGCCTCCAGCTCCTATCTGCACCAATGTACAATCTCTGCTCTATCCCGACTTACAAGGTAGAATTCAGATCATGGTGGGGGAGGGAAGGGGAGGAAGCATTTAGGAACTAGAGGAAAGCTGTATTCTACATAGGTGCTACATCGCACCCTGACTGACTCATCTCATCCCCTAGACCCCACTGTGAGGGGGTCTCCAGCGGCTGACAAGTGGGCTTTGGGTCTCCACTCTGCACTTCCCCCTTCATTCACTATGGTATATATATATATATATATATATATATATATATATATATATATATATATATATATATATATTTTTTTTTTGGATGATGCCTTTTACCTGATCCCTTTGACACCTCGTGATTGCACTGACTGGTGTGCTTCTTCCATGTGGGCTTTGTTGATTCTGAGCTAGATGGCTGCTTGTTCACCTTCAAGCCTTTAAGACCCCAGACACTATCTCTTTGATATCCGGGCACCATCAGCTTTCTTTGCCATATTTGCTTATGCATCCGTTTGTCCTTGGCGATCGTATCATGGAGGTGTGCAGCCAATGATATGATATGATATGATTTTTTGTTCTTTGATGCCTGATAACTGATCCCTTCAGAACCACGTGATCAAACAGGCTGGTGTGTTCTTCGATGTGGGCTTTGTTGCTTCTAAGCTAGATGGCAGCTTGGTTGACACCTCCGCCCCCTTACTTCCTTTCTCCCACCTTCCCTGCTCCCGTGTCCCTCCAGAACTGCTGGTCCAATTCTTTTTTCCATCTCTGAATTGTTTGTCCATCTGTCTTATCTAGACAGTCATGCAAAGACATTAATAAGCACAAAAACCAGGCAAAGCCAAACAAAACAACAAAGGGAGACAAAAACCAACAAACAAGAACAACAAAAACAAAACTAAAATAACAACTAAAGAAAGCCAGTGATAAAAAAGGAAAAGCCTATAAATAGTTCCAGGTCTGTTTTTTTATTTTTTTATTTTTAGGAGCGTTTTCCAGTTGAGTCTGATGGGATGCCACACTCTGTCCCCAAACTCTATTTTTTATATTCCCCAGGGATTTCATCACTTTTCTCCCATTGCTGCTTTTTTGCAGCACTTACCATTTCGCTTCAGGGTAATCAGGTCAAATCAGACAGAATTCCTGCACTGTGTCTCCATCTTTGTGTCCCATAGTGCTACGGTTCTGTGAGGGATGTGTCTCGTGTTGGAGCCGACCCTGTGGTCCTCTGTGCATTGTCTGCTCTGAGCAGGAATATCGTCCTTGGGGCTTGTTGAGCCAGGATGTGCTCCACTCTCTCTCCTTCCCTTTTCATTTGCCCCTGTGTGCTATCTCAGTTTTAATAATAGCAATTTTGTGTAGCAATGCCTTTGAACATGTAACTATTTTGCAGACATTATTTATATATCTGAGACTGCCAACTACTTTCATGTTATTATATGTATTGAGAAGAATCATAAAGGAGAAATGTATTATCAGAAGAACAGAACGAGGTAAATATTTACTTTGTCTTGATCTGTTTTCATCAGTTTCCTCCCTCTCCCTCCCCTTGAATATTGTCTAACTCTCACCCAGATAACACCTGCCTACCCTCTAGACTTTGATTTCCTCTCTTCTTGGGCATTCCTTCCCTTGGGTTCATCTAAGTCTGTTTTTTAGTGTGAAAACTTTTTCTCAATTTGCTCTTTTAATAAGAGAAGTATACATAATTTATCTTTTTTTTGTTGGACTAATTTCATTCAGCCTAAATCTTCCCAGGTTCATCTATGTCTTGAAGTGTTCTTTTATTGGTGCACAGTATTCCTTTGTGTGTGAAAGTTTATTTAGCTATTCTGCAATGGATAGGCATAAAGGTTGTTTCTATCTTTTTGCTATTGTGAATAGTGCTGTGTTGAACGTAGGTTGACATACATCTGTTCTTGTTATGGCTCTTATTTCTCTAGGACAGATTCCAAATAGAAGGATGACTGGGCCATATGGTATTTCTGTGCCCAATTATTTAAGGAAGTGCTATATTGCTTCCAAAGTGGTGGTACTGTTTTACGGTCCCACTAATTTTATAAATCTCTCTGTGTTTCTCTATCTCTTTAAACTTAGAAAAAAAAGTTGTAGGTTTTGTGTCTTTATAGGTACATGAAATGATTGAAGTAACACGTTTTTCTTTCTTTATAATACATTTTGAGGAGCCTTGGTGGGCAAATGGTTAACCAAAAGGATTATAAACCATAAAATCCAAATCTGAAGGTGAGAACGGATTTTGAGTTTACATTCTGAACACCTGCAGAAGGTTATGAATTATGAATGACTGTGGAAAGCCTCTAGTGAATCCACTCTGACCAGAGTTAGGGGTGTGAATACCCTTGCTATCAGACCTTCATTATCATAAAGCTGATAATGGCAGAGTAAGTTAGGCCATAGTATAGCATCTTCTAATTTTACACTTGAACTTAATTGTAGCCCCAATATAATAACAATAATTCTTTATGACATGGCCCCACTCACTACCTAACCCCTTGCAGTGATCACTGAAGATACGGGTGCTGTGGCAAGTATGGTAAAGAAAGCAGAACATACCTCGCTATCAGAAAGAATAGTGTCTGGGATCTTCAAGACGTACCTTAAAACAGGCAGCCATTTAAATGAGGTATCAGCTGAATCACATGGAAAAAGCATACTAACAAGTATTATCCAAGAATTATAATTAATAAAATCAAAACTTGGAGGAGGGAAAGGTTTTAGAGCTTAAATTTTGAGCATTGTTTTGCAGAAGGCTTTGCATTACAGTGAAAGCCCCAAACGCATTGGCAGAGTCCCTACCTAGAGTGGCTTAAGCTTCTGGTGAATCCCCGCTGCTAGCTATGAAGCAGAGAGAGGAGAGGCCTTGTTACAAAACAGAGTACATTGTAGGGTGGATTACTGCAATTGTAGGGAGGTGAGAATACTACATCATGCCATTGAGCTTCTTCTGACCCACTGCATAATTTCTCCAATACTTAATATGCTCTATTTTGTTATTGATTGAGGAATTTTTTGTTGTTCTTTCATTGTGTCCTTGTTGTGCTGTTTGTATTCTGTCTTGATTTTGTAAGACTTTCTTAATATGAAACCAGATGAAGTAAAACTGTGGAGACAACAGTAGATGAAAAGGCACATGACAGGGGAGGCTGGTGCTGACACGAAATGAGAAGCCAAGGTTTACATGATCCAAGAAATGTCCTGGAATTGATAGGCGTGATGGTTGTGCAAATCTCAGGAATGTGATTAAACCATTGAAATGTATGATATATGAATCCTATGTTGGCAAAACTGTTAAAAATAAACAAGCGTTTTAAAAAAGTAATACCTTATCACTTGTATCTCCCATTTGACCCATTTTAAAATCATTTCAGTTTTTAATATGCTCTGCTCTCTTCTTTATTAAAGTTTCCCTGTTTTGGTTTGTTGTTATTTTTGATGGTGTTTTGTATGATTTTCTGTATATGAAATTCAGGATAAGGTAAATTTATAGAGCCCATAATTGGACTAATAATTACCTAGGGTCATGGCAAGGGAAAACAGGGGAAATAAATGGTTAACAACAATGAGTACTACAAAAATGTTCTGAAATTGATTGTGAGGATGATAGCATGTCTTCTTAAAATGATTGAATTATTACATTGTATTATATGTGAGTCATATCCCAATAAAATTATTTTAAACATGAGTAGCCTGAGCCAATCCCATGATTCTACTAGACAAAGATTTCACAGTCAGCTTCCTTGGAGACTGCAGCTGAGTTAACCCTTACAGAATGGTTCTGCTCCATCACACCCAGGTCACACTACAAGCAGAAACTCCTTCATAACCACCCAACAATAAAAAAACAACAACAACAACAACCAATTTTGGATAAGATAATTTCATCTTTGTGAGTAGGGTATAACCATGATTTTAGAATCATGTTCTGGGAATGTTGTATCCTTTTACTTTCTGAAATCCACCAAAATGGAAACAAACTCCAGATCTGTGACTGGATTCCAACCGAGAGCAGGTTTCTGAGGCTGAAGTCCTTCATGAGAGAAAATAACCTCATCTTTCTTTACTGAGACGTTGGTGACTTTGAACTGTCATCCACTGCCTGGAGAAAGATATTTAAAGGTGTTAGTTTTGGATAAGCCCACCCATAAATGAACTGTTATCTTAGTGGGATCACATTTTTACTAATCTAAGTACCTATATACTCATGAATAAGCTGAGTTTTCCAGCACATTTTTTAATCCAGTTTTTGTGGTAAAATTACGTGCTTTGGCTAATATTTGAGTCAGCTTTATTTGAGTATATATGGAGTTTATCCTTGGTGTACAGTGTGAAATATTGCTCCAGGCTTTTCTATTTAGGGAAGAATACAGTTTTGCAAAAATATTTAATGAAAACTTTATCACAATTTCACTGGTTAAAGTTTCTACTCATACCATACTAAGTTCCTGTGTATGTATGTTTAAATGACTGTGGTGAAGTGAAATTGTTTTATCCATGTCTCTATGAATCCCAACAGCTGCCAATGTTGCTATTAGGGGCTATCGCTCTTGTCTAGCATAGTGGCCCTCTGCACAACAGAATGAAACACTACCCAGCACCGCTCCAATCTTAAAATTGTTTGCAGACCAGAGCACATAGTTGAAGCCACTGTGTCAATCATCTCCTTGAGGGCTAAGATAGTAAAAGTTTATTGTGCCAATCTGGCCATTAAACACATGGAGTGAATTGAAGGGCAGAGAGTTAAATGGCTCAGTGAGCCTCGCCTTTCTTGTTCTCGGGTTCTCTTGCTTTCTGATTGTTGGACCAAGGCGCAGCTGCCTTAGCCAGTTCCCTACTTCAGCTGTCAAGGCTCACTTCCTGCAAGACATCTGGGTTTTGTTTCTCCAATGTACCCAGACTAATACAAGGGCCTTAATCTTTTTTGCTGTCTCTCTACCAAGCATGTCCTTCTTTTGGGCCTGCTCTTTCCTGACAACCTGTTTGAAGTATATTAGACAGTCTCACCATCCTTACCTCTAAGGAGCTTGCTGGCTATATTTCTTCTAAGATAGAGTTCTGTGTCCTTTGGGAAGCCCATGGTATTTTAAATAGTTTTCTCTAGGCACATAATTCAAATGCATCGATTCTTCTGTCTTCTTTATTCGGTGGCCAACTTTCACATGCATATGAGGTGATTGAAAATACCATGGCTTGTTTGGGTTAGGCACATCTCCATCCTCAAAGTAACATCTTTGATTTTCAATAAGTTAAATAGTCTTATTTGGCAGACTTATCCAATGCAATGCATACTTAAGCTCTAGACTGCTGCTTCAATGAGCATTGATTGCAGACAAAATTCTTGACAATTTCCATCTTTATCCATTTGTCATCATGTTACTTATTGGTTCAGGTGTGAGGATGTGCTTAATCACATTGAGTTGTGATCCACACTGGAGGCTGCAATCCTTGATTACATCAGCAAGAGTTTCCCGTCTACTCTCTTTAAGTAAAGTTGTGTTATCAACATACCACAGGTGGTTAAAAAGTCTTGCTCCAATCCTGATGCTGTCTTCTTCATAGTATCCAGTTTCTCTGATTATTTGCTCAATGGACAGATTGAACAAGAGTGGTGAAAGCATACAACCCTGACACCGTTATTTTCTGATTTTAAACCAGACACTATTCCCTTGTTCTGTTCACACAAGTGCCTCCTGATCACTGTACAAGTTCCATATGAGCACAATGAAGTGTTCTGGAATTCTTATTCTTCTCAAGGCTATCCATAGTTTGTTATAATCCACACAGTTGAATGCCTTGGTATATAATCAATAAAATATAAGTAAACATCTTTCTGTTATGTTCTGTTATCAGCCATGATTTATCTGACAATGATGAAATCTCCTTTTCAACGTCCTCTTCTAAATCCGGCCCTGCCAAAGGACTGCTGCAACCATTACTGAATGATCTTCAGCAAAATTTTCCTTGCATGTGATTCGGTAGTGATATTGTTCTCTGGTCGAAGTGTCTAGGGAGTCATCTTTCTTTGGAATCTGTACAACTATCGACAGCCAAGTCTTCCAAAGTTTCTGACATAGAGAAGCGTGTGCTGACAGTGCTTCATCAGCTGGTGGAAACATTTCAATGGCTATTCCATCGATTCCTGGTGCCTTGCTTTTGGCTAATGATTTCTGTGCAACCTGAATGTCCTTCAGCATTATTTGCCCTTACTCATATTCCTCATCCTGAGCTGGTGGAGTATTGACCCAGTTGTTTTTGGTACAGCCACTTTGGGTGTTCTTTCTATCTTCTTTTGATGATTCCTGCACCCCTCAATATTCTGCCCTTTATGCTGTCCTCGGGTGCCATTGGGTCAGTGATAATCCATAGAGGCCTTTTGCACAACAGAAAGAAACCTTGGTCGATTCTGCGCCATCCTCAAAAAATGTTGGAACCTTACGCATATTCTGAGAAGGCAAGGTGAAGTGGTGGCTGCAATAATGAGATAGGTGGGTGTGGAAAGTATGGTTAGTGGTGGCAACACTGACTGCCACTGTTCTATTGGTGCAGCAGCTTCCTGAGCATGCGCAGTTACACCTCCCTGCTTACTGCCCGCAGTTAGTCACCAACAAGGAACCCAGTCAGGCTGGCCAGTGCAGTGCTCAAGGTTAAAGCAGAGTATTTGTGGCTGGCTCTACTGTGTGCTGGGATGCCAGGTTTTGCAACTGTTGGACTAGTAAATAAAGCCAGGAATCGAACAAATGCAGTGCATGAGGTGTTGTGAGAATTATGACGTACCCAGGACCCTATTGTGCTTTCAGTCTAGCAGTTTCAGATCTTGAAAACCATTAGGAGCTTTCCAAAACAAACAAATGGCTTAGGGTTTCTGAAAGTGTACATTTTATAGAGGCAAACAGCCTCGTCTTTCTCCAGCGGATGACTAGTGTCTTTGAACTGCTGACCTTTCTGTTAGCAGCCCAACACTTAAGCCACTGTTAAGTGGTTTTTAAAAACCATTAGGGGAAAACAAAAACAGAACTACTTTCCTTTATTTTATAATTATTTTCTTAATGAGCACTTGCAGGACCACAGACAGACACGGTCATGGTGACTGCACTGACATTAAGTGACGCATACCTGTGTTTATGCTGTTGTCTGCTGTCAGGAAAATTCTGACTGGTAACAGCATTGCAAGACATTCTAGAACTGCCACAAATGAATTCTAAGGCTGCGAGTCTGCCCAAGGAAATATGCTGTCCGGTTTTCTCCTGTGTTGTTGATCAAACCACTGACCTTTCAGCCTAATGCTTAACCACTGCCAAAGCAGGACTCCTCCCTCCTATGTACTTTCAGGTCTATATTTTTGGGTTTTGGTTCTATTGTATTCTTTAGTTTATTATGCACAGCCGCATTAACACAGAGACCTGGTGGTGTAGTGGTTACAAGTTGGGTTGCCATTCTCATGGTCAGCAGTTCGAAACCATCAGCATCTCCTTGGGGAAAGATTGGGTTTGTTATTCCCATAAATAGTTACAGTCTCCAATCCATCAGGGAGTCATTTCGAGTCAGCCTTGAGTCAATGGCAGTGAGTAGAACATCACTTTAATTACTGAGGCATTAAAGTGAACTTTCATAGGATTTATGGCCTGTTTTCCCCAATATTTGTCTTTTTAATGACCTTTTGCTTTCTTCATTAATGATGTTCATGATGTCATCCCTCAGCTCAGGAGGTCGTCTGTCATTAGTGTTCAATGCACCCAACCTATTCTTGAGATGTTCTCAAAATTCAGGTGGGATAGACTCAAGGTCGTATTTTGGCTCTCATGGACTTTTAAAAAATTTTCTTCAATCCCCTCATAGAGGGGCTTAGGAGAGGAGATGGGTTAATTAGGGTGTGAGGTAGTATCGATGAAGAACACAGCTCTCCCCCAGATCCTGGATGCTTCCTCCCCCCAACTACCATGATCCGAATTCTACCTCGCAGGGCTGGATAGGACAGAGGCTGTACACTGGTACATATGAGGGTTGGAGATACAGGGAATCCAGGGTGGATGATACCTCCAGGACCAAGGGTGTGAGGGACGATGCTGGGAGAGTGGAGGGTGAGTGGGTTGGAAAGGGGGGACTGATTACAAGGAGCCACATGTGACCTCTTCCCTGGGAGAGGGACAGCAGAGAAGGGGGGAAGGGAGACCCCGAATAGGGCAAGATATGACAAAATAACGAGGTATAAATTACCAAGGGCATATGAGGGAGGGGGGAAAAGGGAGGGAGGGGGGGAAAAAAGGTGGACCTGATGCAAGGGGCTTAGGTGAAGAGCAAATGCCTTGAGAGTGATTGGGACAGGGAGTGTATGGGTGTGCTTTGTACAATTGATGTATGTATATGTATGGATTGTGGTAAGAGTTGTTGGAGTCCCTAATAAAATGTAAAAGAAGAAAAAAAAAACTAGAAAGGTAAAATAGTGGACCTTCATTAAGATAGCACAGACATCAGTCATGGCAAAAAAGAGGGAGACCTTTGGTGAATGGATTGACACTGTGCCTGAAACAATGAGTTCAAGTCTGATGATTGTGAGGAGGGCCCAGGACTTGGCAGTGTTTCCTAATGTTGTACACAGGGGCCCTATGAGTCGGAATCAACTCAACTATACTTAAAGACAACTGCATGGCTGGCTCTGTTATTGCAAGTCTCTGTTCAAATCGCACCTCCTCAGTGAGGTCTCCCTGGGCCTATCCATGTAAAACTCCACATCTCTCTTCAGATACTCCTGAAGTTGCTTAACTTCATATGGGATGTATCACATTGTTTATGTAGCAATCCATTGTTTGTGTTCACAAAGACATTGTTTATATCTCCCCTAATAAAATGTAAACTGAAGGAAAAAAAAAATTTTCTTCAACTTTATCCTAAATTAAATATGACCATGGAAATGCTCTGTTCCAAAACTGCTCCTGTCCTTGTTTTAGATGCGAACATTGAGCTTTTCCATGGTCTCTTCCAGTGAATGTAGTCAATTTGATTATTGTCTATTTCATCTGGAGAAGTCCATGGGCATAGTCACCTCTTGTGTTATTGAAAACAGGTATTCGCCATGAAGAAGTCATTGGGCTTGTAAAATTCTATCATGTGACCTCCAGCTATGCTTCTATCACGTTTTCCAATGACTGTTCCTTTCTCTTTGTTTCCGATATTTGCATTCCAATGATTGATCAGTTCCAGATGGAAGATTTTGGTGGTTTTCAATTGCTTCAGCACTACCCTTGGTAGTTGGTGCATGAATTTGAATAAGAGTTGTATTGATTTGATTTCTTGGAATGTGGATAGATGTAATCCTACCACAGATAGCGTTATACTTCAAAATAGATTTTAAATATCCCTTTTAACAATGAATAAAATGTCATTCCTCTTGATTGTTTCATTCCCAGCATAGTAGACGATAGAATATCTGATTCAATATGGCCAATTATAGTACCTTTCAGCTCAATAATGCCTAGAATGCTGACTTTCATGCTTTTGATTTCATTTTGTACAACTCTAACATTCCTAGATGCCTACTTCATATGGTCCAAGTTGTTCGCAGCTGTTTCTTCTCATGTTGAGTCATGCTCCATCAGCAAATGACATTCCAGAAAGCTTTCCTCCCACAAGTGGTCCTCCGTCCACATCTTCATGGGTCATTCTGCTTTGAGGAGGAAGCTAGACGTCACTCATATTTTGAGTGACTTCTGATCTCAGATGCTCATCCTCTGGCACTGTTTCTGACAATGTTCTGCATCTTTTCATGAGTGTTTCATTATCTGACAATATTTTGGTTCTGTCCATATGGTGTTCAGTAGTTAATTCCACAGAAGTGAGCTTGTATATTTGTTTTTCCATAGTCTGAAAGCTCTGCTGAACCTGCTCACTTCTGGTAACCCTGACGGCATTTGAAATACCAAGGTTAAAGCTCCTAGCATCAGAACAACACACAAGCCACCATAGTAAAAGAAACTGGCAGAAAATGGTGGACAAGCAAGATAGTTATGACTTTACTGGGTTCTAAATTTTATGTGTAGTCCTGATGGCAGAGTTGATTCTGCATTGGACTCCCAAGTCGCCAGTCAGCAGTTCGAACATACTGACCACACGAAAGAGAAAGGTGAAGGTTACCCCTCCTGTAAAGATTTACCACAACAGAAATTTTCAGGGACAAGTCTGCTATGTCCCACAAGGTCTCTATAAGTCTGAATTAACTCTATGAGCATGAGTTCGAATTTTTCAGTTTGCATTTATTTCTATTACTAAATTATGGGTCACATACTCCCATGGCACTATTGTGAAATATTGGTGATAATTTGCATCTTTTTTTGTTGTGATTTTAATAGGAATAGCCACATATCCCCTCAGGAATTTATGGGGACATAAAGCAGGAGAATGTTTATTAACAGGGTTTAAAAGACACAGGGGGTCACTTAGGCTGGAAGTTTAATATAGTTGCCAAATGAAGTTTTCTGAGCTTTCGTGGGTAGGGTTTATAATGGGGAACACAATACAAAATTATAATCCGCTTATGTGGACAACCTGACCAGAGAGAGAATGGCAGTAGACAATGTCCTATTTAAGCCCCCACCTTTGTGCAAGGAAGAGTCTGTGTCTTTGCCCAGACAGCTTTTGAGGAAAGGCTGTTTGTGATGGCACTTTTTCCTTTTGCAGGATGATTCTTGCAAGTAATGAAAGCTACTTTCCATGGTGCTGTGACTTAGGTATTGTATTGCTAACCAAGATGTCAGTGGGTCAAATCCATCACCTGCTCTTAGGAAGAAAGATGAAGCTGTCTGCTCCTGTAAAGATTTACAGTCTCTGAAAACCTATATATTGTATTTACCAGTCCAGAATGACCTTAAGGCATGTGTCTGGAATGCGTGTTCAGCCTCTAATTAAAGGACATGATGTTTATGGAGTAATGCATGCTATTGTGATGGCCTGATTGAAATTTCTCTTTACAAAGCAGGCAAGACTTGTGAGTGCCAAGCAGATTTGTCTTAACTATGGTGTAGCAGACAAGACTTGTGCTACGGTCTGGAATACTGTTATCTCCCTTCTGTAATTCAGACTACAGTTCTCCTAAATATTTCAGACTTACAAGACATAGTAGCAGCCTGAACACTTTCAGATGTGTCACATTACAGGCAAAAATATGATGATGTAAGTATCTACAGAATTTAATCTCATTATTATCTCTTTATATCTTTAAGAAATTCTTTTGATTAGAGCTTTTTCAATTGTCTTCCCATAACAGCTTCATGAAAAGTCTTACAAAAATTTAAGATAACTTAATTTTAAGAAAATAAGACAATCAAGATAAAGTTTGATTGAATTAAAGTATTTAAGACAGTTTGGAATGCCAGAAGAGAATACAAGCTTGAAGTTTTACAGATTAAGATCTAAATGTGGAGCAAATGGGCAAGTAGATCAAAGAAATACAATTCTCAAATTGGCAAATGAAAATTATTATTCCTACTATTAATAGCTACTGCTATTAATTATTCTAGGCTTGAGTTCAAATACTGAAAGTTTTTATAGGGAAATATTAAACGATAATGGAAGTATCAAAAGAAAATGGAATGAATACACAGAGTCATTGTACCAAAAAGATACTAGTAGACATTCAATCATTTCAAGAGGTAGCCTATGAGCAAGAATCAGTGGTACTAATGGAAGGCAGCTAAGATGCGAGATAGCATAAGCCAAAACAAATCTCTAGGAATGATAGAATACCCATTGAAATATTCCAACAAACCAATGAAGCACTGGAAGCACGTAATCTCCTATGCCAGATAATTTAGAAGAGAACTAATTGGCCAACTGACTAGAAGAGATCCATATTTATACCCATGCCAAAAAGCCCCGAAAGAAAGCTCAAGTTATAGACAATATTGATATCACGTGCAAGTAAAATTTTCCTAAAGACAATCCAACAAAAGTTTTAGCAGTCTATTGACAGGGAGCTGTAATAGGCTCAAGTCGGATCCCAGTAAGGACTTGGGATAAGTGTATCATTGCTGATGTCAGATGGATAGAGGCTGAAAGCACCGAACACCAAAAAATGCTTAGTTGTGTTTTGTTGACTATGCTAACTCATTTGACTGTGTGGATGATGACAAACTATTGATAGCCTTGAGAAGAATGGAAACCCCAGAACACTGACCTATCCTCATGAGGAATCTTTACATAGATCAAGTGTGACTAGAACAAGGGCATACCACAAGTTTTGAAATTAGGAAGGGTGTATGCTTTCACCATACTTGTTCAATCTGTGTGCTGAGCAAAATATGAGAGAATTATAGGAAGCTTGATTATAGGAAGATGTAGGCAGCATCAGGATTGGACGTAGGTTTATTAGCAACCTGTTGTGTACAGATGACACAACCTTACTTGTTGAAAGTGAAGAGGACTTATAGTTTTCGCTGATGAAGATCAGATTGCAGCCTCTTGTATGGATTACAACTCAATGTAAAAAACAGCAAAATTCTCAAAAGTGGACCAATAGTAGGTCACATCATGACAAATGTAGAGTAGATTGATATAGAGAAGGGTTTCATCTTTCTTGGATCCACAATCCATGCTCATGGAAGCAGCAGTGAAGAAATCAAACATCACCTTGAATTGAGTGGATAAACTACAGAAGACCCCTAAAGTGTTGAAAAGCAAGGATGTTACTTTTTAGGACTGTGTTAGTCTGGATACTGTAGAGAAACAAATCCATAAAAACTCATATATAAGAGAGAGTTTTATATAAAGGTTAAGTGCACATCAAGAAAACATCCCAACCCAGTGTTGCCCAAACCCACAAGTCCAACATTAACCCATTAATTCATATGTCCAACACCAATCCACAAAGTCCTCCTCCATCTCACAAAACACACACTATGATGCCGACTGCAAGAGGAAAATCGAGTCGGTGAATGTGTAAGCATCTCAGCACTGGCAAGGGTCTCCACATGGGTGCTCCAGCACCCAGGGCTGCATCGGGGTAGGTCCATGAGGCTTCTCCTCAGGGATGTCTTGCAGGAAGTCAGTCTTGCCAGCTGAAGCAGGGAACTGCTAAGGCAGCGGCACCCTGGTCTGACCATCAAAAGCAAGAGACCCAAGAACTCAAAAGGTGAGGATCACCAAGCCATTTATCCCTCTGTCCTCAAGCCCTCAACAGGATGGATTGACACAGAGGCTGCAGCCACTGATTTAAACAGAGGAATAATTGTGAGGATGGCACAGGACCTGGCAGTGTTTCCTTCCCTTGTACATAAGGCGGTGATGAGTTGAGAACGGACTCAATGGCACCGAACAATAGCAATTATTATGGCGTGTTAGAATATTTGATATCCATGAACCAATTTTCAATCATTTATGGGCAAGCAAAAATCAATTACTTGATGATGCCAGGATCCCTGGTGGTTTAGTGGTTATGAGTTGGGATGCTAATTACAAGTCAGCAGTTGAAACCACCAGCTTCTCTCAGTGAGAATGTGGAGGCTTTCGACGCCCGATGAGCGACAGTCTCAGAAACCCAACGCAGCAGTCCTACTCTGGCTTTCAGGCTCCCATGAGTCAATGTTGACTCCGTGGCAGTGAATCCACTTTGCTGTTAGTTTTATTACTTGATTTGACAAGGATAAGTCAAAGTTTATTGCTACCTAAATATAGAAAACTTTATTAAACATACATATCAAAATGTGATGCTACTTTTTCTTAGCATATCTTCCATTTAACTCTAAACACTTCCAAATGTATTATTTTTATCTCTAACCCTTCCCTGAGGAATTGTGTATTCTTTTATTTACAAAACAGATATTTTGATATTATATTCTTTTAAATGTTCTCCAATTATGTTCTTTTAATAGTTCTTTGTATTGTTCTTGTAGGAACAAAAAGAAGGCTGTCTGTAGGATACCATAGATTTTACCAAGGAAATGCTCATGGAATAGCCTTTGACACCCTCAATGGAAAAGCTGGTGCCTGGCTGGGACAGAAAAAAAAAAAAAAAAAACCTTTCTTGGTCCACATTTTCTAACCTTTTTCTCACCAGTTCTAATCTTTCTTCCAAATAAACCTCCATGATGCTCCTGTCTTCTTCAACAAAAGCTATCAAAACTATTTCTGTGATACTAACAGAAGCAGTCATCATAACCGTCTGAGCTGACCTTTCTCCCCTGAATTTAACTGGCCTCACAGATTTCTTAGGACGACACTGCTACTTAGGACCTTCTCTTTGGAGACTTGCTACACAGAATAAGGTAAATTTATTACTGAAAGAACTGGTCTGCAGATATCCCCTTAAAGAAACCAAAACTAAGACAAAGATCAAAACTTACTGCCATTCAATGGATTTGGACTCACACTATCCTTGTAGCACAAGGCACAGATTTTTACAAGAGCAGACAGCCTTGTCTTTTTTCAGAGAAGTAGCTAAGTTAAAGATGGTTTGAACAGCTAAACCTAGGGCTAGCAGCCCAATGCTTAATGATAACAGATACATTTCAGGCATTGGGGAGGTTTGGGTGGGGGACTGTGATAGGTAGGTTTATTGTGCTATCCTGGAAAATAGGAACATGTGGGATTAATAAGGTCACATTTTGATTGGGGGTGCAAAGAGATAAATGGCTCAGCAATCCCCGCCTCTTTCGCTCTTGCTCTCTGGTTATTGAACCAGCATCTGGCTTCTAGTTCTCTGCAACTTGTGGGCTACACTCGCTTTGGGACTGCCAACCTATGGATCTTGTTGCTAGAACTTGAGGTTCCTTCGATACCTACTTTGCCATGCTACTGGTATATACATCACGAGCTTGTGACTGTCAGATCCTGTCATCTTGATGACTGTTGGTGACCTGCTCTGCTGTCTGCTTCCTTGACGTTGGACCCAGCAACCTTTGTGAGTTGAAGAACTTCCAGTATATTAACTGTTCCACTGAAGTTACTTGAACAGAGCCCTCTGTATTGCTGTATGGACTAATTGGCTGTTATAGTCTTTCGTGATGCATATATCTCTATCTCTCTATATATGTATATGTAGATATATTCATACATGTCTTAGTTTTGTTTCTTTACAGAACCCGGTCTAACATAGTTGATGTCCGGAGTGGGTCTAAAGAAACCAGATTATAATTATGATCTTCTCAAATTGGCTCTCCGGTATGATTAGGTTTAACAGCACTGATGATGCTATCTCTACCCCTAACAGCATGGACAGGTCTGCCTCTCTTACTAGAGCGGGTGCTGTTAATCCCCATGGTGTGTGAAGTAGCACAGCTAATATCCAAAGTATCACTATAAGAAAGACGAAATTCTGGTGAGAAGAGAGGTTCTGGGCAATCGTGTCTGGCTGTTCTTCCTTACAGTGGAAAGTGTGATCAAGGAAAGGGATAATCCCAGAACCTCAGAAGCACATCTCACGTGCCAAATAACAGACTAAAAGCTTCTGCATGTGCTACAAATGAGACCCTTCTCTCCTCTAGTAATAGAAGCTGACATTGCTGAAAACCAAATCCAGAGTCTCATCAGACGAGTAGCTGAATTACAGCATCAGCTGAATGGCAGTGTCTAGAACAGTGTCTGATATTAAAGTAAGGGAATTAATCAAGAAATTGGGACCCTGAACCATGGGGTAGAAACATATGGGCTGAGTGGACACCATTAGAACAGCCATTGCCTAGGAAAATAGTAAACCAAAAGCAATACCACTTTTCTGGAGGGAGTTCAGAGATTACTCCCACCATCATGGACTTGAAGGATACAGAGGTGATGATTCCTAACGCATCCCCACTTAACACACATATTTGGCTTGTAAAAATACAAAATAGATGGATCCTGGAGAATGATAGTGGATTATAATAAACTTAACCAGGTGGTAAATCTAATTGCACCTGCCGTTCCAGATGTGATTACATTGCTCGAGCTAATTAATACTTCTCCTGGTACATGGTATGCAGCTATTATCTGGCCAATGCCTTCTTCTCAATACCAGTCTCAACAGACCACCAGAAGCAGTGTGCCATCAGCTGGCAGAGGTATCACTACACTTTCACAACTCTCCCTCAAGGGTTCATCAACTTTTCCATGCTGTGCCATTATTTAGTCCAAAGGGAACTTGATCGTCTGTCTCTTCCGAAAAATGACACACTGGTCCATTATATTGATGGCATTATGTTGATTGGACCCACTACGGAGGATGTATCAAAGACTCTAGATTCATTGGTACAACATCAGCATGCAAGAGGTTGGGAAATCAACCCAACAAAGATTCAGGCACGCTCCACCTCAGTAAAATTTCTAAGGGTCTAGTGGTGAGGGACTTGTTGAGACATTCCTAATAAAGTGAAGAATAAGCAATTGAATCAGGCCACCCAACAGCTAAGTAGGAGGCATAGTGCCTAGTGGGCATCTTCAGATTTTGTAGGCAACATAACCTTTATTTGGGTGTTTTATTCCAACATATTTATCAGGTTATATGACATGAAAGACCTCCAATTTTGTGTGGGGCCCAGAAAAAGAAAAGGCTCTGTAACAGGTTCAGATCGCTGTACAAGCTGCTTTGCCATGGGAGTCATATGATCCAGCTGACCCAATGGTGCTAGAGGTGTCAATTGTAGATAAAGATGCAGTGTAGAGTCTTTGGCAGAACCCTATTGGTGAATCACAGCATAGACCGTTGGGGTTTTGGAGTAAAGTCCTGCCATCCTCTGCAGACAACTACTCCCCATTTGAAAAACAGCTGTTGGCCTGTTACTGGGCCTTGGTGGAGACTGAACGCCTTACCATGGGCCACCAAGTCACCATGAGGCCTGAACTACCTATCAGGAACTGGGTATTGTCTGACCCACGGAATCATAATGTTGGACATGCGCAGCAACACTCCATTGTTAAATGGAAGTGGTATATATGAGATCGGGCTAGAGCACGATCTGAAGGTACAAATTAGCTGCATGGAGAAGTGGTCCACATGCCCACAGTCTCCACTCCTGTCACATTACCTTCTTTCTCCCAGTCTGCACCTATAGCCTCCTGGGGAGTTCCTTACCATACTTTAACTGAAGACCAAAAAAGTCATGCTTGGTTTATGGATGGCTCTGCACGATATGTAGGTGTCACTCGTAAGTGGACAGCAGCAGCACTACAACGCATTTCTGGGATCTCCCTAAAGGACAGTGGTGAAGGCAAATCTTCCCAATGGGCAGAACTTCAAGCAGTGCATGTAGCTGTCCAGTTTGCCTGGAAGGAGAAATTTCCAAATGTGAGATTGTGTACTGACTGATTCATGGGCTGTGGCTAATGGTTTGGCTGAATGGTCAGGCAGTTGGAAAGTACATGATTGGAAAATTGATGACAAGGAGGTGTGGGGAAGATGTATGTGGATAGACCTCTCTGAATGGGTCAAGAAAATAAAGGCAATCATGTCTCATGTGAATGCTCACCAAAGTGTAACTTCAGAAGAGGAATTTAGCAATCAAGTGGATAAGATGACACAAACTGTGGAGACTGGTCCTCCTCTTTCCTCTGCCACTCCTGTCATTGCCCAATAGTCATATGAGCAAAGTAAGCATGGAGGCAGGGATGGAGATTATGCATGGGTGCAACAACATGGGCTTCTACTCACCAAGGCTGACTTGGCCATTGCCACTGCTGAGTTCCCCATCTGCCTTCAGCAGAAGCCAACATTGAGTTCAATATATGGGGCCATTCCTTGAGATCAACCGGCAAAACGGTGTAAGGTTGATTTTATAGGAACACTTTTATCATGCCGGTAGCAGCGTTTTGTTCTTACTGGAATAGACACCTACTTTGGATATGGATTTGCCTTCCCCGAATTCAATGCTTCTGCTAACACTACCATTCATAGACTTAAATAATGCCTCATCCACATAACAATGCTTCAGACCAAGGAACTCACTTCATAGCAAATGAAGTGCAGCAATGGGCCCATGTCCATGGAATCCTCTGGTCGTATCATGTTCCTCATCATCCTGAAGCAGTTGGTTTGACAGAGTGAGGGAACAGGCTTCTAAAAACACAATTATGGTGCCATCTAGGTGGCAACAACTTGGGGGCCTGGGGAAATGTTCTCCAGGAGGCTGTATACGCTCTAAACTAGCAGTTAATATATGGTGCTGGGTCTTCCAAAGCCAGAATTCATGGGTCCAGGAACCAAGGGGTGAAAGCGGGAGTGGCACCACTCTCTATTACTCCTAGTGATCCACTTGCACATTTTTGGTTCCTGTCCCAGCAACCCAATGCGCTTCATGCCTGGAGGTCCTAGTCCCAAAGAAAGGAACTCTCCCACCTGGAGACACAGCACGGATTCCACTAAAATGGCAGCTGAGAATGCCCCCTGGCCACTTTGAGCTTCTCATGCCTTTGGATCAATTGGTCGGGAAATGTGTCACTGTATTGAGTGCTGTGAATTATCTGATTACCAATGAGAAATTGGATTTGTGTTAGGTAATGGAGGTAAAGAAGAATATGTCTGGAATCCAGGAGATCCCATAGGCCGTCTCTTAGTACTACCATACCCTATGATTAAAGTAAAAGGTAAACTACAGCAACCCAATCTTGACAGGACATCTAATGACGTGGACCCTTCAGGAATAAAGGTCTGGGTCACCCTACCAGGCAAAGAACTGCAGTCAGCTGAGGTGCTTGCTGAGGGCAAAGGTAATACAGAATGGATAGTAGAAGAAGTCTATCAGTTATGAGCACATGATCAATTGTAAAAGTAAAGTTTGTGATTGTCAGTTTATCTCCTTATATGTGCTTGTTAAATATTTTTCCTTTGCTCATGTATGATGTAGTAGATACAATTAGATTCAGCATATTTTCATTTATATGTATTATAGATGCTTGATGTTAGGTGTAAATGTGATTTCATTAATATCTGGGAATTATACATGGCTAAAGAGTTGTGTACAGGTGCCAAGTTGTCAAGGGGTAGACTGTGACAAGTAGGCTTATTGTAACATCCTGGCCAATAGGAACATGTGGATTAATAAGGTCACATTTTGATTGGAGAGAAAAGAGATAAATGGCTCCACAAACCCTGCCTCTTTCTTGCTCTCTGGTGATTGGATCAGCATATGAATAAACTACTAGTTCTCCACCTCAACTTGTGAGCTGCACTACCTGTGGGACTGCCAACCATGTATTGTGTTGCTAGAGCTTGAAATTCCTTAGAGACCTGCTTTGCCACACTCCTGGTATATGCATTGCTTGATTTCTGGACTGTGGCGATCCTGCCGTCTTACTGACTGTTGGTGACCCACCCTGCTGTTTGTTACCTGTAGGACTGCCTTCATTGCTCTAAGGAAGACTCAGCTGTCTGCTTCCTTGTCCTTGGACCCAGCAGTCCTTGTGACTTATAGATCTTCCAGTATATTAACTGTTCCACTGAAGTGAGCTGAACAGAGCCCTCTGTGTTGCTGTGTGGACTAGTTAGCTGTTATATTCTTTTATGCTGCATAAAACTATCTATCCATATATTTATAAGTGTCCTGGTTTTGTTTCTCTAGAGAACCCTGTCTAACATAAGGGCAGAGTTGATTGAGTCTCCGAAATTAGATAGAATAATTTTTAATATGAAGAATTTATTTCTATTAGCGGTGATTGCACAAATGAAAAGGTAGAATCAATGGTGTATAATTCCAGGAGAGTATTAAAATATTTGCCTCACTACTGCACATATAATTTTGGGGCAGTCACAGTTTTATTACAGAAATAATGCAGTAAAACAGCAGTATGAGGATTTATTTGGAAAAATCAAACAAAATAAGTTCAAGCAATGAGAAAACCCATTGACGGTCATATTAACATGAAACTCTTCTAATTTGGAGTCAGTCAAATTTTCTGTAAATGTTTCCTTTAAATATGAATTTTAAGAGACAAAAAGTAGGTTGACTTTATGTGATGGCTAATTTTATGTGTCTGTTTGGCTACACTATGGTGGTCAGAATTTTGGTTAAATCCTTATCTAGATGTTGCTTTGAAGGGATATTCTTGTGGTTAACACTTATAAGAGTTTAAATGTCCCCCTCTACACACATACACACCTATATGTGAGTGCACCTCATCCAATCAGTAAAGGCGTTAAGAGCAAAACCCTGAGGCTTCTGAGAAAAATATTTCTTCCTCAGGATTATAACTTAGAAAACCTGCCTGACAGTCAACTGCATGCTCTATGGATTTGATTGGTCATTCACCATAATCAAATGAACCAACTTGCTAAAATCAATCAATGTCCATCTATTTATCATTTACCTATTGATCTATTTATGTGTCTATCATATATATTAATATACAAAGATTCCTTCTGGATGTTTTTTTGCCTCTTCACAATTTAAAAAACAATATCATAATATCTCTTTTGACTTCATGGTAAGATGGCAAAGAGAACACCCAGATTCAGTGATCCTCACTCAAATGTTTTCTGTATTGACTTCAGATACTTCAAGGAACCATAATTTCTACTGACTGTTAATTATTCAGAAGTTTTAGTTAAATGAACATACTTTAAACCTAGAGAGCTATAATGAACTAAATTAGAAGAGATCATATTATCAGAAATTAATGAAAAATTATACTAGAGGGATGCTTATTTCCAGAGAGACTTAATAAAGATGTGAACAATTGTCTTGTTTCAATCCAAATTAGTCCATATTTTTCTACTCCACCAAACAATAACCCTCAATTTCTACTGTAAAACACAAGCTAAGAAGGTAAAAAGACTCAGCTTTAAGACCTAATGTTATCTTTTACAAGTGAAGGTTATGTCATTAAACACCTTTTTAACATTAGGTTGTTTGTAAAATGGTAGTAAAAAATATCTCATTTTTTTTGTCATACGTATTGAATGAAATGTGTTTTTACTTGTTTAGAATAGTGCCAGAACATATTAAGTGTTCATTAATGATAATTATCATGAGTTGGAAACCCTAAAATATGGTTTTTAGAAGTAATTATAGAATCTTATGAGAAGGCGAGATCCTCTCCCCAGCTGCACCTATTGCTGTCCTTCTCCCCTCCGTCACCCACCGCCTGCTTCCATTTCAGAAAAATCGCTGTTGTTTTTTTTCTATAAATGTCAGAGAGAGCATTACTAAATTGAGTAAATCTCTTTTGTATGAACAGTTCATAAATATAAATCTTACATATCAGAGTTTTAAGTTACTATGTAAATGAACATTTAAGAGAAACTAAATCTCATATGGAGTCTTTACATGTCATCCCAGCATCTCAGCACAATGACATTTAGGCGCACAATGTCACGGTGGATTCAATAAGGGGGGTGGTAAGTCCTGCAATGAAGATTGGATGTTGATGTGTCAGATTCCGAGTCACCAAGGAGCTTATTTTAGAGATATGACAAAAATGATGTATGTCAAAGTGTTATAACGGCAGTGGTCAGTCAGTTTAAGGTGAGATGTTTCAGAATCCCAACAGAACTATCCCTGTCACTCTCAGCCACCACCTACTATTGACTTTTGACTTTGACAGTAAAAATAAGTCTTCTAAAATAGTTGTTTCTAAGATTTGCTGAAAGAAAGCAACAGAATAACAGATACTAACATCATATCTTCCTTAACTTTGTGTATTGACAAATCTATACATTTATTAATTTTACTGTGCTTATAGACACTTACATGGACATACATGAAAAACTTCAAGCATTGAAGTAATTAATACAGATAGATGGATTTATACTTGGGGATTTTGTCTTTTTCACTTCATCTTCTCTTGTGTTCTTTTCATTTAAAGTCACGTTTTATTAAAGTAAATTTGTGTAACATTTTCTTAAAACATAAATGGTCTACTTAAGATGGCTGGCCTTCCTAGGTCGAGCTTTATATCTAGTGACTGCTCTTAGTTAATTATAACACCATTTCTGCAAGTAGTCCACACATGATTGCATTATGTGGTCTTGCTTCTTCATCTCATGAATTCCAAGCTACACGGAAGACATTAACAGTGAACAAGGCTCCAGGAATTGATGGATTATTGATTAAATGTTTTAACGACCTCTCAGCACTGTATTTATTTTTAAATCTTTGTAAGACTATTCCCTGGGCAGTTCCTTGGAAGTGATGCATGGGTGTGCCCCTCCAAAGAAAGGTGATCCAAAAGAATGAGGAAATTACCAAACGGTCTCTTTTTATCACATGCAAGTAAAATGTTGTTCAAGATATTAAAAAAATGATTGCAACAATACAATGAGAGGGAACTTCCAGAAATTCCATTTCGATTCAGAAGAGAACATGGAACAAGGAAGATCACGTCCATTGTCAGAGGGATGGCAGGACCTTGGCTGACAGAAGATGCTCACCATAAGTTAGGTTTTGTTGACAATGCAAAGGCACTTGCACGTGTGGATCATGACAAACGATGGATAACATTTTGTAGCAGAGTAGCTAAAAATTAATCTCTGCAATCTAGTTGTCACCACTTGCTAGTCTTGCACCCTAGTACAACTTAGAAAACTACTAAGTGCTTTAGTTGTCTCATCTTGAAAATAGAGATTATATTTGTTAATCAGAGGGTCATTGTAAAAATCCAATGGATCAATGTGCATAGAGTACATACAGCAATGCCAACATATAGTAAGCACTTAACTAATGTTGCTGTTAAAACTATTAACTTGAATAAACCTGGTATATGTTAGATAGCTTGAGAAACTATGAGAATACAGTAACAGTGATACATACTAATGCATATAGATTTTTTTCTCGTGTTATCACATATGGTAAACTAAACACAAAATTTTTACTAAAAGTAAAACATATGTGAAATAAAAATTATACCTAAGACTGGCAAACAACATAAGGAGAAATGTTTCTAAGTCAATTATAGCATTTCAAAGGATTTATTCTTCCATTGGTATCTCCCAGCTTTGTTGCACTTCAAATATACTCCTTCTAAAGTAACATTTTTCTTAAAAAAAGTATGATATACATGGCTAAACTATCTATGTAATAATTCTCAATCTTGGGGAATTTTTGTGAAGTAAAATCACCTACATACCTACAATTAACATACAGCTATAGACCATCATCAATTCTTTGGAACCGTTAGTAGGAACCACTGAAGTGCCTCCCATCATGGTAGAGTCAATTTTACTCTTTCTAAATGGAATTGAACACTATGGACCCTAATTGTCCTTGGTTCTTTTTTTTAATTTTGTTTTTTTTGATATCATTACTATCATCACAGATCGGAATGGTTTCTCCATTCATATTGCCAATGGTGTTGCATATTTTATATATTCTAAAGCATAGGGATTCATTCTACTGTTGATGAATATTTGTCATATGCATTTATTAAGGGAAGGTTTCTGTGAGCATGCTTGCATATATCTTTGTGCCACAGATGCATGCATTTTTGTTCTGCCATGGTAAACATATTCAGATTTAGTAGATATCATTAAATCTTCCAAAGTAGTTGCATCAACTTGCATGCTTAGCTGCAGTGGATTCTAGGTGCGCTAGATCTCACCAGCACCTGGCATATATCCTATCACCCTTACGTCTTATCTTATATTTTTCGTGGTTTATGATGTCGATATTGATTTCTCAGAAGATGCTCAAAATTTTAAGTCAGGCTTTTTACAACTTGTAGTATGGCTGATATTTTTTAGTTGACTTACTAAATTTGTTCCTCCCTATGTAAGAATGTTTATCAGTAACACTATCTGACACTTTCAAATTAGAAAAACATATTTATACATCTCAAATAATTTGAGACACTGAGAGGAATATTATTTCTAAATCAAAGAGGTGAGTTAGTCAAGGCTGAGGTTGAACTGACACGTGCATCAGTGAAAGATCCAAGCCAGCTGCCAGACCGCTTTATATGCAAGTCATTCATTGAGGTATCAAAATGTACAAAATATCATGCTCCTACCAACATGTCTTGTTGAATTAATGCCCAGGTGAGTTCTTCTGAAATATTGCAGTTGTATCTTAGCAAAAACAAGAAGCAGTAAAGCATCATACTTATTAGGATCCAATTTGCCACAGCATCAGTCAAGTGCTTCGCTTCCTCCCAGTGGTGGTGGGAAGGGCAAAGTGGGGATAGAGAAATTTAAATTCAATTCGTAGTGTAGTGCACATTTGGAATTCAATATTGACAGCTCTAATTATACTTACCTCCCCATCACAAGTTCATTAAGCAAAAGTACAGGTTTAAAATTACACTGCAGCAGGTCTCATCTGTCTTCCTCCCATTTGGTGAATTAATGTTGGAGAGATTTAAAATTTTAGTAGAAGGGGGTTTAGTATTTCCTTAACCCACACAAACACACAGCTATATAATTTAATAATTAGGATGTTACATTATATTTAGATATTTTACTTGAAATGAGATCAACAAAGATGTCAAATATACATACTAAGAATGCCTATAAAGTGCATCTATTATAAATGAATCCCAGAGAGGTGTAAATGGTGTTAGCTAAAAGGTTAAGTGTTTGAGTCCAACCAGAGATATCTAGGAAGACATCACTAAATATGAAAGTAATGAAAAAAATTAGCCACTGAAATCTCTATGAAGAATCCAGTTTTACTCTAAAAGGCCTGGGGTAGCCATGACTTACAATTGATTTCATAGCAACTTATAAATCAGGTATAAAACCAACCCATTATTTTTCAAAGCCATTATCTACTGCCAGGGAGGCCATGCTTACACTTAACAATGGTACATGTTTCCAAGACTGTAAATCTTTATGGGAGCAGACCGTCTCGCCTTTGTCCTTCAGGGTATCTGGTGGATTTGAACAGCTGACATTGTGTTTAGCAATCCAAATGATACTGAAATTTCCAACAGGGTTCCTTTCTAGAATTTATGTAAGTATAAACTAATAGTTGATAAAAATTAACTATTCAAAAATCAAAACTTGTCATCTTGCTTTGCAATCTCCAGAACTAAACCTTAAAACTGAGTTACTTCCCCGGCAATGAAAGGAGAAAGCCTGTGACAGTCTATCACTACTTCTACCTATAATCCTTCAGGTACAAAGTTGGCATGCATGTTGAGGTAGTACATATCTGTTGAATCAATAGGTCACAATATTTTTTGTGCCAATTATGAATCATCTCAATGAATTCACCTCAAAACTGAAGGGAAAGGCAAATATTGAGTAGGGCCACTCTTATAGCTTTGAAAACATGACAAAAATCTATAGCCATACATAGCAAACTTTGGGAGTAATAGAGAGCCACAATTTTGTTTTCTTCTTAGAATTTACCACATAAGATTTCTCAAGTATAAACTGTGGAACAACAGAGTGATTCTACAAAATAGAAGAACACTATGTTAAGAAATAAATAAGAAAATTAACTTGAAAATGTCTCACTAAGTTCTTTGATTTTCATTCTTAAAATTAATGTATATATATAACCAATATATTTTTTTCTTTCTGTAGTAGATACAATTATGATAACTTGCCGTGGAAATAGCAGTAAACTTTAACGCATTCTGATAACTTTAATGGATGACTGGCACAGTGCATGTTATACTTCTGTTAGTTTCCTTCAATAATTAATCCGCTGATTTAAATATTTAATTACATGTCAAACCAATGACTGGGAAATCAGGAAATAGGGCTATTCCTATTTGTGCTACAATACATGCCCACATTTTATTATCTTAAATTTTTCTCTGTAAACAGGAAAATGGTTGAATGATAGAGGGATGTTTGTATGTATTTTCTTGTGTTGGTGTGTGGTATTTTCTTGTGTTGGTGTGTGGTATTTTCTTGTGTTGGTGTGTGGTATTTTCTTGTGTTGGTGTGTGGTATTTTCTTGTGTTGGTGTGTGGTATTTTCTTGTGTTGGTGTGTGGTATTTTCTTGAACATTTGTGTGTCTGTGGAGCAAATGGGCACAAGAAAGCAATTCTTCTGAAAGTCTGTTTATATCATTATATAAAATGACATCAAGCCTTAGAAAATCTTTACAACTTTCTATAATCCAGCAGTTTTGTTCCGAATAAATACCTTTGTTTCCAATATATCCATTATTACTGGCCACTGAATATATACAAACTTGAACAATGATTTTTTTCTTATGATAATCCTACTAAATTTTTGGTGTCTAAACAATTATTTCATCTCTGAAAACACATTTATCAATATGGCAACATAGTTTAGTGGAAAATTCCTTGTACACAAGTTATAACTCTCTGTGGTCTTTCATGCTGTCCACTTGAAAATTTTATATCAGCTTGCTTCTAAAACCCCTCTGGTTCTAGATATCTGGAATTCAGGTGGTAAAATGGCAGACTTTCATTATACTTCAGAACCTTGTGCAAGGCTGGTCAGAGTACACAGAAAGGCAGTCTGCATTCACAACTCTCCATGATTTCAAACTATTCATTTATCATTTTAGTAAGTATGTACTGAGTATTCTCTCTCAGATAAACTGATATTTGAATCAACTATTGACCCAGACCTAGTCTCTACCTTTAAGATATTTTCACAAAGACACATGCTTAAACAACCGTATCTACTCAAATATAAGCTGAGCCTAGTATAAGCCGAGGCACCTAATTATTACCTGGGAAACCAGAAAAACTGATTGACTCAAGTATAAGCCTAGGGTGGAAAATGCAGAAGGTATTGGTGAGTTTCAATAATCAAAACAAATGAAAATTATTAAAAATTGAGACATCAGTGGGGTAATGTATTTAAATATTTATTTTAAATACAAAACATAAATAAAAGGACAAGTCATTTAACATTAGTAAAGCAGCACAGTAAGTGGAAAATAGGTTCAACAAAAACAATATCAAGAATGATACCTTAAGAGTACTATTCCCTGAGCTCAATCAGCAACCAAGCTAAAATGGAGTTAAAATCCTTCAAAACTGGATTCCTTATCATCATCCATATCCCAATGCAGAGCTTCAGCTGGTGTGAGGTCATCACAGATGCTGTCCTCACTGAGATCGCCGTCATCACCATCACTGCTGTCATTTTCATACAAAGCGCAGTCTTCACTGCCATCCATAGCATTACTAATACTACATGTCTGGAAGGCATGGGTCGCACCATGTCTTCTGGAATGTCTTCCATGAATCTCGAGTCCACTTTTCTATTAACTCTATGTCAGACTTCATGAGATTGCTTCCTTTTGTTAGTCGGGCTTGACCAGATGACATCCATTCAAGCCACATCCTACGTACATGATCTTTAAAAGGCTTATTTAAAGATACAGGTCATCAGATGACTCTGATTGGTTAGATGTGAGTAAACAAACATTCAAAGCCCTGCAGTGCCAGCGGGGCTTTGAATGAACAGCAGAGAAATGGCAATCACCCGTGAGATAACGGGTGCTCGTCCGTTACCTCGGGGTCCCCAGTGAGATGTTACACCTCACTGGGGCACCACTGACCCGTGTATAAGCCAAACCCCAGTTTTTCAGCACATTTTTTGTGCTGAAACACTCGGCTTATACACGAGTATATACAGTAGTACTAGGACAAATTTTGACAAATGCCTTCATGAAAGAAGTGTCTTCAGTTGGGTACACATATTACAGCAACTGTAACTTTGTAGGACTTCAGAGAATGCCTCGTGGAAGTTGTAACCCACAATTGTGACTTTAAGACCTAATATATGAGTTGACAGGGCAAGATAATTTTTTTAAAAAAAGAAAGAAGTATTTAAGACAGAAAAGAAGTATATATATAAGTGCAATTTGCTGCTAGTACATGGATAACTTAAGGAAAGAAGGTTAAATATAGGATACGATTATGTGAGTCTTACGTGTTTGGTATACCTTTTCACTAGGTACCACTTTGGCCACTGCAGACTTCAACTGTCAGGACAGAGGTGGAAATTCTAGCCTTCAAAGTGAAGCATGACAAAGCCATGTAGGATGTAGAGCTTTTAATAAGCCTAAAAATGAGTTGTAAAGAAAAGAGGCACGTGTGTAAATTGAGAAACACTAAACTAAAACACACAAGGGAAGATATCTGAGGGGACTTCAAAAAGTTCATGGAAAAATGCATTGAAAAATTAACAATTTTTCTACGAGTGTTGGAAGTTGCCTCATTTTTTCTGTTAAATATATTTTAGGGTCCCGTTTAAATTTCTCGTGTGTGGCTCTCAAATCTGTAATTACAAGATTTTGTTTATAGAAATAATGCTTGATTTGATCGATGAAAAGCCCAGGAAGATGCTGTCCGCTCGTTCTGTGTGCCAGCCTTCACCTCTCACTTTGTGTGCTGCGCTCTCATTGACATTTTACAGATAAGTCAGCGGACAATCAAAGACAGCCAGAAAACGATTTAAAGCTGCGGATCTAATATAGAGCTAAATTCTAAAACAAATACAGTGTCACCTGTGAGGTCTGGGAGTCCACTGGCCCGTCTTGTTTTCGCTGGTCCCCAAGATTTTCCCATATGCAGCGCTCGAGTCTGAGAACTTTCCTCTCCTTCATTTCAGTGGGAAACAGAATGTCCTCTGACAGAATTTAACCTTACTACGTTTTGGCTTTCAGCGATTTTAATGTAATTCTATGTACATCATCTTCTTTCAACAATTCAATAGATACAAATAGGATGCTAGGGAATTAAAAATGTCAAAGAGAGGCAGAAATTAAAACCAGAAAGCTGGCAACCACTAACAACCAGAAAGATATAATGACCAGTTTTCTAATTAAATAAGGTGTGCTTTTCTATAGGTTTATTACAAGGCTTTGTTTTTGTTGTTGTTGCTATTGCTTTGTTTACTTGTGATATATATTTACTAGATTGGACTATATTATTCCCTCAAAATGAAGAGCCCTCAACATTTCTCAGGTCCATTTTAATGTTAAGGTTTTTTCAGGGAGAGATACTGATGAAAATGATATGACATGAAAATAAATCTCAAATTTACAAAGCAACTATGTAAAATATAAGACGTTATGTTCACTTATAACCTAGGTTTTGCAGATCCTTAATTGCTGGGCAAAGTAAAACATAATCAAATTACTGAGGAACTAGACATCAGGAGGGACTGCAGTGAAAGATTCAGAGAGAAGAAGGTTAGAGAACGGAAAGGAAAGCCACGGAAACCAGTGGGTTCACGGCGCACCTTACTAATGGTGCCCTCGTGGTAGATGAAAGCTCCATTTCTCAAATACCCCACAGCTAGAAGCGATCTTATGATGCACTTCTTTCTATCCTGTAGGATCTGGATAAAAATCCCTGTGGAACGAGTCATGTCCTGGGTGAAAAGGAAAATGAATACCAATATAAAAGGGTTCATCTTCCTATTCCAATATCTGGGAATGTGCGATCATGCTGAAAACCACAAGGCAGCACAAGGTGGCTGAAGCCTGACTCTGAGAATGGCGAGCCAGACACGTCAGATGAGAATGACTACCTGCATTCAATTGATTACTGTGCTACCGCTTAACTGCCTTTCTAGGGATTTCGTTGGGTAGGATAAATAAAGTAATTACTTATTTAAATGGATGTTTATTAGGCTCTCTGTTAGTTAAACCGATTCATTTATCAATGATCTAAAAAAAATCAACAGAGAGAGGACTAGCAATAAAAACTACTATAAATTTAGTGCCCGGTAGGGATAAAAGTTGTCTAAGCCGTCTTATGCGCTACCACTATAAAGCCTGACAACGAGTCTGCAATAAAAGAACTGCTAGAAAAGCCACATGGAAGCTGAGGGTCATTAACTGGGTGATACTGGACGTGGATTATATAACTAGCTGGTGGGCTTTCTTACGTAAGAATCCACGATCGTATCAACCGATGCAATGGTATGAGAGACAATGATAGAAAGGAAGAGAGACAAAGTGAGCCCAAGCAAAAGTGAGGGAAAATTTAGAAACATTATTTTAATTTTGAACAGAAGACAGTGTAGAGAGAGGCTTGGGCTCCGACAGACAGAGGATGAGAACCGGCATCAGTTGCTGTCCTTGTTGGGAGCTGCTGAATTGGCTCTGCTGCAGAGCTACCCGACATGCAACCGAATGAAGTGCTGGACACTCCTGCGCTGTCCTGGCAATTGCTGGCAGCCATGGTTGCAGCCACTATGTTGCGCCATCTTGTCAAGGGGCTTCCTCCTTTATTTATTCATTTATCTCTCTAATTAGCCTTTCCACCTCATCAAGCAGGATGTCCTTTTTCAGAAAATGGTCTCTACTGCAAACCTGTCCAAAACAGTTGAGCTAAAGTCCTTCCACCCTCATTTCCAAGGAACACTTTGGCTGTACTCCTTCAAGGACAGATTTAATTGTTCTTCTCTGAGTCCATGGGACTTGTATTATATGTCACCAGCACCATAATTCAATTTCATTGATTCTTCTTTGGTCTTCCTTCCTCAATATCCAACTTTCAAATGCACATGAAGCCCTTGAAAATAGTTTGGCTTGGATCAGATGCACCTTAGTCCTCAAGGTGACCCTCTTGCTCCTCAACACTTGAACGAGGTCTTATTCAGAAGATTTGCCCAATGCCACATGCCCTGGGATTTCTTCACTACTACTTCCAAGTGTAATTGTGGATCCAAATAAGATGAATTCACAGGCTACTAGATGTGATGTAAATTTAACTTTCAAAAGATGCTGCAAAAGCATTAGCACAGATACACAAATGCACCGCAACTCACCAAAGTGCTTTGAAGTTCTTCTTTTGAAATATCTAAGCATGGAAATACATAGGCATTTACCACCACGCAGCTGTCACTTTGCCCTGCTGTGCTGGTTTGTGTGTTGCTATGATGCTAAAAGCTACCCATCGGTATTTCGAGTACCAATAAGGTTACAGTCTCAGAAACGCACAGCAGGTTACTCTGTGTCCACATTATGCTATTCTATACTATCCATTGCGAATAATGGAAATTCAAGAATACTTATTTGTACCCAAAAAGAATACTTCCATAGACCTAGTGGCAGTTGGTGAAAGAGAACAACAGTATGATGTAAAATGAAGGAACATGTGTATTGTTTCCTTTTGATACACACTTGTCCTTTCACCATCATTGTTCAATCTATACACTAATTATAGAAGATAGCTGCGAGATGGGGAAAGATCATTAGCAACCAACAATATGCACATGGCACAAGCTGACTTGTTGACAGCAAGCAAGAGGACTTGAAGCACTTACTAATAAAGATCAAAGACTACCGTCTCAAGGATGGATTACAACTCAATGTAAAAAAAAAAAAGCAAAAATCCTCATTACTGGATCTGTAGACAACATCATGGTAAGTGGAGAAAAGATTTAAATAGTTAATTATTCAATTTCATAATTATTACTTATGAAAGTAGCAGTTAGAGATTAAACTGTTCTGCACTGAACAAATGTATACCACGAGAACCACTTAGCATATTCAAGAACAAAGGTGTCAGGTATTTCCAATGACCTCACACGCTTGTGAAAACAGAACAGTGAAGAAGGAATACTGGAGATTTGATGTTGTTGAATCGGTCTTGTTGCAGAATACCAAAAGTACTGTAGACTTCCAAAAGAACAAACAAATCTAACTTTGGAGAAGTGCAATCAAAATGCTCTTTAGGAACAAGGATGGTGAGAATTCATCTCATGTACTTCGAACACGCTATGAGGAGCGATCAGTCCCTGGAAATGAGCATCATGTTTGGTAAAGTATAAGGTCGGTGACAAAAAACAAAGGCCCTAATTAGCTTAACAAAGTGACTGTAGCAATGGGATCTAGCATGACACCAACTGTGAGGATGGTCCAGTAATGGGGACTTGTTTTGTTCTGTTGTCATAAGGGCCCTTATGAAGAAGAGCCAACTCAACTGCGCTTAAAACAACAGACAAGTAATCATGATGAAGCTGCTGAGCAAAAGGATACATTGAGTATAATCCCTAGTTTTGAAAATACTGATTATGAATAAGAAAGCAATAAATGCCCTTCAAAGTTTTGAGAACTACAGAACATGCATGGAGCTAGATGAAATGTATATACCGTATCTATAGCATATGCACTCTATAATGGTGTATATAAATATATATGTTGCTGGGGCCATGGAGGCAGTCCCTACTCATAGCGACGCTGCGCACCACGGAACAAAGCACTGCCCGCTCCTGAGCCGTCCTCCAAATTGTTCCTATCCTGGAGTCCATTGTTGCAGCCACTCTATCAATCAGTCTCATTCAATCAATTTCACTGAGGGCCTTCTGCTTTTTCGCTGGCCCTCTATCTTGAGTCTCTATTTTCCAAGATTTATACGGCATGCATTCCAATTTCTGATTATTAATAGAATTTTGCAGTTGCTTCTTATCTTGAGTAGTGCCCTTCAGCACATGAAGATTCCAAAGGCTCTATTCTTACAGGCTTTACTCAGTTCATGTGCCACGGTCAACTCTACTTTGGGAAAGCAGCTCTTTGAGCCGGTCACAGTTTGAGTGCCTTTGACCCGAAGAACACATCCTCTGGTACTGACAAAGTTCTGTTTCCATTCACTAGGCCTTCAGTATTTGAAAATGTTTTGAAGTTATGCAAAAGTTTTAGCTGCTAATTGCTTCAAAGTGGACAGCTGAATCCTTCTTCAGGCTCCATTCTAATTCTGGAAACTCCTGAAACTTGTTCAATTTGGGTAATTTGGCTGGTATTTGAAATGCCAGTGACATAAGCTTCTGGCATCACAGCAACACACAAGTCACCACAGTATGGTAAAATGAAAGGTAAGTGGTGGATAAATATATACTTATGTAAGTTTTGTTTATAAATAAGTGTATATACATATATAGGCATACACACACACATATATATATATTGTGCATATATGTGCAGATAAAGTTTATCTATCCTGTATTTCCTGTTGACCTCTAACCTAGTGAACACTTTGTCAGTAAAATCCATCTTTACTTCATGAGAGGAAAACATTGTGGGATTCTGAAAAATCAGATGCTAACTGCTTTGCTTTTGCAAATAATTTTTTTTGAGATCTAATACAGGTAAGAGTTTTGGAAATAAATGCATTCTGAGTTACCGAAGGAATCTGAAAGGACGGGACTCATTTTTATCATAAATGAAGAAGGACATCACCTTGGATCCACACCTGAATTTAGAATTCTAGCTTCTAGGTGGGTGAAACTATATAAACCTGCTCTTCAAACTCACTCCCATGTGCTATTTTGCTTGGTTGCTTATACAGCACTGGATCATTCACCCCCTTTGTGCAGTGTTTCTTGTTTTATCTGATAAAGTGATTACATGTATCATTGGCGTGACTAATTTAAGACGTGAAGTTTTCTAATTGTAAATTGATTCCATAGAATGTTATGGCTTATAAATTTCTTTCCTGTTGTTCTATAGGTTCCATCTTTCAAAATTAACAGAGACTTTTTCAATTATAATATCTCTATCATACATTTTTTTTCTGCTAAGGAAAGATTTATTTCCTCATTATTCTTGTTTTTTTCACTATTTTCTGGGCTATTCTTTCTCATTTAGAATTGTATTTTCATTTAAAAAATTCAGAATGTTTTTATGAATTTCTATGATAGAAATATTACATTAAGATGGATTTATTGGAGGAGAATCACAGCTCTATGGTATCACTGCTTCTCATTCATAAACATGTGGTTCTCCATTTACCTTTAATAGTCATCTCTCAGTTAAAATTCTAACCCATAAGGCTTATTGGACATTGCACAATTATTATTTAATTTGCTTTTTAGTTAATTTTAGGTACTCTTTTTAAAAAGAAATTCATTATACTTAATTCAATATATTTTAATCTGTATATGTGTTTATTTTTACTGATATGAGAGATAATTGTTTTTCTATGAGCATTCACATATATCTTACACTTTTGCTGAACTACTTTTACTAAACGTAAGAGCATTTTTGGATATTTTTATGATTTTCCTTTACCTTTTCTTATCTTGTTATGCACGTTTATGGCAAGGTGGGTTACAAGTTGGCTGGCCAACAGCACAGCTACCATTCTAAGCTCTCCACCACCGCCCCCCGGAGAAGGATGAGGCTTCCTGCTTCCACGAAGTTACAGTCTTCATGGAACCCCGTCTGCTCTGGCCTCCAGGGTCACTATCCATGGGAAATGGCTTGATGGCAGTGAATTTTTCACATCATATTACATAGACTAAAACTCTGATCCTATTAGGGCTTATTGGGATGGCCATTTTTACACGGATCCTTATTGTAATGTACATGCTTTTAATATTTCACCAGTTATTATTCACCAGTAAGACACGTTTCAAGAGAAATGTGTTCAACTTTCCAGTTTGCTATTCTTTGTCTTACTGTCTATGCAAGAACTCTCCTATCATTTTCTCAACATAAATCCTTGACTACAACGATTTTATGCATGTTGTTTCTCATCCTCTCTCTTGAGTTATTTGCCTTCATGATCATTTATTTCTGTAATTGTTGGTTCTCTCTCATTACACCATATCCCAATCTGAACTTTGATGTTTCAAGGGGCATTTCTACTCACGTTGGTGTTGTGACATCGAGTTGGCTCTGACAAATGGCTACTCTCCCTCCACACAACAGAACAAGCTACCCCTTGATCACAAGTCCTCAATATTTTACCTCAATTTGACCATCATTTTAACCATTTTCTTTGTTTACTTTTAGCCATTTTCCCAATTAAACTTTAAATTCTGTGAAGAATGTGAATAAGTTTGTTCTAGTTGACATTATGACAATATATCACAGGGTCTTATCATATCAGAAGTGAATCAATGGATAAAAAAGAGAATTATGTCCATAGTTCAGAAAGGTAGATAAAGAGTGACATGAAATGAAGTTAGAGAAAAAACAATAAATCAGTGGTTCTCAACCTGTGGGTCGTGACCCCTTTGGGGGTCCAACTACCTTTTCACAGGGGTTGCCTCATTCATAACAGTAGCAAAATGACAGTTATGAAGTAGCAACGAAAATAATTTTAAGCTTGGGTTTCACCACACATGAACTGCATTACAGGGTTTCGGCATTAGGAAAGTTGAAACCACTGCAATAGATGGTTGTTGGATTATTATCATCTATAAAGTCCGTAACTAGAGATATGGGAAATTTAAAATAATGGTTAAAATAAAGGTCATATTACAGAACTTTAGGTCACAATAATACTAAAATATATTTCTTAATATTTCACATACATATTACTATATTTATTTTCATTAAATTTTTTAAACTTTCGGATCATTAAATATCTGCTGCATCATATAGATTTCTTTTTTAAATTAAAAACACAGACAAAAGAATACAAAAATTCCTTAGGCATGTATCATGTCTGTTTCAGACCTGATAAAACCTGAGCAACAACAAGTTTAAAACCAAGTTGAAGATAGAAAATTGCACCCGAATCCTCCCTGCAATGTGCCCCCATGTTTTCGTAATGTCATATCTGGTCTTTTGCTCCTCTACCTGTAGACTCTCAAACAACATGAAACAAAATGGCTTCTCTCTCGTAAGTAGAGTGAAATTGACTTCAGTCTTCAGAAGAGACAAAAGAAAATATGAAGACAAGACACTAGCACATTCTTCTGTATTCTTATATTTCTCTGCTCCCAGATCCCATAGCTGAAGAATCTAGCACCGAATGGCCAGATGTCAACGGTTATAGACTTTGCAGTAGTCATTGCGGGTTCTCCTGTTCAAGAAGTCCCAAAGATCATCAGCCGAGGAAAGTAAGCAGACCAATTTTGTTCTTGTTTCTAAGCCAAATTTTCATGTAAGCTTCTTATCTCCTTTGTTATAGCAAATGCTCATTGAATCTTGATCAGTAATGTCGATGAGAGGTAAATGACTTTAAATAAAGTGCACAGCATATATTGTATATTAAAATAATTTCAAAATGTTGGGTGCCAACCAAGCATTCTGAATCTATTTAAGCCTAAATATCCCTGTATCAAGTTTCAATAGGAGTATTGTAGAATATTGGCTTTTCTCATGAGTAGTACCAGGGGTGATACAACTATATAAATTAAAGCTGAAGAAAGTTTTCAACTTCTCACTTATAGAGTCGAATGCTGAAGCATCACCTTAAGATATAGAGGATTGCTTCTTTCTCTGCTGGCACCTTTGAGGCACAATATCTTCAAAAGATTTAAACTTAATGGAGCATTTCTGCAAAAGTTCATGACCACAAGGAGAAACTCATTCATCATTACTTATTGTGTGTCGCTCTCATAAAACAAGGTGAGAATAGACTTTGGATTTCAGAAGACATCTGAACATTTCCCTGAAGTCTGAAAGCAGGGATGAAGAGTCAGCCGAGTCACCTCTCACCTCATATTGAAGCAATAGAGCAGCTATAACCAAGTAAGAAAGAGGTGGGTCATTCGCTCCCATGCAAACAAAGCATATTGATGATAAAACTGTCATTGGACTTCTACATATATTCTGCATTTGAAAATAAATGATCTTTACATTACACAAGCAAATAAGATTTAAATGAAATGTTTTACGATTAAATTTTAAATGCATTTAATATTACTTATTTTTACTCTGGTGTTAGGTTCCTCAGGTTCACTAAGAAATATAACGTGGCTATAATGAGAAATGAAGAAACAGAAGCTCATACAATTCATTTTGTTAAAATTTTTATGAGTTTAAGTCAATTTACTATTTACAGTGGTTGCTATATATTATAAAAGTTTATGTAGTGAAACTTGATTAATCCCAAATAATATATTTCAAAGTTGTTAATTGAAAACTTTTCTGTATTAGACTTCACATATTTTCAATCAGTTAAAACTGTCATACTTTATACAATCAAGAGAAAATAGACATAACTCATCTTTTGCTGATTTAACAAGAGAATAAAAATGTATTTTCAAAAGCTTATCCCTTCTATCAAATGACTGAAGAAGAATTCTTCAGGAAGAACAGTAGAGAGAGGGTCAGCCAACTGCTACTTTGGCTGATGACGCTAAGGGCACTGCCTCTTATTTATTCCTTCACTTCTGTTGTTAATGCAAATGAAATGGAAGAGATAGCGACATGGATACTAAGTTTTAAATTTAAAATGTCTTCATGCAAACGGTAAAATAAAAGGCAAATAAAAATAAATAGTGCAAATACAGTCTATAATAACAAACACACACCACCACCCACAACCCCCATACTGGAACCGCATGCCGTTCCACAATGCAGCCATTTTTTTTTTTCAGCTTACTAGTTGTCCTTCAACATATTTTCTAAGCATATGCAGACAGAGACATTTGTATATGCCCCACAGCCTCCACTGAACATAGATGGTCTCATAATGTGCCTAGTGCTTATCATCTTCCATTTGCTATTACTATTTTATTAATATTAAATATAGAACCAATAAAAAGTTTACAAAGCTTTAATGTAAATAATCAAACACATAAAACTCTGCCATTAGGTCCATTCTGACACACAGTGACCCTCTATTAGGTTTCTGAATCTGCAAATTTTTATAGGACAGGCTGATTTCTCTCCCTGTTAGTGACTGATAGTTTTGAACCACAGTCCTTACAGTTAGCAGTCCTATACCTAATCCGTATAAGCCATTTTGTAATTACTACTCAATTTAAGAAAGACAGCATTGTAAATACACACCAAAAGTATCGCCAAATAGAATGATAATTCTACTTTCTCAAGATTAACTTTTTAAAAATTCTTAATTTTCTTCATTATTTTTACCAACTGTAATCACTGCAATGATGGCTTCAAATTGGACTGCATTTGGGAGTAAGGTGCTGTGTTTTGTATCGTTGTCATAGGTCATTCTGAGTTAGTGCCAAGTCAACAGCACCTAACAATCACATGGCCATTAAATTCTAGGCATTGTTTGCTGGTTTGGGATGGTATCAAATTAATTATTATGTCTACGTTTCTGTTGTTGATCAAAATAACCATGTGGTTCAGGTTCAAATAGAATAGGTATAAGTACAGTGTTTTCATTTTGTTTAATGTTAGGCATTCCTGCATGAGCAGGTGTATTGTCATGGTTGCAAAACCTGTCCCCACAAACCAGACCTCTTTTGTCACACACTATTACATAATCTTTTCAGACCCTCTAAATAGAAAGTTTGATTAACAGTCTGACCTGGTGGAATGAACTCCAAATGCACTGTCCCTCTCATGTCATAAAAACAAATGGGCATTGCTTTGATCTTTTATTTCACTTGATGAACTTTTGTGGGGCGAGGGGACAATGGTGTCTTACACTGACTTGGTTGAGGTTTGCTTTTGGGGTCATAAGAACAGCACTGTGTCTTGTCACCAGTAATGACCTTGGAAAAAAGTGTGGGTCGCTTCGGAGCTGTATTTTCAATGCTCTTTTTCCTGGTCGTTCAGAACCTGAAGCACAAATTTTACAGCCACCCTTCTCCTTCCCAAATCTTCCATTAAAGTTTGCTGAACCGAGCTCCAGGATATTCCAAATCATGTCCTCATTTCCTCAGGGGTCCGTTGTTGGTCTTTGAGCTCAAGCGCACAAATTTTGTCTACATTTTCTTCCATTCAGGAAATTTGCAGACGTCCAGAATGAGGTTTGTCATCAATGGACATTTCACATTGTTTGAAATGAGAAAACCACTGGAACACTTGAGACTTTCCCATAGCACAGTCATTGTGCTTTGTGTTCAACATCACAACAGTGTCTGTGGCCTTTTTTTGCTGAGTAGGAAGCCATATTTCACAGCTGCATGCTCTTCTCTTACATCAGCCATCTCCATAAAACGAGGTTCTGGCAAAACTGCTTTTACAGAAAAATCCACTGTGACAAAAAAGAACCTTCTCAGGCAATGCTACACACTGCCCTAATTCAGAATAGAGCTGAATTTAATTATATGAATGGAGAAAAACCTTCAGAACATTTATATGCTGTTATCGCAATATGCAAAATTTGAAGAAAAAAAAAGCTGTAAACGTCCATTACTAAAATGCTGGTGGTTTCGACCTGCTGACCTTGCGGACTGCAGCGCAATGTGCAATCACCATCTACTTGCTCATATACTGTTATTATATATACCTTACTCATGTATGTATTTATAGTCAAATGTGTATTTCTTTCAAATTACTCTGGATTTTATTTTGTACATGTAACAGGTTTTTAATCTATCTATCCCAATTGATATGTATGCCTTTAGTAAGTCACCCATATATCTATCATTGTTCATATTCTCGGGTGTAAATTGACAACCAATATCTATCAATGGAAGCTCTGGATCCAAATAATGGCATAGATGTTGATTTAGAAATTGCATGAATTAATGCTCTCTAATACTATATTTCATATATAAATTTTATTTTTCAAGCATTGATAATTTCAGAAACATAGTTTGAATGCCTACTATGTGCAATTTGCTAAGTGATACTATAGGCAAGATTATGTAGTGTGACGACGTTGATAGAACATCCTAAATATTGCAAATTAAGAAATTTAGAGACTCTCTACTAGAGTCAATCAAAGATCATTTGTCTGTGGCTGAAAGGGCTTAAAATTGATGAGGTTACTGAGAAATGTCAATTACCAGCCACTAGCCTATAGATAAATGGAGTCTTGCTTTTTTGTGGGGGTGATGGTTTTAAATTAATGAGTAGAGGCAAGAAGGTCATTCTTTCAAAGGAAAGGTTCTGGAAATGTTTGCACTCTTCTGTTTTCCTTTAATAAAATCTTCTGACATTTATGTCTAGGAATATGCATCATTAAAAGGACCCTTTGCACTGCTGGCTGAACTGTACAAATCAAACCTGATCCAGACCAAATTCTGAAACAGAGGAAGCTTGTCTTCATAGCCTATCGCTTGCCATGCATTAGCTTCCTTACGGAGATTTGTGGATATTTTTAATGAATGCTTTCAGCGATCCATATGGTCTTCTTGCTGATTTAACATGTAACTTAGGCATTTCAGCTGTCAGTGTGTTGTAGGCCAGTGACTTGCATGTTGCTCTGATCTGGAAGTTATGCCTCTACTACTTAACTATGATCAGGAGCTTCAGGCTTCAGTGGAGCTTCCAAACTAAAGAAAGACCAGAACACAATTGTTTGTGGACCAAGACCAATAGATTCATCCCTGAAAATTAGCCAATGGAATCTCTATAGACTACAACTGAAAATTGTCCCATCTAGTCCTGGAAGATGAGCTCTCTAGATTGGAAGGCACGGAAAATACACTGTGACCACAAGAGTGCACTAATACCAATGATCATACAAGTGGCAGAGAAGAGGGTAATGCTTTTTCTATTGCATAGACCAAAAGTCGCCATGAGTCAGAGGGACTCTGTGTTCACTAACAATCTATTACGCAGTTCTTTCATTCATACTTTTTCAATATGCATCATTCATTCATAATGAATTGGTAAATTCAGTTTGTAAAAATCAATCTCTGATGAAAGATTCTTGCAGTATCCCCTGAGATTATAAACCCTGATCACATGATCTTCTTATAAAGTCCTGTTTTGTGTGCCCTAAAACAAGTACATCATTTCCTGACATCATTATGTAGGCTGGACTAAGAAAGAAGACACTTCTAAAATAAGAGAAGTTGCTAATTGTCAATGTATGTTTCAGATGAATAAACAAAAAATCACAAATAACATCAAACTATAGCTAGAGAGATATGATTATGGTGTAGCAGTAAAATATATTTTTGTGAATATATTCTGCTAGATATCTATAATGTATCAACCATGTATTAGAAATAAATAGACCCTGTATTTATTTAGAAAAAATAGACATACTCCCTCAAGGGAAAATAGTGACACTTGTGCTTTATCACATAATCAATTTTCCTTTTACTCAATTGTTTTGAACTTGACAGAACAATACACAATTGTGTCTATTTTCCCTTCAGTTGTAGAAACTGTAGGCTATGCCATATTCTTTATTAAAAATGGAGTTAACTATCATATAATAATTGTATTTGTAAAGCAAGTATAAACATTATCAATAAGCTAAACAGAACAAACAGGAAACAGGTAATAAAAATATACTGGTTTATCAAGAAAATTTAATACTAATCAGATGAAAATAGTATTTCTAGTATATTGTGCTTTCCTAAAATCTTTGAATTCTTTCACCTAAAATTAAATAATATCAAGACAATTCAATTAAGAGACAATGAAAAACGCTAATCTACAATTTTATGTTTTATCTGTTATTACACATAATTTACTTATTCATATTGCTAGTGTCCATCTATAAAATTAGAACAATATATATCTGCAAAGACTTTATTTATATTCCTAATAGATAACTTAGCAATCATCAGTAGATTACAGACTAGATTGTGTTGTTCCAATCAAAGTAATATTTCTTGTATTGGCCTGCATGAATACAAGTAATCAGCAAAACAGAAAATGAGGATATGCTTCTGTGTAGTCATGGTCCCTCTTTGGTCTGGGGGTTGATTTCTTCTTAATTCTTTAAGGTACTCATTTACCTTAAGATCTTAGTTTATTATGGGGAAATGCAATCATCTAATTAAGTATTTTCCCCTTTTCCCACTATGTATGGGCCTTAATTCTCCCTCTCCCCTAAACATTTACCTCCTTCCTGCTGACCTTATAAACATAACAGACTCAGTCTTTTGTACAGCCAAAGTCTTAGAGCAGACTGAAATACAATGAGAAGACTGATACCAGGCCTTGCCTGACAACTCTTCTCCTATTCACAGAAGGTTCCAGAGATGACAGGAGGACGCCTTGGGCAACATATGCTATGACAGTTATGGTCATGGACTATTTCAGTTATTTCATTTTTACGTTGGCTGCATCGTTAGCAATTTTCTATCCATCCATGAAATATCTCTAGGGGAACTGCTAGGGTTAGGATTTAATATAGAGTATAGTAAGCAACAATGTAAAATAAATGCCAAAATGGGACGGAATTAATATATAATAAAACCATGGTAGAACAAAATTTTAACTTTATGATGTTATATGAAATGAGTCTTATATTCATTTCTCATTTGTTTTAATAGTTTTACAGCTCATGCTATGAGTTTCCCGGTCCATGAATATACAGGTACCTAGTGACAAAATTCCATCACTTATTGCCCTTGTCAATTGTTACTGTAAAGTTCTGTATATTGTAGTTTGTAAGGGGACAAAAGGAAAACTACAATGGTGAAGTTTCATAATAGTCTTGGCAGCTGTGTAGCTTACACTGTGGTTTGCTGAATGTTTACTGTTTTTCTTATTCAGCATTTATGGACATCTATTGTAATACCCAAAATATAATTGCATTCTTCCTGCCTTCTCCCTGCATGGCTCAGTCCCATTCTTCCTTCTTTTATCTATCGTCTGAGCTTTTTCTTTGGACAAATGCTGATAATTTGTTCTCCTATGGCTGATTGATCAAGGAATCAGCTCCTCTTTGGAGTTATTCTTAATTTTTTAGGCCTTGTCTTTCTACCACTTATCTGTCGGTGTTTCATTCTGTGGTGGCTAGTGGGATGTTGCGATACTGGAAGCTACTGGAAGATATCAAACTGGTATTTCAAACATCAGAATGGTCACTCAAAGTGAACAGGTTCTGGCAGAGTTGCTAGACTAAGAATAGACTCTGAAGAAGGAAGAGATGTGTCACTGCAGAGAAATTAGCACTGAAAACCTTGTGAATAGTATTGAAACACTGTCAATTCTAGAATTTTCCCTGCATAGAAGCAGCACATTATCAGAGATGGTACCAGGGGAGGAACCCCTCAGGTGAAAAGGCACTCAAACTATGGATGAGGAAGAGATGCCTTTTCAAAGATGACTGGACCCTGATAAAATGGTAGACTGAAACCTGGAGGGATAAAGTCTTGTTGACCTTCATTTGATTATGGGATTGGTATCAAGATGAGAAGGAAAAAACCTGCTGCAAACATCAATTAATCATTATAACTTGGAATGTACTGCGACTATTTAAAAATCCAAGCTGTGAAAAATCAGATAGAAAGCATAAAGATTTACGTCATAGGTGTTAGTGAGCTAAAAGGGACTGAATCAGAACATCATATGGTTTATTATAATGAGAATCACAGATGCTAGAGGAATGGGTCACATTCATTCAAAACATCTCTTTAACAATCTACCTTGAAGTACAATGCTGTCTGTGGTAGCACATTTATCTATATACAAGGAAATCGAATCAAATGCACCACTATATTTAATGATGAAGAAACTGATGAACTCTACCAACATGTTTAGTCTGAAATTGATCAAACATGGAATCACAATGCATTGGTAATTATTGGTGATTGAAATACAAAATTTAGGGGGGAAATGAAGGAAACGTAGTTAGAAAATCTAGATTTGGTGATAGAAACAAAGCTGGTGATAGCATACTAGAATTTTGCAACATCAATGATTTCTTCACATTCCTTGTTTCAACAATCCCAAAGTGACTATACACACGGACTTCTCCTGCTGGAATACGCATAAATCAAATCGACCACATCTGTAAGAAGCTTGATAACAGAGCTAGAACCAGGCCAGATGCTGTCTGTGGAACAGAACATCAGTTGTTCATATATCGGTTCAGGTTGAAACTAAAGAAAATGAAAAGAAACCCTTAAGAGTCAAAATATTATGTTGAGCATGATCCACCTGATTATTTTGAACCTCGCAAGAACAGATTTGCTGCATTGAATGCAACTGACAAAGGACATGATGAGCAATGGGATATCATCAAGATCATCAAATATGAAGAGAGAGATATTTCAAAGGGATATTTAAAAGAAAGGAAAGAAAGAAAAGAAAGAGGATGTCAGAAGAAACTTTGAATTTGCTCTTAATCGTAGAATAGATAAGGAAAATGGAATAAATGATGAAGTTAAAGATTGGCACCGACAATTTCAAAGGAAAGCTCTAGAAGACAAAGCCAAATACTACAATGAAATGTGTAAAAAACCAGCCTTACACAACCACAGAGGAAAACACTCCACATTTCTTAAACTTAAAATGAACTAAAGAACATGTTCAAGCCTCGAGGCACAATACTGAAAGATTATGTGGGAAAAACTTAGAATGATGCATCAAAAGAAGAAGACAATAATAGAGTACTTACCAAAAAGAACTAGCTGACATTCAGCCTTTTTCAAAAAGTAGCATTCACAAGAGCCAACGGTACTAAAGGAAGAAGTTGGGGCTTCACTGAAAATAGTAGTGAAAACAAGGTTCCAGCAACTCAAGGAATGCCAATTGAAATGTTTCAACCAGCTGAGGAAGACCTGGAAGCCCTCATTTGTCTATGACAGGACATTTGAGAGACAACTACTTGGCCACCTGACCAGAAGAGATCCATATTTGTACCCATTCCCAAACAAAAATGACCCAACAGAATGTTCAAATTCTAGAACAATGTCATTAATATCTCATGTAAGTTAAATGTGCAGAAGATCGCCCAACAGTAGTTGCAGCTGTGTCTTGACAGGGAACTACCATGGGTTCAAACTGAATTTAAAAGTGGACATGGAAAAAGGCATATCATGGCTGATGTTAGACTGATCTTTTGTAAAAGCAGAGATTGAAAGAAAGATGCTTACTTCTATCTTATTGACTCCTCTAAGGCTTTTGACTGTGTGGATCAAAACTACAGAGAATTGTGAGATGAACGAGAATTCCAGAATATTTCACTGTGCTCGTGTGTAGGCTGTACATTGATCAAGAGGAAGTTGTGCAAACAGAACAAGGGAATACACCGTTGTTTAAAATTATGGAAAGGTCTGTGTCTTTTTTGTCCCCTCACCATACTTATTTATTCTGCATACTGAACATATCATCAGAGAAGCTGGATTATATGAAGAAAACTGTGGCAGCAGGAGTGGGGGGCACTTATTAACAATATGAGATATACATAAGACACAGCCTTGCTTACTCAAAATGAGGGAGACTTGAAAAAAATCCTCACATCTGGACCAATAAGTAACCTCATGATAAATGGAGAAAATATGGAAGTTGTCAAAGATTTCTAGCATGGATCCATAACTACTCCTGATGGAAAGAATCCTTAAAAGGTGAACAATGTGTTGCATAAGGTAAGTCTGTTGCACTAATCTGCTTCAGAGTGTTGAAAAGCAAAGAGGTTACTTTGAGGACTGAGTGTCTGATGCAAGCAATGGTATTTTCAGTTGCCTCTTGAGTTTGAAAGTTGAACCTTCAATAAGAAAAATCAAAGAATTGATGCGTTTAAATTGTGGTGCTGACAGAGAATGTTGAAGTTAGCGTGAACTGACAAAACAACAAACAGATCTGTCTTGGAAGAAGTACAGCTAGAATATTCCTAGGAGGCAATACTGGTGAGACTTTTTCAAACATACTTTGCATGTGTTGTCATGAGCACCCGTTCCTGGGAAAGACATCTTGCTTGACAGAGTAGATCGGCATTGAAAATGAGCAAGGCCCTTGAGGACATTGACACAGTGGCTGCAACAAGGGACTCAAACATAAGTACAATTGTGAAGATGATGCAGGCTCAGGAAGTGTTTTCTTCTCATATACATAGGTTTGTTATGAATTGCAACTGACAAGATGGTACCTAATAACAATATCTACTATTTGGTTGAAATTTGATCTATGGCAATGAGTTCAATTCCAGGCTTGGAGAGTGTTTAAAGACCCGAGACTAAGGACTGCTAACAGTTTCTAGCAGACCAGCATTTTGTCTACACTTTAATTGTGAACTTGAACAGTTAGGCACTGGTCTACTTCTGCTGCTCTCAGAGTAGTGGAAGCTGGACTTTGTGTGGTTCTTGCTTCTTCAATGATCTTCACTCTTCTTTTCTCCAAAGGAGGAAAGACCAATAGCTACCTCTAAGAGGGCCATCTGCCATCCGTTTCACCCTGGTCGTTATTCTCCAAAAGAGGTTGTGTTGCCTCCTGATTTAGATGTACCTCAATACTATAGTTCTAAATCACCAATCTCAGTGACCATGCCGGTATGAATGGTTATGGCCAGTTTTCATAACTACACTCTGTCATACCACATACATAGACACTTTTGCAGTACATATAAATAAACATGTTTTTCCCAAACAATAATTATTTGCGGGTTTCGTGCTACATGACTTCCATACGTGTTCTGTTTTCATGTCTAACCTCGTGGTCATGACTCTGCTAGAGCCCTTTCTTTTAGGACCTGTAGCAGTACAGTGTTCCCAGGGTCTTCCCATTTTTCATTGACCCTCAAATTAACCAATCATGATGCTGAAAGGACATGATGTGGTCTTGCCATCCTAGATTTTCATGAACATTTTGACTACATTATTTTCAAAGCAGATGTGTTCATTCTACTGGCAAACCTTAGTACAGTCAATATTCTGTGCAAAAACCACAATTCAAAGGCATCATTTCATCTTTTAATTTTTCCTTATTCATTGGCCAAATTTCGCAGGATTCTGAGAAAATAAAAAATATCATGACTTGGCGTCAAGTACTCCTCAGCCATCAAAATATCTTTGCTTTTTTTACATGACCAAGACTTCTTTTACCTCAGATTTGTTTAATGCCATGTTCTGACTGATAGTACTGAGTTTCTTCACCACCCCTTTCTCCAAATGTAGTTCATTTGATTTTTGGTCTATTCCATCCATTATTGACCATATATGTTTTTGAAAATATGAGTATTTACACTTAATAGGTTGCTAGTTGTGTTAGTCTGGGTAGACTAGAGAAACAAATTCATATGTGTATAGGAAAGAGTTTTATATAAAGAGTAAGTGCACATTAAGATACCAGCCCATCCAGATCAAGTTCCTTAACCCGATATTAGCCCATATGTCCAGCACCAGTCTCTAAATTCCTCTTCAGAATCATGCAACACATACAATGACATGAGTACAGCAAGATTACAGGCCAAGAAGTGGAAAGTCTTGTGGATCCAGTTGCAGTGGAAGCATCTTAGCACTGGTGTGGGTCTCCATATGGCTTCCCCAGCTCCATACGGCTTGTCAACAGTAATGTCTCGCAGAAAGTGAGTCTATCTGGCCTCCAGTGAGCTACTCATCTTCATTGTGCCTCCAAATGAGGCCACCAAGCTGCAACCTGTAACTACCACATTTCTATTGCAAAATTCTATCATGTGGCTCCAGTGTTATTTCTATCATCAAAATGATATTTTACAACTGCTGATCCTTGTTTATTTCCAATGTTTGCATTCCAAATATCAGTACTTTTCAATTGATCTTTACTACACTTTCCATCAATTTCTGACTGCAGAAGTTATTAAACATCTTCAATTTGTACATTTTTAGCTTTAGTGGTTGGAACATTAATTTGAATAATAGTAGTATTAAATAGTTTCCTTGTAAGCATATAGATATTGTCCTGTCACTGACAGTCTTGTACCTCAGGGTATATCTTACAATATTAATTTTGATAATGATGTTACATCACCTTCCTTTAACTTGTCATTCTTGGTGTATTAAGTGATATAGTAATAAGATTCAAAAGAGGCAGGACCAGCTCATTTTAGCTTACTAATGTCTAGGATATCAAACTTTGTGTTCTATTTATTTTTTAATAACTTAAAACTTTCCTAGATTTATACTTATGCATTTAACATTTCAATTTTTAATGAATAACTGAACCTGTTTCTTCCCATTTTGAGTTATGCCACAACAGTAAAGAAGGTCATAAAAGCTTTTCTCCATTCACATCATTAAGGTTGAATTTCATGATGCAGCGATTCCTCATATTTTGAGTGCTGTCCAATCCAAACGGCTTGTCTTCCAACACATTGTGCCATTGGTCACACATTCTCACTAGACTGTTTTTGTTTTAGAAGTACATCACGAGTTCGTTCTTCCTCCTCTGTATATCCTGGAATATCCAGTGAAACCTATCGACCTTGAATGACCCTTCTAGCATTTGATATACCAGTGACATGGATCCCAGCTTATGTTAACACACAGCCACCACAGCGCAGGCCATGGAGCCATCCCTCTATCTCTCACTCTCTCTCTTTCTAGTCGCCAGTCTGCCGTTCAGTAGGGACCATGCAACTCCACTCTCACCTCCTGTAAACTTATCTGATGATATTTGGAAGTAACTCTTTCCAAATAAATTAAAATTTTCATCTACCAATGGTTAAACTTTGAATATTTGAATATATGGAATATTTGAATATATGTCCCATCTTTTTGGTGGAACATATATTAACCCATAATAATTGATATGGATTGACTTGTGATGCCCTATTCTCACACACAATATATATGTTGAAGTCATTACTTATGTTCCATTGATTATGACCCTGTTTGGAAATATAGTATTGTATTCTGTTAATTAGGCTATACAAGTATAAGAACAGTCTTGTACCTAATAATTTCTGTAGGGTGTCATACCAAAAAAAGCAGAATAGAAACAGATTTTAGAGGAATACAATAAAACCCTGAAGAAATATCAGGGAAATCTAAAGAATTTCTAGAACTACATATACAGAGAATAATTTCTTTGTAGTATCATGATTTGAAATCCTAACCAATATAGAGGTAAGTGTAAGACATGAAACAACAATAATAATTTATAAAATATCAAGGTTTTGTGAGGAAGGGAGGGAAGGCGGGAGGGAAGGAGGGAGGGTGGAGGAGGGAGTAGGAAAAAATTGGGAGCTGATACCAAGGGCTCAATTAGAAAGAAAATGTTTTGGGATGATGATGGTAACAAATGTACAAATGTGCTTGACACAATGGATTTATGTATGGATTGTGATAAGAGCTGTATGAGCCCCCAATAAAATGATTTTTAAAAAATATTTGAAATTCTAGCCTGCAAAACTGAGACAATCATTTTCTGTTTTCTAAGTCTACCACATGTGATATTTTTGTTATAGCAAAGGTGTGTATAGAGGATAGAATTTAAGTGTTCTATATAGTAATTTTAGAGAAACTTAATCAGTAAGATGATTAGATAGATGATAGATAGATAGATAGATAGATAGATAGATAGATAGATAGATAGATAGATAGATAGATAAACTATCCATCAAAATGGAATAGTAAAGTTTGAAAAGGGCTATGAGATTAGAAGGAAGACAGTGAAACTGTGCTTGTCCTCATGTGTGTGTAGACATATATACACTCCAAATGTTCATATATATATAAAAACTCCAATATATACGAACACCTATATATATGAACTTCAATATACAAATGTTCATATATATATATCATCTCTATAAGTATTCCTAAATTTGTCATATATATGACATTTCTTTATGTATATATACCAAATACACCATACCATTATCGAATAAGTATAATTCTGGATATAAAATAAAATCCAAATGTACAGTTGACCGGGAGGAGATTAGAGAATAACATTGGACAGAAAGAGTATTATTAAAGTACATTTCAGAGATTAGAAAAACATGGAGCTCTATCATCCTTGGAGGCTTCTGCGGTTGTCTGTTGTCTTCCATTTGGAGCTTAAATGAAGCAAGCTGACAAGATATTAAGTCTGGGAAATAAATTATTTGGAAAATTTGATCTGATGCTCTCCAAAACTCACATAAACGGGAAAACTCACATAAACGGGAAAACTCACATAAACGGGGGGGGGGGGGCGGGGTATCCCTAACGGTGATAGCAGCTGACTCTGGAGAAAGCAAAACAAAAAGAGAACTCAAAGGATTCTGGCCCCATTTATAGTGACTTGAAGCTGGAACAGATGTCACTGCATATTTGCACATTCACCCAAAAGGGGGGGAAACATAACGGTCAGATTGTTTGCATCATCAAAAACTTGAACAATTACAAGAGCCAAAATGGAGTATAATATTAGCCTTTAAAATGCTATAACAAAATAATTGTAAATCAAAAGTTGTATGCCATTTAAAATCCTTCTGATAATTAAGATCAAAAATAAAATAAAACTTCATTTTAAAAACGTTTTTAATGTACTACAAAAAATGACTAAGAGAAACTGAAAAATATTCAAAAGAAAGAAGGATCAGCAAACACTCCTGTACACACATACGCTTCTGTGGTGTATGTTGTTGCGTTCCACCAGTTTGATTTGCAGTAGACCCTGGATGATCGACTAGAAATGCCTGAAATCTTTATGAAAGATCACCAAGTGTGCTCTTCAAGTGAAGCCCATCGTAGGTGGGAAGCATTGCGTCACCAGGGGACCTATTGACTTAAAATATTTTTTTTCTTTTTATGAAATGTACAGTGGAAATGTAAATCTAAATCTATTAGTAATCACTTCGATTGAAAAATAGCACACCTCCTACAAACACTGTGAACATTTTAAAGGCTACATTAAAATAAAATTCATTGTCTTTTACTTATAAGAACTATAAATACAATTATGTTGAAAATTTATAGAGATTTATAAAGAAAACTTAAAATAAAAGTGAAATAATTTAAGAAATAATAAACTATTAGAAATAAATTACTACTGCAGAAATAATAATGAATATAGGTATGAAATTATTCAAACTTAAGGTAACATTTAAATAAAGGAGTAATCATTCATATAAACATAATGGTATTCATATCTATTTATCAAACCACAAACAATGATGGTTACTACAATGCATTTATTGTTGTTGGGTTCCACGGAGTTAATTTCAACTCCTAGTACACCCTAGGTATAACTGAATGAAACTGTTCACACATTAAGCTGATTCTGCTGTCCCTGTGAAAATGTACTACATTCAGGGTCTGTCTCTTTCACTGACCCTCTACTCTACCAAGTATGCTTTACTTCTTCGGGGACTGATCCTTCCAGATAATGTAGCCCAAGTAAGTGAGGCAAAGACTCACCATCCTCAGTTTCAAGGAGTATTCTGGCTACACTTCTCCCAAGACATCTGTTCACTCATCTGGCAGTAGTGGCTTATTTAATATATGGTTCATTTACGTCATTGCATGGTTTATTCACTAATCTTTAACTAAACACCAATTCAAAGGTATGATTTCTTCCTTGATCTGCTTTATTCACTGTCCGGCTTTCAAATGAAGGAGATAATAAAAACTATCCTGGCTTCAGTGAGACACATCTTAGTCTTCAGAGTTATATTTTTACATTTTAACGCTTTAAAGGGCATATTACAGCATATTTGTCCATGTGTTTTATCACTGCATCCTCTAGTGGTACTTCCATGAGCACTGATTGTGGATACAAGTAAAATGCAATCCTTGATACCTCGAATATTGCTGTTTCTGCATTTATCTCATTATGGCTTATTAGTACAGTTGCGAAGAGGTCAGTTCTCTTATTGATGACTTCAATCGCTGCTCTCCATTTGTGGCAAGCGAGGTGGTGTCGGCTGCAGTCCACAGGGGGCGGTTGAGAGGTTCTCCAAACCTAACTGCAGTCTTCTTCATTACCTAGTCCAGCTTCTCAGATTATTTGCCCAGTATACAGATTTACTATAACTAGGTTGAAGGCATACAATTGTGATGCATATATTTCTGGAAAGTTTAATTTGTATCCTTGTTCTTTTTGAAACCCTGCATCTTGCTCCTATGTACAGATTTCACAAAAAAACACAAAAAATGTTCAATAATTCCTCCCAACATTACCGTAATATATCATGATCTGCACAGGGAGGTGACTGTGCATAATTAATGAACTATGGGCAAACATTTCTTGGGTATTCTCTGCTTTTAGCCACGATCCATGTGATATCAGCAGTGAATTCCCTCCTACTGAGTTCTCATCTGAATTGGGTTGGACTTTTGTCAATTCCACGCCTATCTATCTTCACAAAATGTTACTTGTACCCATAAGTGCTGTTAATATTATTCTGCAATATCTACTGAGTCACTACCTTTATTTTTAATAGGAGCAAATATGGACCTCTTTATAGCCAGTTGTTCAGGGAGCTGTCTTCTAAATTCCTTGGTATAGATGTTCTTCCAGTCTTGTATTTGTTTGTTGAAAATGTCAATTGGTAATCTATCAATTCATGCACTCATTTTTTTTCCCAATTGTGTTAGTCTGGGTAGACTAGAGAAACAAATTCACAAACACGCATATGTATATAAGAAAGATATTTATATACAAGAGCAATTGAACATTTAGAAAACATTCCTACACAGTCCAGTCCAAGGCCATATGTCTGATATTAGCCCATATGTCCGATTATGTCCGATACCAATCTATAAAGTCCTTTTCAGCCTATGAAACACATGCAATGAAACCACATGCAAGATAATCACAAGCCAGTGGTTAGAAAGTCTATGGGCCTAGTGGTGTTGTAAGCATCTCAGTGCTGGCAGGGGTCTCTCTGTGACTTCTCTGGCTTCGGAGGTCTGATTGCCTCCATGTCATTTGTCTTCTGCAATGTCTCCCAGGGAGTAGCAGAGAGAAAGAGAGAGAGAGAGAGAGAGAGAGAGAGAGAGAGAGAGAGAGAGATCATCCACCTCATCCTCAAGGAGGAAGTACCATATTCCCCATAAATCTCAGGAGAAGGCCATGCCCACAGAAGTCTCATTGGCTATTTCCAGATTGACAGCCTAGACCCCACCCCTACCCTTTTAATCCTTAAATTGACACCAGAGTAGGTGACTCTCACACCAATGCTTTTGGGTCTGTTTGGACTTCTTCATTTAATATCAGTGGTTCCCTCTTGAAGTGGTTGAATGAATATTGAACAATTTGTTTTAGTAAAAGGATTTTAAACATTTCCCCCCATTCTTTTTGCTGCTTCCTGAACCATTCAACATTTTTATTTATGGAGCTCTTAAATTTTTCAACTTGAGGCATGGGAATTTTCTTCAGGTTTTCCACTTTGCACAATGCCAAGCTTTTTGACTTTCTCAGTCTGGGTTTTGCACATTCCATCATAGTTTTCACTTTGTCTCCCTGAGCCAGCCCATGGAATTGTTCCATTCATTTGCTCCATCATTTCTCCATTCACTTTAGATAGGTTCAAAAGAAAGTTTCAAAATAATTTCTGATGTGACTTTTGTTCTTTTTTCTTTTTGTATTTTAATGACCTTTTGCTTTCTTCATGAATATTGTATATAATGTCACCCCACAACATGTCTGGTATTTGGTTACTAGTGACCACTGCATCAGATCTATCATTTTTAAAGCTATATATATATCACATTTTAATTACTTTCCCAACACTTTTATTGGCAAGTGATTTTCATATCATATAAACCAAGAGTTCAATCATTAAAACATGACAGAGAATTGTACAATCACCTCCACATGAATTTTAGAGCATTCCCATCTGCCCCCCATGGTTAAATTGACTTTCAGCTGATTTATGCAATTTCAATCTGTTCCCGTTACAATCTCTCCCTGCTTCCGTCTTTATTAGCTACCCCAGAAATCTCCTTTTCCTACCTATCTCCCCTTGCATTCATTACTATCATTATGCATCCACTCCTCCTTTTCTTCATAGCTGTGAAACCATCAGAGAAGGCTGAGAAACAAAAACATGCTAAGGTGGTGCGAATGAAAACATCATAGCATACAGACAAAATATTAATAAATATTAATAGATGAGTAAGAATGAAAAGACTCCCCAAATAATTTTTTTAAACCAGGGAAGAAATTGCTGTCATGAAACCAGTCAGAAATATTTGCACCCAGAACAAATGCAAATCATGTCTATACTGTGGTCAACTGGGCAAGTGTTCAGTTAGATCCAGCATAATCAAGATCACAATGGTGTCTGCCTGATAGTAAAGCTGATCTAGACCCTTGCCTGTGGCTACAGCAGATCTGCCAGTGGCCGAGTCTGATCAGTTACTCTGCAAATGGGTTTGGGTTCTCACCATCCCCCTATAGCCCTCCAGAAATGGGGTTTTTATAGTTTTTGCTCTGATGCTTTACTCCTCACCATATTTGAGTTTTGTAATTATGATCTTTGGATCACAGAGCTGGTGTGCTTCTTTTATGTGGACTTGGTTGATTCCTCAATTAGAGGGCTGCTTGTTGAAGCACAAGCCTTTAAGACCAGAGGCCCTATTCTGATTGATAGCCAGGCACCAGCTACTTTCTTCACCACACTTTGATATAACACCCTTATCTTCAGTGATCATTTCATGAATGTGAATATTCAAATCTATTCTTGACATGGTCTCTCGACTCATGTGGAATATACTTAAATGTTTCACTTATGTTCTCTTGGACTTGTTTTATTTTTGTTCAGCTTCACTGCATAGTTGTATATGCTTCACAGTTAGTCCCTGACCTGCTCTGATTGATGATATTGTAGTTATCCATTATCACTTCCAATAGATGTAGTCGATTTGATTCCTATGTATTCTATTCAGTGTCCACAGGTATAGTTTACCAGTGGACTTTTACATTGTTGAAAAGGTACTTACCATGGAGAAGTGATTGGTTTTGCAAATTTCGCTCATGTTTTCTTCAGCATATTTCTTAGCTAAGCCTTATTTTATAACTACGTATACTTCCTTCTTTCCAGATTTTACAATGCTGTCACTGTCATTAGGAATGTATTTTGATTACACGTTTGAATAATTTTAGAATGTAGAAGTAGGTAAAATTTCTATTTTGTATTGCTTTCATTAGTAGTTTGAGCAAATCTTTGATGAAGTGGTATTACCTCATCTTCCTTGTGGTTCTATGGATATCATCCGATTACTGACAGCTTTGCTTTTCTGATAGAATTTCAAAAAGTCTTTTTGACAACAAATATGATGGCATTGCTTTGCAACGCGTCACACTGACAGGAAAACATATGATGGTCTGTTTCAATAAGGCCAATACCAATCAACTTCAGTTCATTAATTAATGAGACATTGATCTTTATGCATTCCACTTCATTTTGACAATTCTGAAATATCCTAGATTTATACTTTATAAATCCCATGTAAATTTATGTTTGCAGATTTTTATTCTACTGTGAGTGGTGTCACATTAGCAAATTAGGACTTCAAAAGCTTTGCTACATCCATTAAGTTAAATTTTACTCTCAGGAGGCAGCTCTTCCCCTGTGTATATTGAGTGATTTCCAACTTGCATGGCTCATCTTGCAGCAGTAGATTAGACAATATACCATGGTGGTTTGTCACAAGCCATTCTTTAGAGGGAGTTCACCAGGCCATTCTTCCTAGTATGTCCTATTTGGGAAGCTCTACTGAAACATGACTACAGTGGGTGACACTGCAGGTAACTAAAGTCCTCATAGCATAATCTCCAGCATCACAGAAACATGGAAGTTACCACAGTACAACAAAATGATAGAGAAGTGGTGGATAATACCTGGTTATTTTAGGCCTAAATGAAAGTGCCTTTCTTTTCAAGGAGTAAAATAAATAGGTTTTTAAGAATGAAGTACTTGCTAATTATCATACAAACATATCATATTACCTGAAAATACATATCTGGAACTATTGTAAAAAGCATTTTTTGATATACGTGTTCTTCACGATTACTGAAGCCATGCTGCTATGTGTTGTTTGTGCAGTCAAAACAGCATGCTGAAACAAGACCAGTATAGCATATAGTAGTTCCATTTTATGTCTTGTTTGGTTGCAGTGATTGTAGGATTTTGTATATTTTAAAGCCATAGTTTACTAAATATTTTGAAACACCTGTGGCTTAATTAGGAGAAAGTCACAGGGCCAACCCTGTCCTATATGACCCCCATGAACCGCCATTAATTTAATGACAGCGAGCTTGGTTTATTTGGAGGGAAGAGACAGAATGATGTAATTATGGAGGTTAACAGGGCACCTGGATTCTAATTGAAGTTGTTGTTATAATAATTGTGAAATCAAATTATTTAGAAAGGAATCTTATCAGCAGGGAAAATGTAAAATAAATAAATAAATCTGTCAAGCACGTGTTGGACTTTTAACTGTAAGGGGGAGAAAGATGAGCTGTTTGCTCTTATAAAGAGCTATGATCTCTGAAATACATCGAGGTAGTTCTACCCAGGCCTACAAAGCCTCTGTGAGTTGGCATGACACAGCGAGAATGAATCTGGCTAGGGGTGAGTGGAAATGACCAGTCATTGACCACATTGATTCAGATGGCATGTCTATTGAGAACGAAAACTACAGGAGGAATGACCTCACATTCAGCCCTCCAAAGACCATTTCAAGATCTTTCTTGAAGTTCAATGCTCTCTAGGATATAATAAAACCTATTAATTTATGAAGAACTCCAGTTAATACAACTACTAGTAAAATCTACTCACCAATAACTAGAGTGATGAAGGAATTAAAGAATTCTTCCATTTTCCCCATGTGAAATTGATCAAATATGCAATCAAGATGCAAAGAGTAAGGATTAGTAGTTGAAAAATATTACCTTGCTTGTAGAAATGGAGCTGTGAGACCACATGATAGAATTTTCTTTTTAAAGAAACACATAGTGTACATGGAGAATATATATATATTGATGCCAAGTTACCTGTTACAAATAAATAAATTATCTACGGGAAAACATAACTTCATGATAGAACATGACTTCATGAACAACATAACTTCATGATGGAAACTCACTGCCCTCTACTAAATAGCACCGACCCTAAAGGGCAGGATAGAACTGCCCTCATGAGTTTCTGAGATTGTCATTCTTTAAAAGGTAGAAAGTCTTCTATTCTCATTGAAGTGCTGGTGGTTTCAAACCGCCAACCTCTCAGGTGGCAGTCCATAAGTAAGCACTATGTCATTCTGTCCTTCCAACAGAAATTAGAATTCTCGGGAAAGCCTGAGCCTTTGGTCACAGGATGCTTTGGAAACTCAGCGAGTTAGATTTACCACACATGTGTACTGCGCTCGACCTGTTATAAACTGAAGTGTGCACTCCCACCCCAATAAATAAATAATGTGTCACAAATTCTAGCCTTTATACTGTTGCTGCAATCTCATTTGGGAAAAATTTGTCCTTGTTTTATTAATGAGATCGTATGAGTGTAGAATGTATCCTGAATTGAGGAGGAGGGACTTATGCACTAGCATCAGACTTATGGACTTGAGTAGTTCTTGGTGGAGATGTTTTCTTGATATAGAATTACTTATTGATATAAAGCTTTTTCTTATACATAGGCATCCCTGGATATTTTTTCTCTCTAGAAAATCCAGCATAGAACAATTGGGATCTAAAAAATTCAAGTGGCAATCCAAAGTACAACTATTGGTCTCATTCCATCCAGAAGACAGAAGAGCGATGCTAATTAAAGATATATGAAAACAATTAGTCTGATTAATGAATGAATCATAGGAACACCAAACTCCATTTCCTTAAATCCAGATGAAGTGGAAGGTAGCCTGTCACTGCTATCTACTGCTCCTAAAGGGATTAGAAGGTTTTATGAGTGGGAGAAAAATGTGGAACAAAATTTAAAATAAAAAAATTAGGATTACCGGTTGTATAGAGACTGGTGGAATAATGGCCCACAGTCACTTTTCAAGTCTGGTAATGAACTCACCCCATGACTCATTAATCTGCCAAATCATAAAATAATATACAAATTTGTATGAAAGCAATGACATGGGGGAAGTAGTCTAGAAAAACTCTCCAAAATAAAAGACATTATATCATGTTCTAAAATTAATAAAAGTGTTGAATTTTGTGAGAGCCCCAGAGTTGGAATTTGGGGGTAAATGACTTTTTTAGACACTATTTTTCTTTGCTATATCCATTTTACAATTGAAGCTCTAATTCAATTATATAAGGCATTTATTTAAATATTGCTCTGTTATTGTTCTCTAGGTATTCACAGTGCTTATAGCCACCCCCTTACCCTGGTGTACTGTTAAATTCCTCAGCCATTGAGAATCCTTTGAAATATGTTGCTACTCTAACACATATGGGATACCATGAGTAACATTTGAATCAATGACACATTTTTAAAGAAACTGCCCCTTTACACAAAAATGCACTAACATTGAGACACATTGCTTGGACCTTCCATGATAACCTATTTGCAACTTACTATAAAAGGGATTTCTTTTCTTTTCTTTTTTTGAAATGAGCAGAATGCCAATTTCAAATATGTCTGGAGAGTTAAGAGGTTCCTAACGCCGGGAGTGTGGCCTCCTGGGCAGCCATCAATGAGTGAATGTGTTCCTTTTCTCTGTGATATTTTCTATGCTGGTACAAACTCAGTTCTGAACCATTCACTCTATCAGTGGTCAAGACAGGGCAACTTTTATTTTGCTTTCAGACTTAGAAGGCTCACCTCCCGGAACTCCTCTGAGTGGTTGTCGGTGTGGTTAATCTACCTGTCCACAGCACATTTCTGGGAAGACATTATCTCACTCACGAGAGATTTCCAAGTCCTTTGTGGATAAAATCTCAAAGTTTGCAGTTAATAGTCACCATTTGCTAAGGCAGAGAAATGTCTGACATTTACAGACACATTATCTCCTTACACTGCATTCCAGCTAGCCTTACAAGAAGTGTTTTATGTTCAGTGTTGAAATAATTATATGTGAGTGGGAATGAAAGTTTTCCAAACTCTGCTAATTATTTTATCAGTCCCCTTCAAAAATTGGTCAAATACCATTAGAAATTGTAATGATTTATCATAAATTACCTTGCCTACCTGACCCAAACCTTCTCAGTTCCCTCCATTGCAGAGAACGGGTTTTACATGGACTCTGCTCTGTGTGCATTATTCACAATAGCAATTCCAGGTGCATATGAAGATAAAGGTGACTAATTATGTTGCTGCTTATTCTCAAGGAAGTAATTAGGCATCATTAGGGTATTATTTTTTAAATTAGAGTTTGCTTTCATGTGGAAGTTACATAGTACTCTGTCTTTGTAGAAACAGTCTTAAAACTCATTCATTTGTCCAACATGAAAAATTAAATGTCATTATTAAGATCTACCTTCCTGAAAACATAGCCAACAGCAATTTGGTGTAAAATCTGTCAGCTTCACACAAAAGGCAATTTGGTCATTAGTACTCAGTCTTTTGAGGTGATTACTATCTGCATATAGAGATGCAAATTAGAAAGCCAGGCAATCTTCATCCTACTAATCTGTATTGACAATGGAGCAAGGCTCAGATATTTGTTGTTGTGTGTTTCCTGACAACATTTACAGACACTAAGCTTTTTTTTTTCTTTTTGTGAGGGACATCTGATCACACTACCCTTGGGATTTGTTCACATATGCAGAATCATTATAATGAAGATCTTAAATATGTGATCACTTGTAGGACACGAGAGGCAGGGCATTAAATGTTGATATTTCAGCATTGAGTTCTAAAGCATGTTCAGATTTCTTATAGACAGTAAAATATTTGAGATCCTTTATTTTTCAATTCTATCAGCTTACCTCATTAAATACGTCATCTTGGTTTTTAATTGAATTGTTTTTATTTCTTTTCTGGCTGTCACTTAACTCCTAAATGTGTCATGGATTTAATTAGTTAACTCATACATAGCACTCAGATAAATACCTGACAGTTAATCTGTGGCCATGATGTGTAAACTATTATGATTTCAGTGTTACTTCTTTTGTAATTAGTGTAACATTTTCTAAGGTATTTATGTAGAGTATTAGGATATAAAATTAATAGACACATCATTCTTGGTCTAAACAAATTTATGTAACTGAAATTTTTTGAAGTTACTAATTATATAACATACAACACATTCACCCATTTCCTGATCAATTTGCTCTTTAGCTTAACTAAAAATAAACAAATCTATTTCTATTTGATGGACAAATAAAAATTTTGATGAGGGAAATTCATACTATATACGGAGATTTCTATGCACAATAAGTAAGCATCTGGAGGCACATTCTGCCTTTTATATCTTTTACTCTTATAAGTTTCTAAGCTTCTGCCTAAAGCAACGGCTCTCAACCTGTGGATGGCGGTCCCTTTGGGGGTCCAATGACTCTTCCATGGGGGTCACCCGATTCATAACAGTAGCAAAATTACAGTTATGAAGTAGCAACAAAAATAATTTTATGGTTGGGGGTCCCACAACAAGAGGAACTGTATGAAAGAGTCACGGCTTAGGAAGGGTGAGAACCACTGCCCTAAAGCCTTTTTGTCCATGAGGTTTAGAGCCTATAACTAACTACCTGGTTCCTTGGGGCATGGGCCTAATAATTCTCTCCAAATCGCTATTTATTTACATTAATTCTTTGTCTAAAATTGTTCGATATTTGAAAAACATAAAATACCCCTTTTCACTATATCTATAGACACTTGGGTACCTGGGTTTGTTGTGGGATACACAGAGAGAGGCTAAACACAAGGTCAGTGGTTACAACTCACCAGTATTTATCCTTTGTGCATTAAATTACCAAGAGTCTCTCTCTTCCCTTTCCTGCACAACATAATCAAATCTTAGTTCAGTCCATGGAATTTCAAAGTAGCCTTTATTGAAATAAGACAGACAGTTGTGTTAGACTGGGTTCTCTAGAGAAAGAAGACCAGGACACTTATTGTTTTATAAATATATGGATAGGTATATACAACACCAAGGATTTTAACAGCTAATCCGTCCACATAACAGAACAGAGGGCTCAGGTCAACTCACTTCCATGAAAGAGGTAATATACTGGAAGTCCTTCAATGCACAAAGGCTTCTGGGTCCAAGGTCAAGAAAGCATCTGAGTCTCCCAAAGAGCAATTCGGGCAACCCAGGCACAGGCAGCAAACAGCAGAGCAGGTCACCAACAGTGAGCCAGAAGACAGGATCCGACAGTTCCAAGCACAAGTGATATATACTCCAGTAGTGTGGTGAAGCAAGTCTTGAAGGAACCTCAAGTTCTAGTTACACCGTGCATGTATTGGGTGTCCCACAGATAGTGTAGCTGATAAGTTGAGGCAGAGAACAAGCTAAGGTAGCCACATACTGGTCAGATCACTATAGAGCAAGAGAGAGAGAGTAAAAGGGCTTTCTGAGCCATTTCCATGTTCTTATTGGCCAGGTTGGCACAAATAAACCTACCTATCACAGCAGTTGTTTATATATATTAAAGAAGTGAAAGATTAGTGTAAGTTTGTCAAGTGCCCATTTTTATGTTTTAGCCCACTTTTGCAGCCACTGTGTCAATCCATCTTGTCAAAGCTCTTCCACTATTTCACTGGCCCTATTCTTTACCAAGAATGACTTTCTCCAGGTACTAGTCTTTCTTGATAACATGTCCAAAGCAGGTGAGATAAAGTATTGCCATCCTTGATTTTTGTTTGCTATTGTTTGAAGTGAACTTTCACTTTTCTTCATTTTTCTTTGCCATCCTTGTTTCTAAGGAACATCCTGGTTGTTTCTTCTCTCTCTCTCTCTCTTCCTTTTTTTACTTCTTATAACAGAGATTTTTTGGTCCTTTTAACAATCTATAATATATAATACTTTCAATATTCTTTGCCAGTACCATAATCAAAATGTGTCAATTCTTCTTTTATCTTCTTTATTAAAGGACCAACTTTGACTTACATTTGAGGCAAATGAAAAACCATGGCTCAGGTCAGGCTCACCTGAATCCTCAGAATAATCTTGATTTCGAACACTTTAAAGGGTTCTTATGTAGCAGATTTACTATTGATTGAGGAACCAAACAAGACAAAATCCTTGACAACTTCAATCTCTTCTCCATTCATCATGGTATCTATTGGTCTAACTGTAAAAGTTTTCCTATACCAAACTTAATGAAAAAATATACATTATCAAATAAAGATAGAGAACCATCTAAAAACACTACATGTAACTACATCAAAATATTTCAATTATGAAGAAAAAGAAGAAACCGCATATTGGTGTGGTAGTTAAATAATCTTTTGTCAATTTGAGACTTAAGAGTGAAAGGTGGAGTTTAGCCTGTCAATCAAGTAGCAGCTTGACCTCATTTGAAGGAGCTAAGGAGACAAATAGCTCACTGGAGGTGGAACACAGGCTCACTCTCTGTGTGACATGGTTGCTGAGCAGACACATGGAGCTATGCTTGAGTCCTGAAGCAAAAGGAGCCATGTAGAGAACCTGCCAGTGCTGAGATGCTTCTACTGCCAATGTATCCACAAGACTTTCCATCCACTGGCCTGTGATCTTCCTGCATTCAGCATCACTGCATGTGTTTTGTGAGTCTGCAGAGGACGATATAGCTTGGTTTTAGATTTATGGGCTAATTTCATCATTGTGGACTTGATCTGGATTGGATTGTTTTCTCAATATTCAATATTTCTTGCATATAAAGCTCTTTATATACACTTATGAGTGCCTATGAATTTGTTTCTCTAGTCATCCCAGGCTAACACAGCGTGGTACCTTGGGAGTGGGGTACTACAGGATCAGATCACAAAGATGGAGAGTAGATGTTTGTTTGACCTCTGCCTCGTGGTAGTGTTTCTTCTTTGACTAGCCAAAAGTCAGATATGCCCATGCTGTTTATTGCATTGTTTCTGTAAAGAATATAGGAAGTTACAGTTTTGATTATGTTTTTGGCTGTCATCTTTGGTTATTCTTCTTTGAAATGGCAAAAATGAATGCGATTAATGCATATTTTTAGCTCAGGGATAGAAATTGCCATCTGAATTTCTCAAAAACCATGCTGCTTATGAAAAATGGCTGACAGAAAGCCTAGCTCTGACTTGATGCTGCCTGAGGCCTAATCCCATATGTTGGATCAATTGTTTAGATAAGGATTTAGATAAGCTAAATAAGGGTTGAGTTTGATTCTATAAAGGATTGAGTTTGGTATCTGGTTCTATTTATTTATACTGATTTCTTCTACTTATTATTGTTGATATTAATGATTGATAGAAATTATTATTGGGAAATATCGAAATAGAAAGCTTGTAAACCCAGTTGCCTTCAGCCTGCAAAGAAGGCTCTGAAAAGATAAGCCCACCCAGTGCTTTAGAATACGCAGGATATTTGTATTTGAAGAGTCTTGCCTTAGGGGCCCTTGTTGACTGATGGAAGAAAAATAAGAAACTCTTTGGATATTTGATTCTCGAAAATACCAACTTCTGTTTCTATTCATTATAGATATTTCTGTTTCACGATTCATTTATTTACACTAGCCTTATTACTTTTTTCTTCTGTTAGCTGGTTTCCTGTTGTTGTCCTTGTTCTAATTATTGTAGGTGTTGTGTTAGGATGTTTATTTTAATTTCCTCTTCTTATTTGATGTGTGTGCTTATTGTGTAAACTGCACTTTTAGTCCTCCTTTTTCTGTGTCCCAAAGGTTTGTGTACTTCATGTTTATTTTCATTTGTTTTGAAGAATTTTTTAAATTGTGTTCTTTATTTCTTCAATTACCCGGGAATCTTTAAGTAAGATGTTTCATTTCCACGTAAATGATTTTTGTTTGGCCTTTCTATTGTTGATTTTTAATTATGCAAATTATAATATTATTTTCAACAGAACTTTCCCATCATTTGGCAAGTGATGTAGCTTTCTATGGGTAACAGTTACACATAGAGTGGATTTTTTGCTAAGAAGAGATAAGTATGTATTTTCAGAACAGAACAACAGTGATATAAGTGAAGCTTGGTATTAGGTAATAGTCTCTGGTTATAAATTTTAAATACAAAGCTGAATTATTTCAAGCCATGACAATTCTTACTACTGCTGTCTTTCTTTACAGGTTATTAAACAAAATCCACATGATTTTGAATGAAGAGTGGTGTGGTTTTTTAATGCACATTTAAACACTTTCAAAAGTCTGCAGACTAAAGCACAATATATATTCTACAAAATATGAATATAGTTCTATGGAGAATGAGAGACAACAATAACCCTGTATCCTTTTGTATTCATCCCCTATATTAGTGCTATAAAAACAAAGTAGATCATTTGTAAATTATTTATATGGCATACTCACAGATGTAAATAATGTACATTGAAAATACCTTTGAATAAAATAAACTACTCAATTTTAATTTCATAATTTGGAACACATAGCATAGACTTCATGAAACATCTTTCCCAAAATTTAATAATTTTTAATAAGGAAAACCTTAAGTGTTTATTCATAAAGATCTATTTACAATTCAGGTAATACATTGCTAAGCTTAATTTTGTGGCTATATAATCAGACATTCCAATACTTGCCTTTGCTTTCCAAATGACAGCATAATTCTCGGGACAGATGTTAATGAGAATTGTAATCCAGCAGTGAGCATGCTCACAGTCAGCCATAATCTTGAAGACAAATCAATAAATTGAAATACTACATATCCTGGGCAGTTCAGCTTTTTATAAATACCAATTGATGATGATACAGTTTAAGTATTACGTAATTCAGCAAAGCAATTCTGCAAAGTTAAGTATATCGACTAGATACATAGATGAACACCAAGGACATCTCCTTGATTTATACGTAAGATGAAAATTGGGGGGAAAAAAGAAAATTGGGGAATGTATTACTTATTGTGGTAGTTAAACTTTATGTCAAATTGAAGCTGTATGAATGGGTAGGATTTGAGTTCAGCCTGTCAATCAAGGTACAGTCTGATGAGGCACTTTTAAAGGTGTGGCCTTATCAAAAGAAAGACCTTTGGAACCTCTTCACTTGGCCGATTTGCCTTCCTTCGTGCAGGGCTTTTATCACTGATCCTGAGCTCTATCGGAGCCCTGCCCTGTTTCTACCTCACTTGAAACCATGTGACTCGTGCGCCATTAGCCTGTGGTCTCCCTGCAGTACGCATCACTGGATGTGGGTTTATGGACTCATGTCAGAGTTATGTGCTTGAGGTGGACTGTGTTGTGATACTTTCTTGATATATAATTACTTCTTGATATAAAGCTCTTTCTTCACATATGTGAGTGTCAACGGATTTGTTTCACTTGTCAACCTGGCCCACCACACTTGTTGAAGAAAAAATTCAAACAAACTTAGAGAATTATATAAAATCAACCCAGAAAGGGGGAAAGTGAAAGTGAAAATAAAGTTCCCTCTGGAACGGTTGTAAATATATATTTATTTGTTTTGATCCTCTCTAGAAAGCCTTATTTCAGCATTTAAAAATAATCAAAGAAGGTCCATAATTTGGTTATATCCAAACACTTGCAAAAGATTATATTGATTGTATGACCAATGAACATTGAGATACGTCTACTATACATGTGCATTTCTATGGTGTAATTAAGTTTTAGGAACACAATAGTTATGTAGACTGAGAAAAGATCATCATACTTCTTTGAGATTTTATTATTTGAAGGTTGTTAAGCAAAAGAATAGATATTCTGGGAAATCTTGACAAGGCATTATACAACTTTAATAATATGCTTTATAATCTAACTGAGAACATGCACATTAATTACTTAAGAATTGTTATGTTATATACAATATTACTGCTTATTTCCTGTTAAATTTTTTTTGTCTATGAAGAAGGAATAAAATATTCTTTACCTAACATTGCTATCTATATAATGGAAGATTTTTTTTTGAACTTTAGAATCCACTATTTTAAGAAATTTATATTGCCATGTTTAAAGTTTGTATGTATATATACTTTGGGGCAATATACAGTGATACCATTGTTGTTGAATCAATTCATTCCAAATTTGTATTTGAACACCAACAAGTTGGAGAACTGAACATAGTTTTCCCCTGAGAGGTCATAGAAAATCAAACAAGTGGTTGAATGGCCCCAAAATTACATGTATACATACAATTTTCTATTACTTTGTCACTTTTGATGCTTTTAGCCTTCTCACATATCACTGTCTTGGATATCTGATCACCATCGAGGTGTTTCTGATTTATCCCAATTAACAACAACTTTTCAACCTCTTCAATGCTCTGGGTTTTTTTGTTTAGTGGATAACAATTTCACACTTCACATTAGCTGCTTTAATCACTTTTTCCCCCTGAAAAAATGTTGTTATGTCGACACAGTCATTTTGTGTTACGCTGCCAAATCAGAGAGATAGTGACCTGATTCAAATTCCTTTAGCTGTCAGGATTCTCAGTTTTCCTCTTCCTTTATTTTGGGTAGCACCACCTTTCTTCAGAGCCACAGTTATGATATTTTACACAAAGGAAGGCAAACAAGCAAAGCAGCACCATGACAAGGGTTTTAATGCACTAACACAAGCACTATCTGTTTTCGGAGTCAGCGCCGTGCTCAAACTGCAGCATCACCCCTTTGTGTTTGAGGTGAGAGGACACTCCTGATTCACTTTTGTCAAGCTGGATATTTTGGTTTGACTGCCCAGCAATGTTACCAAGATGGACCAGGTTTTTCTTAAATTTTGTTGTTCAAGTAGTTGAAAGTCTAAGCTTGAAGCTATGTGACAACCAAGGTATCATTGTATTTTATTTTCTAATTGTTTTTAGTAGATGTTATTGAGGCAACACAGACTTTTAGTGGCCCCTATGTACAAGAGAATGAAAAACTGCATGGTCCGACATCATCCTCAAAATAGTTGTTATTTTTTAGTGCAGTGCTACAGTCACTGAATTAATCTATCTCGTTGAGGTCTTCCTCTATTACCCTGAACCTCTACTTCTCCAAGCATAGTGTCCTTTGATAGGGAAGTTCTTTTCTGATAACACATCCATAGGACAGGAAATAAGGGCTTGTCATCCTTGTTTCTACAGAGCATTCTAGTTGCACTTCCGAGACAGATTTGTCCTTGGACAGCGCACTGTACCTTCAGTAATTTTCGCCAACGCCCAACACACAGTCATCGATCCTTCTGGAGCCTTCCTTTGCATTGTCGGTCTTCACACAGATTGAAGGCTGCAGTATTTTGCCTGCACCAAAACGTGGTTCAAGCCATCCTTGCTTTTAGCGATTAAGGCCGTATCGTCTGTGTGACACATCTTGTAAATAAGCTTTTTTTCTAATCCTGATGCCCATAGTCCTGCTTCTCAGACATTTGCTCAGCATTCAGATTGAGTAATGACAGTCAAAGTATTCTACCGTGATCCACATCTCTTCTGGTTTTAGACTATGCACTATACGCTTGTTGATCAATGTACAGGTTCCTCATGAGTATGATTAAATGTTCTGAAATTATCTTTGTTCTCACCATTATCTGTAATGTGTTATTATGCACACGGTTGTATGAGTTCGCACAGTCCTTAAAATATCAGTAAGCATATTTCTGGCATATTCTACTTTCAGCCAAGATCAACTGAACTTAACAATAATAGCCACATCCTCTTTTGAATTTGGTTTGAGTTTCTGGCCACTCCCTCCTAGTGTTTTGCTGCAACTGGTGTTGCATGATCTCCATCAAAGTTTTACTTGAATATAATATTCATAACATTGTTCAGTTTTTTCCACATTCTGTTCAATCACCTGTCTTTAGAGTGGGCACAAATAAGATTCTCCTCCTCTCAGTTGGAATTTGTCTTTCAGACTTCTTGGTGTAGATGGATACATTCCTATCACAAAAAATATTGTTTTCTTTTGTTGTTGTTTGAGGTAAAATTGTAAATGTTCTCTTTTTGCTTGTGAATAAGACACCAGTCCTCTTGGATATTTCATTTTCGGCACAATAAACCGAATGGTTGTCTGCGTCAGAATGATCAATTCTAGTCTACCTCAACGCATTAAGTCAAGATATCAATCTTAATGCATTCTGTTTTATTTATCATGGCTTCCATTTCCCTTTAGTACATACTTTATATTGTTAGAAGCTTGCTGCTCTGGAGATTTGTTCTGCTTGCCCGACCTTTCACCATAATCTCAAACCCATTATTGTAATGATATTTAAATTATTCTTAATGTCTGCTCTACTTCTAGCAAAAGGGTTATGTATTAGAATTGTCTAGTACATTATTCTATAAGAATTAAAAAATCCCGTATAAACTCAAATATAAGCTGACCCAAGTGTAAGCCGAGGCACCTAATTATTACCTGGGAAACCAGAAGATCTGATTGACTCGAGTATAAGTCTAGGGTAGAAAATGCAGAAGCTATTGGTGAGTTTCAATAGTCAAAACAAATGAAAATAAAGTTTCTAAAAATTGAGACATCAGTGGGGTAATGTATTTAAATATTTATTTTAAATAACAAACAAATAAAAGGACAAGTAATTTAACATTAATAAACCAGCACAGTAAATGGAAAATAGGTTCAACAAAAACAATAAAGTATCAACAATGATACCTTAAGAGTACCATTCCCTGAGCTCAATCAGCAACCAAGCTAAAATGGAAAGAGTTAAAATCCTTCAAAACTGGATTCCTCATCATCATCTGTATCCTAATGTAGAGAGTCAGCTGATATGAGGTCATCATAGATGGCTACTGGTGGGTTTGAACTGCTGATCATGTGGATAACAACGATCACATAATTACTACACCACCATGGTTCCTAGGGAGTCAATCAAAACCCTGTTTTATGGGGAACAATAGATAATTTTCATAAACTAGGTTTTATGAGCTAGTGTGTGTCCTGTATACCTTTTACAGATATAGTGTTATCAAAAGCATACATGAAACAGGAAAATGTGCTAGCTATTTTGGGTCATGTATAAACATTCACAATTAAATATAATCAAATTCATTAAGAAGAATGAGGAAGAAGATGTGGAGAACATAGATGAGAAGAGGGAGGCCCAGGAAGGGAAAGAAAGCAAATGGAAAAGGCAGGAAAAAGAAATAGAAAGAAAGGAAGCAAGCAAGGAGGAGGGAGAGAAGGGTGCCGGATTGAAAAAAGAAAAAAATAGGTTATGTGGCCTTTAACCCAAGTAACTACCTGCTTATCTTTTTATAGTTTGATACAATTTGACTAACCCCTTACATAGATAGAAAATGGAGATTTTATTGAGAATATTTATTGAATTAGCTGAGATTTCCAAAATTTATAATGCTTATACATATACTTATTTTTTGTACTCTCCTATGTTATTTTCAAATGGTATAAGAAAAAGAAGCATTAACAAGATACAGTCATCTTAAATTCAAGAGGACTTAAAATGCTTATGCAAAAAACCCACTATCTTTATATACCACTGTTTCACACTCTTGAAGCCCCTCAGGTGTTAATGTAAAGATCAAGAGAACAGTATGAAATGAGGTAAATTCAGACTTGATGACACACTATGCAACAAGACGGAATTAGAAGTGAGTCATTGCATAGAGAAGACTCTATTCTACTGTGAACACAATATTCTGGAATATCCTGGTATTTTACACAATATGGACAAAGTCTATTCTTTTAAAAAAGCTCCATCAAGATTGCTGAGTTGTCAAAAGTAAGACTTGCTCTTGAACAGTGAATGAAAACCGCTTACTAACTTAAGATCTTCAATGCCATTAATCCCAATACGGCTGGTGATTTCTTCTGGGAGGGTTTAATCAGTTTGTTGTGACATGGTACCAGCAACTCAATTCTGGAAAACAATTGTGATTGATTACCGCTGTTCCATGAATTGGCCAGAAGGGAGCTTGGGAAAAACACTTCCACAGTCTGCCTTTCAAAGCACCACTTCAGAAAATTATAATCTTTTGGATTTGAACTATTTTTCTCCTCTTAACTATATATAAAATTATCTGTCATTAGTAATTTTCTTTGTTTTTTTTTAAAGTTAAAATATGAATGATGGTTATAGTCTGTGGTAGATGTCATAATTAACCAACTGGAACTGCAAGTGGTTAGGATAAGTCTTTTTTTTTTTTTTTTGAACTCAGAGCTAGTTACACTTTGAAATCCCCTAGACAGAATATAACAGACATACTGACAAGTCCACTTCCATGTCTAATAAAATGCCATTGTAAACAAGGCTCTTTCATAGTCAATAAAAGTGCCAAATGTTTATCGAGTATAGGCTGTTTAGAGATGAGGAAAAGCCATTCTGAATGCAAGGTTATTCTTACTTTATTTCAATCCCAGCATCATTTTCACTTTTTTTATGAGAGCTATCTTCTTTACTTCTTCCTACATTGTTCGGTATCAGGGTATATATTTGTAGGGGCTTAATTAAACAACCTGGGAAATCACTTAGTGTTTGTTCTTGGTTAGGAGAAACATTTTATTCTCTCTTCGATCAGGTTAGATTAGGTATGACTTTCATGTTTTTTATCTAGCTATCTGAGATGGAGATTGGATTTTGATGGGGAGGCTAAGTGCACAATCTTGAAAGATTGCCTAATAGAAGATTTTCTTTAGCTTTACCTTCTATGCGTTTTTAAAAAGGCTCTATCTTTTTGTGCATTATGCTTGTCCAGGGATAAACATTAAATCATAGTTTCCAATGTAATTTTAATCACTTTTTTTCTATAAATGAAATAAAGTGGCATAAGTCAGCAGCATTAACCCTAAAATAGGAAATTATGAAATTCATAAAATATCCTCTCTGGTTAACATCCCAAGTGTTCAGCTTTGTAAAAGTAGTCTCTACCTTTGGAGGATTCAGGTGTGACTGGCGCGAGGCATAGCCCTGGCCATTATACCCTATGATGTGGAAGGTGGGCATTGCTGAGGGAAGACCACAACAGAAGCGATGCATTTGAATTGTGGTGCTGGAGAAAAACATTGAAAGCATCATGGGTTGCTAAAGGACAAGCTGATCTCTATTGGAAGAAGTTAGTAGGGTGCTCCTTAGGGGCAAGGATGGCAAGGCTTCTTTTTACCTCCTTTGGACATATTGTCAGGAGAGACCAGTCCCTGGAGAAAGTCATCATGTTTGGTAAAGTGGAAGAATGGCAAAAAAGAGCAAGGCCTTCTGCAAGATGGATTGACACAGTGGCTACATCCATAGGCCCAGGCTTAGGAATAATCATGAGGATGGTGCATGATGGTCATTATGGGTTGGAGCCAATCTGATGAAACCTAACAACCACAAAAAATTTTAATATGCTAGCTTTAGGCTTTAAAGAAGCCCACCGTTGCCTTTATTGATCAAAGATGACATGAATGAGCTTTTATATTACCCATGTCTTTCACCTCTATCTGCTGTTCCTAGTACCTACCATGAAATGGCAAACCACACAGCAATGATTCAAAGCACAAATCCAAATTAGTTACTAACGTTCTATTAGTTTGTTAGATCAACTCTGTAACTCTGCTGTTTTACAGGGGAATTGGAGGAGCGGCGTGAAGTGGGTCAGCAGAAAGGAAGTTCAGATGGAGGGTCAGAGAGGAAGAACACATTTTCGAGGAAGGAACTAATACTTGATGAAAAACCTTGAAAAATGAAAGCCTAGGCAGATGCATGGATTGAGAAGTAAATTCATGACACAATTTGCCTTCAGAGCCTGAGTAATCCAAAGCCGAATCACCAATTTTTGAAAGATTAATCAAACAAAAAATAATTGGAGTTGGATTGACCATTTATTCCCAGCAATACCGTTCCTTCCTATCAACTCCACTGTTGTTAATATGTGGTGAAGCAGTACTAGCTGAAGGATCGTAACTAAGCTCTGGCAGCTAGTCCATTATAAAGTACAGTTGATGATTAATGTCAAATATTTTCTTATTACATATCATTTAAGTAATGCCAATTTCAGATTAAGTAACACTATTTGTCATACTTTAAAATATGTGTCAATGTTTCTGGATGTCTAGATATAACCCTCTTAGACAATTTCTGCATTCTTTCAGGAGCACGATATAGAAATAAGTCCATTATTTTCTTTTGTTGACAGTTTATATTTTCGTGGTATTCTATTTGTATTCCAATGAATGTCATGAAGTTTAAAATATAAACTACAATGAGATTTGAGAGGAAACTTGGATCACTAGGTGGTTCATTATCTTATGAAACTTAAAGAGAACTTCACGTACATCTTCAACATACCTGCCCATTGTATCATCCATGTAGCTAACGAATATTTCTAAGATATACATACATTTTTAAAAGGAAAATAATAATTTACCCTTGAATGTGTTTGCAACGCAAACAATATTCTCTGTCGGGTAAACGTTTAAGAAAATATGTTTGTTTAAAATTTTAATCTAGGAAGTCTGGTAGATGATTATCAGCTATTGGAACTAGCTGCCAGTTCAAAATCATCAGGGAACAGACCTGGGATCTTCCCATGAAAAGATTGCCTCACTTCATTGAGTCAATTCCCTTCTATCCACAGCATCCAAAATTTGAAATGGCCTCAGAAGCACGTGACAGCTGACATACGTCTTTTGAAGACTTCTATTTCTAAATGTATGGATGATCGGTTTCATGCTAAGCAATACATAGTTTTCATCTTAATTGAAATGAGTGTTTATCTGTGCTTGATTTGTTTATTTTCCGCACAACTTACAGTTTTCACTCTGGAGCCTGAGTTAACGTGCAGAGTGAGCTGCTACATTCCTTCAGAACCACTTTCAAAATGTATGACAAGTCATTTAACATAAAATCTAATGTGTCGGCGGCATGTCTCAGAATATTTTAATTACATTTTATTAATTCAGCATCACAACACATTTGAATTTTGCCTAAATATAAAAGGACAGATCTTAGATATTTTCATGCATGATTAAATTCAGCAAAAAATATTTATAGCTCTCTGGTTCTTTAAAAAATTTAATATCCGCATGAAATACTAGGATACATAGAGAAACTGAAGTGTTGATTTTGTGTTAAAAGCAAATTTGAGCGCATCAAAGAAAATATGTTCGAAACGAGAGTGTCAACGGCTCTATACACAGATTGATTTCAATGGACCATAAATTGATAGGAATATGTTTTAAGAAATGCCTTCAAAAAGTTCTTGGAAACATAGAAATTAAAAGTAGCATAATTGTTCCTTGAACTACTTAAAGCTCTCCTGCACTGCTTTAAAGAGGCCAAGTTTGATGAGCTTTGAAGCAATAATAGTGTAATCACGTAGTGAACGGCTTCTTGGTTATTTGGGTCCTTGTCCAGGTAAGTTGGAAGCTGGGAGAAAGTGCCTTTGGTAATTCCTCCTTCTTCCTGCCTGGGACCCAGAGAGCCTGAGCTTCTTGACAATGCAGTGATTGTGGATGGAGGGAGCACAGAGCATAAGGGAGTTTGGATCTCTCATACCTGTTTTGAAGTGCCCACTTCGAACGTATTTATTTTTGAAAGAAATACAATTTCTATGTTGTTGAAATCATTATGTATTGTGCTAGATGAACCTAAAGAACATTTGCATGATATAAACATTTAGAAATGTTAATTTGATTTATGCTTATTTTCTTAATTGATACATCCACAAATGGCGAACAAAGCCATGATTGAAGGTACCAAGTGTTGTTAATATTATGTGGGTAGCAACGTGTCCTAGACTTCCATATTTTTATTCCCCCGCTATTTCACTCTTTTTATTTGCACCAGACGGGCAGTTTCACTCTGCTGTGCATAAGGTTGCTATGAGTCAGGCCGGGCTTGACAGCACCTAACAACAAGGGGATGGAAGATACACGTGATAGGTAGGTTTACTGGGCCAACCCGGCCAAGGAACACACGTGGGGTTAATTGAAGGTCAGTTTAATTGAAGGGCAGAGAGATAAATAGCTTGGTGAGCCTCGCTTTTCTTGTCTCTTGCTCTTTGATCATGGGACGAGTGTGCGGCTGCCTTAGCTGGTTCTCTGCTTCAACTTGGAAGCTACACTCCCTGTGGGACACCCAACCTGTGCACTGTGTCACTATAGTTTGAAGTTCCTTTGACCTGCTTCATCACACTGAGCTGGGGAACCGTCAGACCCTATCATGCTGCTGACTATTGGATACCTGACCTACCATTTGCTGCCTGTGGCCGATTGCCTGAATTGCTCTACAGAAGACTTTGCTGTCTCCTTCCTTGACTTGCACCCAGCAGCCCTCGTGAATTGAAGAACTGCCAGTGTACCAACTGTCTCATGGAAGTGAGTTGCGCTGAGCCATTTGTAATACTTTCTAGACTAATTAGCTGTTTATTTCTTATGTTATATCTATCAATCTATTGATCTATTGAACTATAATCATAAGTGTCCTGGTCTTATTTCTCTAGAAAATCCTGTCTAAGAAAATAAGTCATACTAAGGCACACAATGGGACTTAATAAGGGAAGAGAGAATGAAGGTGTGGGGATCAGTGATAATAATATTTAGGTGTGGTTATGACAGTAGAAATATACATCTTGTAGAATTTCAAAGGTCATAAAATCCATACACATTACTTACACATTGTCTACTAGGTGTACAGTGTTCTTTTGCATCACCTAAGGTGTAGTTGTTTGACCATGGAAAACAAAGAAGCATCAATGGAAGAAAGGCATTTCCAGAGCCCCCAAAATAAAATTAGCACCCATAACACTAATTATCCTGTATCAATGATTTTTAGATTAAAAATAACCAGTTAACATATATTAAATTTTATTTTATATAGTTTTAGAATTTACTTTTGTTTTGCTTTTAGCAATAAGCTGAATTCCTGAAATTGATTCTCATGGTTTACTGAAACTGGCTATCTTGTGGCATCATGGGTTGTGTGTTGGGCAGGTAGATGCAGAATCAGTAGTCAAACCCATCAGCTAATCAGTAGGAGAAAGATGAGGCTGTCTGCTCCCATAAAGATTTGCGGACTTAGAAACTCTAAGGAACAATTCCACATTGGGTTTCTATGTGTTGGAATCAATTTGTGGCAGTAAGGCTATGGGGTTTGGGCTTGGTGCCAAAGAGAGATAAGAAAGGCAAAATATTTTTAGGATCATTTTGTAGTCCCCAAATAGATATATAGCATATTGACCATTTGGAAATGTTTGGCATGGATGATTCTCTCTCTCTCTCTGTTTCTTTCTTTTGTTATTTTTGGCTATCTTGAGAGAAAGTCTCTAACCCTATATTTTAATGTCAAAACATTGCCATGGGTCTTCTGTTAGAAGGAGTCATTTTTATAACCATTAACATAAACATAAAAGATTGGTAAGGGACTGGCATGGTTAGGAGCAATTTCAAATTTCCCTGAGATATTGAAAATGTATTCATGTATTCTTTACTGTACTATATTTAGTTTTAAGAAATGTTTCCAACGATATAGCTGGGAAATGGCACTCAGACAGAGAGAAGTTTTTTTGATTTCTCTTTGTCTTTTAATGTGTCTCATGGCATGTTGAGAGAAGTCATTGCAGAGGCACACTTTGGCTGATTGTAATGCACGTAATACAGATGAAATATTATGCAAGTCAAAGATAACAAGAAGTTTTAATTGAGTTACTCATTTACATGACTAAACCAATAGAGCCTGTTCATTACACTTTGTTCAAGGAACATATAATTTCTGAGGAGTGGCACTAAGAGTCAGGGATGAATCATCCAACTAAAGAACTAAAGTTAAAAAGCACATTAACACAATATGGTATTTGACTTTGAGTTCGGTACAAAACAGGTTAATGGGAAGAAATCAATGGAAGAGTTATTAAATATTTGAAAGAGGGAATACAATAAGTAAAGTACCCTAGAAAATTATAAAATGGAATCAAATACTAAAATCTTAGGCTTAAAAATGAAAATTCAGGAATGCAGCCAGGCGCAGGGCACCTCACAGTCTCTGAGAATGAAGGAAAAGAAACAGAAAAGGAAGGCCTTGAGACGATGTGATGAAGAGAAGGGTATTGCATGCCTTATCCCCCAGAGAAGAAGTGAGAAAATGTACCAAAGGTGGTGGATGTGGGGTGTGTTTACGTAGGTATATACACATGCACACATATGTAATGCATGTTACATATATAATATATGATATATATATATACACACACACACACATACTGTTAGTCCCCAAACTTTAATATATTGATTGATGGTAATGGGATAGATGATCAAGATACAAATATTTTTCGGAACTTCTTTAATGGCATATATGTTAGTCTGGGTACTTTAGAGAAACAAGTCCACAGAAACTCATGTATAAGAGAGTTTTATGTAAGGTTAAGTGTGCATCAAGAAAACATCCCAATCCAGTGCTGCCCAAGCCCACAAGTCCAACATTAACCCATATGTCTGACACCAATCCACAAAATTCTCCTCCATCTCACAAAACACACGCAATGATGCCGATTGCAAGAGGAAAGCCGAATCAGTGAACATGTAAGCATCTCAGTGCTGGCAGGGGTCTCCACATGGCTGTTCCAGCACCCAGGGCTGCATCGGGTAGGTCCATGTGGCTTCTCCTTGGGGATGTCTTGCAGGAAGTGAGCCTTGCCGGCTGAAGCAAGGAACTGGCTAAGGCAGTTGCACCCTGATCCAACCATCACAAAGCAAGAGACCCGAGAACTAGAGAACTAGAAAGGCAAGGCTGAGTCATTTATCTCTCTGCCCTTCAATTAACCCCACATGTGTTTATCAGCCAGGTTAACACAATAAACATTAACTAACTATCTCAGCATAGGTAAAATTTAATCCCATATACATTTCTCCCATACAATTGAATTACACTCAAGATAAATATGATTGTATGATCATAGAAGTTATTCAAGGTTGGGGATTTCAGAAAGAGTTAATATAAAAGTTGACATATCAAGGAAGTTAATGGGACTAATGAGATATTTAAGAAAACAACTTGATGGGTGTGAAGATTCAGGAACAACCAGGAAAGAATTAAGATGGGACTGGGTGGTATATTAGACAAGAAAATATGGTACTAGTGTGTTAGTCTGGGTAGACTAGAGGAAAATAATTCATAGACACTCATATGTGTTTAAGAAAGAAGTTTATGTACAAGAACATTTGAATATTGAGAACACATCCCAGCCCAGCCAGATCAAGTCCGATATTAGCCCATATGTCCAATACCAATCTATAAAGTCCTCTTCAGATTCGTGAAACACATGCAATGATGCTGAATGCAGGAAGATCACAGGCCAGTGAATAGAAATTCTTGTGGGTCCGGTGGTGGTGTAAGCATCTCAGCACTGGCAGGGTTCTCCATGTGGCTTCTCCAGCGCAGGGCTTGTCAATAGAACATCTCTCAGGGATTGAGCAGAGAAAGAGAAGTGTCTCCCTGCCTCCAAGGAGGAAAAACTGGAGCTCCCAGAGTTCTCAGGAGAAGGCCATTCCCACACAGAGACCTCACTGGCTATATCTTGATTCATAGGCCAGACTCCACCCCTTCACTACTCATCCTCTTAAACTGACACCGGATTATATAAGTACCACAGCTAGAATACTTATGGACCTGATTTAGTAACAGATAAAGCTTGTGAGAGTAAGAGTATGAAGGAACTACAAAGAAGTGGTGGTCAGATGCTGATAATTAATAATCCAAACCTTAACAGTAAAATCAATATTTGTTATATTAACAAATTAGAGTTGCCATGGAAATCATTAGATATTTGAATTTCAGGGGACTAAAGACTAGGTTATGTCTGTTTTATATTTATAACATTTTTGTTCCATTTAACAACATTGCATTAATAAAATATTGGACATAAAAAGTTTTAGTATTGGGACAAATTGAAAAATCAAGACATAGAACTTTGTGAAAAATATAATAGATGAGACATTCAGCCATTAAATAAATAAATTGAATGCTAATTTATATAAATATATTCAGGTAGACACAGTAGAGTAACAGAGCATTATTGTTCAATATGTAGAGGAAGCAAGTTAACAAAAGTGGGAATTAGAAACCCGAAGGGGGTTAAAAATAATAAACCCTAAGACTATCTGGAGCAAGAATAATCATAGTAGATGATATTTTATTGTTATTGTTGTTCACTGTTAATTGCTACTGGTGACCCATGCCCAGGGAAGTATAAAGTTAGTTTTGCCTGTTCCTGAAATATTCCAGGAACAAGTTGTATATAAGACTATCATGGTGTAAAATGTATTCATTGGCTGATATTCAGCAATAGGAAACCATATAATTCTTTGTCATTTCTTTCACTATGGAAGCTCAGCTGAAATGTGTTCAGCATTGTAGCAACTCTGCAAGCTACTACTGACACTAAAAAATGGTGGCAGACCATGAGGCACACTGACTGGGAATCAAATTCAGCTCTCCTGCAGGCATGACGCCACTGAACCACCACTGCTAGACACTATCACACATGCACATCCATATGATTAAAACAATCTGTGTGTTAAATGAAAGTCAGGGTGTCTGATGAAGCCAGTTATAAAAGAGTGGTCTAGCATTGACCATTGGCAAGAATATCTCAGAGTCATTTCGGGATATGTCACTTTGTTTGGCTGTAGCACCAGGGTGGAAGATGATTAGTTTTTCCACCAAGAGTCAATTTATTGAATATTTAAAATATATTTCCAAAATATTGCTGAGGTAAGGAAATGGCTATTTGGCATGAGGACTCAGAATTCTTCGGGATTCCTCGCATCCTCCAATGGACCATGATTGCATGGTGCTGTGGACCCTTTTACTCCATGACACCATGATCAGTCTTGAGGTTCAAGCAGGGTTTAAAGAGTTGAAAAGGGAATGAAGCAGATGGTTAAAGGAGTTCAGATGGAGATGTTTATAATCCAAATAATACACAACATAAATGAATAACTCGGAATTTTATAATTAGGACAAAGAAGTATCCTTTTTTCTTTGTTTTTTTTTTCAAGTTGTTTATGAGTTCATGCTAACTCATACTGGTCCCACATGTATCAGAATAGAAGAGTACTTCATAGGACACTCAATGGCTATTTAAAAAATAATTGTGAGTGGATTTCCAAGGTATCTCTAGGGTGACTTGAACCGCCACATATTGGTTAACAGGCAAGCACATTAATCATTTGGAACATTCAGCAACTACAGAATGACAACTCTTTGGCAATGCTATTAGGTGGAATTAATATCAAAGGATTTTTTTTCTTTTGTAGATAAAACTAAAAAAAGTTAAAGAAAAAAGCAAAGAGATATCAGAAAGATGGGGTTTGGCCTGGAACGAACATCAGAAGGCATACAGAGTAGGAAAAGATACAATCATGGTAAACATAGAAAGCAATGAAAAAGAATGTGGTTCATTGTTGAGACTACCATTAATGTAATGAAACAAAATATATATGAGTTCCTGAATGGAAATACGATTTTCTCTGGAACCTTCCCTCAAAGCTCACTAATATGTACACAATATCCGGGGGCACATCTGCGCTCCTCTCACCTATAAGAATGATTGTAGCAAGGCAAAGTTGACCCTCAATCCCTTTTTAACTTCTTCTGGTACCAACCATCCCTCCCACAGTACTTTTACCTTTTTCAGCTGGGTTCTCTAATTCACCGAAACCATGGTACAAAACTCATAATGCTTTAGATTTATTAGGGGATTTTTTTATTAGGGGCCGTATGAAAAATGCTCAGAATTCCATAGTTCAGTCAGGTCAGTTTATTCTCTGCTGGGCAAGAGGCAGGCTTCTCTCGCCCTCAACTTCTTGATCTGGTGTCTTCCCTGCATATGCAATGTTACAAAGCGCTTTTAGGTTTGCCCATAAGTATCCCCAACGCATGACACTGTACTAGAAGCTCCAGTTTGAAGGCATGCAGCTCCAGCTTCTGTTTCATGGGTCAACCAAACCAGCTCCCCTAATTAAGTACCCCGAGGGAGGCCACTATATAATTCAACATCTTCCCCAGAGCACTCAGCTTTACTTGCTCTGTGCACTGGGAAATCCACTGCTCAGTCTCCTGCTCTGGCTTCCAATTCTGACATTGCTGCTTTGGGGTGAAAGCTGTCTCCTGGATCTACAAAGGATGTACTCAATTCCTGGCTCTTCTCCCTTCCTTGTAGTGAGATTCTCCAATCCCATTTCTTCAATGGCTTACGGTAAACTCAACAGGAGGGCCATCACAACTAACCCCATTTATAATCATTCGCAGTTCAATAATATAACCCAATCAATTAATATCTTCCCCCACCTCTTACTTAGACCTAGCAGAATAAAAGGTCATTTGTTTTGTTTTGTTTTACAGGGAACAACAAAGGCTATGGCTAGGAGTGTCGTAGTAAATAATTCCCACCACTACAGATTGTTAATAAAAAAAACAACAAAAGTCCTGATAACACAACCTTTTAATCCAAGGGAAGTAGAAGCAGTCTGCTTTAAAACACATCACAAAAGAAAGTTATCATAAATTAATGTAAGATGTTGCAGAGAAAAAACCATGAAGAGGTTAAATGAAATATTAATTAAAGTGTAAATTCCAGGGTTTTGGTGAACGAAGTTAGGAGGTAGGTCAGTCATGTTAACTCAAAGTGCTTGAAGAACAGTTAAAAATATGGGATTAAAATAACACATAAAATAAAGCTGTGTCCTTAAATTTCCTTGACTATTCAGTTAAATTTTAATATTTTGTTACTAAAATATATTCTTAATTAGGTCAATGAATTTCCTCATAATTAGTGCCTTTTTTGAAATAAGTGCTTTTTTAGCATTATTAACTTTCAAAGATATAGCTAATTCAAAGTATTCATTTTTAGAAAGTCCTGTTTCAGCAGTATCAGGAAATAGGTTAGCATATGGGTATGTAAATACATATGTATAAGTTATGCATATATATTTATTTAGAGACATATGTGAATGCTACAATTATGAATTCATTATTTTCTAGAATTTATTGAGGTATATATGCTGCTTGCATATGGAAGTTTGAACAAAACTTTCTCAATGAGTTTAAAATATAAAATGAAGATCTACAAAGAGCAACCAAAAAATCATATTAAATCACATAAAAACTATTATCTACGTAACAGTTAGAAACATGCTGTTGTTGCTAGTTGCTGTCACATTGGCTCTTCATTACAACCCCCTCTTACGTACAAGAGAACCAAGCACAGGTGGGTCTGCTGCCATCACCACTATCACTGCAGTGTTTGGGTCTATTGGTACATGAAATGTCTTCTTTTTTAGCTCACTTACATTTTCAAGCAGGCTATCCCTCTCCAAGAATATCTTCTTCCTGATAATGTATCTGAAGTAGGTACATGAGATGCAGATTTGACCCTTCCAGAAGTTCATGGCACATGCAATATTCTTTGCCAATACCATACTGCACATTGATTCTTTGATAGTTATTTTCCATTGCCTGGCTTTCCAATGTCTATGAGGCAACTGAAAATACCAAGACTTGGGTCAGGTACATCTTAACTATCAAAGTAACATCTTTACTTTTTAACTTTTTTAAGAGATCTTCTTTAAAATTTTTAATTGTATTTATTTATCATTTTATTGGGGGCTCATACAACTCTTATTACAATCCATAGATCCATCCACGTGTCAAGAATATTTGTACATTTGTTTCCTTCATCTTTCTCAAAACATTTGTTTTCTACTTGACCCCTTGGGATCAGCTCCTTATTTTTTCCCTCACTTCCTGCTTCCCACTCCCTCCCTAACCCTTGATAATTTATGAACTATTATTATTTTGTCATAGCTCACACTGTCCAATGTCTCCCTTCACCAACTTTTCTGTTGTCTGTCCCCCAGGGAGGAGGTTATATGTAGATCCTTGTAATTGGTCCCCCTTTCTACCCCAACTTCCCTCCACCCTCCCGGTACCACCACTCTCACCACTGGTCCTGAGGGGTTCAACTGTCCTGGATTTCTTGTGTTTCCAGTTCCTATCTGTACCAGTGCACATCCTCTGGTCTAATCAGGTTTGTAAGGTAGAATTGAGGTCATGATAGTTGAGGAGGAGGAAGCATTTAAGAACTAGAGGAAAGCAGTATGTTTCATCATTGCTACCCTGCACCCTGACTGGCTTGTCTCCTACCCAAGCACCTTCTGTAAGGGGATGTCCATTTGCCTACAGATGGGCTTTGGATCCCCAATCTTGACTGCCCCTCATTCACAATGATATGATATTTTTGTTCTTTGATGCCTGGTACCTGATCCCTTTGACAACTTGTGATCACTCAGGTTGGTGTGCTTCTTTCATGTGGGCTTTGTTGCTTCTGAGCTAGATGGCTGCATGTTTACCTTCAGCTTTTAAGACCCCACATGCTATATATTTTGATAGCCAGGGACCATCAGCTTTCTTCACCACAATTGTCTTCACCAATAGTATAGGGAAGGTCAGCATCATGGAATGCCCGTTTAATAGAAAAAAGTGTTCTTGTATTGAAGGAGTACTTGAGTGGAGGCCCAATGTTCATCTGCTACCTTAATACTAAGCCTGTAAATATATGCACATAGATCTATTCCCCATCATCATATATAAATATATTAACATATGTACATGCATGTATTTAGACCTCTATAAATGCCCTTTGCTTCCTACTTCTTTCCGCTATTTTCTTTTACTTTCCTTTTCTCCCACTATCATGCTCAGCCTTCATCTGCATTTCAATAATTCCTCTCAGTTACATTGCCTTTGATCAATCCCTACCCGGCCTCTTACACCCTTCTTGTAACTGATTTTGAATCAATTGTTGTTCCCTTGTTCCTGTGTTGGCTAACATCACTTCCGTTCCCCCACCTCCCCTCTCCCATGTCCCCTGGAACCATCAATCCCATTGTTTTCTCCTCCAGATTGTTTATCCAAACTGTCTTATCTAGATAGACCTGCAGAGATATTAATATGCACAAAAAAACCAAGACAGAGCAAGACAAAGTGACAAAATAAAACATAACAAAGACAACATAAAAAAACCTTGAAAAGGTCTTTAGCAGCAGATTTGCTGGTTGCAACGCTTCTTTGGATTTCCCGATTTCTGCTTCCATGGACATTTATTGGGGATCTTAGTAAAATGAAATACTTAACAAAATTTTCTGTTTATGGTGATGCTGCTGATTTAGAAGCATATCTCTCTATACGTTTATAAGAAAAATCTAGTTATAAAGATATGTTTATAGGCATGTGCGTAGAACCTCATTTTCAATATTTTTGACAATATGTGGTTTTAGTATTATTTGATCAACACATGCTTATTAAACATTACTGTTTCTTTTTTAAACATTTTATTGGGGGTTTGTACAACTCTTATCACAATCCATACATCTATTGTGTCAAACACATATGTATATTTGTTGCCATCATCATTTGTTGCCAAAACATGTTCCTTCTACTTGAGCCCTTGGTATCAGCTCCTTATTTTTCCCTCCCCTCCCCAGCTGCCTTTCCTAATGAACCCTTGAAAATTTATAAATTATTATTATTTTGTCATGTCTTACACTGTTTTCTTAATGAATACACATCTTGTTTGCTAAATATCAGTATGTCTCCTTTCTAGGAAAATGAACTTATTTACTGTTTCTGTAATTTGGGTACCAATTATTACCCGTTGAATCTCATAGAAGCAGACTTTAGACACAGAGGCTATCTAGTAATATTTACTGACTGCAATAATTGATATATGGATGCAAACATGAACAGAATAGCCATAATTGGAATTTTCAGCATGACTAATCCAAACCTCTCCCTTGAAGTTGCTGAGCTAGTAGCACATGGGCATACATGGGCTGTGTTTGCCATCATATGATAAGAACTTCATTATAGTGATAGAATGCTGACAGAAGATGTGGCTTTATATTCAAGCAAACTATCTGATTAAACTTCATGGAATCCATACTAGTTTCTCACAGCTCAGTCACTCCCCAGGTACTGTTCTTTCCTTGAATGCTCTGCTTTGTTTATCCAACAGGAAATTTCCATGAAGACTTTAAACCAAACCCTCTTTCCTTGAAAGTTCTTAATTATTTTAAGTAGGTGTAGGCATTTCATAATCTATTTCCACTTGCTTTTTCAACAATTATGGCACAAATAATGAATTGACAAAATGTTATTATTATTTATTATATTGATATTATAAAGGTAATAATGAAATACAATTATAAAAACTTGTGTTAAAGATGGTAATGTTACTAAATAGTTTAGGGTATTTAATCAGAATGCACTCTAACAATACAAAAAGAGATAATAAAAAGTTACTCTCAACCAATAACATGCATTTCCATGGAGTAGAAGTGAGACAGATGTACAGAAGTGTGAGCTGAACTGATGTGAATATTCTGCTGGGTTCCCAGTTCAGAGAAAGAACAGTCAGCTTGGAATGTATATGGTTTGCTTTCCACATAAGAACATGAATTACAACCAGGATTTTTGCTGCAGTTGCTGTTGTTGTTGTTGTTAGGTGCCACTGAGTCAGATCTGACCCTTGGTGACCCTCTGCACACCAGAAAGAAACACTGCCTTGTCCGGTGCCAGCCTCACAATTGATTTTATGCTTGAGCCCACTTTTACAATCGATCTAGTTGAGGGCCTACCTCCTCTTTTTTGCTGCACCTCCGCTTTACCAAACATGATGAACTTCTCCAGGGCCAGATCTCACTTAACAACATGTCCAAAGCATGTAAGACAAAGGCTTATCATTCTTGCCTCTAAGGAGTACTCTGGATGAACTTCTTCCAAGACAAATTGGCTTGTCCTTTCAGCAGTGCCTGGTACTTTCAATATTCTTCCCCAGCACCACAGTTCAAATGTATCCATTCTTCTGCTGCCTTTTCAATGTTGAAGGTTCACAGGCAGATGAGGCAGTGTTGAACTTTCGCATGGCTTGGGTTAAATAAACTTTAGCCTCAAAGTAATATCCTTGCTCTTCAATATTTTAAAGAGGATTTGTGCAGCAGATTTTCCTGAAATGTTTTTTGCTCTCTTAACTGCTGCTTTCAAGAACATTGCTTTTCAAATCAAAACCTTGACAACATCAACTCCTTCTCTATTTATCATGATGTTATCTATTGGTCCAGTTGTGAGGATTTTGCTCTTCCTTGCATTGACTTGTAACCCATGCTGAAGGTTGCGATCTTCATCTCTAATGTTTCAAGTCTTCTTTCCTTTCGACAAGCAAGGTTTTGTCATCTGCATAGCTCAGGTTGTGAATAAGCTTTTCTCCAATCCTAATGCCCCATTCTTCTTCATAGAATCCAATTTGCTGATGATTTGCTTAGCATGTAGAGTGAATAATTATGGTGAGGAATACAAGCTTGATGCATACCTTTCTTGATTTTAAATGCTCTATTTTTCCTTTGTTCTGTTCTTGATCCATGTACACATTCTACATGAGCAAAATGAAGTGTTCTGGAATTCACATTCATCTTAGTTATACATGGTTTGTTATGATCCACACAGCAAAATGCCGTGGCATAGCCAATAAAACACAGGTGAATATCTTTGTGATATTTTCTGCTTTCAGCCAAGAACCATCTGACATCAGCAATGATATCCCTTGTTCCACAGTGTAACAGGCCATCAATTTCTCAGATGTAAGTTCAAGGTAAAACTGAAACAACTTAATTTGCTATGGCATAATTACCCAATTATGAAATAACTTGCTGTTCTCCTTTACTTTGATTTGTCTGAAATTATGCATTTAAGGAAAACTGATTAACATAATGTATCTACAGTATTCAAAATGTGTTTAATCATTTCAAGGGGGAGCCTTTAACCAAGAATCAAGGAAGGAAGTTGAAGCTTCACTGCAGATATTCTCAAAAAAATAAAGCTCCAGGAATTCATAGACAACCTATTGACATATCATTCTGATGAAGCACTGGAAACATTCATTAGTTGATGGCAAATGTTTTGGAAAACAGCTACCTGGCCAACTGGCTGGATATGATCCACATTTGTACCTATTCTGAAGAAAGATAACCCAACAGAATGTGACAATTTTAGAACAATAACATAAATATCACAGTCCAATACCTTTTTTTATGGCGATAATTCAAAAAAATGCAACAGTACAGCATCAGGGCATGTCTCCCACCCCCAATGAAATTCAAACTGGTCTAAGAAGAGGACGTGGCAGGAGCAATATCATGACTTATGTCAGAGAGCTCTTGTCTGAAAGTAGATAATTCTAGAAAGGTGTTTATTTGTGTTTCATTCACTATGCAAAGCATCTGACTGCGTGGATCATGATAAGCTGTGGATAGCAGTGAGAGAAATAGGAACTCCAGAATGTTTCCTGGTGCTCATGGGGATACTGAATATAGATCAAGAGGCAGTCATAAGAACCGACTCTGAATCCTTTCGCCACACTTGTTCAAAGTACACACTGAGCAAATAACACTAGATACTGGATTATATGAAGAAGAATGTAGCATCAGAACCAGAGGAATCTGACTAACAACCGGAGATATGCAAAGCACACATGCTTGCTGAAAGTGAGGAAAACTTGAAGATGTTGCTGATGAAGATCAAAGACAACAGCCTTCAGTATGAATTGCAACTCAATGTAGAGAGAACCACAATTCTCACACTGGACGAAGAGGCAAAATCATTTTAAATGAAGAAAAGATTGAAGCTATCAAGTATTTAATTTTGCTTGGATCCATAATCAACATTTATAGAAACTCACAAGTATTTGACCCTTTTTCATAATAAAATTGTACACATATTAGTTTACTGTATATTGTAGTCAGCATTTACAATAACTGGTAAATGAAAAAATATATATATATGAGAATTGCTTTTCTGTGATTGATTTATTCTTGAACTAAATTTGTAATATGTCCTAAATATATACATACATATATTAATATTTATATTAATAATGCTATTAACATGGTGATTTATATTTATTAATATATGTACAAAAATTAAAAGGTGATATGTTTTAACATGTAAAATAACTCAGGAGGTAAACTTAACATGGAAGACAAATCTGTGTTGGAAGAAAGGCCAGAATGTTCCTTAGAGTCAAGAATGGCAAGACTTAGATTCCCTTACTTTGAGCATGTTATCAGCACCTAACAATATCTATCCCTATGGATATATGTATATATGTGTGTGTGTGTATGTGTAGTTAGCTATATCTATGTCATATGAAGTAATATATGGTCTATGTATATATTATAAATATAATTATATAATTTTGCTCTTTGTCAAGTTCATCTCAACTCATAGTGACCGTATAGAAGAAAGTATAACTACCCCATCATGTATTTGTGTGTGTGTGTGTGTGTGCACCTAACATGAAATTTTCATTATCTTTCGATTCAATTTTCCAAGAGGTTTATTTTAAAAGATGCCTACCAAAATTGTGGACTTGTGCAAGCCCATGTATTATGAACAGATTGGTTACTCCACTAGCTTTGTGTTTAAAATAGTTAAATCAGGGTTTAGGTTGGAAATGATGTTCCAGGTTGAGGCGCAGTTCCTTCTCGTCTAGGAAACTTCAGGCTTACTCTTCTTCAGCCCTTTCATTGACTGGATAAGGGGCAATCCACCTGGTCAAGATTAGTCTTCTTTACTTATAATGATTGATTGTGAATGGTAGTAAAATCAGCCAGATTCCTTCACAGTAATATCCAGGCTAATGTTTGACCTAGTGACCAGATACAACTAGTAAAACTAACAATAAAAACCCAACATCACAAAAGCTATAAAAGCCAGTGGGAGGAGGGGAGTAGCTAATCTGTGAGGAACAAGGCTTTATTAGCCAGTCATTCTGCTCAAGGTCCCTGGGGTGCACACCTTTGTGCAACAGAAGACTAACCTAAGATTGCTGGTTGAAGCCCACCCCATAGCTCTGCAAACGAGCGGCCTGTGGCTGGACTTACAGAGATATGACAGACAGGACAACACTCAGGGTCAGTTCGACTTTGTCCTATAGGTTCATTAAGAGCCAGAACCCACTTGATGGAAGGAAAATCAAAGCCAAAAACTGTGGGGGGAGGTCAGATGCTTACAGACATCCACCCTGAAGGCAGTTAGTCACCAGACTAAGGGTAGACCCCCGCTCCCTGCTGCTGGGGACAATGAACTATTTCTCCCTGAGGCTTGAGACCATTAGCTTGGTTTCTGTAGGCGGAGTTCATACCCTACCCACAATAGTCTCTATCAGTTGAGCCATGGAACAAGTCAAACAGTCTCTGTGACATCCAAAGTTAGGCTGCCATCCTAAATCTAGGATCTGCCCAACTTGTCACATGTATACCCCCAACCCCTCCTCTTCCTATTGCATGTATACGCCTAGACCACCCCCTGTGATGTATGACTTTTCCTGTAATTAGTGGGTTTGCATGCCCCAAAGGTATATAGGCCTGGGTTAGCAAGAAAGAGCTTTCTTGCCCCCTGACTGGCTCACTGGCTCATTCGGCTCCCCCTCTCCTCTCCAGTCCTCACTCCCCTGTTCCCTTTGCCCTCCTTCCCTTCCTCCTCTCAGCAGGACTGAGGTGAGCAATGCTACCATATTATGTGTCTGACTCCATTAATTAACTTTCTTATACCTCTCATGTTCTCTATAACTTTACTATAATCTTTACTTATTATCGCTGTACAATTGTGCCTACCTGTGATGATTTGTGGGGGCCCATCCCTTCACCCCACAACAAACCATATACATTTGTGGTTGGTTTGGGTTTTTGGTGTCATTGAGTTGATTCCAACTTACCGTGACCCGACGACAGACAAAATCAGTGGCTGAATGACACAATTGTGACTATGGCTTGAGCCTAACTGCTGCCATTTGTATGAGTCCACCTCCTGAGCGTCTTCATTTGGTCGCCGATCCTCCAATACACCATGTTTGATGGTCTTCCTGAAGACTGGTTCTTCTGTTAACTTATCCAAAGAAGGTGAGACAATGATTTGCCATCCTTCTTTCAAAGGGTTTTTCTAGCTGTAAATCTGACAACACAGATTTGTTTTTCTATAAACTATATTCAATATTCTTAGCCAACCAAATACTTCAAACGCATCCATTCTTCTCCACGCTTCTTTATTCATTGTCCAGCTTCCACATGCATAGGGACCTATTTAAAATAGCATGGCTGAGGCAGGTACAACCTGGTTCTCAAAGTGACATCCTTACTTTTCAACACTTAAAGTGTAATTGAGATAATAACATTTGCATACTAATCAACGGAACTAAATCCAGCAAAATGAGCACATGAAATATACCACAGATTATATCATGGTGAATTTCTAAAATTTAAGGAGTGCTAGGGATTGAAGGACATTTTTAGAAGCGATGATCAGAAAACATTTCTTGAAGAGAATGACTGAAACCATGGAGCAATAAGGACGTCTACTTGGCCCTCCTTTGGCCTTTCCCACTGCAGCTTGTGCTGTCTTGTTACTTTCCACCAACGCAGGCCTGATTCATGTAACTCCATACAAAGCAGAACTTCTTTGTGCTTGTAACATCTCCTGAGTGATTGTGAGATAGACCATTGGTATTCATAAGATTGTCTTTGGATGATTTTTAGAAGGAGATTTCCACCCCTTTCTCTCCATTCTCTCTTACTCTGCATGCTCTGCAGAAACCTGTCAGTAGTAATTGTGCATTTGTTACCTTAGCTAAGAACCAAACCTGAGGCTCTGTATGGATGGCAATAGTCCCATTGCTGAATCAACCTTGCCCCATTCCAGTTTTATATCCCACAAAATTCCTAAATCCTTCTCACCCTTCTGTTAAAACTGTCTTCTTTTTCACAACACACCAATTTTGTTTCCACTTTTGTGCTTCTGCTACCCAGAATGTCTTTTCAAGAGAAACTTCAAGTTACAAAACCAGCTATACATAATATATTTTCTATGTAATGTTATTAGTATTCAAGAAGTGCAGATTTATAACATTTTAAAATATGATACCTAGACTTTAACACAAGTAAAAACCACTGACAGCAAAAATTCTTCATGTATTCCTCGTGTTTTTGTTATGTGCAATCAAAAACTTCAGATCATGGTGACCCCTTGGACCAGGCAGAATTTCTTCAAAGGATTTTCAAGGCAGTAGTCTTTTCAGCAAGAGATCTCTAGGTCTCCCTCCCAAGATGTCCTTGGGTGGATCCAAAGCACCAGTCTTTCTGCTAGCAACCGAGTATTTAACCATTATCCCCTCAAAGCTCTTTATTGTGGTTGTTGGGTGCTGTCAAATGGTTCCCACGTATAAGGCCTTCATGCACAGCAGATGAAACACCACCTCCTCCTACAGCATGTTCCCAGCTGTTATTCTGTGGGCCACTGTTCACAACCATGGTGGCGATACATCTTCTTAGGGGTCTTCTTCTTTTTGGCCGGCCCTCTACATTCACAAGCATGATGTATTTATAAAAATAATTAATCTAGACCCCCTCATCGCATTATTTTTTCTTGTATTGTTGTTCATTGTTATCTGATTGTTTCCCATATTCGATTGGAAATTGTAGCTTTTTATCATCCTCATACACAACAGAGAATAGTGATGCCTATCACTATTAGTAAAAGTCAATAACACTGCTAAGAAAAAATATGTAGGTGGAGGGAAAAATATTACAAAATGCCAAGGTGATTTCCTGAAGATGGCTGCTTTATCACTGTGATGAGCTTTGCTGAATGAAGGCAGCCAATCTACGGACCATCGGCGGGGCTGTGGGAGAAATAAATGCACAGTTTCACTCTCTTGCCATCATGGTTCTCATTGGAATGTACAAAATATTTTAACACACCCAGAAATGGTAAGAGAGAGGACTGTTAATTCAGACCAAGTTGTTAACTTCGGCATATTAAGTAGTTAAGAGCCATAGAATATCATCCCAGAAGGGGAAGAGTAGATATCTAACATATATGTCAATATTAAACCACAGGTTATATAATAATCAGGAGCTCAACTAATTGTCTCAAAATTTGCTTGGATATTCAGAGAAAAATATAAAGACTCATTTTGATCATGGAGCCCAATCATTATTATAATTCATAATAAGAGTTATATTTTATCATTAGCACTCATTTTACATCCAATATTTTTCTTAAATTTTTACTCTGAAGCATGGTGATTTGGTATTTTTCAAACCTTACTTGCAAGAGAAAATACTTGAAAGTGGGACTTCATGTGTGTCTAGATTTATTAGATATATTCTCATTACCGTATTTAACTTGAGTAGAGAGAAAACTGGGGAAACAAAACCTACCTCAAATCATAATAGGCTTTAGGCTTCCCTTGCCAAAATTTAATAAAAGTAGGTTTTGCAAAAGCTTTTCAACCCTTTGTAAGAAGACATCATTTTAAGTAATCTATCTACCCACTAAGCTTGATTTCACCATTAGATATTCAAGTATTCAAGTAGATGTCTCAAAAGTTTAAAAACAAAAATCCAGATACTTTCGAAAATAATAGCATGGACATCTGTGCTTTATCACACAGGTATTACTGGCCATACTAAATGCTAGATATTATTAACCTTATTTCACAAATGCCGGAGCAGAAACATACTAAGACTAATTTAATTGTTCAATGTGACATTGCTATTAAGTGGCTAACTAATTTCTATTGAGTCAATTCCTACTCATAGTGTGTCAGAGAAGAACTGCATTATCTTGGGTTTTCAAGAACTGACTTTTCAGCAGTAAATTGATAGATCTTTTTCTGAGGACCCTCTAGGTGAACTTGAACTGCCAACTTCTGCTGAGGTGTCATTTGCCCCGCTCAGTTCTCCACTAAGTGGCCAATCAGGCATTGCTGAGCTGTGATCCAATGGCTAAACTCCAGATAACTCTGGTGCTAGCTTGACTTCCCAAGCTTCAGATTACTCACTTGGAAAAGGAAGATCATAAAGACTCCCTGGTTTGTTAGAAGGATTACATCACCAAATATGTAAAATTTGGGTTTGACAGATTAAATTTCCCATATGATATATCTGGTCCCAAATGACTGAACTAAAGTTGGATTCCAAGTTGGTTAGTGGGAGAACTCAGACCACAAAAATGCAAGTTAAATAAATTAATTAAAAATAAAAACCTCTTAACAACCAGTCTACTTATTAACATCCCCATAAAATTTTCCTTCCGTCTTCAGTAACCTATGAGTCTGCATCCTGTCACCAATCTCACCGGTCTTATGTTTATTTTGGCCTTCTTTTTCCAATTAGGTTAAGATAAAATAGTTGTTACTTGGGTTCTCAACAAAACTGTTTGATACGTTTTGAAATTTCAAATGTATTGCATTAAGGTGGCCATTACTTGGGGTAAATTTCAGTAATCAGTCTGTGCCCCCTTCTGAGGTATGCCTTTTATTGTTTTTCCTTACTTTCATAATTCTGTCAATTCTACTCTCCCCTCCACATTTTACAATTGTTTGCACATTCTATACACTTGCAATGCCTAAATGCTCCTGGGAACCCACATTGCTGATTCCTTTTCTGATGCATGAAAAAAAGCCCCTGTGCTTTCTGGGGAAATGTTGAATCCGTTTTTCATTTTGTGCGATGAATAAAGCGCAGCCCTTACCTCCTGGTCAGTAGTGATGTTTGCCCTCTCTATGCTCAGTTCTCTGCCTTTCCTCTTGTCCTCAAACACACAGGTCTCTCTGTCTAAATGAGATCGGGGGATGAGTTGAGGATTACATTATTTAAAATGTTATCGTCTTAAGGCTATAATTGAATTGCACTTGAACCACTGATATAAACTTTTATAACATCTCTTTTAACTAAAAAGAAAAACCATGCTTTTTTATACATATTATTTTCTCATTGACTTTGCAAATGAATATTTTATTTCATTACATGCTGGGAAAATGAAATAAAAGTCAGCTGTCCCTAAACATTTGCTCAGAAATATAAACATCTGTTTGTTTGTTTTTTTCTGTCCATTTCACTTCACTTTTGCCTCTTCTAGATCAATATCCTTGCTCCTCTCTCTGAGTAAGGATAAACTATCACTAGTTTCCCATTGAATGTTAAAAGAGTTTGCTTCTCTGCTTGAGGTAAATGTTTTTATCAATTCCTGATTACTTTTTACATTCTTATATTAGCTTCTTCATCTTTTTATTTCTCTTCATTCTCTTTTCTGTCTTCTCTGGCTCAGATGTAGCTTAAAACATTGATGGGCCTAGAGATTCAAGGAGTCAGATTGTACAGTGACCAAAGAGCTTGATTGCTAACCACAAGGTAACCGGTTGGAAACCACCAGAGACTCATTAGGATCAAGGCATGGAAGTCTACTTCCAGAAATCTTTATGGCCTTGGAAATTCAATGGGGCAGTTTTACACTCTTTAATAATGTCAGATTTGACTCAACGGCCATGGGTTTGCTTTTATTTGGTTAGGGTAATTTCTCAGAAAAATCTACTCCTGAAAGTCTAATTGTAACAGTACATATGAAATTGGGATATACAAAAGCATTTCCTTTTAATATATTTGAATGTATATTGATATGTTCAGCAATAATATTGATTGCCAAATGCATGCCAATAAGTTCCTTTGTCGGGATGGCCTTGATGATTCATCAAGGAGAATTACACTCTGCACAGGGTGTCATTGCTTCACAGGGAAGTCTGTAGAATAGAAACTGATTAGTGTTGGAGTCTCTGGGTAGCACAAACAGTTAACATCCTGAGATGCTAACTACAAGGTTACCCTATAGAGCACAGGTCTACACTGAGACACATGAAATGATCATAAGTCAGAAATGACTCTCTATAACATGGTTTAACAAAAATTATGATGGAGATAAATACTAAGGGAGTTAATTATAGATTTGGGGGATAGTTTATAAATATCTACTAGAATGAGAGATTTTCATTTTTCCTGAAATGAATGCAAGGTAAAATTGAGGAGTTGAAAATGATGCAAAACCTGATTAAATCTATTAAACAATAGGCAAAATACATGAAGAGACAACTCACCAAAGATGGCATCCAAATGGCTAATAAACAGATGAAAAAATGCTCATAATCATTAGCCACCAGACAGTTGCAAATCAAAAAGATGATGAGATATCACCTTCCACTGGCAATAATAAGTAAGTTAAAAATAAAATGAAACCAGAAAACAAATGCTGGAGAGGATGAAAAGAGATTGGAACCTTCATACATTGCTGGTGGTTCTATAAGTATGTATATTCATTGTGCAAAGTGGTAAGATGCTACCTCAAACAACTGGGAATAAAAACTATGGTACATCTAATTCAGTGACAGCCATGCTGGGTAGTATTCTAAAGAAGTTAAGGTGGTAGCACAAGCAGATATGTGCAAACCCGTGTGCACTGTTGCACAGTTCACAATAACAAGAAAATACAAACAACCTAAACGCCTCGCAGTACAGAAGTGGTGTGTGTGATTACTAATTTCACTTAGTATAGTGTTCTGCAGGTCCATCCAGGTCCTGAGAAGTTGAGTGGCTTTGTCACTGATCTCGTAGAACTGTGCACATAGCATATGAGACCACTATTATAAAGGGGTAAGAACAAAATAACAAAGACTTTCACACCAAAGGGAATGGATGTTGGAAGTCACTTGTTGGAGTGGGGGACGGGGGAGGAGTGGAGGGAAAAGGAGGGTAAAGTAATGGAATAGAGGGGACCGGTAGGTGTACACTTGGGCAAAAGGCGCTACCACGGGAAGAGGCAGTTGATGAGTGGTTTGAACTATTGAATGTAAACACAGTCCCCACCTAACTCACAATACATAAGTCATGGGATTATTTTTTAAAACCAAACAAAACGAGTGTGTATAAGGACTAGAAGAAAAAGAATATGCCTAAAGTTGCCAGGGTTTAAGACATTCCTCTGAAAAAGTGACTAAGTGGTTGGTGACAGTGGAATGGTTGGCAGTCCAACACGTCCACTAAGCCTGTGGGAGGAAAGACCTGGAAGCTTCAGAAATCCTGAAAGGCAGTTTTACTTTGTTAGAATGGCATTACTGTGAGTCAAAAATTTTGACTCTATCATACCTCAAACAGTAACAATTGATTTTAGGTTGTTGAGATGCTTGCAGACTAAGGTTTCATCCTGAGAAAATGGTTGTTGCGGACAGACAAAGGGAAAAAAGTAAAACTTAGGGGCGTTCTTGGTATATAAAATTTTCTTAATGAAATGCAGTACCACAGGAGAGATTCGTTGAGGAGAGTGAAGGGAAGGAGTTGATTAGAAGGCCAGGAAGAAACCATGACAGCCAAAGGATGTTGGCAAAGAGCTAATTACATGTTATCCATGTGCCCTTGGACAAGGAGGAGGAGTGGTCAATGTCTTTGTAGAGATGTAGCTGACAGGTGGGTGTAAAGTGCAATGCTGAGGTATTATGGTAGATGGAGAGAGATAAGTGGCCTTTACGTAGGAGAATGTAGACAATTCACAGATAAACATGAGAAAATATAACAATAGTGAGAAAATATTTGATGGAAGACAATTATTAGGAAATAAAGAAGAATGGGGAGAAATTTAGGGAAGAAGAAATGTTTGTGGAATTTCATTAGTAAAAAGAGACAGGAAAAATGTCAAAGGAGTTATAGAATTTTCTCATTGTTAGCAAGACACCAGATAATGATTACACTTTTGTTCCCCTTCCTCCCTCCCTAACGACTAACCTCTCATTGTCACATCTTTTCATCTTGCTCCATTTTTTTCTACCTTTCCCCTTCTTTTGATGTAGAGAAGTATAGAAAGAGAATATGGCACAGATTGCGAAAACATTTTTCCCTTATTATTTTCAAGAATATTGAGAAATGGATATGATCTAAACAAAATATGTTCCCCTAGTCACCTTTTGAAAAATAACAATATGAGAGATTTGGGGGAATCTCTGTGATCTAAGGAAGGAGCTCTTCCACATTGTGAAGTAAAGATAGGTAAAGTCCTTATTTCAACCCCCAGTTACTCTGAGAGAGAAAGGTGAAACTACTGCTCCCTCCATACAGCTCCACAGGCACAGAAACCCTTTGTAGAGTCCAATGGATGTTGAGGTCTAACCCTGAACTCACTGTCGTTGTGTACGTTTGATCTATTAGCAAGAGTCAGAAGACTGTCACACTTTACAGGAATAGAAAGCCTCCTCTTTCTCCCAAACGAGGCTGGTGGATTTGAATAACTGACCTTGCTGCTAACAGCCAATCACATAACACTACTCCACTGGGACTGGAGTGTTGTGGGGTTGTTTTTATCTTCTAAGAAAAGGTATTAGTGGAGGTTTGTTACTGTTTCTTTGAGTGATAGGTTATTTTTCTGTTTATTTTTAATAATGAGCATTTCACTGAAATATTGCTATTATTGAAAGCAGCTGTCAAGCCACCCCTCCTCAAGGTAACAGACACCGGTAACAAATTGCCACATGTCTCCACACCATCTTTATGAAGGATTTTAGAACTAGCTGTACAGTACATTCGATTTTCATTGGATGATTTTCAGAAGTAGATAGCCAACCCATCTAAGAATTAGTTTTTCATGGACTGCAAAGGCAAACTGAAACCTGATTAGCATCATAACAAAATGCCATTCTCCATTGACAGGTGGTACCTGTGCTTGAGATTGTGTTAGACAGGGTACTATAGAGAGACAAAACGAGATTGCTAATAAGTGTATATATATTTATAAAAATAGATAGAAATATAACACAAGCAATGAACAGTTAAATTATATACAGATAAATTTATAATATAAGAAATGAACAATTAAATTACAAAGCATTACAAATGCCTCAGTACAACTCATTCCCATGAGATATTTGTGAGACACTGGTAGTCCTTTAAGGCTTGAGGGCCACCAAGTAGTGCTCTGAAGAGAGAATCAGGCTATCCTGGTACAGGGAGCAAACAGCCAGGCAGATCACCAACAGTCAGTCCCCAGTTCAAGAGATGTAAATTCCAATTTTGTGGACAGGCAGGTCTTAAAGGGACCTCAAATTACAGTGACACAGTCCACAGGTTAGGTGTCCAACAGGTAGTGTACCTTGTAAATTGAGTGAGGCACAGAACAAGCAAGGCAGCCGCACACTGGACCGATGACCAAAGAGCAAGAGACAAGAAAGGCGAGGCTCCCTGAGCTAATTATCTCTCCGCCCTTCAATTAATCTCACTGTGTTTATTGGCCAGGCTCACACAATAAACTATCTCAATCTACCCCTGTAAAAAATTCTTTAGCCATATATAATTATAGAATTTCTGAACATTGATGAAATCACACTTATTCTTATCATCAATCATCTATCAAACATATAAAGGAAAACACACCGAGCCCAATTGTATCTGATATATCATAGCCGAACAAAGGAAAGATGTACAATAAACAAGTAAAAAGAAAATACACTGACAATTACAAACCTTGCTTTTGCAATTTATCACGTGGTCATAATTGATAGGTAGAACTACCTTCTTCTATCCATTCTGTATTACCTTTGCCCTCAGCAAGCACCTCAGCTGGCTCTGGTTTTTTGACTGGTGGGATGACCCAGACCTTCATTCCTGAGGGTCTGCGTCATTATAAGTCCTGTCAGGATTGGGTTGCTGTAGTTTACCTTTTACTTTAATCACAGGGCATGGTAGCACTAAGAGTCGGCCTATCGGATCTCCTGGATTCCAGACATATTCTTCTTTACCTCCATTATGTTACACCAGTCTAATTTCTCCTTGGTAATCAGGATCAATCTCACCACTTAGTACAGTGACACCCTTCCTGACCTGTTGATCCAAAGGCATGAGAAGCCCAAAGTGGCCAGGGGGCATTCTCAGCTGCCAGTTCAGTGGAGTTCATGCTGTTTCCAGATGGGAGAGTTCCTTCCTTAGGGACCAGGCCCTCCAGACTCAAGGAACACAGGGTTGCTGGGACAGGAAGCAAAAATGCTGCAAGTGGATCACTCGGAGTAATAGTGAGTGGTGCCACTCCAGCTTCCACCCCTTGGTTCCTGGACCCATGAATTCTGGCTATTGGAGACACAGCACCATATATTGGCCACTGGTTTAGAGCATATACAGCTTCCTGAAGAACATTGCCCCAGCCCCGCAAGTTGTTGCCACCTAGTTGGCGCCTAATTGTGTCTTTAGGAGCCCATTCCATCGTTCTCTCAAGCCAACAGCTTCAGGTGAGACACTGGAAGTCCTTCAAGTCTTGAGGGCCAATAGGTAGTTCTCTGTAGAGAGAATCAGGCTATCCTGGCACAGGCAGCAAACAGCCAGGCAGGTCACCAACAGTCAGTCCCCCGCTCAAGAGATGTAAATTCTAATTGTGTGGCCAGGCAGGTCTTAAAGGGACCTCACATTACAGTGACACAGTACACACGTTAGGTGTCCCACAGGTAGTGTACCTTGCAAATTGAGGGACCGAACAAGCAAGGCAGCTGCATCCTGGTTCAATGATCAAAGAGGGAGAGACAAGAAAGGTGAGGCTAGCTGAGCCATTTATCTCTCCGCCCTTCAAATAATCCCACATGTGTTTATCAGTCAGATTGGCACAATAAACTAACTATTAGCATCATAACAAAATGCCATTCTCCATTAACAGGTGGTACCTGTGCTTGAGATTTATTGATTAGCAATCTAATATGAATCTTGTGAATGGAAGGCTAGAATTGTATCATTAGCTCTCCATTGTTTCTGCAGATATGATTAAAACTTCCAACTTTAGTTTTATAAGCTTTAGATTTGGAACACATCTTAAATTTATTAGTGCTTACAAAATTGTGTTCTGGCGACCAATAATTCCAATGAGTCCTCATAGACTCTAGTCAACTTACAAATAAAAGTTATTCTTTGCATATTTTTAAGCAATGCTGGATTAAAATAAGCAGTATTTTTGTTGATTTGTTCATTTTGTTCACTCCATAAGATGTTAGTGGTTCTCTTAGGCCCTCTTTGATGGCCAATGTTTTCAAAATTGATTTGATTTTATTAACTATTCTTTGTAGACCCCATCTATGTAAGCTGATCATTGCATAAGGAAGACTGAGGAGGAATCAACACATTTGAATTGTGGTGCTGAAGAAGAACATGGAAAGAACCATGGACTGCTAAAAGGACAGACCAATCTGTATTGGAAGAAGTAAGACCAGAGTGCTCCTTAGAAGTAAGGATGATTAGACTTTGCCTTACATACTTTGGACATAATATCGGGAAAGATCAATCCATAGAAAGGTCAACATACTTGGTTAAGTAGAGGGGGAAAGCAAAAGAAAAGGCTTTGAACAAGATGGATTGACACAATGGCTGTATCAGTGTGCTCAGGCAGAGGAACAATTGTGAGGATGGTGCACTATTAAAAATAAACAGACAAATAATCTATCACTTAAAGAAACAATAACAAACCTCCAACTAATATGATTTATTACAAGATAAAAAGCACCACAACAATCCAGTCCTGGTAGAGTAGTATTATATGTTAGGCTGTTAATAACAATGTCTGAAATTCAAAACCGCCAGACTCTTATGATTGTGCTCAGGGTCACTGACAACAACAAAAACAACAAAGGTTATATCAGGAGATTAGTATTTCATGGGATCCATTCCAATAGAAGAATATTCCAATAATTGCATGCATCTCATATTGAATTTATGTAAAATTCACTTAAACATATTTGTTTACAGTTGATCAGAGTGAAATGAAATAAACAGCACATTTGTGAGGTACTGTTTACATATAAATAACTTCCTATATATTTCTAAATGTTCCATTATGATCGGACTTATAACAATGTAATTTTTCTAGATTAAAAGAATTAAGTCGTTAAAAACCACGTAATAGATACCTCTAGACATTTTACCAAAATTTTATTACTGAGTCTTAGGCAGTTTTAATTTTTTCCTTGTCTTTGATTGATATTGCCCATCAACAACATATTCAGATAATATTTCTCAGATATCTCTGACACTCCAGTTGACAAACTTTCTTTCAATAAGTTCAATTTATCTCCCAATATTCCCACTATAATTAACACTCAATAAGACTGAATTTGAGAATGCGCCAAAATCCTACCAACTTCTTCCTACTTAACTTGATCAAACATGAGATCAACATTGTTGATAATTATTGGTGATTGAAATGCAAATTTGGAAACAAAGAAGAAGGATTAGCAGTTGTAAGATATAGATTTTTTTAAACAAATGAAGCTGGAGATGGAATGATGGAATCCTGAAAGACCAATGACTTCTTCATTGCAAATAACTTGTGTTACCATAGTGACTATAGACATGGACCTCTCCACGTGGAAATCAGAAGAGTCAAACTGACTATATTTGTGGGAAGAGAAGATGAAAATGCTCAATATTATCACCCGACAAGGCCATACATAAGTTCCAGTCAAGCCGAAGAAAGATAAGCTAAGTCCACAGCAGCCAAAACTTGAAGTTGAGTCTAGACTATCTACATTTAGAGACAATCTCAGGACTGATTTGACACATTGAACGCTAATGACAGTAGTCCTGATAAGTTGTGGGAGGACATCAAGAAAATCATACACGAATGAAGCAAAGAAACAAAACCACACAGCAACAAGTACAACAAAACAGAGTGTGTTGAATTGATTTTCCACTCATCGTACCCCGATAGGAGACAGTAAAACTCTTTTCATGTATTTCTAAGAATAAATCTTTATGGAGACAGAAGGCATCCCCTTTCTCCTGTGAAGTTGCTGGTGGATTTGAGCTGCTGACCTGTGGTCTGCTGAGTCTTTGCCACCAGGGCTCCTTGACGAAAGCGGAGTCACTAAGAAGACAAGAAACAAAGAGAAGACCAGAGTGGATGTTAGTAGAGATCCTGAAGCTCGATCTTGAGCAGCTATGTGGTTAGAGAAGCTACAGTGAGCAGCCCATCCTGCAATCCATTCTTCCAGCAGGGCTCCTGGGAAATGCATTCTGAAAAAATGTCCTTTAACAAAATCACTTAATTTGATATTTCTTTGATTAAATGTTTAAAGTTGCATTATATTAATTATTTATTACATTATATCACTATAGAGATAGAGTACATTTTAAACAACAATCCAAACCCACTGTTATCAAGCAGTGCTGTACTCATAACAACCTTATAAGACACTGTGGAAATGCACCATGTAGATTTCAAGAATGTCATCTTGACAGAATTGATCTTCCTCCTGCAGACCAACTAGTGGGTTCTTGTTTTGCGGGTTGTCCTTTTCACCACTTCCCCAATCCTACCGCCCACTGCTGTCAGGTAAATCCTCACTGAGAGTACCTTGTAGGACAGAGCAGAGCTGTCTTTTTAGGGCTAAAAAAGCCTCGTCTTTATCTGGTGGAGTGGCTAGTGGGTTTGAACAATTGACCTTTCCATTAGTAGTCTGAAATGTAATGCAGTATGAAACCAGGGATGCCCACTTGACGACATGGATCCAAATATTATATAACATTACAATTTTTGTATTTCAATATAAGTTTGTTGTTTTTATATAAAAATAAATCTGTAGTTAGTTCTAACAACAAGAAAAATACATTTTCAATTAACCAAGTTTATACATATCAACTAACCTATAAGGCTAAAATTCCATGAAATTACGTACATTTTAAAATAATTTTTATTGTAAATTAAATGGCATATGCATTTCAGATTTGAGGTGCAATGGACAAGCACTTAGCTACCAACTGAAAATTTGCTGATTCAAAATCACCTGCCAAGTCTCGGGGGAAAGCTGTGGTTGTCTGTCTGTCTGCTGCTGTAAAGATGCCAGCCTTGCGAGCCCTGTGAGAGCGTTGTCCTACGTGCCACCGAGCATCAGAATCAACTTTCAAGACTATTTAAAAACATTTGATTTTCTGGGATTGCATATAGAACTGTCCTGAAAGAGGGAGTGGGGAAACTTTTAAGTACCTTCGTGTCGAGTAGTATTCATAGATGAAATCAATTTTGGAAGCATAGGTGGGAAAACAAGGACATTCGACAACATATAAGCAGCTTTAGGTGTACATAATCTAAATGCATAATCTGCAATGCAACTCATTATTTCAGGCATATCAAGAAGTGTTGTACAATCATTACACAATTGATTATAGAACATTTTATTTTTTCTTGTATTCCTTGTTATTCGCTACCCATTTCCCCTCTACCTTCTCTGCCCCAAGGAAATATTAATATAGTTACTGTTTCTACAGATCACCCCATCCTGGTTTTTATATATCAGAAAACATACAAAAATACATACAAACACTTCCAGAGCACACACAAAATTTAAAAAGGGAATAATAATAACACAAAGGGAAATAATAATAACACAAAGGGAAAATGGAAAATCCTAAAAACTAGAATATATTGAAATGGGTCAAAAGAGAGATCAATTGATAATGTGTTAAGTATTGAACCTCGTTCTGTCTGTCACAATCCACTTCCCAATGCACTCTGCATGATAGCAAGGTTACTTGCATGCCTGCTCTGTGTTCAGAAGGGATCCATTGGAGGATTCACTCACATGTATTTCATTTTTGACTTTTTCTAAATTGCTGTAACTTTTACATGTGTCAAAGAGAGGTTCAAATCATATATCACATTTTAAGTATTCAACCAAATGTTACATGTTAAGCTACTATAACTGTCTCTACAATACTCACAGTCAATAACCAGGCTCGGCTATTCAGGTCCCTCAGTTGAAGTTTACTGAGCGAATGGTAGATCATTTGAGTTTCACAATGAACATTTCCACATTTTAGTACAACACTGAGGTTTTACTCTGTTTCATTTTGTGATTTGTGTTAGTCTGGGTTGACTAGAGAAACAAATCCAGAGACACTCATATGTGTATAAGAAAGAGTTTTATATCAAAGAGCAATTGTATATGGAGAAAACATCCCAGCACAGTCCAGATGAAGTCCATAAGTCTGATATTAGCTAATATGTTCAATACTAGTCCATAAATTCTCCTTTACACTCACACAGCGTAGGCAAAAATGCCTGATGCAGCAAGATCACAGGCCGGTGGGTAGAAAGTCCTGTGGATCCAGTGGTGGTGGAAGCATGTCAGCACTGGCTCTGTTCTCCCTCCACGTGGCTCCTTCAGCTCCAGGGCTCTGGCTGGTATCAGCATGGTTCCCTGTGACTTGTCAACAGGAAAGCAAAGCAGAGTGAATGTGTCCGGCCTCCAGGGAAGAAGAGAAGAAAACTCCCAGAATCCTCATGAGGTCACACCCACAGAAAGGTATCAATCAGGCTGTGACCTGATTGACAGCCTACACTGCACCCCTAGAACCTATATCAAGTTGACATTAAATTATAAGTACCATAATATTATTATTGTTTTTTTCCTTTTCTTTTTTACTTTTTGTTCTCTTATTTTTTCTGTTTCTTGCTTTGTATGCTTTTCTGTCTACTAATTCCAAGTGAGATAACTCTATCTGGGCAGTAACTAGATTAAGAATTACCTAGGGGCATGGCAGAGGATGTTGTTGGAAAATGGGGCGCTAACAGCAACTGGCAAGACAGAAGAAAATGTTCTAAAATTAATTGTGGTGATGATTGCACACCTCTTCTTAATATGCTTACACTACGGAATTGTATGATATGCCAATTAAAATTAAACATTTAAAAACATACAGACATGCAATTCAAAATAATTAGATTAAGAATGTAATGCTGGTTACCTTTTGAAATAATTTTATGCAATTTTAGTGAATTCATACGGTTTTTCATTCAAACATTTTGCATATCATGTTTAGTAACATTGTGGCAATGTTATTTTTATTCTAGTTGTTCAATGCCCATTAACTTAGTTAGTTGCCTGCTTTTACTTAAATGAAAGTCACAAGGGGTAGTTTCAGTTTGAGGTTTCAAGATTGGATCAGGGTGGTAGTCTCAGGTATTTCTCCAATCACAATGGGTTCAGTACGTCTGGATTCTTTGAAAATTTGAAGCTTGATTCCACATTTTCTCTTCATTGTAACAGGATCCCTCTAGTGTATTCTTCATCAGTAGACACTAATTCTTCTGGTCTCAAAATAGAGAAGAATCATACTTGTGCCTTTTATATGTCAATGCAGCAAGGATATTATGTTCCATCCTTTGGTGAAAAAAATTTAAATACTAATACTGTTAAGGTATTTTCTAAAACTGATTAAGATTGATAATATTGATAATACAAGGAAATTAGCGAACATAATGTAGGTTGGCTTCATCCAATTGGTTGAAGGATCTGAGCAAAAACCACCATTAAGTTTCTTCTTTTTCTGAAAGAGAAATTCTTCAAGGCTGTAGCACACAAATACCAGTTGCATCAGTGTTCAGCTTGTCCCATCAGCTGCAGATTCAAGACTGCAACATCAGTGTGCACGTTGCATCCATTTTTTATTAGTCTTTAACATCCCTCCCTAAAATTACATGTACATTTAAAATTAATCATATATATTGCTTTGTCTAGATTACCCTGGAAATTCCAATGAATATAAACGTTATGTGAAATTTATTGAAAAATATTGTAATGGGAAATCTGAGTAGCTTCTAAAATATCACAAATAGGGCTACATTATTAAATCTGATGAATTTTGATTTTGATATTGAATTCTTAGACCATAAGAGACTTATGGTCATCAAATGATTCAATATCACATCTAAAGCACTCTGATGCCTCTGACAGTCACTGAAATTTCTCCAAAATTAGGAATCTCCATTTTATTGTTGCTTGTTTATTTGTTTTGCATTTTTGGTTGTTAGGTCTCCCCAGTGATCAACTTGGTAAATTCTCATATTCTTTTCTTTTTTATTTATTGTGCCTACTTTAATGTCTTAGGGACCCATGTTAGTGTACTAGCTATGCACTAGGCGGTCAACCGGGATGTCAGCACGTTTAAGCCACCCATTTTCCCTTGGAGAATGACAGGCACTCTACTTCTGTCAAGAATTACAGTCTTGGAAAACCACAAGAACAGTTATAACATGTCAATATGTTACAATATGGACTTGACTTTACTGCAGTGTGTTTTTCAGATTTGATTTGATGGCAATATGTTTTTTTTCCTTTTTTAAAATTATACTGTTTTATAATGTTTGGTATTTTTATTGTATTTACTGATAATATATGGACTATGTCACAATTTTCTAAGTGAAGGTCTTTCAAAAATTAAAGCTGTCAGATTTAGTAAATAAAAATACAAGGTACCGGGATACCCCCATGGCTCCTTACATTCAGATAGCCAGCTTTAACGTGTAATTTGAACCAAAATACATGTTGGAGGATTCTGTCCCTTAATCTCAGATCAATGCAGTATAAGATTCAGAAGTTCATTTTTATACTTTATTTGGATATATTCAAATAAACTGCATAATTGGCACATTTTGTTCCTATACCAACAGAAACATTTATACTACCTACAATCCATGGGATGATATCTATATATCATTGAGAACATTTTCTCATATGTTTGTTGGCCATTTGGATTTCTGCCCCTGTGAAACTTCTGTTCAAGTCCTTTGCCCACTTTCTTTTTGGAAGCTAGCAGAGTATTGTATATTTTAGTAATAAGGCCTTTGTCTGATATGTCATTGCTAAAGATGCTTTCCCAGTCTGTGGACTCTCTTATTAATCTCTTGGTGAATTCTTTTGATGTACACAGGTGTTTGATCTTCAGTATATCCCATTTGTCAATTTGTGCTTCCTCTGTGTTTGAATCCTTCCCTATTTCTGATAGCCTATGTATTCTCTGCATCAAAGTTCTCATGTTGGTCCCAATTCCCTCATGGGCCTCTGCTTCCCATTTGATATTTTTGGGGCCCTTATCAAAGATCAGTTGTCTGTATACTGGTGATTTTATTTCTGGATTTTCAGTTCTTTTCCATTGGTTTGAGTATCTGTCATTGTACCAATACCATGCGGTTTTTACTACTGTGGCTGTATAGTGTGTGCTACAGTCAGGTAAAGCAAGCCCTCCCGTGGTATCCTTCTTCTTGAGGAGTTCTCTGCTAATTCTGGGCTTCTTCCCTCTCCATATGAAGTTGGTAATCAGTTTTTCCATTTCTTTGAAGAAAGATGAGGATAATTGTATTGGGCTTGCATTAAACTTATATAGTGCCTTTGGCAGAACAGACATCTTAACTATATTGAGTCTTCCAATTCATGAGCATGGAATATCCTTCCATTTGTTGAGGTTGCTCTTGGTTTCTTGTAATAGTGTTCTATAGTTTTCCCTGTATAGGTCTTTTGTTTTTTAAGTCAGGTATATCCCTAGATATTTCAATTTGTATTTGGCTATTGTGAATGGTACCAACTTTATGATCTCTTCTTCTGTGGTCTTATCTGATGTGTATAACAGTCCAATGGACTTCTGTTTGTTTCTTTCTTGCTGTGTTTTGTTTTGTTCTTTGTCAGTGGTTTGTTGTTGTTTTGCTGTATACTGTTGTTGGTTTTGCTCTGTCTTATTTTTGTGCATGTTATTATCTCTGCAGGTCTGTCTAAATAAGATAGGCTGGATGAACTATCTGGAGGAAAAACAATGGGACCGACAGTTCGGTGGGGGGGCGGCATGGGATAGGGGGAGGCGGGTGGTAAGGAAGTGGTGTTAACAAACCCAGGGACAAGGGAACAACCAATGATCCAAATTGGTGGTGAGGTGGGTGTTGCAGGCCTGGTAGGGAATGATCAAAGGTAGTGTAACGAAGAGGTATAGATGAAACCCAGGTGGGGATGGAGCATGAGAGTGGGACAGAAGGAAAGTCAAGGGAAATAGAGGGAAGAGCTAGGAGGAAAAGGGCATTTATAGAGGTCTAGACAAAGATATATACATATGCAACTATATATATGAGGATGAGAAAATAGATCTATGTTTCTATATTTATAGGTTTAGTATTAAGGTGGCAGAAGGATATTGGGCCTCTACTCAAGTACTCCCTCAATACATGAACACGTTCTTCTATTAAATTGGAATTCTGTGATGCTCACCCTCCCAACACAACCGCTGAAGCCAAAGCGGGTGAACAAGCAAATGTGAAGAAAGCTGATGGTGCCCGGCTATCAAAAGATTTAGCATCTGCGGTCTTAAGGCTTGAAGATAAACAAGCGGCTATCTAGGTCAGAAGCAACAGAGCCCACATGGCAGAAGCACACCAGCCTGTGCAATCATGAGGTGTTGAAGGAATCAAGTATCAGGTATCAGTCATCATCAGAACAAAAAATATTATAGTGAATGAGGTGGGGAGTGCAGAGTGGAGACCCAAAGCCCTTTTGTAGGCCACTGGACATCCCCTTACAGAAGTGTCTCAGGGAGGAGACAAGCCAGTTAGAGTGCGATGCAGCAATGATGAAACATACAACTTTCCTCTAGTTCCTAAATGCTTCCTCCTTCCCCACTATCAAGTCTGGATAGAGCAGAGGATGGACACTGGTGCAGATAGGAGCTGGAGGCACAGGGAATCCAGCGCAGATGATACCTCCAGCCTCAGGTGTGTGAGTGGTGGTACTGAGAAGGTAGAGGGTGGGTGGTTTGGAAATAGGGAATCGATTACAAGGATCTACATGTGACCTCCTCCCTGGGGGACGGACAACAGAAAAGTGGGTGAAGGGAGATGTAGGATAGTGCAAGATATGACAAAATAATAATTTATATATTATCAAGGGCTCATGGGGGAGGGGTGAGCGGGGAGGGAGGAGGAAAAAAAGGGGACCTGATGCAAAGGACTTACGTGGAGAGCAAGTGCTTTGAAACTGATGAGGGCAAAGAATGTACAGATGTGCTTTACACAATTGATGTATGTCTGGATTGTGATAGAGTTGTATGAGTCCCTAATAAAATGTTTTAAAAAAAAGAGGAAAAAAATGTATCACTGTCCACTTAGTCTTTACCTTTATCTTGAAATAATTTAGATGGTGAATTTTTCACTTTACTGAAAGTGGACTTTGCTTTTCAAATGTTTCATAACGGTTAATTTTATCTAGAATATTATCTTATTGCTTTTAAAGTATGTTTAATTTTATAAATGGTTCCCTCAAATGCTTATAGGACCATATTATTCTTGTAATAGTTTTGTATTTTCCATATGAATTAATAAATCAAGTTGACAATATACTATTATTATTCATGTTACAGTATTTCTTTCCAATTGCCATTTTTAGTAAGATTTGTAGAACCAAATGTTTTCTGAAAACAAACACATAGGAATGATTTTACCTTGTAAAGTACAATTATTGAGAAACAGTACATTAACAGAACTGTCAGAAATTCAACCATGATTCAAAAAAGGACTTGGAACAAGAATATTATTGCTGATGTCTGATGGATCTTGATTGACAGCACAGAATTTAAGAAATTTATTTACTGTGTGTTTATTGATTATGAAAGGCATGCAGTAGCATTGAAAAAAGTGGGAATTTCAGAACTTAATTGTGTCCATGAGGAACCTATCCAAAGAGGCAGTTATTTGAATAAATCACAGAGGATACCCCATGATTTAAAAGTCAAGAAAGCTATATATCTGGCCCTTATCCTTGCACTATTTATTCAAAATGTATTCTGAGCAAATAATCTCAGAACTTGGAACAGACGAAGAAGAAAGTGGCATCAGGATTGGAGACTAATTAGCAGCTTGCGATATACAAGTGACACAACCTTGCTTGCTTCACGGAAAGAAGACCCGAAGCATTTACTGTTCAAGATCAAAGAGTGCAACTTCGGCATGGCATCACCGCAGCAACATAAAGAAAACAAAATCCTCACGACTAGCAAGTAAGCACCATGAAGTTGTCAAGGACTTCATTTAGCTGGATACACAAGCAAGGACCGAGTTAACAGCTGTGAAGGAATGAAACAAAGAAGTGTTGCATTGGTACATCTGCTGCAAACGATTTCTTTAAAAAGCAAAGATCATCGAGGTCAATTGGTGTAAACTTCTTCATAAAGATAATGTTGCACATCCCTGTTTGATATATAGTGTGTTGGGTATTAAAAGGATGTGAATAGTCAAATGAGATACAACTATTGGGATTGTCTTCTTTAGAGTCAAAATGAGTAAAACAAACCAAAGGCACAAGAAAGGAAAGAGTTCATAGAGATTGAAAAACCACATATGGTAGGTGCCAGAAGAAATATAGCGTGGCCAAGCAGAAGCCAAAGAGACGTTCTCACAAATCTCCAGAAAGCAACTTGGGAAGCCAAATAAGAAAGAGTGATCTAAGCCAGGGAGTGAGTGAGAAATGTAAGGGGAACTGTGGAATTAAGGAAATACTTAAATGACACAGAGGAAACAAATTCGATGTACTTCAAATACAACTGTTGTTTCCATTCGGTGCTGTCCAGTCAGTTCCACTCATAATGACCTTCTGCACGTGAGAACTAAACACAGCCCATCTTGAACTCTCCCCACATTTGCTATATTTCAGCCCATTGCAGCTGCTGTGTCAGTTCATCATGTTCAGGGTTTTCTTCTTTGGGGCTGACACTCCATTTTACTAAGTATGCTATTTTCTTTCCAAGGGCTGGTCTCTAATGCCAACATACCTAAGATGTATGAGAAGAAGCCCCCTAAATCATTGCTTGTAAGCCGCATTCTGGCTGACCTTCTTCCTACACAGACCCAGGTCTGTTTGCTCTTCTGCAAGTCCAAGGGACTTTCAATATTCTTCACCAATACCATAATTCGAACACATCGATTCTTCTGCAGTCAGTTTTATTCTTTGTTCAATTTTTAGATGCATATGAAGAGATGAAAATCATTGTGACTTGGGTCAGGCATTCCTAAATCCTTAAAGTGACATTCTTGCGCTTCAACACATCAATGAGGTCTTGTGCAGCAGATTTGCCTAATGTAAAAATTTGATTTCTTCATTGCTGCTTCCATGAGCATTGCTGGTGGAGCCCAGCGTAATGAAATCTTTGACACTTTGAATTTTTCCCTGTTTCTCCTGTTGACTATTGGTTCAAGTGAAGATTTGAGTGTTCTCTGTAATGAATTGCAGTCCATACTGTTGGCTACAATCCTTTTATTTTCTTCAATATACTTCAAGCATAAAATGTGACAGAGAAGATTATGTGATCTCTTTCTGTGTTGGAACTTATAAAACCCTTGTCTATTTAATATTAAGTTAAAATATGGCAAATATAGCCTTTTAAATTGAGTCATAAAATTCTAAATAAATGGAAATTCATTTTAGTTAGGACTCTATCAGATGCAGTGATAATTTTGACATGATGATATGTATTTTGAAGTCAGAGTGTAGGCATCCTATCTAAAGCTATGCCGGTAGTAGTGCACAGCATATGGAACACCAGCAATTAAGGAACAAATGGAGAACATGAGAGAAAATAAATCGCAGTTGAACTACTTTAGAAAACTAGTTCAAAACTACAAGTAATATTGTCCCTCACCCCACGGGACATTTAATCAGCACCTGGAGACATATTTTTTAACCCAAATCAGCGGGGGCAGTGAAAGACACCTGGATTGGGCCAGGGGCGTTCAGAAAAGTCCTTAAGTACACAGAAAACTACTTACCAACAAATAACTATTGAATCCAGAGTAAATAGCCATAAGTTGAGAAATTCTGCCATGGAGAAAAATAAAACTAGAAGGTACCTGTAAACAAAAGAAAGATACGGAAGGGAAATGAGAGCAAAGTTGCTCTTGATTTTTTATGTTAAAACATAGTTTTAATGGCAAATGAGTTGATTTCAGAAGATAGAAATATAAGGGGTTTGTTGTTAAGTGAAAGTTTACCCAGAAGTTAAACTAAATGGAAGATGAAATAAATGGGAGGATGGTGAAAAGGTATTCTACAAAAAATAGGCCTCAAAGAAAAACTTGAAGAAAATGATCCATGAGACTTACAAAAGTTAAAATATTATTACAAATGGGTCAATATGGAGAATTGATGTAGAATATTTAAACAATGGGAAGGGAAATGAAGCCATAGACTATGGTATAATGGATAGAAAAAATACAATGAATGAAGCACTGTGAAGAAATGTGGTAAAATGTCCCAAACCAGAGAAATGCAACTTCTAGTGAGGAAAAGATGATTATAAATCCAGCTACTTTATAATTTTGGTGAAAGTGAGGGGCCATAGCTCTTGGCATGCTGAATTTTGGGATGAAGACATTTAGTAAAAAAAAAAAATGGCAAGATGAAACAGGGGAAGAGATTTAAAATACCCACATGAGCAATGGATTTCCTAATAACCTGATTGAAGAGTGAAAAAGTGAAATTCAGAGTTTCTCTCGTTACACATCTTTAACCTGTAACTTCTACTAAAATCAACTCTGCATATCATCTATCTTTATCTATTCCTCTACCCCCTCAGACTCTGCTCAGCTCAGACATTTTTTTCTGAAACCTAATCTCTTTAGCTGGCACTGGTGAATATCAATATTGGAGGGAAGAGATGGACCAGAGCAGCCTAATAAATGATTTCCATGAATATGTGATTAATAAATCATCGTTTAGTTCTGTATCTCGTATCTCTGAAAGCAGTTGCATGGTAGCCATCCCTGTAGATTTTCATTAATATTGCTGCCGAATTTCAATATAAAGCAATCTTTCCATTTCACATGGACAATCCGCATTTTGAATGAGCCTAAAGATTTGAAGCTACTGAGCAGAGTTTCACACACGTCCTCCTTATCTGGCAATGCTGTTAAAAATGTTATTTGGATTATAAGCAGGGCTTTCATTTGTGGGGCCCATGGCAGTCCTTGTCATAAATATGCACATATCTGCACCGCAGCAAGGCTTTTGTAAGCACATTTCATGGTACTTTTCAAAAGCACTGGGTTTGATTTGTTTTAGGGCATAATATAAATTCTCTGCTATGATACATGATAAAGGAACCACTTTTAAAAGAAATCAATGCTGGTTGTGAAGCTAGCTGCCTCACCCGCCTCATGATTTATTAACTGCCTAAATAATCCGTTATCATTATTGCTTGTTTCCACGCACCAGCACTCATCAGGTACTCGGCACTGCATCTACCTTTCTCCGCAGTGTCCAGGAGCCCGTGCATTTGCCCTCGGTTACTTTCGTGAATTCTTCTGGAAGATAATAACAGCTTTTCACATTCCATGCCACTAGCCACGCCACATGCCATGGAATACAAATGTGCCTAAGGTGGTGGCTTCCTTATCTTGGGGTCAGTAGAATTCCAAGAGCTTTAAAATTACCTCCATCAATGATGCAAGTGTCAGCTTCGTTTTAATAAAGCTTTAGGAACAGCCACAAGTTACTTCTAGGACATCTTCCTATTTCCAGAAATACATCATTCTGCTGCCAAATCTACTATCAGAGTGTCGCTGAAGAATCTCCACTATTAAATGCAATGCTACACTTCAGGTGTATGCGATTTCTTTTTGATAGCTTAAAATATGATTAACCCACAGCTTCCCCAGAATCAATTCACATTTATGCTACTCATACAAAATCAGGAAAGGACACCGGTCTGCAAGCCAAGGAGGAGAACACATGTACGGAAGCATCTATCAAAAGCATCACGCGGATGAGATGGTCAAATTGCTGTACCTGCTGTTAGAATTCCATTACTGAGTGTGGGCACAATGAAACCCTCGAATTTGGCAAGGTGAATTTTTATAGAATAAATTAGAGTTGACAAGCAGAAGATTGAGCCAACCAACACGTTCACTGTAAAATTTCTCGTGATGTGTGGCCAAATTCTGATGTTTCCCTTTTAATTTCCTATAAATTTGACCATATGTTCCAGTTTCAGGAAAGCTAAATTATGAGGCTTTGCTCTTGCTTGCTTCTTTCTGTAAACTACTGCCAATATTTGAAGTGGATGACATTTTTTTAGGATGAACTGTGCACCATTCTCTAAAGATAATGTGGCATTTAAAAACAAAATAGCTTCTCTGTGTATTAGGAAATAAACAGCTTTGAAAAAGTGATAAGCACCACAGGAGACCTATCTTATCCCATAAATATCTATCATGTGACATATTTCAATTGCATAGCACTTTATATTAAAATTGTTCCGATATTCCTACTCCAAAAAGAGAAACTCAGCATGGGCATGGTAGTTGACAAACATATATATATATATAGAGGAAAGGTGAAGTGAATAAAGTTGGCTTAATTGAGGAGACTCTTTTAATGGCTAAAATGTTTGTGCCATCAAACAAATTAGCTTTCCATGTAAAAAATATATAAACTTATCAATTGAAATTAGTTTCTTACAGCTTGGTATTTGAGAAATAAAATTAATTGGAATAAAAGATGATTGTTTCTAAAGAACAAACAAATACTATCTGTAAAGTTGATATAGGAAATATGATCATGCATGCTCTATAAACAAACTTCTTAATGTGGACGTAGGAACCCTGGTGGTGCAGTGGGTTATGCTTTGGGTTGGTAACTGCTTGGTCAGCAATTTGAAAGTACCAGTCACTCCGCAGGAGGAAGTTGAGGTTTCCCTCTAAGGACTTGTTATGAACTTGCTTTCAACTGATGGCGACACAGTGCACAACAGAACAGAACAAGGCACAATCCTTTACCTGCTCAAAATTGTTCCTATGCCTGAGCCCATTGGTGCAGTCAATGTCCCAATCCATCTCACTGGGGGCCTACTTTTACTCTACTTTATCAAGGCCCCTCCACTCTACCAAGCTTGATGTCCTTCTGTTGGAACTGGTACCTCCTGGCAGTATGTACAAAGTGTGTAAGATGAAGTCTTGCCATTCCTGCCTCCAAGAAGCACTCTGATCTTACTTCTTACAATACAGAGACATTTGTCCTTTAGAAGTCCTTGGTACTCAATATTATTCTCCAGCAACACCATCCATTTGCATGGATTCTTCTGCAGTCTTCCAAATTCAATGTACAAACTTCACATACACATGTGGTAATGTCAAATACCATGGCATTGATCAGGCACATCATAGTCCTCAAAGCAACACTCTTGCTTTACAATATTCTGTAGAGGCCTGGTGTAGCAGATTTACCTAATGCAACTTGTTTTTGATCTCTTGACGCTGCTACCATGAACACTGATTGTGAATCCAAGCAAGAGAAAATTCTTGGCAACTTCAACCTATTCTACGTTTATCATGAGGTTACATATCGGTCCAGTTGTGATGACTTTGGTCTACTTTACATTGGGTTGTAAATCATACTAAAGGATACAATCCTTGATCTTCATCGTCAAGTCCTTCCAGTCCTCCTCACTTTCTGCCAGCATGGTTGTGTTATCTGCAGGTTGGAAATTGTTAAGAAAACTTCCTCCAATCCTTAGGCTATGCTCTTCTTCATACCATCCAGCTTCTTTGGTGATTTGTTCAGCAAACAGATTTAAAATTATATTGAGAGAATACAACCAGGACACACACCTTTCCTGATTTTTAAACCATATACTATTCCCTTGTTCTGTTCCAAAACTACCCCTTGATCTATATGCAAGTTCCAAATGAGCACAATGAAGTGTTCTAGACTTCCCATTACTTTCAAGATGATCCATATTTTATCATGTTTCACACACTCAAATGCGTTTGCATAGTCAGTAAAACACAAGTTAACTTCGTTCTTGTATTTTCTGCTTTCAGTCAAGATTCATTTTCCATCCGCAATTGTATCCGTTATTCCAAGTCCTCTGCTGAATCTGGCCCAACATCCAGAAGTTCCCTTTCAATGTTCAGCAGCAATTGTGGTTGCATTATCATCAGTAGAATTTCACTTGCATGTGATATCAATGATCTGGTCCTATTTTATGAGCATTCTATTGGGTCATCTTTCTTTGGAATGGGCACACATATGCATGTTTTCCAGTTCGTAGCTATCTTCCAAGTCTACTAGGATAGAGAAATGAGTGATGCTAGTGCTTCATCAGCTTGTTGAAAAATGTAAATTAGGATTCAATGAATTCTAGCAGCCTTGTTTAGACCATTGTTTTCAGTCCTGTGGACATTTTCCTTTGCCACCACTGGTTCTTGCTCACATATTGCCTCCTGAAGTGATGGAATGTCGACTAGTTCTTTTAGGTACACTGACTCTGTGTTTTTCCATCTTCTTTTGATGCTTTTGTATAAGTATTTTGCCCAAGAATCTTCCAAGATTGCAAATCCCTTTAATTCTCTCTGTTTAATATATGCTGAAACCCATGGGAGTTTGGCTGTTCTCTCCTATAGGATTGCTATGAGTTGGAATCAATTTGATGGCAGTTAATTTTTTTATCATGACATCAGAGAAGAGTTATTGTTCTTGCATTTTGTAAATTTGGATTAACACTGTGCCAGCAACTATGGGAATAAACAATTCAGCAATTATAAGAACAGTGCCGGGACAGGGCAGGGGTTCTTCCAGTTATGCGTGGGGTCACTATGAGTCATAACTAACTCCATTGTAACTAACAGCAATTATAAAAAATGTAATAAAATGGAAATAAGTTATTGCCTCATATGAATTGTTAATTGGGAATAGTTAGCCCTTTTTCCTTTGCTTTTACTTCTGATTTCTTTGATGTATTTGTTATTATATTTTATGACTCTTCTTTTTCCTTTCTTTGTTTTTATGAAGTCATGGTGACACTGTGGGTTATGTCTTAGGCTGTTAAGTACAAGGTAAATGGTTCAAACCCACCAGTTGCTCCTCAGGAGGAAGTTGGTGTTATCTGCTGTCTGGAAGATAACAATCAGAAAGCAATATAGGGTTGTTATGAGTGGAAATGGCATAAAGTTTGGAGTTTTGTGGCATACTTGATTTTGTTGCTGTTTTAAAATATAGCTTACACCACATTTCTATCCAAAGCATTTTCAAGTGCAAAATTCAATAAAATCAATTTCATCAATCAGATTGGGAAACATGATATTAATAAAATAACAGTGTTGCAAAAATGGTTTGGATGATTCTCTTCTGTTTTTTGTTGATTATGGTATTTGTGTGCCTCTTGTTGTTTACTGTAAAGTATGGGAAACTGAGGACTGGGAAGAGAGTGTATGTGGACAAATTCTCTATACTCATAATAAAGAGTCTGGACGGCCAAGACTATTGGCGGATCCCAGTCATATTTTCCTGACTAAGAATCATCCCCACCAACTCTCCCCATAACTTTGCTACTTTTCAGATGACTCTTATAAACTCCTGGAGGTTTACCATATACCCTGAAGCTATCTGCCATGGAGAGCCATCAGGATCTATTGTCTGTCCCTCCCTAGCTGCAGGCAATTCCTTTCCAATACTGATCACAGATTGTTTCCCCTGGAGAAAGTTCAGGGTCATCCCAGATTGAGTTAACTCAGGGGCATCTAAGGGCAATCCATCACCTTAACTCTACTACCTGCCCATCCTATTATGTTTGTGCCAGTCGTACCTGCTCACCTTGTTACATATGTTCTTGCCAGAGCTTGCTAGCCCAAGACTGTGCCATCCTGTTGGAGAAACATTCACACTCTCTCTTGTCACTGCCTCTACAGAAAAGGTGAGCCCTTGCATGCCTTTCTGTTGTCTCTTGATTTTCTCTTTCATTTGCACAAACTCTCCTTATGACACTCTCCATAGCAAGGTTAGTTAGACCTTACCTTGAAGAATACCTGGTGGGGCAGTAGTTTAAACATTGGCCTTCTAACTACAAGATCCATGGTTCAATCTGGGCAGCTGATTCTGGGAATAAATATGAGGGGCTGTTAACTCCTGTAGATTTACCATTTCAGAAACAGGGAAACAATTTACTGTGTTCTATACAACTGCTCTTAGTAAGAAAAGACTAGAGCAGGGATCAGCAAACTTTTGAGAAGCAAGAGTTAATTCTGTCCCTCGCAATAACTTTTTAAAAAAATATTTGAGAGCCATAAATACAGTCCTACAAACAGATGAAATAGCCATTATAGAAATAATATCCTTTAATTTTTTTTCAATTTTACGTTAGAGTCATTCATATGTATGAATCTAAAAAGATGCAGATGACTCAAGAACAGTGGTTTGGCAACCACTAGACAAGAGGATACTGGGTGAACTATTTCCTACTGTTTGATGGAAATTATAAAATTTGTGTCTATTATTCCATATTTTAACACACAGGCTTAAACTGATGTTTTCTGGAATGTTCTTATTTAAAGATTATTACTAGTCGTCTCTTCAATGGTCAATGATTGTACCGTACTTCTCAATATATCCTTTATTTTTTTATTATTGTTTTGCCCCTTTCACATTACTTTTAAACATACACTAAAGTTACTCTTTTTATCTTTCCCATTGTTTATCATCAAAGTTGACCTAGATTTCCATCATCTTTTACTGTTCTTTTCTGCTGCTGTTGTTGTTATTGCCATTATTTTACTACGTTTTCCCTCTCCTTTTTACTTTATTTCAATGAAGCTCAAGTTCATGCTATATATTTACTTTCCATTGAGGTTTGAGAACTGTAAGGTTTGTGATTGCTTGTGATTCTAAACATAACTGTATTGATTTCTATAATTTACTTTGAACATCAAGACTTAAAAATTGTTGCTTTCTTAGCAGACCTGGAATACTTATCCATTTTTGTATGTCATTTCTTCTGATAGTTCATTCTCTGTAAATAATAAGTCTTAACTCCTTTACATTTTAAGGTTCTCCCCCATTTTTTATCATCATTGTCACTATGATTTGGCCAGAGAGAACTTTCAAATATCACTGTCACTATAATTGACTCACTTATCTGAAAACGTATATCTTTCTTTCTGTCTTCAAATTTATCAGATTATAATACTTAACAATGTTTCTGAACCAAAATCTCTCCACAAGTTTTTCTGGAATAAATGTGAATAGCGAGATGGACAACTCTTCTTCCATGCTCATAAATCTCTTTGCACATTATTATTATTTTTTAAATCTATGTATGAGATTATGGATAAGAATCATCATATAACAATCCTTAAAATGCGAGCATTAATGAAATCTCCACTTTACCTTTTCTCATTGATCTCAGGCACCAGACCTTTCAGCAACTCCTCTGTCTGTGGCAACCACCCAGAGGTAGGTCAAGGGCACAAGTATAAAGGGCACTGGCCTACAGACTTCAAAGTAGGCAGATGCTAATCAAAACTTGAATATTCACATGCCCCCCTTACTTTAGGACTTGCCAGCTAGAAAACGTTTCTCATTACTTTAGGATGTCAGTGCCAGCTTGGGGGCCTTTCATGACATCCCTCACTTTCACCTGCTCATTGCTCCTTTGAGGGTTGTAATGCATGGAGGTGCCTCATAAAATTAACATAAACACTATACTCACAAATACAAATGTATTATAGCTAAAGAATAAAAACCGTAATTAGCATAAGAAAGAAATACATGGGCAGTGTCTGGGAAGTTTCCCAACAGGAGCTTCCACTTAGAAATCTCCAATAAAAGAGCTTCTATTTGCCAAAGAAGGCACATAATTCTCCCTCTGCCGAACAGGAAGCTCTCAAAGCCTCTGCATTCAGAGACTTTGTTGGCTTCCTTACATAATAATGAGTAATTAAGGCCTTATTGCCCATGAAAATCAGTGCCCTTGGGTAGATTCTGAATCACAACAACCCTAGAGGCCAGGATAGAGGAGAACTGCCCCTGTGGTTTCTGAGCTACCTCATTTTTCTCCCTGAGGAGGTTCCAACTGCTGAGTTTGTGCTTAGCTGCTCAGTGCATACCCTACTGTGCAACCAGAGCGCCTTACACAACCAGGTACAGAGAAACCCAGGGTTATCACTAGCCAGGAACAGACCTTTCATTGGGGGTAGGGGGACGGAGGGAGGACATTCATTATCATACAATAATATGTTCTGGGATTTTTTCCTTCCTCTTCTCTTCAAAATTCTATTTTTTTCTACAGTTGCTCTAGTCAAGTATTTAGTTTTGGGGTGGTTTATTTCTCAATAACTGAAAATCTTTATTTTCTTATTTCTAATGTTTTAGATCTTTTTGTTTCTTTTTTTTAAATGTTCATGACCTTTATTCACAAGTACAGTTACTTGTCTCTGGTTTGTTGAAGCAGTAGGTCAGACAGCACTTGCCGCAGTAATGCCTGTCGAAGTGGCTGGCCATGAAAACTCCAGCACCACACTTGTCTGAAGGGCACTCTCGCCGAAGGTGGCTGCTTTTGCCATTTTCATCCACCTTACAGTATTTTAAGATGGCCAGCTTAACCTTCTTTCTCTTATGCTTGATCGTGGGAGTGGTGTAAGACTTTTTCCTCTTCTTAGCACCACCAGGAAGTCTCAGCACAAGGTGAAGAGTGGACTCCTTCTGAATGTTGTAGTCAGACAAGGTACGTCCATCTTTCAGCTGCTTGCCAGCAAAGATCAGCCGTTGCTGATCGGGAAGAATTCCCTCCTTGTCCTGGATCTTGGCCTTCACATTCTCTATCTTATCCGAGGGTTCGACCTCGAAAGTGATGGTCTTCCCCGTGAGGGTCTTCACGAAGATCTGCATCCTGGCGGCGGCCCCACCGCAGATGGCGGATCAGAAAGCCTTTTTGTTTCTTAAATTAATAATTCTGTTAATCATGGTTCTTTGTTTCTCTTTTGGAATATTTTTAAACATACATATTTTTAAATTACAATGGCATTGTTCCATTAAAGTTATTTTCTTAGATGTTGTATTTCTAAGGTATCTTCCTTGACATTTTACTTTCTTGCATATTTTATAATTCATATAATTCATATTCGTGGTCTCTATTTTCATTGATTTCTCCTGCTTTTGAAGTATGTAAAAGTTACTACTTAAATCCTGGAGTATAACTCTCAATATAATGGAATCTTGCTGCTGCCGACCTCTAAAATGTTGCAGCTATAAAATGGTTGATTTATATGAAAATTTAGGCTTTCATTATGTTATAAATATCAGGGACTATGAAAGATGAACTCTTGGGAGATCTTCTTGAAGAACACTGGCCAACCAAGAAAATAAAAAACTAATTTGGTGAGAAAAAGTCCACGAAAGTTACACTAAGGAATTTTTCCTAACACAAAAATACATCTGATCATTCCTCAAAAGTAGCTAGAACAATCCGTATTTATCTTTATTCAGGAAGCATTTATTTATTGGAAAGGAGGAAAATGGGTCACAGGAAACTAGCTTGAGGTCCCTCAAATGCTAAGTCTCAAAAGAACAGGTTGATCTAGTATACAATACTCTAGCAACAATGAAGTATTTTTCTCACATTCTTTTGTTTTCTCCTATTAACATTGTTCTTCTTATTCTTCTTCATCCACATGGAATATTTCTCCCAGGTAAATTTCAGGAATCCTAGTTATGTTTAAGGAACATTTGTGTATACCTCATGAGCAGAATATTATGAGAATTTTTGACTCAAGTCAAGTGGCAACCATGTCCATTTACTCTGACTATGGAATGTTAAAATGAATGGCTTACTGAAATGGTAGATGGAATACAATTTAACACATACTTTAAAGCAGTTTTAGGCAAAAGAAGATAAGTGTATATCATCAGAACATAGGGTTTGGGAAAAGAGCAAATTCTTTTGTTATTTAAAAAAATAAGCAAAAAGCTGTATACTTTAAGGATAATTCCATTTACATAAAAATACTCCATATAATATAGCTTGATTTGACATGCTTTTTTTCTCTAAGGTACAAACAAGAAAACTAAATTGGTCTTAATTGTGTCTTGTTTAACATGACCATTTAGATTAGAGAGACTTTGCTAATCTAGATGTGTTTCTTCAGTTATAACTTTTCTTTCTTTTTTTTTTTACCATGGAACTCTTTTTCTTATTTGTAATCTTTTTTATTTGTTTGTTTTATTTTGTTATTTGAAATCTTTAGCGTCTGGAATGATTTCAAGTTGACATTTTCATCTTTTAAATGGCAAGACTGATGCTATAATTACACTGGTAGGGCTCTGTGAGTGTTCAACTTTTTACAATTTTCAACCCACAATATTTATATTTTTCATTCATGTACAAAGATAACAATCATTGTTACCTCACTCCATTTCAGTTCAAGAGAAAGGATATAAATCTAATAGATATGAGTAGCAAATTTCAACAGAAATATAAAATTTTCCTGGATGTAACTGATTTAAAAATTTTAACAATAATGTGACACATTTGAAACATTTTAAGAATTGTTTTTCTTATTTTATGGTTAATTAACCAGACAATACATGCTAGACTACCTCAGTTAAAATGGGAAAAGTCATTAAACATAATTTAAAGTATGTGAATTCCAATCATGAATATATATTTCTTTTAAATGATTAAAGAGAGCTGTCTAATGTATATCAATCCCTTGGAACATATGGAATTAGGGCATATAAAACATAACTATATGTGTATTGAATTAGAATATTTTTCTATTGAATTAAAAGATCTAGTCAATATTTTCTCCTCTAACTTTTCCCTATAGTCCTTCCTGCTGCACGACCAGCCCTGGACACATTCATTATTAGGGCTACTTGTGGAACTCTGAATCAGGCTGGATGTCCACACACGCACAGCCCAGAATGCGTTCTCTCTGTAAGTGACTCATAGACTCCTATATTCTCTACTGGTTTGGAAAGAAAACAAACGCATCCACTCTTCACATCCTATCATAGTACTATGTGACTCTTGGTATAGTAGGAAAAAAATGTGATTAAAACACATTGTGCACACTACACAAGTAGACATTTAGAATATCATTTGGTTGGCTTTATACATACATGCAAATGTGCTTGAAGTTTGCATTTCATTCTAAACATATGGTCAATGTTTCAGTTGGAGATATTTTGCATGTGAAAATTAGCTGTAAGATGTGCCAAACCGCATGTCAAACTGTCACTCCTTGTCCAGCCATGCGTGGTTTATTTGTGTAGATTTGTCTAGGGTTGGTTTCTTTCTAGTGTGTTTATTCTAGGCTATTTGTGAAGATTGCACTTCAAGCTGTACACCAACTGTTATTAAAATTTGAAATGATATAAGAAACGTTTTACATTTTGCACATTGCACAGTTTTTGCATTTTCTTAGATTAAGCCCATCAACCTAATGACACAGAAACCGTCACTTGATTCTACTCGAAAGGGAGTCAACCATTTTACTATGGAGTGCTAGAAATCTAAAAAGTACCTATTAAGCAGAAATATAAAAATGTAAAATTACTGTTTTAGGACCCATTCTCTGTCTAGATCCATACATTTCTAAAGGATGTAGTTCTGTCTCTCTACGCTTTCCCTGAAAGAATTGTGGCCGCTTGGAAGGATCCTATTTCCAAGGGCGGCCTTGGCATCATAGAAGAACTCAGCCCTGTTCCTTTTCAGTATTCTTTGAGTTTAGCAAAAAGAAAGAGGAGGGATGGCGCCAGGCAGGGTGGTAGGGTGGATAGGGTCAGGGATTCAAAAGAGACTCTTGTAGGACAGTCCTTTCTGCCCTTACAGAATGAGCAGGGATATTGTGAGGATGGAAATGTCTGTCTCAGGGTGCTTGGTGGTGATGGAAAAACATCTCTGGGCATAGTTTTTTTTGGCATTCTTCTTACCAATACAGTTTATTATCTTCTTGAAAAATCTGCATTATAATTCCTCACAATTGTCTTATGCACCTCAAGAAATTATACTAAGGTGGGACTTCGGAATCTGGGGGTAAAATGTCACCATAATCTTTTGAGTTGACCTCTTTGCCTGAATTCATCTTTCAGGTCTTCCCTATCTTCTTTATCACACTTGCTGTTGCTAAAAACTATTGTTTCATGTGTGGTAGCATTCTTACACATTTGTTGCAAAGTTTGTGTGATTCAAGAAGATGTTCACTTGAATTTTGTTGAACATTTAAAAAAAATCATTTTATTGGGGGCTCATACAACTGTTATCACAATCTATACATCCAACCATGTGTCAAGCACATTTGTACATTTGTTTCCATCATCATTCTTAAAACATTTTCTTTCTATGCGAGCCTTTAGTATCAATTCATTTTCCCTCTCCCTCCCAACTTCCCTCCCTCATGAACCTTTTATATTCCCCCTGATCTTAAAATTATTATTTTTTATTTCCCATTACACAATTGTAATTCGCCTTCGGCTGAGGTGATGCCAAATCATAGCAACCCTACAGGACAGGGTAGAACTGCCCCTGTGAGTGTCTGAGAATCTTACTCTTTAAAGGAGAAGAAAGCCCTTAATTCTCCACGGAGTGGCTGGTGGTTTTGAACTATTGGCCTTGTAGCTAGTAGCAGTGTAACCACAGCAGCAGAACAGCACCACATGTATCCTTTGTGTTTATTTTTTTTCTCTCTTTTGGAATGCATCTTAAAATGACTGAGCCCAGTCATGGAAAAACTTGTCGGCAGCCTGCACAGATCAGAAGTTCATTTTGAATGTATTTTGCTTGTAAGTTTATGTGTGAGCTAGAAATCTAGTCAGAAAGCAATACTTTTTGACTCACTCTACTATGTATGTCAGTAGAAACAACGTAATGTTCTGTTCTTGTATTCAGGAGGATTAAAATGCTTTTTGTGTCCATTTGAGGAGCTTGAAGGCAGTTTACATTCCACATTGGCACTTAGATTTAAAGGTTTCAGGATTTCAAAGATATTACTGTAAGGGTAAGTTTATGGGCTGGGCGCTGGGCAACTTCCCTGTGTGAATTATCATTGATTGCCTCACCCTGTGCGGTGACTGTCAGAGCCCTGCTGGAGTGCTGTAATTCTCATGCTCCACGGGAGCCTCGGTCTTATCCAAATCCCAATGGTACCAAACTGAATTGATGAAATGACCTGGAAGGCCTAATTAAAGCTGTTCAGCTCAAATGTATTGATGTATTACATCTATTACGGCTGGGTTCAATAGGTCCACCCTGTGAATGCTGCCACAGCCTGTAAAGCAAACTAAACAGATTGAATAAATAATGCTGCAGGAAGATACAGCAGCAGAACCAAAGCATCGGAGCGCAAAATGCAACAGGATGGCCTGTGAACTCTTCATCATCTTATCCATCATAAATTACTTTAATCTGTATTATGTCTGCATGCTGACCACCCGTATAGAATATTAAGATTTAGCATAATCTTTGAACCTATCACAAGAGCTAGAAAGCCTTGGTCCCGTGGCGGTAAAGATTGCGTGGCAGTAGCATAAAATCAATGTGGTTTTACTTGACTTTTCTTTACAATTCCTTGTTAGGATCTTCCTCACTCTTTACCTTCCAAGAGAGTTGTTTTGTACAATGGGTTTATAGATGTTTTTAAATTTGTTTAAAACATGTACAGTCTACTTGTTAACTTTTTTTTTCTTCGCAGAATTTGAATTTTATGAGATTTCCATAATTTTTATATCGTCCTGGGCAATAACTGGTTGTGTTTAGGAATATGTAATTAGAGGTTCTTTAAACACTGTCTTCCATTTTTCCCTCATTCAGATACAGCATTCAATATTAGTGAAATCATCCTGGTTGCACTGCAAAAATAGATTTTGTAATGCTATTGGAGCAATGAGTTGATGATGCTATAAAAAAAGGAGGAGGTGCTTTTCCTTAAAATGTGTATATTACAACTGTTCAATATTTTCCCAAAAATAAATGTCAAAGGAAAACAATAATATTGGGTATTTGGAAAATTCCACTTTTTTTTTTGCAATGTAAGTCATGTTGAACTGCAGATTTGTTTTTCTGACAGCTGGCCTGACATCTTCTGGAAGACATTTAATGCTGTGGTTAATCGCCTTGGAATGGATTCAAACTTTTGGTGACCCCGCAGGAAGAGTCAAAATGCCCTCTGTAGTAATAATTTCTTTAAGAAATAATAATACCATACTAATCCTAAGGAGTTTTTAAGGAAAGTTGTCACAACTCTGCCAAGATGCTATTCTGCGCCATTTTCCCCTGAATTCCACCCTTGACTATATCCCATGAAGGACCTGGGTTGTGAGAGTTTCTGCAATATCCTACAGAAAAGCAGGAAATGTTGAGGAAATATGTCATGTGCTTATAGGTACTATTCAGTCCAATATCCAAAGGTCAGGCAGAGGTGAGCCAAAGGCAGGGTGCAGAGTCATAAGCCAAAAATGTCCACGTCACCAAAGCTCAGTCAGAGAATAGAGGTATGGTTTTCCCAGTAAGGCAATGTGTGCCACCAAGTGTATGGTAGGACCGGTATATGTCCAAGGAAACAAAGGTTGGTGCGTTGTATCCTCTACTGAGGTGGAGTCTCAAAGATGTCCCCAAGCACTTGAAGGATATAGCCTGATTCACACACCTCTACAGAGATCACATCTTAATCCCACCCTGATCTTGACTATTAGTATAGTAGAAAATACCTTCCACAATGGGACTATAGCAATTGGGATTCTGTGTCATAGACTAGAACAACTTTAGAGCATTTTCTTACTGTAAAATTTACTAAAGTAGCTTTGTAGGTCTTTTCTACGACAGAAAGGCCTATTAACAGAGCTTTGGGCTAAGTCCAGTCTCAAAACTCTAGTGTAACAGGCTTCCTTGGGAATTGGATTAGGTTATCCAAATTGAAAATTTAAAGACCAAAATTAGGCATACTTCATATCACTCTCCAGTTAGGAATTCTATTCTGGTTTTTTTAAATCATTTTATTGGGTGCTAGTACAGCTTTTATCACAATCCATACATACATGCATTGTGTCAAGCATATTTGTACATTTGTTGCCATAATCATTCTCAAAACATTTGTTTTCTACTTGAGTCCTTGATATCAGCACCTCATTTTCCCCTCCCTTCCCACTCCCTCTCCCTCATGAACCCTTGATAATTTATAAATTATTATTTTGTCACATCTTACAGTGTCCGATGTCTCTCTTCGCCCACTTTTCTGATGTTGGAATTCTATTCTTAAACTAGCAAAGACAGATATATGAGTTTTCTCTCCAGGTGGATTTCAATGTCTATTTCCCAGCCACTTATCTGAAGAACCACAAGAGTGATATGTTATAGCACTTTACATCATACTTTCCAATCATTTAAATATAGCTGTGAGTATTTTTCTTCAGTTTCTTCTATGTCTAGGAAAGGACTGGAATTGCAGGATCCTGGGAGGCAGCTATAGATTGGTCATTCCACCACTGTTCCACTGACAATCTCTGATATTAAGTTCAGTGATTGCTCACTTGATCAGTGGTTCAAATAGACCAAATATTTCATGGGAGAAAGGTGATGATATACACTAATGTAAAAATATACAGTCTCAGAAACCATATAGAGTTGTTCTCCTCTGTCCATATAGGGTCACTGTGAATTGGAATCCAATTAAACAGTGGATTGACTGGAGTTGGTGTCTTAGGCTTAGTTCTTTAGAGATACATATGCATATATCGACGTAGAAATTTGTATCAAGAAAATTGCTCACATAGTGGTAGAAACAAGCAAGTTGAAGCAAGAGTCCTAATAATTATATTTGGGCTGGCACCTAAGTAAGGGTATTGCATTACAGCCTCATCATACCCACTATGGACACTTACAACAGATTGGCTTTGATTACATTGTGTATTTTCAGGTCATGGGTGATTACTACATGTTAACTTCCCAACCACTGAGAATCTTGGTCCATCCAAGTTGACTAAAGTATCAGATTTGGTCACTTCTATATTTTTCTTTCAAAAATGATTAAGTTACAAGAAGTTTTTTCAGCTTATCAAATAATTTTGTTTTTAGAGAAAAATTATTTACCATCCTTTTTAAACCTATTTTTCATCAATTCCATTCTAACTCATGGCTCATGGTGACCCCATTGTAGAAGAGAACTTAGCTCCTTAAGGTTTCCATGGCTTACTTTTTGAAAATAAATCATCAGCCAATTCTTTATAGAGACACCTGTGAGTAGACTTGAACCTTCCAACATTTAACTAGGAGGTGAGTGAATTCATAATGGACATAGACACCAAGCAACACACACACACACACACACACACACGAGGTAAGTACTCTAGCTCAATGTTGATACTCCAACTCTATTTGTTACTCTGAGGGGAATGACAAATTCATGAATAATGGTGTCCCATTCATCATCAAAAAGAAACATTTTAAGATCTATCTTGAAGTAGAATGATATCTGTGGTAAGATGATACTCAGAAGCCTAAAGTGATCTATATAATATATGAACTATTATTCAAATTTAGGAATCAAACCACTAAAGTCAATGATGATGAAGAAGATGAAGAATTTGTAGTAACATCAACAAAGTAAGATCTATTTGGGATATGTTAATCTGCATCATAAATACAAGACAATATTGTTTGTTGAAAGTGAAGAAGACATGAAGCATTTACAGATGAAGACCAAAAACTATAGTCTCAGTATATATTGCAACTCAATGTAAAGAAAGCCAAAATCTTCACCAATGGGCTTAGACAACATCATAATAAATGGAGAAGATTGGAGTCATAAGGATTTAATTTTACTTGGATCCAAATCAATTTCTATGGGTGCAGCAGTCAGGAAATCAAATGTCAGTCTGTGCTTGGCAAATCTGCTGCAGAAGACATCATTTAAGTGTTAAAGAACAAGAAATATCAGTTTGAAAACTTAGGTGTGCCTGACCCAAGCCACTGAATTAGCAATTTCCTTAAATGTGTGTAAAAGCTGGACAATAAATAAAGAGAATTGAGAAGAGTTGGGGAAGTATTGTGAAAGAACATTAAATATTCAACCACCACTGGAAGAAGGAGCAATTCTGTCTTGAAAAACAGCCAGAATTCTCCATGGAAACAAGGATTGGCATACTTCTTACCCCATATCTTGGGCATCTTATTAGGAAAGATCAGTTCATGCAAGAGGCTATAATGCTTTGAGAAGCAAAAAGTCAATGAAACATGAAAGAACCCTTGAAAAGATGCATTGACACAGAGGACTTGGGAAACTTTTTTTTTTTTGCAAAGGGCCATTTGGGTATTTATAGCATCATTTACTGGTCATACAAAATCATCAACCTAAAATTAACCCACTATACCACCCCTTATGTGATGGTGGGACCTGCTCCCCAGCTTCATTTTCTCTTTGCAGATAGAAAGTGTCCTATCATAGACACATTTTGAAATTTCCCCTTTGAAGACGAAGATGATACCATTCCTCTTGATTCTATGATTCCTGACATAGATTTTCTGATTGATATTGCATTGGTCATGCTATTCATTTCAGCTCACTAACACCTAGGATATTCATGTTTATGCTTTCCATTTCATTGTTTACAACTTCTGATTTTCCTCAGAGTTCTTCAGAGAGTCAAGAATGGCAAGACTTTGTCTTACATGTTTTGGATTTACTGTAAGGAGAGACAAGTTCCTGGAGAAAGACATTGTGTTTGGTTAAGTGGAAGGGTGGCTAAAAAGAGGAGGACTATCAATGAGATGGATTGACAAAATGGCTACATCCATGGGCTCAGTCAAAGGAACAATTGTCAGGATGGTGCAGGACCATGCAGTGTTCCATTCTATTGGAAATAGGGTCATTGTGGGTGGGAGCTGGATCAATGGCACCTAACAACAGCAATTTTCCTAGATTCATTGAACATTCTAAATTTCAGTTATTAATAGATGTGGGAGTTACATCGTTTCATGTCAACTTGAAGATACATAAATGTGTATGGGTGGTACTTAAATGGTAGGTAAGATTTATTGTGAATCCAACATTTATTCATGGATCTGTGCTTTTTAAAAATAAAATTTCCGTATATTGGGAATTAGTACATAGGTCATATCAGTCCATAGTTCACTCACGTCAAACATAATTGGACAATTGCTTCCATAATTCGTTTCCAAACATGTTTTTCCTTCCTGGAACTCTCATCATCACCCTCTTAGCACTCCCACCCCAATAAATCCCCCTTCCACCCAGACACTTGTTCTATTTTCTTTCCCTATAGGCTCGACAGCCTTGGGTTTCACTTACTGAAAAACACAGGAAAATAACACAGTTTCAAGCGGTTGAGCCCCAATGGTGACACTCCTTGGAGATACACCCTAATAAAAACAAGTATAAGCAGAAGATAACAGAATGGCCATCACAGGATTGCCAGAATAATAAGTATCTTAATAGAGTGTTGATGTTGAAAGAATGTGTTAGTCTGACAACCAATAGTACACCATTCTCCTTACAGCAGTTTTCAGCTTCCTCGTGCATTTCCTTGCTTAAATCTCAGGTTACAAGTGTGTCTGCAGTAGAGCCTAATTCTCCCACTGGAGTTCCCATCTGGGGTCTCACCAATGCAGTCTCTGGAGCATGACATGTCCCCAAAGATCCAGTGTCCCAGTGTTCCAAGTGACTCCACCTGGGTCATGGGGATAACCCCAGATGCCTTAGGTAAATTCAGCCCACCCTCTGCATACCACTAAAACCCTCTCCACCTAATGTTCCTAAGAGCATCTTCAGTCTCTCATCTCCCCACCTAGCGATTAGCCCGGCCTCATCTCCCATCAACAGACTTGAGCCTATATTCCCCCAAACTTGACTATTCCCTCTCCCCTTTCCTGCACTGCCCCTCCATCAGAAGCCTCATCCCTCTAACAGGGCTGCCTCCCTCTCTGGAGGAACTCACCACAGATCCACATGACAACCACTCAGCAGAGAGCTTCCCCAAATCATTTGATTCCAGCTATTTGAGGTGCCCTTCACCCAGGTGACCTACACTATACTTACCTGGAGTGAATGATATGTGATTCATTGGCAATGGTCCACCTCTTTACAAAGCTCTCTGGTCCCCAGCTGGATAGCCTGCAAGCCTGAGTTTGTGCCCATTTTGCTGAGTGTTCCTACCCTGGTGGACTCATAGAGTATTTGTCCTTTTGAGCTCGACTAACTGCACTAAGCATAATGTCTTCCAGATCCCTCCATAACCTGAGGTGTTTCATTGCTGGTTTTTAGGGATACATAGTGTTCCATTGTGTGTTTATACCAGAATTTTTAAAATTTATTCTTCTATTGATTGGAAATTAGAGTGTTTCCATTTTCGTGTTATTGTGAACTGGGCTGTAACGAACATGGGAGAGCAAACTTGCAATCATGATGTTTCTTATTTCTTTTAGGTAGATGCCCAGTAATGGTCTAGCTAGAGCACATTGTAGTTGAATTGCCATCTGTTTTAGGTATCACTATAACAGCTTCCACAGTGGCAGTACGTATTTACAAGTACAGTGGCAGTGGATAAGAGTTCCTATCTCACCACATCATCTCTAATATTTTCTGCTGTCAGTTTTTTTTAAAATTGGGATACAGTAATGCATGTTAGGTGGCATCTCATTGTTGCCTTGACCTGCATTTCCCAGATAGCTAATGACCGGGAGCATTTCCTCATGTGTTTATTAGCCTCTCGGATGTCATATGTTGTGACACAGATGTTCAGGCTTTTTGCCCACGTCTCAGAGGGCTATTAGTTTTTTTTTCTTGTTGTAAGCTCATAAAATTCTGTATATGTGAGTAATTAGTCCATTGTCTCTTATGACTTTACTAAATATCTTTTCCCAGTCCAAGGAATCTTTTTTACTCTTTTAATAAAGTCTTTTAATGTATACAGGTGATTTTTTGGGGGGGGTACCATTCATTGATTTTATCTTCTATGGAGTGTGTTCATTTTGCTATCTCAGACAGCTCATGGGTTCCCTGCACCAGGGCACATAGATTTGTCCCAATTTTCACATTGATGATCCTGATATGTTTGTGTTACATCAAGGTATTTGATCCACCTTTAGTTTGTTTTTATGCATGAAGTGAGACATGGGTCTTATTTCATTCTTCTGCCAAGTGGATATCGAGCTTTTCCAATATCATTGATTGAAGGAGGGCATCTATTTCCTAGTTAATGGTTTTGGGGGCCTTTGTCAAAATCAGCTGCCTGGGTTTTCTGCCTGATTCATTGGTCTGAATATACATCATTATACAAATATCATGCTGATTAGACAATTATGGTGGTATAGTAGGTTTTGAAATCAGGTAGTGCCACTTGCACTTTGTTCTCCTTCTTGAGGAGTTATTTGCCTATCCTGGGCTTCCTTTTCCATAAGAAGTTGGTAACAGTTTTTCTTTCTTTGAAAAATGGTACTGGAAATACATTAGGAATTGCATTGAATATGTAAATTGCTTTAGGTAATATTGACATTTTCACAATATTGAGTCTTCCCATCCACAAACATGGAATATATGCTTCCATTTGCTTGGATCCCTTTTGGCTTCTTTTAGGAATGTTCTGTAGTTTTCTTTATACACGTCTTTGGTTTTTCTGGTTAAGTTTATTTCTAGGTATTTCAGCTTTTGCGTGGTTATTGTGAAGGTACTGATTCCTTCATAGCTTTTTTTGTATTCCCATTGCTGGTGTATAGAAATTCTAGGAATTCTGCTGGTTTCTGCTAGTTAATCTTGTATTCTGCTACTCTACTAAGCTCCTCTATTGATTCCAGCAATCCTATTGTGGACACCTTGGGGTTTTCAATATATAAAATCATAGTGTCTGCAAATAGCAAAAGTTTCACTTCTTTTCCCAATCATACACCTTGATATTTTGCCATTGTCTTCGGCATTGGCTAGGGCATCCACATAATGCAGAACAGAAGTGAACAGAAGAGGCATCCTTGTCAGGAAACCTACTTCAGTGGAGATGTTTTCAAATTCTGTCCACTGAGTGCAATATTGGCTATTGGATTTTCATATATGGTTTTGGTTGCAGTGAGAGTTTCCCTTTCTAGTCCGATCTTCTGGAGAGTCTTTAGGAGGAATAGGTGTTGGGTTATGAAATGCTTTTTGTGCATCAATTGATATGATCACACGGTTGTCCTTTGTCTTGTTGATGAGGGAGATTACATTATATCCCTGGTAAAAATCATACTTGGTCATGATAAGTTATTTTATTGTTATATTGTTGGATTCTATTGGAGAATATTTTGTTGAGGATTTTTGCATCTACGAGGAGAAACCCTTCCCCCCCAAAAGAGTTGGGGGAAACAATAGTTTTGCTTGACAGAAATTTCATATTATGCATTTTTCCTGTTAGGCGAGCACCAAGCAACCCACTCTGAGTTAGTGCACCCAGTGGTGTCACCTGGGAAGGTTCTCTCTGATTGCAGTGAATTCTTTTGTAAAAACAGTTTCACTTGAATCTCATTTTCTTTATGTGCTAGCCAATATAAGAGAACAGCATGTCGCTCTGAAATTTTGTTTCCTGCTCAGAAAAAATGCCACAGAAAGTGCTGTGATGCTGAACACAGGTTGTAAGGACAGAGCTATGGGAAACACTCAAGTGTACAAGAGGTTTTCTCATTTCAAAAGAGGTGAAATGTGGATTGATATCAAACCTCATTCTGGCCATCTGTCAATATCACAAATAGATGAAAATGTCAACTTGTAGGGCATTTGGAATTCGTTCCACCAGCTCAAACTGTTAATCAAGGTTTCTATTTAGAGGTTGTGAAAAGATTGTGTAACAACGTGTTACAAAAATGTCCTGATTTGTGGCAATCGGGGACTGGTTTTGCCACCAGAAAAATGCACCTATTCACTCGGCCATCTCAGTGCACCAGTTTTTGGCAAAAAGCAGCATGCATCTCCTGCCACATGCCACCAACACAGTTGACCCGAGCTCCGTGGGACTTCTTTTTGTTTCTATGAATGAAGAGGGATTTGAAAGAACAGCGATTTGACATTATAGAAAAGGTGAATTAAAAAAACAAGGAAGGTGCATTCAGTCCTCCAAACGGATGAGTTTGAAAAATGTTTCCCAGAATGCAATTACAGCTTGGATAAATGAATTAAGTGTAATGGAGAGTACTTTGAAGGTGATAAGGTTGTCTTGTAAAACAATTTAAATACATTGCTTGGAGAAAAATGCCACTTTTGGGGAGGTGTGCATTCATGAGCAATATTGGCCTGTACTTCTCTATCCTGGAGGGAGGCTTCCCTGCTTTGGGCATGAGGGTTATTCTGGCTTCACAGAATGAGTCTGGGCAGTTGATATCCCTTTATATTTTCTGGAAGAGTGTCAGCTCTCCAAATGCTTGGTAGAATTCCTATGATGCCATCTGGGTTGGGGTGTCTTTTTTAGTTGGGAGTTTCTTGATGACCTTGTTTATGTCTTCTTTTGCTATGGGTCTATTTAAGTTGTTAAAGCCCATATGCATTAATTTAGGGAGAGAGTGATTTTACAGATATTTGTCTATTTCCTTAAAATTAGTGAATATGTTGGAATACAGTCTTTCATAGTACTGTGTAACTAATATTTTTATCATTAGGGTCTGTTGTGATTTCCCCTTTTTTATAGTTAATTGTAGCTATTGACATCTGCTCCTCTTTTTTCTATTGTTAAGTTTGCTACTGGCTTGGCAATTTCATTGATCCTTTCGAAGAACCAAGCTTTCTGTTGATTATTTCCATTGTTCTTCTGTTTTCAAGTTCATTTATCTTTGCTATAATTTTAATTACACTTTATTTTGCACTTAGAAGGATTGTGCTGTTTACTGTTTTAGCTGCTGGAGGTACTTAGTTAAGATTCTAACCCAAACTCCCTCCTGTTGGTCATGAGCACATTTATTGCAATTGTCCTCCCGCACTGTCTTTGCAGTGACCCATAGGTTTTGGTAAGCTGCAATGTCATTTTCAGTGGTTTCCAGGAACTCCTTAATTACCTCTATAACTTGGACTATTACCAATTCTTTTTGAGAAATATGTTATTACGTCTCCCAGTGTTTGTCTTTCTGTTATCTCTATGGTTAATTTCCAATTTTATGGTGCTGCCGTCAGAGAAAGTGGTCTGACTGTCCTCTAGGTGATTGAATTTTCTCAGGCTTGCCTTGTGTCCCAACAAGTGGTCTGTTTTCAAATATGTGCTGTGTACATTGTTGAAGGATGTTTGTTTATCTATCTATTTATTTATTTATCTATTTATTTGCAGTTGATTGGAAAGCTCTAAAAATGTCCAAGAGGTCAAATTGCTCAAATGTTTTTTAGCCCTTCAGTTTCTTTATTCAGAGTTGTGTGGCAGTTACATAATCTGGTGTTCCTGTTCACTGACCCTGAATGCAGCCAGAACCATGGTCCTTGGAGCCACACAATTTATCACCCACAGACCTGTGTTCTTCTTGCATTCTGCATCATTGTATCTGACGGTGTAGTGTAGAGTGACTTATGAACGAATACTGGTCTTATGGGCTAGAGTTGGACTGGGCTGAGATTTTTCTTGATCTGTAATTACGTATTGATATAAAGCTCTTTCTGACATATATTTGAGTGTCTCTGGATTTTCTTCTCTAGTCAATTTCTGTTAGGATGTTTTTAAGTTTTTCTTTTTATTTCCAAATAATATGCATCTACCTACAAGGAAATACATTCAACACAGAGACTGAAGGCAGATTCAGGAGAGAACATGGAACAGGGATACTATTTCTCTTGCCAGATGGATCTCAGATGAAGACAGCAAATATCAAAAATATGTTTACTTTTGCTTTATTAACTATGAAAAAGCTATGATCAATAGTTTGGATCATAATCAAACTATGAATAGGTTGGAGAAGTAAGGGAACTCCAGCATTTATTTGTGTACATGTAGAATCTGTACATGGATCAAAAGGCAATTTTGGAACAAAATCAGGGAATTATGATTTTTTAAATCAAGAGTGGTGTGTGTCAAGGTGGCATCCACTTACCATACTAATTAAAGATATGTGCTATGAAGATAATTAGAGAATCTGAATTATATGAAGGAGAATGCAGCACCAGTATTGGTAGAAGGCTTATGAAAGACCCCCAACATGAACATTGCACAGCCTTGCTAGCTAAAATTATGGGAGACTAGAAGAACTGCTAATGAAGATCAAAGAATGTAGGCTTCAGGATGGCTTACAATTCAGTGGAAAGAAGATCAAAATCCTCACAACCAGAATAATAGATAACAGCGTGAAAAATAGAGAAAAGACTTAAGTTGTCAAGGATTGCATCTTGCTTAGATCCACAATCAATGCTCATGGAAGCAGCAGTCAAGAGATCAAAGGACAGATTGCATTGGGTCAATCTGAAGCACGAGATGTCTTTAATGGATTGAAAAGCAAGGATGTTATGTTGAGTACTAAGATGTGCCTGATTCAAGCCATGGTATTACAATCACCACATGTGCCTGTCAAAATTGGACCTCAAATAAGGAAGACTAAATAAAAATCATTCATTGAACTATGATGTTGGCAAAAAGTGCTGAAAATACCATGGACTGCCAAAAGGACAAACAGATTTGTCTTGGAATAATTACAGCCAAAATGCTCCTTAGAAGCTAGGAGAATGTGCATAACAGAATGCTGTGTTATTAGAACAAAGTATTCTGTATTGAGGTAGTACTTGAGTAGAGGCCCAATGTCTGTCTACTACCTTAATACTTCACATATAAATATATGTACATAGATTTATTTCCCCATTGTTTGTTATATATAAACCTGTTTCCATATGTATACCTTCCCAACATGATCGCTGAAGACAAAACGGGTGCATAAGTAAATGTGGTGAAGAAAGTTGATAGTGTCCAGCTATCAAAAGATATAGCGTCTGGGGTCTTAAAGGACTGAAGATAAACAAGCGGCCATCTAGCTGAGAAGCAACAAAGCCCGCATAGTAGAAGCACACCAGCCTGTGTGATCATGAGGTTTCAATGGAATCAGATATCAGGGATCAAAAACCCAGAACAACAAATCATATCAATGTGAATAAGGGAGTGGGCAGAGTGGAAACCCAAAGTCCATCTGTAGACAATTGGACATTCTCTCACAGAAGGGACACATATAGATGAGTTAGGGTACATGCACTATAGCACCAACAAAACATACAACTTTCTTCTTGTTCTTTAATGCTCCCCACCCAACACACACACATACCATAACCCCAATTTTACCTTGCAAATCCGGCTAGACCAGAGCATGTACACAGGTTCAGATAAGAGCTGGAAACACAGGGAGTCCAGGACAGATAACCCGCCCCCATTGGACCAATAATGAGAGTAGTAATACAAGGAGGGTAGGGGGGAGGTGGGAGAGAAAGAGAAACAAATCACAATGATCAACATATACCCACCTTCAGGGACAGGCAACAGTAAAGTGGGTGAAAGGAAACAGCAGTAGGTGTAGGAGATGAAAAAAAATTACAACTTGTCAAAGGTCCATGGAGGAGGGAGTGGCGGGGAAGGAGTGGGAAAATGAGGATCTGAAACCAAGGGTGCAAATAGAAAGAAAATACTTTGAAAATGATGATGGCAGCAAATGTACAAAAGTGCTTGACACAATGGATGGATTGTGATGAGAGCTGTATGCGCCCCCAATAAAATGATAACAAATTTTTTTTTAAAAGAAGGAAGCGAGGATAGTGAATGATTTTTGGACATGTTATCAAGATAGAACATGGTAAATCATATTATTTCCTTGATTTCTTTTTCAGAGTGTTCTCTGTTTGCATGCTTTCTGTGAGGAATCAGGTAATTTTTGTATCCTGCCACGTTGTGGAAATTTTCCTTTACTTGTAAGATTTTTGTTGTTGAGTCTTTGGGAGTTTTCTACATACACAATTATATCATTTGCTAATAATGTTTCCCTTCTTCTTGACCATTCGGTCTTCTCTGTCTAGTCTGATGGTTCTGATGAAGACAATCCGCACAATATTGAATAAGAGTGAGGATAACGAACCTTCTGGTCCAGTCCCCGGACACAGAAGGAATGCTTTCAGTTTTTCCTCACGGGGAGGAATGCGCTCTTGGGTTTTCTTATTTTTATTTCTCAAAAATTTTAACAGCTCTGTTGATACATAATTTAAATATCATACAATTTAAGTCAAGCCCGTCAAGGTTTATCATCACAAAGAATTCTAATACAATGGTAATATTGTTTTTATTTCTAGTTGTCATCAAATAAAACAATACTAGAAATGTACATTTGATCTCTGACCAGTCAGAAAGTTGCATTTTTAGCAATATGTACAAACATTTGTTTATAAGATTAAACTGTACACGTTATTAACTCCGTGTTCAACTTAAACGATCACCTAGTTCTGCACCATTCTCACCATCCATTGCTGGGATCCATGTGATTTTCCTTGTCTGATTTTGGAAATGGCTCATACAACCTTTCTAGTATTTCTGAAATGTAGGCTTTTAAAATAGTTATTTTCAAATATTTTTAACATTCGTACAACACTAATTTAAAAACCGTTACCACTTCAGCAATTTATTAATTTAGTTTCTACTTTTTTACTAAATAGGATAGAGATAATAGTCTATTATGTTTTTAAAAAACCATATTCTAAATAACAAGAAAAAATAATGTTTCACACTGTATACTAGCTAATATAATTGACTTGTGATTATTGATTTTTATTTGTGTTATAAAATATATTTGTTTTGTATTGTTACTTTGCTTTTAATCCTAATGAGATATTTATTTGAGATTTTAGGGTTTTTTTTCACTACTACACTGTATTTGGTACTACAACCCCAAGTGTGTGACATAAAACAAAGTAGTTAATAAAAGAATTTTAGGTATTTGTAGGCATTATAATAAATCTTATAAATTAAAACAAAACTCCAACAACTCAATAAAGGAAAAATATCTTATGTGCCAAAAACTTGCACATAGCTTCTTAAAATGTAAAATTTATTTATCTTATTTCTCTTTCTTGTTAAACAAAAACAGAAAACATTTAGGATAAGAAACCCACACTGGAAAACTTCCTAATATTTGCTTCAATGATTTAAGTGAATAAAACCTAGATACAAATTGTCCAAAATATATTTTTTCACAGAGACTTAAAGTTCTTTAGATAGAATATTTTGTTTAAATGTGAGCCAACATGCAAATTTAACTAGCTCTACAGTCCTGAGGCCATAGAACTTTGGACTCTGATCACGTGAATTATGGCCACACTCAGTAAGTCTTTAATGTAGGAAAATGTATTTGATTTGCATTACGTTTTAAAGGTATTTTCCTAGATAAATCTAAAATTAAATTTATAGAGCTTGAATTAAATGAAAACTTTGAACTTTTTGTGTAAATCATGTTTTTTATATTTTTGATATAGGGATTTACCACAGTGTCGTTTATAAGTCCTGACATGAGATGGTGATTATGCTAGTCGGAGACTTCATTTTTAGTCAAAAATAATCTCTATATGTGTAATCTAGCCTGTCATTCCTGTTAGTTGCCAGTGTAGTCTGCAGAAATTATTTTTTAAATAATTTCAGGAAACAATGTAATTTTATTATTTTAAAAAATCATTTTATTGGGGGCTCATACAATTCTTATCATAATCCATACATACCTCCATTGTATGTCAAGCACATTTGTACATTTGCTGCACTCATCATTCTCAAAACATTTGCTTTCTATTTAAGCCCTCATTTTCACCTCCTTCCCCAATGCCCCCTCCCTCATGAACCCTTGATAATTTATAAGTTATTATTTTGTCATATCTTACACTGTCAGATGCCTCCCTTCACCTATTTTTCTGTTGTCCATCCCCCAGGGAGGAGCTTATATGTAGATCCTTGTAATTGGTTCCCCCTTTCTACCCCACCTTCCCTCCACTGTCCGGTATCACAATTCCCACCACTAGTCCTGAAGGGATCATCTGTCCTGGATCCCTGTGTTTCCAATTCCTATCTGTACCAGTGTACATCCTCTGATTTAGCCAGATTTGTAAGGTTGAATTGGGATGACAGTAGGGGGGGGCGGGGGGCGGGGAGGAAGTATTTAAGAACTAGAGAAAAGTTGTATGTTTCATTATTGTTACACTGCACCCTGACTGGCTCATCTCCTCCCCGCAACCCTTCTGTAAGGGGATATCCAGTTGCCTACATATAGGCTTTGAGTCCCCCAACTGCATTCCCACACATTTACAATGATATGATTTTTTGTTCTTTGATGCCTGATACCTGATCCCTTCGACACCTCGTGGTCACACAAGCTGGTGTGTTTCTTCCATGTAGGCTTTGTTGCTTCTGAGCTACATGGCCTTTTGTTTACCTTCAAGCCTTTAAGACCCAAGATGCTAAATCTTTTGATAGCTGGGCACCATCAGCTTTCTTTACCACATTTGTTTATGTACACATTTGTCTTCAGCTATTTTATCAGGAAAGTGGACACACAATCATATGATGTTTTGCTTTTGATGCCTGAGTAATTTTATTATTTTAAGAGTTTCACTTGCTGCTTAAGCCAAGTTCAAAACAATTTCAGAACAAATGCTTACTTAAAATAGTGTTAGCATGGAGGAAGCATATCAGCCTGTGTGACCATGAGGTGTTGATGGAATCAGGTAATAAGCACCAGAACACCCAAAATAAAACAAAAAAGCCATATTGTTGAGAATGAGGAGTGTTGGAGTGGAGACCCCAAACCCAGGTATAGACAATAGAACATCCCTTCACAGAAGGATCACAAGGAAGGGATGAGTCAACCAGGGTGCAGTATAGCACCGATGAAGCATACAATATTCCTCTGGTTCTTTGAAGCTTCCTCACCCCCCCACTATCATCACCCCTGTCCTGTCTTTAAGTCCTGGCTAGACTGGTGCATGTACACTGGTACAGATAAGAACTCAGAATACATGGAATCCAGATAAATCCCTCAGGATCAGAAATGGAGTAGTGATACCAGGAGGGGAGGGAAAAGGCAGGGGGAAAAGGAAGGAAGGAAGGAGGAACTGATTACAATGATTGAGTCATAAGGCCCTCACCCCAGCAGGATGAACAACAAAAAAAAGGTGTGTGATGGGAGACAGTGGTCTGTGTAAGATATGAAAATAATAATAATTTATAATTTATCACAGGGTGGAGTAGGTAGGAGGTGTGTGAAGGGGAGAGAAAGAGGAGCTAATACCAAGGATTCAAATAGATAGTAAATATTTAGAAAACAATGATGGCAACATATGTACAAATATGCTTGATAAAATTAATGTATGGGATGGTATAAGTTATAAGAGCCTCCAACAAAGTTATATTTAAAAAATAGTGTTAGAAGTACACATGCTTTTTCTGCACTCATGAAAGAATGGTTATTTTGAAGGCAGATGTACTCAATTATTGACTACAATATAACTTTAAAATATAGAAACATAAGTGATCTCCTACCAATCAGATGTACCCTTATTGAAATTTATAACAATTACCCAAATGTGAACCAAGCACTGAATATTTTCTGAAGTTGGTGGTATTTTCTGATATAAACTCTCAAAATTTTCTCCTTCTTGGAATACTTAGCTCCGAATCCTCTGGACTTTGTGATTCCCAATTTGCGATTACCTTTACCTCTTAAAATATGCTGTTTGCTTTGAATTTCAACCAGATTCTGTAATTTTCTCTAGGATAATTCTTTCTGTCAGGAATGGAATGCTAAGGAGAGCTCATGATGCTACACCTGGAAGGCTCAGAAACACGTGCCCATTAAATAATTTACTATTATTATTATTATTAAAGCACAGAGATATGTGAAATTCCTAGTTAGAGTCGCCTGAGCAAAGACAAGAAGATAAAAATAATAGCAACTTTAAAATACATTCCAATTAATAAGATTATTATATTTAAAAATAGAGTAAAATGTCTAAGCAGCAAAACATATTTGGGTCAGAAAAACTGAGAACAGGGTGACTGCATGCTCAATTTTATTGGGATGTTACCTGCAAGTTCAGCAGTGAGAAATAACCCATGGTTCCATGCTCAAATGACCAGTCTTTCTACCCTGTAAGGAGCTAAAATCTCGGAAATGCCCTGATCATGTCCACTACGCCCCCAAGGCTCTCTGTGAATCAGAATGGACTCATTGGTGAGGACTTTTTTTTGTGGGTAATCGAAATTTCAACATCATTTGAAACAGCATAAGTGAGCCTTGATTTGGAGTTCATGTTTAAAATCGTTCAGAAAAAAATGTAGCTTGGCGAATTCATTTTTCCTTTAAGGAACTTACTGTAATGTAGAATGTTGCTATAGCTGAGATTCTCTGTCAAGTTGAAAGCCTGGTGTTTTCTAAGGACTGTCCTAAATACTTAGTTCTCTTACAAGAAAAACAGCTTATTCTGAGAAAATTTTACTCAAATCACTCTATTTTTAAAATATACTAAAGAAATAACTTGTTTATTATGATTGGTATAAAAATCTTTTAAAAAGAGACAATTCATTGTAAATTGCTTCTATGAAGGATATTATAAAACATGCAAAAATAGCTATAAAAATCTAACTCTGGATAATATCTTTAAATTAATTACATTATTCCTTAAAGGTTGCTCGGATTGTATTGATGATAAATTAGACCTTTATATACATTAAATAATCTTAATATAACTAGGAATTAATTAAAATTAATTTATTCTAATGCTAATTTAGTTTTTCACTTGGAAACAAAACCTTGCTAAGTAATTTAAGCTACTATATATTATATAAAATATATTTTATTTAAGGAAGCAGCAATTTCCAATAATCAATGTTTGTTTGTTCTGTTTTTTGGCTAAAGAGTTTTAGTATTTATTGGGTAGATTAAAGGTTACAATAAATAAAAGACAAATGTACTTACCAAGATAATAACAAAAGTAAAGAGTTTTCTTATTTTTAGCTTTAAAAATATTTGTGCCATCTTCCGTGTGATTGTAGTTTGAGATGATGGTTCTCCCAGAGTTGTGTTTCACATGCCTCCTTACCTGAAAGATTCACCTTCCTGCAGGATATCAGACAAGGGTCTCTTGCTGTCCATGAGTTTTCAGTGGCTAAAGCCTCCCAAGTGAATGGTCTCTTCTGTCTTTCTAATCTGTCCTAGTCTGGAAGCCCCACTGAAACCTCTTCATCACTGTAATCCTGGTGATATTCGAAATATCAGTGGTATTATTTCCAACATCACAGCAACGAGTAGGCTACCAAAGAAGAACAAATTGACAAATAACTCATGTGTGTATATACCTATGTATTATAACTATATCATTCATAATTTTAAATAATATTTTTGTCACAATGATTTCAAAAATATTGGCAATCATGGTTCTTGCAGCTTAGAGTTCTGCATCAGCTACCTTAGCCAAAAGTTGTATTCAGAACACTGAGACTGGCTGGTCACTGGGACGCTACAATAACTTAAAATTCTCCATCATATGTGATCTCATCTCTTCTAGCTTTCCCACCTACCCCATTTCTCTTTCCTGTACTGGTATATTATTGATGGACTAAAAGCAGCTTCAACAGTATATACAGTCAATGTTGCACCTCTGAAGTGACATTCATGTTCACCAAACAAACCTATGAAAGTGACTGACAACAATTCATTTGTTTTGCACTAGAAATATGGTATAAATTATAATTTGGAAAGTTTGGTGGGACCCAGGAATCAGACAGAATTGGGAAGCAAGTCAGCTAAGAAATTTCAGGACACATAATATTCTTTTGACAGCTTTTCTAGTTCTATAAAATGAAAGAGTAAGACTAAATGACTCTGACAAGATTTATCACTAACATTTTATGTCTGTTAGTTACAACTCAGGTTTTAGGAACATAATAAAGATGACTAAACAGATTAAACTAATAGAGAAATCCAATCATATCTAATAGATTAGATATGTATGAAAGTTCTCATGTAACTATATTATCTTATTCTGAAAATTGTTGCCACATGAAAACAGAACAGAAACCATGTGCCAGTAGGCACAGTGTATATAATGGACACAGCACACAGGATAGATTCAAATACTTGCAATTAAAAGCTTGGTTTACTTTGTCAAATTATTTAAAACTGTTGAAGTTCATTTTTATCATCGGTAAGATAGATAGAAATGTGTGAGTCTTGATTGCTGGTAGGGCAGAAATAATATATTAAGTTTTATTTTATTCCTAAGATATAATGGGATGATAATATGTTTTAAAAAATAAGATTTATATTGCTTTTATCATATTTATTTGTCTGTGAATCACATCATCCTCCATAATGCACCATAAAAATCTAATAAAAATTTATTTCTATAGATAAAACATTCTAACTAGAAAAGACATTCAAGAAAATTGGCCTCTCTTGTTGATCCCTACATGCAAATGACCGAGCCCTAAGTGCCAGAATGCAAGGGAGAGAGTCTACAAATATCCAGCTAAGGGTTATGCCATACTTCCAGACAAAACTTCACTTAATAATTTCATGGACCACATGGTATCATTGATATTACTTTTAAAAATAATACATTTAATGCTTAATTCCTGAGTAAATAGCATGATTTTGAAGGTGAGATACTAATAACAGTTTTGCTCCTGTGATTCTTCTATTTTAACAGAATATAAACTATAAAGAAACAAATAAATACATAACTGATAGCTGGATGGAGAAAGAAAGTGCCATGAAAGAAAAGAAAACACAAAGTAGAGAACCGGTGGATCACGCAAGATACCTCTGATCCCTTGAGCCCGCCTCATCCCCTACTGTCATGACCCCAGTGCTGCTGCCCACTCTGGACTGCACAGAAGCATGTACATAGGTATAGGCAAGAGCTAGAACTCATGACCCATGGAACCCAGGAATAGGAATGGGAGTGTCGATATCAAAAGGGTAGGGGGAAGGAGGGAGAGAGATGGGGAGGGAGGGAGCCACCGATCACAATGAAGGACACATAACCACACACCCCTTTCCAGAGGAAGAACAACAGAAACCAGTGGGGAAAGGAGACAGCAGTCAGTGTGAGATATGAAATTAATAACAAGCTATAATTTTATGAAGGGGGCACAAGTGGTGGTGGGGAGGGTGGCGGGGAAGAGGAGCTGATCCCAAGGGCTCAATGGAAAATGTCTAGAAAAAAATGATGGCAATATATGTACTATTATGTCAGATACTATTGATGTATGGATTATAACAAGAGTTGTAAGAACCCCCAATAAAATGATAGAAATTAAAGCAAACAAACAAACAAAAAAAAACCCCAAAGAATAAAACAGCCTGTTCTGTAGAAACAAAATAAATAATCTCATAGAGGCTGAATGCACATTCTGAGCAGAGAATCACAGTGTACAAAGGAAAGCATCAATTGTTCTACCATTCACAGGAAGAGGTGAGCTTTTACAGAGAACTTTGGGAAAGAAAGCCCATGAGCAGTATCATGGCTGCTTATGGCCATAAGGCAATAGCAAGTTAAAATTCTAAAAGTTTAGCAGATTGCCACCCCAGCAAACAACTTTCTGAAATATCTACATGGACATTCTTTCTGAAATATGCACAAAATTTCTACTGTGTCCATTTCAACAAACATTTTTGTGACAACATTATTTCACAAAACTTCTGTTGTTTGCTGAGAGTGGTTAAAGTGCTAAAAGAACTGCCGCACTATTCAGGCTCTATCTCATATGCTCTGGTCTTAAGAAGGCAGAAGGAGGACTTAGCATAAGCTAGTGTTTGCCTAAAGATGAGTCTTATACTTGATGCTGCTTCCTCTGTGAGCCGAGCACCTCCGTTTCAAATCCCCCTTCACCACGCCATCTGTTGACCCTTACAATTCACTGATTGCTATTAAAAGAATGGTTTCTTCTTCATGAGTCTCTTTCGTGTATGCTTATCTTAGATGGCCATCTGTTGGTGCAAACATTTAACACCCCAGATACTCTTCATTAAACAAATAGCCAAGCACCGTATGGCCTTCACCACCCATAGCCCAAACATTCACTGTGTGATCTTGTGGCTAGGCCATGTACAGGACTGGATTGCAATTGGAGGGAAAACTTGATGATTACAAGAGCTGAGTAAGACTCAGAGCTGAATTTACTTCAGTATTTGTAGTCGGTGGCTGTTGACAAATTTCAACATCCAGTTTATAACACATTTGACGAGACTTAGGATTATAATAGTAGTTATTAAAACAATAGTGATTGGAACTATAGTGATTAAAACAATATAGAACATAACCAAGTGGCAATGCCATTTGACAACTAGCTAAACATATCAATAAAGCATGGTCATAGGTGGAATTGTATGTAACTGTACGCAAGAATGGCAGAGGGGTGGCGTTTACTTCCCTAGAGCGTGGGGAATCACCAGACTCAGCCTTGGCTGACTAGCATGCTGCTGACTCAGACGTGCCCTGTCTTCTTCCCAATTCTGACTCCCGCTGTCACTCCTCAGTCCTCTCTATTTGCAGCTGGGTTTGATAATTCATTAGCACAGCCACAAAGAACTCGCAGAATAAAATTCAAAATGTTGGGCTCGTTAGGAATGTTAATATGCTACAAAGGCTTGTACCATACTTGTCCTGTTAGAACAGCCTCTTCCCCGCCATTCTCTGCGCAGGCAATATTAAAAACCCTTTTTAGGGCTGCCAATAAATACCTCAAGGGCATCCTGTTCTGCCATAAACAACTTCTCCTGGTCTTCCTCCTCCTCCTCTTCCTCATCCTCCTCCTCCTCCTTCTTCTCCTGTTCCTCCACCTCTCCTCCTCCTCCTCATCTTCCTTTCTTGAAACTAGCTTGAGTGCCTATTGACTTGACTGGGGTGACCTTTGGAGCTTCTGTTGTGTCCCAAATAACTTAAGTCAGTTTTAATTTTACTTTTGTTATTTTTATAACCACTAACACCTGTGTTTAAATTTGACGGGTAAGAAATCTGGAGGACTTTTAAAGCTATGCCTTCTCTCTCGTTTTTACATGTTCATTTTCTTTGTGGAATACACATATATAGCCTAAGAAAAAACATACCCTGTGTATTTGCACAGTCTATCTCTCCAAATTGGCGACAGTTTCCCATTAAACATCCAGTGGAGGTGGTTCTTTCTTCTTTTTCTTCCCACACTTGCTGTCCCTCCTAAATGTCCCATCCCTTCCCTCTCCCCACTTATCACGTCTGGTCTCTGGCTCACCATAGTCTTTAAAGTCCTTTCTTTTGATGTGAAAACTGCTTTTAGTTTTCTTTCTTCCTTTACAATAAAGGAGTTTTAAAATATACATCTTTATGAGATTGAATAACTGTTGAGCACAATGTCCTCCAAGCTTGTCCAAAAATGAGGTATTTGCCAGACTTGTCATTGCTTTTGTGGGATGCATAATATTCCATCGTGTGCCTGTAGCAGAGTTTTACCTTACTGTATATACCTGCGTGTGTAGATGGAGCTTTTTATTGTTCCATTGTGGTTGGTTCCCCATTTCTCCCCACCTTCCTCTTCCCCTCCAGGTAATGCTACTCATATTATTGGTTCCTAGGGGTTTACATGTCTTTCCCTGTGTTTCCATCTCTTATCTGCAGTCGTGTACATGTCTGGTCTAGCTGAATTTGTAAGGTAGAATTGGGGTCATGATAGTGGAGCTAGGGGGAAGGATTATCGACCTAGAAGAAAATTGTATGTTTTCTAACTGCAATATGACACATAGAGGTACAAAGGCTCCATGGAATTGAGTAATCTCATGCATGTTTGTCTGCCATAAGGCAGTCTAAGAGGGTGTGTTCTCATTTACACAGCATTGCACAGGTACGTTTATTTCACTAGTTTACTATAAAGGTGATTGGTTGATGCATTGGGCTGCTAATTGCAAGATCGGTGGTTCAAACTCATGAACTGCACTGCAGGAGAAATAGGGAACTCTCCATTCTTATGAACATTTATAGCCTCAGAAATCCCCAGGAGAATTTCTACTTTGTCTGATAGGGTCATTATGAGCCAGAATCAATTATCTAGCAGTGATTTTAAAAAATCATTTTATTGGGGGCTATTAGAGCTCTTATCACAATCCATATTTCCATCCATTGTGTTAAGGACATTTATACATATGTTGCCATCATCATTTTCAAAACATTTTCTTTCTACTTGAGCCCTTGATATCAGTTCTAATTTCCCCCTCCCCCAATCTCCCTCCCTCATAAACTCTTGATAATTTATAATTTCCCCCATGTTATTTTAAGTGTTTCTACAGTGTATCAACTTCACATAAATTATCATTCTAAGCATGACTTAACGCAAGTATACAACTCAATATCAAAGTTCTTCCTTAAATAAGTTGATATTCCTTATAAAAATATTTATAAAAGCATAAAGCACTTCTGTCCCTCTTTGTCTAGTATAGAAAGGGATTGATTGGTTGGCTCTTTCAAAACAGCTGTCATCCAGGGAGTTTTTACAAATGGACAAATCTCAAAGCTCTGATCTCAAATTTGGGTGCACATTTGAGCTGTTGATTATCTTCAAGGCAACTATCTATTAATTGAATATAATATTAAGAATTGTCAACTGAAGAGTGCAGTGCTCAGAATGAGAGCATCTGTTATAAATCACCCAGAAATGACTGAGATTAAAACAAGCCACTGAGATATATTTGTGAATCAGCAGGGTGCCATAGTTTGACGCAGATGTCTTATTTGGTTAATTTATCAAAATTAGAGCATTATTAGGTACATTTCTATAATCAAGCACTGGGACAGAAAAAGGGTGAGAATAATCTTGTTTGAATTGTGGGGAAAGTGACATATCCTTCATTTGATTAAATTGCCTGCACTAGCTAAAGACCGATTCAATTTAACAAGTTTCCAAGTTTCAGTTGGAATTAGAAAAGGCTGCAAGAAAGTATTTAAGAAAGATATCGATGGGGAAATACAGAAATAATACACCAGAGAAAATACCGCCGCCACCAACAAAAACAATGGCAGCAACACTGGGCTCAAACACAGGAACGATTGTGAAGCCAGCCTAGGACTGGTGGTGTTAGGAGTCACGAAGTAAATCCTGACTCAGACTGAGGCTCTCTAATGCAGTCGGCGACTCTGCCAGGATGCCAACATTCTCAGTCCTTCCTGTGCCGGAGTCTAAGGTTTCACTCAGTCGTCAACTTATTAAGGGCCTTTTTTATACTTGATCAGGCATGATGTCCTTCAGGGTCTCTCTTGATAAGACGCTGATTTTATATGATATGGAATTCATTCTTACCTCTTTCAAGCATCTTGGGGATGGTAGCTATATAACAAAAAAGATAGTAAAATTATAAATCAGAGTTTAACTGTTTCAGCAGACTCCATGAGGTCTTGATGTTGGAATTAGCTGCCTACTTTAAAAGTCATCTGATTGTGGTTAAGTAAGGCTGTTACAGGAAATTATTGAAACTGTTGATGCCTACCTAGTCCAATGAGGTAGCTTTCTTCATTTAAGCTTTGGCAAGTGAATCTGACTCCCTCTAGGTTTGTGATGGGGATTTATTTTTACCCCTAGCTACTGTTAAGTTTTCAATTCATTATATATATATATATATACATATATGAGTCTAATCCTGTTCTACTCTCAGAAGTTTGTATGGTTGAGCCCATTGTTTGAGTTGTTTTGTCCACCCCCGTCACTGACCCTCTACTTTACAAAGTCTAATGTTATTCTCTGTAACACCCATCCTCTGCTTTACAAAGTGTGATGTTCTTCTCTGGGGACTGGTCCCTCCTGAAAACATGTCCAAAGTTTGTGAGACCAAGTCTTGCCATCTTTACTTCCTAGGAGCATTTTGGCTACACTTCTTGTTTAGACAGATGGGCTTCTGCTTCTGGGAACCCAGGTTATGTTTGGTAGTCTTTGCCAACACCGTAATTCGAATGCCTCAATTCTTTTTCAATATTATCTTTTCCATTACCCATCTTTTAAGTGCATGTTAGGTGATGTAAACATCAGGTGTATCTTAATCTTCAAACTGATATCCACATTTTTTAACACTCCAAAGAGAACCATTGCATCTGATTTGAACAATGCAGTGCCATGTTTGGTTTCTTACCTCTGGCCTCCATGGCATTGCTTGTCCATCCAACTATAATGAAACGATGGAAACTGCCATTTTTCATTCATGCTTTTTATGAGAAGAAGGGGGTCTGGAGTGTCTTGAAACCAGGAAAATGTTTGTCAGGCTTGAATTAATATTCAATATGTATGCTAAGTAAACAGTTAAAGAAGTTCCACTATATGGAGAAGAATACAATTCCAGCATCGAGGGAGAGCTAATCAACCATCTATGATATGCAAAGTTTAAAAAAAAAACGAATCATAATACAATTTCTTTCTGTGGTGACCTAATCAGTTGTTCAATGGATGCTTTTTCTGTTACATATCATCTCCAGGGGTGGGAGCAGAAGTAAGTTAGACATCCAAACTCTGGTTGAGATTTATTTAACCTGTGAAAGGCCTTCCTTAGAATATTGCATCAGGGACTGACAGCACTCCACTAGATTTGACTTTTAAGGTCATTGTAAGCAAAATAGGGAAGAATTATGGGTCATCACGTTATTATTTTATATGGGGTAAGCCTATGAGACTTAAGTAAATTTTATATTTTGAAGAGCCAAGGGTGGAGTTTTGATCCATATTAAATCATTGACATTAATTTGGTATTGTGGTTTTATTATTCTGGTTTTCCTAGCTGGTAAACCAGAAGACAGTAAGAATGGCTAGGTCAACGCAACCGAGATAGTTAATGTTATTTGTGCCAGCCTGGTCGATAAACACAGGTGGGATTAATTGAAGCATGGAGGGATAAATGACTCAGGTGAGTCTCACCTTTCTAGTTCTCGAGTCTCTTGCTTTGTGATGGTCGGACCAGGGTGCAGCTGCCTTAACCAGTTCCCTGCTTCTGCTGCCAAGGCTCATGTCCTGCAAGCACCCCTGAGGAAAAGCCGCATGGACCTACCCCAATGCAGCCCCGAGTGCTGCAGCGACCACATGGAGACCCCTGCCAGTGCTAACACGCTCACACACTCTAGTATACCCAGAATAATACAGCAGCCTCTAGTAAATGGAAAGACCTAAAAAGGTTCATAACTTGACGAATTAAAAATTACATTGGGTGTCTCCAGGTAGTCACAGTAATTCAGGAATATATGTATATAAAACAAAAACTGCTGTAGTGTGATGGCAATGGAAAGCTTCCAGTCAATGTGAAAATATATCCTTTTGAAGATGGGGCCTAAATGAAGTCGGATTGCTATTCAAGTGTAGACCCAGAAGGCAACGGTTATTTTCTGTGAGACACTAACCGTGGAGCTGTTTCCCGGCATTGTGGCCAGGGTAAGGGAGACAGTGACTGGCCACATACTGTACAACCTCAAAAAAAATGTCCCCACCACAATCTTTTTAGTTTCTCAGTTTAGTTTCTTAGTTTTTCCTATGCCATTGTCAAGTCACTATTCCAACAAGAACATGGAGGCCTTTAGAGAGCCAGACTCTGGAGTGGTTCTGGTGAATCTTGGAAGCAATTTGCCTTTTTCACATTTCAAATTCTTCACTTTGGGTTAGTTGTGGATGTTAAACTCTAATTATTAGCAATTGTAAATGATAATGGTTTATGGATTACTTTTTTATGTCACTTCAATACTGAACTCATTATGCCCATTTCGGTAAGAAATAAACAAATTCTAAAAGAATTAAAGATAACAGAGGTAATTTTTGATAGAAGATTAATTCAGTTAGGATCTGAGTTTCTAATAGGAATGTTGGTGCCTTTGTACTGCATGGTTATTTAATGCAGGTTAGTCTTATATAAGTGGTCTCATGTAGTTTTGTCCTATTGTGGATAGTTTCATTCAGAATAACGTTCTTCATGCTCATCTAGGTTATGAGGTGTCTTGGGGTCCCAGCCTGATTCAACACAAGGGAAAATTACATTATGTGCCTGTACCAGTTTGTTTATCATTTCATTTTCCAGTTTTCTTTTGTTTTTTGCTACTTAAAGTATATATACCTATATATCTGTATTAGATATATAGGTGTGTGTATATTGTATATATATTGTACCAACCGACAAATCTCAATGTTGTAGTCAGATAGTATCTCATTCCTGTTTTGAAGTGAAACTTTTTTTTGTTATGTTAGGTTCTTTAGAGAAAGTCAGTGCTATTATCTAGTATTACATAAGTATATAAATAAAATCAGTGACATTATGTATCATTGTATGTGCAGAAGAAAGAGCTTTATATCAAGAAGGCATCCCAGTTCAGTTCAACTTATGTCCATGGGTCCCATGCTCGCCAGAGCCCTCTTGAGACTCACGGAGCTGCAGGCCTCCGATGCAGATAGGTGAGGTGGGGTGCAGGCACATCACAGGCCAGGGGTGCAGAGCCCTGTGCATCCGACGTCAGTGGAATCAGGGCAGAGTTCCAACAGCTCTCAGGGTCAGAGGACCCACAGAGGACTCCTCCTAGAAGCATGCAGGACTCCCAGTAAGCAGGATGGTGAAGGGACAGAGAGAGACCCCTAGTGTCTCCCTTATAAAGAGGCCACACTCCAAGGACGCATCATGGGGCTGTTGCCCGATGGACTTGCTGCATTCCACCCCCACCCAGGTGCATGCGGACATAACATCCAAATACCACATCTTTAAATGAGTATGGTCGCAAGCATTTCTTATACATTTGTTGGTCACCCAAATGCTTTGGGGGAAATGTTGAAATTTCCTATAACTGTTTTCTGCTAATCCCTTGTCAGATATCTTATTGTTGAAAATGTTTCCCCAGGCTCTGAGATATATTTTATTTTTGTGGTGAAATAATTTGTTGTGTATGAATGTTTATTTTTTAGGAGGCCCCAGTCATATAGGTTGTCCTCCACTGTTTGTGTATTTTTGGTTCTGTGTGATCATGTGTATTGTGCCAAGAAGACTCAACACATTGCCATCAAGTTCATTTAAATCACAAGAAGTCTTCGTGCCCATGAATAATGCACCTTCTTCCATGTGTGTGGGCCTTCTGCAGTATCTTGTAGTAGTGTTTTGTAGTTCTCCTTGTACACAACTTGGTATCTCTGTTGAGATTCCTTCCTATTTCATCTTTGGTTGGCCATTTTTAGGATATTGTTTTCTTGATTCAATTTTCAGAACTTCTTTTGCTAATATAAAGGAATCCTACTCATATTTTGTATGCTGATTTTACACCCTGCCATTTTGATGACTCTTTGAATTGGTTCCAATAATTTTCTAGATGCATATTTGAGATATATAAAGTTATAGAATACTATCATCTGCAAATGGAAATTATTTTATTTGTTTTTTTCTCATTTTGAATGTCTTTTATTTCCTTTTCTTGCTTTATTACTCTGACTAGGCTATGCAATGCAACATTGAAAAGAGTGGCTAGAAAGAGCATTTTTTTTCTGGTTCCTAGTTTTAAGAATGCTTTCATTTTATCAAATTTGAATCTGTATTTTGCAGTTGGTTTTGCATATATATCCAAAAATATATTGAAAATGTTCTTTTTAATCCTATTTAGCTGAACATTTCTGTATGGAATGAATGTTGGATTTTTTTTCAAATGCCTTTTCTGCATTATTTTATACAATCATGTATTTTTATTTATATGTTTTAGTGGATGTGATCAATGGATTGATTATTTGATGTGATTATTTTTCTAATGTTGAAAATCCATGCATTTGCGGTTGATGAAGTGAATCCCATTGGACTATGATGCATTATTCTGTAATATTTTGCTGACTTCTATTGCCTGAGACTTCCTAAGAATTTTGTTCCTATGTCCATAAGGGATATTCTATAATTTTCTTTTTATTGGCGTATTTTCATAGTTTTTGGTATTAGGATTATGCTTGATTTGTAAAATGAATTTGAAAGTATTCCCTGTTTGTTTATCTTCTGGAACAGTTTGAGTCAAATTGAGGTTACCTCTTCAATGAATGCTCGTTAAAATTCATCCTGGTCATTTTTGTTGGGATTTTTCTATGACCTCTTTAATTTCCGGTTATTTCTGGGCTGGTTCAAATTTGCTGCTTCAGACTCTGTTAGTTTAGGTGGGTAGTGTATTTCTAAAGATGTGCCCATTTGTTCTAGGCTTTCAAAATCTTGGAGTTCAGTTTTTTATAAGATTCTCTTATTTTACTTTTATTTTAATGAGTCCCCATCTTATTTTTAATGATGTTATTTGCATCTTCTCATTCTTTTTCTATTGTTCGATTTGCCAGTGGTTGGTCAAATTTATTCATTGTTCAAAAAACCAACTTTTAGCACTTAGATTCCTTGAATGGCTATTCATTTTCTATTTCATTTATGTATTTCTTTGTGTCATTTCTATTCTTCTGATGACTGTAGGCATATTTTGCTGCTCTTTTTGAGATGTTGGTTTAAGGTGTCGATTTGGGTGATTTTTATTTTTTTAATATGTATATTTATTGCTAACAGATTTTTAAATGTCATGTATAGACATTAAAAATGTCACTTTATGTATCTCTTGTTTTATTCTCCAGTAGTTCTAAGTGATGTGTTATTCAGTTTTCTTATATTTTACACCTCCTATGCTTGCTCTTACTATTTTTAATATCTAATATTATTGAAATTTTAATAGGATTTTACTTTATCTTACTGTCATTGATTTTTTCTATTGTTTACAGAAACATTTATTGATCGCATTCATGAATAAAGAATACACTCTGGTGATTGACAGTTTTGTATAGTCTTTTCCTGAATCTATAATTAATTTCCCCCTCCCAAACATTTGATTAGGAGTTAGTTCAGGCGTCATACTATTCCATAGTTGAATCATATCAAGCAGAGTTGCCCAATTGTTGCCAAAATCAGTTTCAAGACATATTCTTCCTTCATGAGCTCCGTGATGTCAGCTCCCCTTTACCCTGCACTCTTCTCAGCTGTACGTCCATACCACTGCCACCCGAAACTTGCATTCTCGTTGCTGTCTCCATAGATTCACCCATCTTGGGTTTCACATAAAACAAAAACATAGAAATACACATAACGCAGAGTCAAGGAAGCTCCCAAATATGACAAAAGACAACAGAGGTAGACCCTAGTATGAACATTAAAAAACACAAAATATTAAAGCCCAGGTCAAACTCAAAATGTATCTTCAGAAGGGAGAATAATTACAAAATGTTAGCCAATCAATTCAGATTTATCATTTTCATTCAGTGTAGTTGCTTTCCAATACTCTCTGTTTGATAAATTGGTTATTCATATCTCTCAGTTAGGGTTAGAGGGAAATCACTGGCGATTTAGTCCCTGGGTCCAGCTGCCAATGTATTTTGAGCTTCTACTTTCATTCATAGGCTTCTGCACACCAGAATATCACAATTTAAAGTTTGATATTATTCCCTTCTCTGGATTTGGAATATGAATTTCCAATTCTAGGACCACAGGTTTTGGTGTGCTCCTTCCATGTGGATTTAGTTGATATCTAACAGAAATGCCTGTTGTTGTTGTTTTTTTAAACAAACCTTTAGATCTCCAGGCACCATTCTATCAGACAGTCAGGTACCAAACCATCTAATTTCTTCACAAGACTTTATTATAGCACCAAAATTTGCGTATTGTGTTCTATCTAATAAGATGCCTAGTTGTTTGTTGAAGTTTTTAAAAATTATTCAGATTTATCTTCTTAAATATAATATGGTCTAATCTGGAGAAGACTTTAAATGTGTAGTAAAATAATGTATATTTTGTTGTAAGAGGGGATTCGCCAGAGGTTTAAATCATCTGGGGATGCTTCAAATGCATTGTGGGATTCCACTTTCATCCACCGCCTCCTGCAAACCAGATGCTTCCAATTTATGCTCTGATACCATCCCCATTTTCAGTTTTGGGTTTTGTTATTTATAGTCCTTAGATCACACAAGATCTTATGTGTTTACTTTGTAGACTTAGTTGACATTTTACTTAGGTGGCAGCCCATTTAAAAACAAACCTTTACAGCCCCAGATGCTATTTTTTCTGCAAGCACATCAGCATCTTATATTTTTTGCTATGTATATTCTTTTATAAATTATTTTATTGGGGGATTATACAACTCTTATTACAATTCATACATCCATCCATTGTGTCAAGCACATTTGTAAATTTGTTGCCATCATCATTCTCAAAACATTTGCTTTCTACTTCAGCCTTTGGTATCAGCCCCTCATTTTTCACCTCCCTCCCTGCACCCCCCTCCCTCATGAACTCTTGATAATTTATAAATTATTATTATTTTGTCATGTCTTACACTGTCCGATGTCTCCCTTTACCCACTTTTCTGTTGTGCATCCCCCAAGGAGGAGATTATATGTAGATCCATGTAATAGGTTACCCCTTCCCACCCCACCTGTCCTCCACCCTCCTGGGATCACCACTCTCAGCACTGGTCCTGAAGGGATCATCTGTTCTGAATATTCTGTGTTTCCAGCTCTTGTCTTTACCAGGGAACATTATCTCATCTAGCCGGATTTATAAGGTAGAATTGCAATCATGATAGTGGGGGGTTGGGGTGGTGGTGGAATGGGGTGAGCATTTAGGAACTAGAGGAAAGTTGCATGCTTCATGATTGTTACACTTCACCCTGACTGGCTCAACTCCTACCCACCACCCTCTGTAAGGGGATTTCCAGTTGCCTACAGATGGGCTTTGGGGCCCCAAATCTGCACTCCCCTTCATTCACAATGATTTGATTTTTTTGTTCATTGATGCTTAATACCTGATCCCTTTGACACCTCATCATCACAAACTGGTATGCTTTTTCCATGTAGACTTTGTTGCTTCTGACCTAGATGGCTGCTTGTTTACCTTCAGGCATTTAAGACTCCCGACACTATATCTTTTGATAGGTGGGCACCATCAGCTTTCTTCATCACATTTGCTTATGCACCTGCTTTGTCTTCAGTGAATGTGTCGGGAAGGTGAGTATCATGGAATGCCAGTTTAATAGAACAAAGTATTCTTGCATTGAGGGAGTACTTGAGCAGAGGCCCGATGTCCATCTGCTGCCTTAATACTAAACCTATAAGTATATGCATATAGATTGATTTTCCCATCCTTATATATAAATATATTTACATATGTACATGTCTTTATTTAGACCTTTGTAAATGCCCTTTGCCTACTATATATATTTTTAAAATGTATATTCAATGATCTCTTCAAAAGGGTGAGTATCAAGCAGGGTCCTGTGAGAATATTTTTAGGTAAGATATCAGCTTGTATATGAGCCATGTGAATAGTAGCTATTATTAGGTAATATATAGGGTTTTATATGGGACATTGAAATGATAGTGTGGGAAGCAAAGGGCAGATTAAAAGCAGATAAACCGAAGAGGAAGAAAAGGCAGTGTTAAGAAAAGGAGGAAGGGACCAAGGAAGGAAGTTATCTTGAAAGTCTAAGAATATACTTAAATAGTGACAGAAAAAGCAAATATCTGGATGAACTAATGAAATTCTCATTGTCAGCAGATGTTTTTATTTTGTCTACTATCCTTTCTTCAAAGTGGCTAGTTTAAATAATGAAGAAGATAGGGTAGGTTTTACATCCACTTGGTTGAGACAGGATTCTTAGTGATTTTGCAGTGGAAGCCCAGTAACCCTTCATGATGTGACCTCACATCCTGTAATTAACTCCACATGGGGTATGCTATCCTTAGTCAATCCGTTGTAAGATTAGAGTGGAATGCAACCTCCTTGCTCAGGACATAGTCCTGGTGTTGTGATACTTCCTGTAACAGAACACTGTGGGAAGCTTATTTGTTTTTTCCTGAGTTTGGATTCTGATCTCCAATAAGCCATAGGACCCATTGACCTCCAGTTTTTTGAACTTGAGTCAATAGTTTACCATATTGCCTGATGATCGTGGTAGCCATCAGTGATCTGTCATGTGATACATTATGTACTCTGTCATCTGATATGCTGATGCATCTGATACTCTGATACTCTACTGCTAACCCTGGATTCAATTGTCTCTTAACAAGCAAGCCTGACCGGTTGACCTTGTGTTCATCCACTTCATGCAGCCTAACCTTAGTCTGTAGTGTTCCTGCTGAGCTTGGATTGATCAATTCCTGAAGTTCTCAAGTCGAAACAAGCTTCCAGTTTAACATCTAACACACAAAACTCATACTGGATAGGCCTACTTCTTCAGCTGTGTATCATTCTCATTCTCATTCACACACACACACACACACACACACACACACACACACACACACTCTCTCTAGCAGTAACACTAACACAGAGGGCTTATGAAAATTTGGAATATTGGAAAGGAGGATTCAGGCTATTTTTTTTCTTCTAGTTGTCTAATTATGGTAATCATTTCTCCCCTTTCAGGGACTAGCTTTGTCACAATGAACATAGTTTCTAACATCCACTTATTTTAGATGTAATTGTGAAGATCTAAGTTGAAAGTGTATTTGAAAACATTTTTAGCTATAAGATGCCACATGTCACATATAATGTTTGTATTAATAATTGAAAGAGAAAACAGATGCCTCTGGAGTAATGTGTGGACAAGTTTAGTGCCAAGGGTAGTGCGGTCTTAGATGAGTTTTCACTCTTTCCATTGTTACCTCTGATGTGCTAAATTGATAACTAATTTAATGAATAAATAAAACACATGCTGTGAAGTTTTGTGTGAAATTCAGGAAATTCTAATCCATAAAATATTTAGAAGTTTGGTTCGTAACATACATTAATAATCATAGAGTAAAAATTAAAATGGGCACAATTTTTATTCCAGTATTTATGTTCCATATCACTAAATTTTCTATGAATGCATAACATTAGCAGGAAATAAAAAAACAATAAACCACATTTTTCAAACTGGTCACAATTACTCTGTTACTTTAGTAAACTATTGTTTTCTTTGTTTAGATTAATGAATTCAGAATTAGAATTTCCTGAATTTCACCAAAATGAAGCTAGTGTTTGTGGAACATAATCCGCTCATATTTCAGTGGGCAGAATGAAATTCAGCGTCTGGAAGTTACCTGTTTCTAGAAGCCCAGGACCAGGGCGAGAGCTCAGGACTCCCAGCGTGGAATCAACATGCTCTTTCTACTGTATCTCGACGTCTTCACTACTTAGTACATAGATGAGCTCTCATGCAACGCGAAGTCTTTTGTCATATTTGGACTTGAGCAGCCACGATGTGGCTTGGAAGGAATCAGTCGACATAAGGTGGTATCATCTGTGCAAAGAAAGAGGTCATTATTGGCTATTTCTGAGAGGTGGCTTGAAAAGAGGAGGGGAAAAGTGTCACACTCTGCATGGATCCTTGAAGTTTTTCAGGGTAACACTCCATTAACAATGACAAGTTGCCATCTGTTAGTGAACTCTTCCAGAAGAGAGAAAAAGCTACCCAAGAACATTTTGCTACAGTCAGACTGGTTCTCTAGCCCTTGACTTTGTTATTTGTGCCAGCAGGCACCCAGGGTCACCAGTCAACTTTCTGAGTGAACTAGACAAGTGTCAGGAATAAATTATAAGTATTTCTAAATGATAAGTTGCTACTTCAAATAATCTGTCAATTACGCTTCTACTAAAGAAAACAGTTTCAATTATATTTTGATAGCTTTCCCAGCAAGTTTATTCAGCAATACAACTTTTTCATTATTCTCTACCAAACTGAGGCTATAAGTGGTATTAGGATGTATCTAGGGAAAAAAAGTAAGATATTCCTTGCTGACCAGTTTATGTATTCACTTTAAATTGCATTTCGTTCAGATTTCCTGATAAAGATGGGGGAAATATTGAGTAGTAAATCAAACTGACTTGTCCATTTCATGCATACTAAATTTGAGAAACATCGAAGTGTAAAAGACATTCATCTTAGCATATCGACAGTTTGAAGATATGTAAAAAATTATAAATAATATTTTCATTTGTTTGCACGCAGTTTTCAGTGAAATGCAACCAAATACATAGACAGTTCTTTATTAGTATGATTCGTTTGTGTTTCAACCAGATATACAAAGCCGAGGTCATTTGCCAAGGTGACCAGTAATAAGGGGTTGATTATTCCAGGAGTACATTCTATATTTTGAATTTCAGGAGTTCCATGGCAAGAAAAGTGAGATTAGAAAGGTAATCTCAGACATGTAATTCACTGACGATGAGATCCACTTTTGCCCAGCTTTGAATATTGACACTTTGGCGACATCCCTGATTCCGCTTCCCACTGACTCTTGCCCTAAGGCACGTGAGCCCAAGTTGATATTGCACTGTATTTTTACCGGCTAGTTTTATCTTTCCATTATTCCAGTGGTAATTCACTTTCTATCACCACTTTGTCTTACTCTATGAGTGGAACAACAGTGTTTTTCTTATGATCCTAGTAGATTTTTAGCATTTAGAAATCATACATAAAAGATAGGAAAAACTCATTATTAGAGTCTGAATTTATAGCAGGCAATACACCAAGCATATTTATTTACCACACATTATGATACTTCATGCAATCTCTTTGAATAAAAAAATCAAAACTTTTTAAAGTTGCTTTTCGGAGCCACTGGAAAGAGTACATAGTGTCAGATGTTTCTCATCTTTGCTAACCTGGTAATTGTGGTTGAAAAGAGTGATTTTCCTACAAATTATCATTTGATTCCAAGAGAGTCATTTTGAAAGGGATGAATGCCCTGCATGGAATACTACTTTACTGGAAACCAGAGATGGCGTGTGGGAGTCAGTGCCGGGGAACTGAAGCATCAGAAAGAACATGCACAATGATAAACCATGGCTAAGCAAGTGGGCCGCCATGCGTAAACGAGGCTGTGTACTTCTGCTTTTCAAGGTTTATCTGATTTATTTGTGCTGGCTTCCACAATTTGTCATGGTCAAATTGAGCTTTAAAACTATTCTCTAAGGTAGTTGCTATGCCACAATATTGATGTTATTAGAGAATTTAATGAGAAGGTGCTAAATTTTGATATCAAAATCACTCGTGGAACTAATATCGGTCAGACCAAGTGCCAGCCCTCATGAGCTACGTACACAATTTAATGCATATGCTTGAAGCACTTCCAGCGCCCAGCACTCTTCCTTTATGAATTAGCAGAGAGAGAGGGGTTCAGACACAGAACAATAGTCTATCCTTGCTCAGTGTATCCTTGAGTTTTCTCAAAGAGGGAAGGGAAAATGGAAATTGCAAAGACGCCATTCTTTGTTTGCCTGAATGCAAAGGTTGCCCGCGCCTATAAAGAAGCATTCTACTACACGAAATACTGAGCAAGCCAACCTGGTCCTTTACATTCCAGTTCTTGCCACCTGACTTGCTCACTAAAAATCTGTTTCTTTTCTGCTTAGTTAGCCTTCCCACTTCCGTCCTCCTTCCTGCTATGCAGGTTGTGACCAGCATATCCTCCTCAGATACACACTCACCCCACACTGGCTCACGTCTAGCTCATGTGTGGTGCAGTATAACTGGGCTCCACAGGTTTCTCAGAGGCTGGTTTTTAAGAAATAGATTGCTAGAACTTTCTTCTGAAATGTCTGTGAATGGACTTACTCCTCCAATATCTTGATTAGCAACAAAGCAAATTCACTGTTTTCATCAACCAGAGTTCCCCTGTCTTTCCAAAAGCCTCTTCCTGTTATTACTTGTTAGGCCATGTTTGCTTTTCCCTTGAACTCTCAACTCATTGATTCAATGTTGTCAAACGGATCCCATTACATTGAACTATTGACACACATAGATCTTTTATGATACTCTATTTTGTCCGAATCTTTGCTGATGGACTGAGTGCTCTATTATGACTAGGTTGTTTCTCCAGTGGGGTTTGGGCTGTGCATTCCTCTTATGGCGTTTTCCCTAAGAGGAATGAGGACCCGCTCTTACATAGTAAAGGCATCTTGGGCATAGTGCTCTTACGATGAGTGGCTAACCAAGGGTAGCGGATTGAAATCATCAGCTGCTCTACAGGAATATTGTTTAAAGAATTATTCATTATTATCATATGATAACATACATAGGCATATACATAGATATGCATGCATATGTGTGCATATACATTTACATATATTTTAGGTATGAAAATTAGTCATCTTGAACAATTTGTACACATCAAGCTATTACAAAACTTTTTCAAATCTTAAATCTAAATTCAGCAATTTCTGCTCTTTTTTTCATGGAAAGATTTATCTGTGCTTTCCATTTTTGCCTGGATTTCTATTCTTTGCAGACATACTGCCAATCTTTTATCCCTAGAAATATGTAAGCAATAATTAAATAGAGTCATATTTTGTTTTGTTTTCCTTAATCATTAAAGAATTATCTTTGAAACTTGATATATGTCCCATTTCTAACTAACCTAAAATAATTGAAACTCAATGTCTTACCTAATCGTGGAATTTATAAACATAACTTATTTTATAGATATTAAAAAGTCACTGGCTTTAGGTTGTTGGTATGTTATGCTGCATAGTAGATCTATTTCTATTTATTTATTGTTAGGATTATGCGTCAGAATTTTAGTGCTTCAGCAATGGCTCCGGTACATTCTCTCTACAAAGCATTCACGAAGGACTTTGGGATCCATCTTTATCTATGCCAACTTTCACGGTGGCCTTTCATTCTGTTTATTTCAAAATGCTGGTCCCTCTCCGCCTGCCTTTGTACCGACTCATATCTTACCTTAGGCAAGAAAGCATGCTGAGCAGCTTCCAACAAAGAGAAAGCAGCAAGGGTTCACAAGCAGAGCTGCAAGAAGGGCTCTATGAAGTGTAGTTGTTTCCTCCCCCAGAGTCAGCTCTGAGCCTTCGCTTTGCTAATGAGCTCAGTTTTCGCCAGCATGCAAACTGCTCTGCTGCTCTTCCACATTGTGGGTGGCATTGCTGAGCGTTTAGGTTCCCCCTGTCACTGCTTCTCAGTCTTCTTTAATGTTGAGGATTCTTCCAAATCAATGACAAATTTAAGTCAGCAATCCTGTTCTAATTGGTGTTTAAGTTGGGTCATTTTATTTCGTTATTTTCTGGTGATGGTGTCAGGTTGAAAGGATCACTTCATACTGTAACACTCTGCCAAGAAAGTTGACATGACAATGGATTTGGAACATTATTTCTTTTTGCCTATATTGGATACACATTGCTTAGCGATTCCAAACATATTTTATACACCAAGAATATTTTAATATACCAAGCATATTTTAATCTAACAAGGACAGAGTATTATTCTCATGGTTATTTGATTTTTCACTCTAAATTTTTTTATTTCTTTTTTTAAATCTTTTTTTAGGGGCTCATACAACTCTTATCACAATCCATACATATATCAGTTGTGTAAAGCACATCTGTACATTCATTGCCATCATCATTCTCAAAACATTTGCTCTCCACTTAAGCCCTTAGCATTAGGTTCTCATCTTTTCCCCTCCCTCCCCAAACCCCTCTCCCTTATTAGCCCTTGATAATTTATAAATTATTATTTTGTCATATCTTGCCCTTTCTGACGTCTCCCTTCACCCACTTTTCTGTTATCTGTCCCCCAAGGAATAGGTTACATGTAGATCCTTGTAATCGGTTTTCTCTTTCCAACCCACTCTCCCTCTATGCTCCCAGTACCGCCACTCACACCACTGGTCCTGAAGGGATAATCCTCCCTGGATTCCCTGTGTTTCCAGTTCCTATCTGTACCAGTGTACATCCTCTGGTCTAGCCAGACTTGCAAGGCAGAACTCGGACCATGATAGTCAGGGAAGCGGGGAGTGGGGGGGGGCATTTAGGAACTAGAGGAAAGTTGTATTTTTCATCAGTGCTACATCACACCTTGACTTGCTCGTCTCCTCCCCAAGATCCCTCTGCAAAGGGATCTCCAATAGCCGAAAAATTGGCTTTGGATCTCCACTCTGCACTTCCCCCTTCATTCACTATGGTAAGATTTTTTTGTTCTGATGATGCCTTATACCTGATCCCTTCGACAACTCATGATTGTACAGGCTGATATGCTTTTTACATGTGGGCTTTGTTGCTTCTGAGCTAGATGGCCACTTGTTTACCTTCAAGCCTTTAAGAGCCCAGACACTGTACCTTTTGATAGCCGGGCACCATCAGCTTTTTTCGCCACATTTGCTTATGCACCCATTTGTCCTCAGTGATTATATCATGGAGATGTGCACAGAATGATATACATTTTTGTTCTTTCATGCTTAATAACTGACACCGTCAGCACCTGGTTATCACAGGCTGGTGTGTTCTTCCATGTGGGCTTTGTTACTTCTGAGCTAAATGGCTGCTTGTTTATCTTCAAGCCTTTAAGACCCAGCCGCTATATCTTTTGATATTTGGGCACCATTAGCTTTCTTCACCACATTTGCTTATGCACCCACTTTGTCTTCAGTTGTTGTCTTGGGAAGGTGAGCATCATAGAATGCCAATTTAAAAAGAAAGTATTCTTGCATTGAGGGAGTACTTGAGTAGAGGCCCAATGTCCTTCTGCTACCTGAATACTAAACCTATAAATATAGGCACATAGATCTATTTCCCCATCTTCATATATAAATATATTTGCATATGTACATGTCTTTATCTAGACCTGTATAAATGCCCTTTGCCTCCCAGCTCTTTCCTCTATTTCCCTTGACTTTCCTCTTGTCCCACTATCATGCTCCTTTCCTACCTGGGTTTCAGCAATACTTCTTCGTTACATTACCCTTGATCATGCCCCACCAGACCTCCCATACCTACCTCACCACCAATTTGGATCACTTGTTGTTCCCTTGTCCCAGGGTTTGTTAACACCATTTCCTTTCCCTCAACTTCCCACTATCTCATGTCCCCCTGGAACTGTTGGTCCCGTTGTTTTCTCCTCCATATTGTTCATCCAGCCTATCTTATTTAGACAGACCTGCGGAGATAATAACATGCACAAAAACAAGACAGAACAAAACCAAGCAGCAATATACAACAAAACAACAACAACAAACCACTGACAAAGAAAAAATCAAAACGCAACAAGAAAGAAAAGCTTGTAGTTAGTTTAAAGACCATTTGTTGGCTTTTAGGAGTGTTTTCCAGTCCAGTATGTTGGGGCACCACGCCCTGGCCCCAAAATCCACCTTCAGCATTCCCTGGGGACCTTGCTGCTCCATTCCCTTGCTGTTCCATTTCACTCCTCCAGTGCTTTACCTCGCTGTGGCGGGATCAGGTCAGGTGCAATTCCTACGCTGTGTCTCTGGTGCTGTCCCCTGCAGGGCCATGGGTCAGTGAGGGACGTCATGTCTCATAGTGGGGCTGACCATGTGGCCCTCTCTGTGGACTGGCTGCTCTAATTGGGGTCATCGTCCTCTAGGCCTGGTGGGCAAGGATGTGCTCCACTCTCTCCTACTCCCCCTAGTCTGCTCCTGTGTGCTCAGATCAGATATGTCCCTCTCTAGGAGCTGCCGATTCACTGCCATCCTTTGAAATAAATTATGTTGGGGGGAGGGGAAGGTGTCCACTTAGTATTTGGTACTGGGACTAACACCCCAGACCTCTCCACTGGTTCCCTACTCCACACCGGAATGTTGCATTCATGCCTTGGGGCACTGGGTTGAAACCTGGTCTCTCTTTCCCTGTGGAGATATAAACAATACCCTGCCCCTGGGTGGGTTAGCGCCCCATGCCCCCGCTACCCATTTCTTCCTTATTTTCATCATTTATTTTTCCTTTCCCCACCTCCTCCCCCATTGTCTAACATGTGCATCCCTGCATTTGATCTGGTCCCTGCCATGCTACACTGTCCTCACCCCATGAATGTTTGTATACAGTAGCTTTTTCCCTATGCCCCTTTTTCATTTTTTAAACGCTTACCTCATGTTGTACTTGTCCTTTTGTGCCTGACTTACTTCACTTAGCATGATTTCCTCCAGTTCTTCCCATGCCGCCATGTGCTTCATACGTTCATCACTGCTTTTTAGCGATTCATAGTACTTCATTGTATGTATATACTACAGTTTTTAAATCCAATCATCAGTTGATGGAAATTTGGGTTGCTTCCAACTCCTTGCAATTGTGAACTGTACCACAATGAACATTGGAGCACAGATGTCTGGCCTTGGTTTGTTTCTTGCCTCTTCTGGGTATATACCCAGTAGTGGGTTTGCTGGGTCGTATGGTAACTCGATTTCCTTCTGTTTTAGATATCGCCAGATCGATTTACATAGTGGTTGTACATACTTACAAGTCCACCAGCAGTAGATGAGAGTTCCTGTCTCCCCACAGGCCCTCCAACACTTGTTGCTTTCTGATTTTTTTTAATTAAGCTACCTTTGAGGGTGTTAGGTGGTAGGTACCTCATTGTTGTTTTAATTTGCACTTCTCTTATGGTTAGAGATCAGGAATATTTTCTCATATGTTTGTTGACCATTCAGATTTTGGCCCCTGTGAAACTTCTGTTAAAGGACTCTTATTATTCTCTTGGTGAATTCTTTCAATGTACACATGTGTTTTATCTTCAGTATATCCCATTTGTCAATGTGTGCCTCCTCTGTGTTTGTGTCCTTCCCTATTTCTGATAGCTTATGCATTCCCTGTGTTAAAGTTCTCAAATTGGTCCAATTCCCTCTTTGATGGGCCAAATATTTCACTCTAAATTTTATTCTAGGGAAATCAAACTCTAAATTTACATATATTTTATTAACAAATCTCTTTGTTAAGTCTTAAACAAGACAAAGAACAAGTAAAACTAATGAGGTATGACGTTTTCTATAAATTCTAGAGGTGAGTACCTTGTTCAATATGTCATTGTCAAAAACATGCTTTTTTCAGACGGTCGGTTCTCCTTGTATCCTTTTGTTTGAATGTTGTTAAATGCAGAGAAGGGTCTTCTTTTATGTTACAGTCATCTAGGTTTTTTCTGTGGTTCATGTGTTTTTCGGGATGTTTGATAGAGTGCTTATTCAGTGCAGTAGGAATCCAATTATATTGTCTCTATTTTTTCATTAATGATCTTAATCGTTGTAGGTTTGAAATTTAGGTCTTAGATCCACCTTGAGTTCATTATTTTTAATATGGGGTAATAAGTCTCACTTTATTCTTCTGCACATGAATCTCTAGTTTTCTAGCCCCATTTGTTAGAGACTCTTCCCCACTTGTTGTGTTTCCTTCACAACCAACTGCTCTGCAAGGGATCCCACTGGAAGGTCCTGCACAGAGTGGGAGAAAAATGTGGAACAGAATGCAAAATCATAAAAGAGACCAGATTATTGATAGAACAGACAAATGTGGGACCTTCAAGATCATAGTCTTTAGTTATCCTTCCCATCTGGATCAGAATTCACCTCCATGTTAGGAAAATTATGAAAATTTCCTTCAGCTGAAAGCATTTACCCTAAGACAGAGGGCTAGAAATGAGTAAAGGTGATTGGAATACTGAGAGGAAGTGGGATAAGTGATATAGTGAGACATTTGAAATGGTAAATCTGAAACAAAATGTGTATAAATTGTTGAATGTAAAAGTGATAATATGCTTTTGTAACCATCCACCTAAATCACCATAACAAGTTCAAAAACAAAGACACATCGCATTATCCACATGAGAGATACCTTCACCTTGATCCATAACAGTATTCCAAGACTCCAGAGCCATAGGGCTGATTTTCCAGAACATGAGAAAAAAAAGATAATTGTTAACAAATCATGACTGGCATCAGCTCAGTTTATCAAAGTTACAGAAGAGACTACACAATCATTTTTTTGCATTGTGAATATTACACAGATTGGACAATATCTAGCCCTAGGAAGGCTACATGTAAGGGTGTGAGGAGTTATTGGCAATCAAGATAAGCTCTATCTATCTATCTATCTATCAGTCTATCATCATGATCATGATCATCATCATCATCATCTTGCTGCTACCAAGTCTAATCTGATGCATAGAGAACCTGTAGGACAGGGTAGAACTATCCTTAGAGCTTGAGGCTGTAACTTTTTGCATGAGTTGAAAGCCTCATCTTTCTTCTAAGGAGCATTTGGTGGGTTTGAACTGCTGACCAACCCAACATATAACCTACCGTGGTTCTCCTTAATTAAACATACCAGTAAATTAGATAGTGCTCGATGATAAGATAGCACCATAGAAAATAACGTTCAGTGTTGTGTAAATGTGTGCAGGGGACTATGACAGAACAGTGGTTAATAGTTGAGTTGCAAAGTGGACAGTTTGAACCCACACTACCTTCTTTGAGGGTGGAAAAAGGATGTGACATTGAGTTTCCGTGAAGACGAAAGCTTTGGGGACGCAGTGATGCAGTTCTACTCTGGTTCACGGGGTTGCTATATAAAGGTTTGACTCAAAGACCAGTTGATTGGTTTGGTTTCATTTGGAAGGTAGGAAGGACTCACGACAGGAACCTTTGTGGTAAACAGATTGGAGCCACCAGCTGCTGCTTGGAGAAAGACCGGGCTTTCTTTTCTAGTCCCATGAACACAATCTCAGGCGTTTAAAGTGGGCAGCTCTATGTTGTCCTATAGAATCACTTCAACTGCAATGAGTCCATGGTAGTGAGCAAGTACAAGGAACCTTGGTGGAGCGATTGTGGGTTAGGCTTTGTAATGTGAATTAGAATCAATTCCATGGCAGGGTGTTGTGTTTTACTTATTTGTTTTGGTGGGTAAGAATATGCAAAAATTGAAAAAAGAAAACAACATTAACAATTTCACCTGGTTGAAAGGAAAATAACCTCCCCTTCCGTTTTTTCACATTTACTTTAGAAAACTTGAATTTGTAAATAGTTTTTCTGCTGCCTTTTCCTTTTGGAATGTATGTAAATCCTCTAAAAAGTCTAAAAAGGCTTTTGGTCAGTTTTACAATCCAGTAATGTTTCCTTAGGGACCTGGGGACAATCTTCTTAAAATGTAATCATCAAGGAGGATAATGTCCATCTACTAGTTCCTCTGTCCTCCCTCCTGAAATCACCTTTCTCCCAGCTGCAGAACTTTGTCCTGTCATAAAGATATGAAAAGTTTATTTTTCCTTCCATTAAAAGTCGTTAGAAAACACTGGGGGCGACCCAATTATGAGGTGAATTTAGGATGAGCTTCCGCTGAGGAAAGATGAGATGTGGGAGCACAGTGAGTCAGAATTGACTTGATGGGAGTGAATTTGGTTTTATGTGCATCCAATGATGCCATCAAAGCTTATAAGAGTTTATTTTAAAATAATTTTAAGAATGGATTTTAAGTGCCTAGTTACATAAAAGCTCTGATTTCTTTCTGTCTTTTCAGTCTCTTTAGCATATTGTCTATAATGTTCATCCCATTCTGGTTTAATGCTCAATCAGTAATAAAGCATTTCTTTTTCTGCTATGTTTGTGAAGATACTTCTGGGTTGGCAGGAGATTTCATGTTTAATTGCATTTCTCCATCCTGGACAGTTTTCATCTGTCACACGATGCTGCTGTGAATTGGAATGGACTCAACAGCACTTATAGCATGGTTCAAGATGTCATTTTTGAAAATCAAAAGAAAAGGTGAGGGATATGTTCGAGGTATGCAAATACTTAGAGACGAAGTAAAGAAGAAGAAGAAGCATTCCCAGCAAGGGAAATATAGAAGACTAATGTTCTGAGAATGAAGCAAGTCTACTGTGTCCTCAGACGGTCAGAGACAGTAGGGGTTGAGTGGGTGGAGAGAGGGACGCTGGGGAATCCTGCAGTGGTTTTCTGCAACAATCCAGGTTAGCAAAGGTAGTGTTTGAATTAGAGCAATAGCCAGGGTGGTTAAGAAAGAAAAAAAAGGCAAATGAAAGGAGATGAGACATAGACAAATTGTGTTAAAGAGAGCAGTAACTTAGAACTTGAGTATAGAAGAATGAGACTTTGATGTTTGTCCCAAGATCTATTTCCAATTTTCACTTGGAGCTAAGCAAACCTTTCTGTAGATGATTCTTTCATATCTCCTGTAATGTGCTGAGATTTCTACCAAATTTCAAAGCAATTCAGAATTTAAAAATCTCCTCGGGAAAGTATTTATTCATCTCTGCTACTCTAATTTTATTCAGCTACCGTTATATGTCAGGGCTTCCCTGATATTATTCTCTTTGAAAAGAGCTAATAATCACAATTTAAATACATGTAGGGATAAATGTCTCAGGATATTCCTTTTAATCTTCATATCTTTGGCTCTTTTCATTAATTTTTAAAATCTAGTAAATTCTAAATGTTTATATAACATTTTTATTCAATATATTGACTGCTAGGAACAGGATGGATGATTATGAATCATAAGTTTTCATCAAATCAGAAAACCATTCATAAACAAAAACACAAAAACTATTGCACTTATTTCTATATTTTTAAGCTGATATCAGGTAGAAGTGCTTTAATTCAGGGAACAAGGTTTAGCAGAGAAAGGAGCTTTGAGAGTCAGTTTTTAAAATGCACGAGATAAAAGTGTGTATATGTAAACTATTATTTATTTCATTGACCTACGAAAAATGGCATGGAGTTTTTATAATTCCATTCTGAGAATTTCAAGAATAAGAAAATATTAATTATTTTAAAAGATCATCCTATGTCAGTTTTATGGACAAGTATGCCATTCAATAAGAATTTCTTTGGATATTTTCTAGGGATTCGCTGTGAAGTATAGGAGAAAAGAACTTCTTGTGTATGAAATGGCTCCTAGTTAAATTCAAAATGTTTTGCTTTAATTCATTTTCTACATTATACTTCAATGGATTTAAAAGCTAAATATTTTCAATTGTTTTTATAAGTTATACTATTTCAGTGGTTGTCTTACTTGATTGTATGTTAGAATCACGTGGAAGGTGTTTTAAAATACAACTTGTTGAGGTCTCTATCCAGGGTATCTGATTCAAAACAGAGGGATTCGAGGATAGCAATTTGCCTTTCTATTAAGGCGACGCCAATGCTGGTGCTCAGGGTGCCACACTTTGAGAACCACCATTGGATGAAAGGCTGCTGTGAATGAATGACTGAATGAACAAATGCATGACTTGGGACTTGGAAATGAAATAAGTACTGGTCCCAAAATTGGTGCTACATTTCAGAAAATGTTACTCCCTTTGTTCACTGACTCTCAGTACTTTCAATGCACTTTCAGGAAAGAAATTAGTAATTTTCTACTACATTGCTCACTTTTATATCTATTACTGAAAATATATTGGTTCACTCTTAAATGAGTTGAGTTCCTTACATATGGTGAAATACATGATATATGAGTATCATATATCTATGAGTATCATAACATGTATATCATATAATAATATATTACACACAATATAGCAAGTGCATATTATATTTTATATAATATAAAATGTAATGCATAGTTTAATATGATTATATAAGGTAAATATTTAATACATAATATTTATAAACAAATCCAATTAGGTATTTTTTTCTTTGACATATATGCCTAAGTATATAACTGCCTTTTTAAAATAAAAATTGTTTAGCTATTCTTTAAGTCTGTATCTGGGAAGGTTTATGTGGCATTTACCACTCTATCATTTGACATGGAGGCTGGACAGCAGAGTTTAGAGTTGCTTCGGGAAGTGCCTTCAGGATGAAAGAAGACTGAGTGGAATCTCTTTGAGGGCCTTCCAGCCCTTCCCTGGATGCTTGACACATAGCCCAGGATGACTCCAGTAGGGAGAGCAAAGTAAAATCCAGGAGTGCAGAGGGTTGGCTTGAGGCTGAAGCTCACAGCTAACCTGTCCCCACCAAAAGGAACACCCGCGGTGCAGTAAACCAGAAGAGTTTTCTTTCCTTTGGAAAGGAATGAAGACTATCAAAGATGATAAATATTTGTTTATATATAAAATGCTTTTTTGGAATTTTAAAAAAATTATTATCAGATTGTGTTTCAGGGAAGGTTTACACAACACTTTAGATTTCTATTCAACAATCTCCACACATTGTGTGGTGACATTGGCTACATTGTACACAATGCATGACATTCTCAGTATTTTCATCCTGGTTGTTTTGTTTTGTTTTGTTTTGTTTTCATGAATCCACTTTCCCTCTGTCCTTGCATTCTCGTTTTTTGCTTTAAAGTCATTGCTGATTGTTTGGGCTCACAAGGTTATTTTTCCAAGGCACAGTGCTTATGTGTGCCGTGTGTTATTCACTAGCAGACGTGTCAGGGTTGGTTTTAACCCACGGTCAGCAGAGTCCTCCAGTCTCAGGAGGCACTTGAATCACAGCCAGTCCAGGAATTCTGTCCTTTTGTTTGTGGACTCTCAGAAGTTGAGATACATACAACATGTTCCATGTTTTTTTCTTCTTTTCTATCATTGTCCCTGTATTTTGATTCTGATTAGACTGGTTGGAATTCTTAGCCAGGACCTATCTATAAGCATGTGTTTATTTGATGACAGTCAACTGTGCAGACATCCCTAGTCTTACATGGCTTTTTAAATTTTTATTTTTAAGGAAAAATATTTTTGGTTAATTAGTTCTTTTTTCACATTCTAAATACCCCAAATTCCCAGAAGAAATAAGCAGCTAGGCTCCAAAATATAACCCTGCCCCTTAGTGCTTCGTCCTTCCCCACGTCTTGGATTCGTTCACCTGCTAACCACCACATTCAGGGTTCAAATGCAACAGCCACTCTGAGAGGGAAAAATGAGCCTTTCTATTCTGATAAAGGTTAATAGCCTTGGAATCTGTATATAGGGTCACTGTAAGTTGGAACCCCCTCAATGGCAATGCTTTTTATTTTGTTTATATTAATATTGAACAATGAATAAAAGTAAAGGTGGTGTACTCAAATCATTTACATCCTTATCACAGATCGACCACTACATAGACAGATTGGTGACATCATAATTTTCATGTTATACCCAGTCTTCAGATAATTGTTTATAAAATGTTCGCTGTGGTAGTACATATTTGTATTATATAGTCTTGATGTATGAAATGAACTGACTCTCAAAAAGGCTCAATTAAGATGATTTGTTTTTAAAATATGACTTTTCAAATCTGTAGTTTTCATTACAAGAATTACAAATATTCAAAAGACAAAGAGGCCTATCCCTAGAATGATTATACAATTGCAAAATTTACACATTTGCATATGTATTTAAATTTAATATAAAATATTTAAGAAAGCTGATACTTTTCACTTTTGCTAAAGTTTAGAACTACATCATATTCAACAAAATTTAAATTTAAAATACACCATACAGTAAGCTTTTTAACTTATGATTTATGGCAACAAGTTCTTCCTCTTTAATATTATTTAAATTTGCTCTTTGAAATTATTGAGCAATTCCTACCCATAACAGATTCTTCATCACAATCATCTCTGCTAGTTTTTAAAGCATTGGGTTGCTTTGAAGATAGGCTAAATAAAACCTCTTGCCCCTGATTCCATTGATGGACATGTTCTACGTAAAGACATATTTCAGAACAGACTGAGCTAGTAACCTGAGGACTTTTGTACTAACAACATTAATCAATGAAATGTAGTAATATGAATTAAAGCTTAAATAAATTAACTAAAAATGTAAGTGAATGATATATGTAAGAATTTCAATTCCTACCTGTTCCTTTGTATTATGGATCCTTGAACATTGGTAATTCACACTTTACTACTAATTATCTTGTTACCTGACTACATTTCTTTGCAGGGAAATTCAGGAGGAAGAACAATGAGTCTGGGTTCGTGTACCCTTTTCTGGTTCATCACGGAGATGTGGTCAGTTTCAACACTTAAGTTATGACATATCATTGGTTCCTGATGAATTTACCTGCCATATCTATTTTGTTTTGCACCATGCAGAGAGCAATTGCTTTCACATCAGTCTACCACTGCCTAGTGCAGAAACATCAGTAAACAAGATGCCACTCATCTGGCATGTGGTTTTCTTTCTCTCTCTTTGATCTTGTGCTATGCATTCTCCCCTGAAAATGCTCAGTGGGGATTCTCAGATATATTTGTGCATTTTGTCTTTGTGTTCCTTACTCATTCACTACAATCCTCTCTTTTAAATGGTACTGTAAAGATCAAATTATGCCACTATTTTATTATAGTCAGTATTTTTAAGGAAACTTTAGCATTTGTGTTAGTCTGGGTTAGTCTAGAGAAACAAGGTCATAGACATGATTCGTGTATAATAGAGAACTTTATATCAAACAGTAATTTTATATTAAGAAAACATTCCAGCCCCGTCCAGATCAAGTTCATAAGTTCAATATTCGCCCATATGTCTGAACCAATTTATAAACTCCTCCTCAGACTCATGTAAAACATGCAATGACACCAAATGCAGAACAATCACAAGCCAGTAGGTGGAAAGTTTTGGGGATCCAGAGGCAGTGGAAGTAGCTCAATACTGGCAGGAGTCTCCACGTGGCTCCTCCAGTCCAGGGCTCTAGCGTAGCTCCGTGTGTCTTGTCAGTAGGAATATCTCACAGGCAGATGTCGCAGGGAGTAGAGAGTGCTTTGTGTATCTGGCCTCCAGTGAGCTATTTATCTCTGTGGCACCACCAAAATGAGGTCATCAAGCAGTGACCTGATTGGCAGGCTAAACTCCGCCCCTCCACAAGTTGACAGGAGATAATGTAACTACCCCAGTATTTAATGTACGCTTTGATATTTTAACACGTTTTGTGGTAGCAAAGTGTAGTGCTCAGCTTCGAGTTATAAATGCCAGAGGTTCAAACCCGCTAGCCCATCCAAAAGAGACAGCTGAGGTAATTTGCTTCTATCAAGATTTACCTACGGGGAAGTTCCACTCTGTCCTGTAGATCTAATCTGTGTCAGAATCAAGTGAATGGCCGTGAGCTTGATTTTTGAAGTTGTAGTTTTACTTGTCAAAAGTTACTGCTGTTAATACTCTGATTACAAAGATTTCCCCCCATTATTTTATCCCATGTCTTCTATTGTTTATATGTCACAAATTATATTATGGCAGCAATAACAGCATTCATCTTCAAAGGAAAATACATGGTTGGGTATTAGCTGTGAAGCATGAAAGAGGCAAATAAGACTTTCATCGCTCTTTCCTGAAAGAGCCTATGCCAGGTTTCAAAGCCATGACAGCTTGCCACAGCTGGAACCCTGGGCAGTGTCTGCCTCATTGGGGAGATCAGGAGACACCACTGATCGGGTGGGCCTCTTGGAACAGCCTCAGAGAAGTAAATCAATATTTTGAGAAGGATTTGGTCACCTGGAGAGTGATACTTGGCATTTTTCCTTGTGGAGCATGTCTCACTTTGAAAAGGTACACAATTCACTCCGTGTCCTGCCAGTACCAAAAAGATAAGAGAGCCCATCAATGATAAATGAGATCATGCTAGCAAAACGTTTGAGGGTGACAAAATGTACCAAAGGCCAGATAATAAATATGGATCAGAATAAAGTAGTCCTCTTACAGATGAGATATTGAGCTCATTCTTAGAACTCTTAGGAATAGAGATTTTTATTTTGAATAGTTGAGACACTCTTACATTCTTGTAAAAGTGCATCAATTAACTAACCTAAGAGTAAATGAATTCTTCTTAAATTGAAGAAGTTGAAGTGAGTAGTTTGATATCATCAGCAAGCTCCCAAGAGATATTTTTTTGTATGCAGATCTCGTAAAACACTTTCAGAAGATTCATGCTCATCCACTTAAATCGCTGACAAGTATAATTCTCAAAGATGGCCTAACTGGATAAACTGTTCTCTTTATTTGGAAAGTTTTAAGTCCTTTGCTAGCAAAAAAGAGAACAAAGAGATCTTCCATGGATTTGCAAAGAAAGATGGAATATTCACCAATACATATGGTATTTACTAGATGACTTTCAATGCATCTGCTTCATCATGCAAATAAACACGTGTGTATTCGAGTGTTCCTTCTCAAGATGAGGTTGAAATTACTTTGTGTTGCTGTTGATCAACGAAGCCACAGTCTCTGAGAAGATGACTAGTTGGGACTGTGCCATTAAGTCTTCTAAGCTACGTCAGAAAGATCATGTATGTTCAATATGAAAGGCACGTGGGGATACTTTTCCTGCTAAATAACATATAAATCATATATTCCTAAGGACCAAAGAAGAGTTTCAATACGTTCTTGATAATATCATCTCATAACTTTACACTAACTTACATATGTGGTGCTAGTGTAGAGCCTTTGAGACATGGACATCCGGGTAGTACTACATCTACAAGATTTTTTTTTTTTTATCACATTAGATTCCATTTCTAATCATTGTGCTTTCATTACTAAGGTTGCACCTTGGAGGTACTCAACTAATTAATGCTGTGTTTATTCTCAGGTGAAATGATAAAGCGCACTAAAGAATTAAATTTATGAATTATCAAAATATATATGCATATTGGTTATAAATAATAGCAGATGTTTATCTAAATGGTGTACATATATTCTATGTACTACACTATATCATACTATACTATGTTACACCCAAACCCATTGCCTTTGAAGTATTAACTGACCCAAATGGATCCCAATGGGGAACTATGGCATTGTTCTATAGGGTTGCTAGAAAGTAGAATGACAATAGCATACAACAACATGCTATATTATAGTATCCAAATTCAACAATAAGCAGAAGAGTAACTTTAATCTTAGATCATAGAGATAGATTTTTAGGGAAGAAAATTTCATTATTGCTATTGTTTCAATTAGTAGGCTATCATGATTATAGCTCGAAAATGACATTGAATGTTTTTTATTAATTTAATACAATTTATGCACAGAATAATTTCCTTGTCTGCATTCTGGACAGTGTGCTTATAGGTCCCTGTTCTAGGTAAACCATGGTTGTTAGTAGAAGTGTTTTTTTTTAATTAGTATGTAAGATGTGTGCTAATAAGAATAAACCCAGAATGTAATGGTTGGTGGTGTATGAAACAAAGAGGAGTAGGTAAGAATATGTGTTAGGCTGGGTTGTCTAGAGAAATGACACACAGAAATGTACAAAAGCATTTTATATAAAAATATTTTTTAAATTAAGGAGTCCCATCTCCATCCCACTTATGTCCCTGGAGCTCATGCTACACAGAGTCCTCTTCAGACTCCTTCAACTGAAGGCTCATGATGAAGAAAGGTGACGTGGGGGGCAGGAGGGTCACCAGCTAGTGGGTGCAGTCATGGTGGGAACATGGCCAGGTGTTGACAGATCAGGGGTTGGCTCTCCAGGTCAGTGGCCCACATACGGACACCCCTGGACACAGGCACAGAGTCCCGGCAAGGAAGAAAGCAAAGGACAAGAGAGAACATTTCTCACAGTTTCTCTTACGTAACATCCATGCCCCTAAGGGCCGGCTCATCAGCAGACTGTGGCTGCATTGGTAGTTTGGACTCATCCCTACACTTTTATACAGGTCAAATTGACATAAAATCTTACTGTTCCTGAGAGTAAGGAAACTGGTTTCACAAGGTGGAATTGACTTTAGATAATTTTTATGAGATTTCTTCACCCTACGGGTGTTACAGCAGCATTTGTGAATGCACAGACTGGTGGGTAGATTAGAAGGTTTTTAAAAAGAGATGTGTAGGAGGTTTTCCCTTCAAATACTTTAAGTATTTATAAATTACTGATTTTTAAAATCAAAATGAGACCCATTTTTATCAGCCTATAATGCTAACAATGTAAATTCATCATAAGAAAAGGATCTAACAAATTTAAGAGTTTATAAGCAAGAACGATTTACATATGTTATATCTTTTAATCCTTCCAACAACCCTGAGGTGTGATTATCACCATTTTTTTTTTTTGTATAAAAAGCCCAAGCTTTTGAGAAATTAAGTAGCTTATCCCAGGCCACCATGCTAGTAAATGCAGATCTTAGCCTCCGAACTTGTTATTTCTGAATCCAAAGAATATGCTATGCATACTTCATCATAATGGATTTTTCCTATAAATATGTATCAATAAACAAATACTTTTATTTTCTTATGTTTATTGGTAACCAAATAAAAATATACCAGCAAGCAACTCACTATGAAAACATAATTCTATGAGTATAATGGTTAATGTAGTCAAACTTTTGCACATTTATGATAATATATCAAGAAAGAGAAAATATAGTTTTTAACCTTCAACAATTCTTCTAGTCAGAGTTAGAAATTATTATAAATATTATCAGTGCTAAGAAAACCTGCCACTCAATCTAATTAAATGTTCACTAGCCAGGGGTTGTGTATGTTTTTGTGTTTAGCATTTTTTATTCAAATGAAGAAAATAACAGTAGTCTGCATTGTTAATTGAAAATACACATACTCCTTGTCCATTAGTTGACTTTTGGTAATCTTGCTGGTTTGGTTGTGGAAAACACTGAAGGCAGGAGAGATAGAGAATTCAATATGGTCATTACCCTTTTCTGAAACAAGTGTGAACAGGGCTAATACAATTGCATGATCTTTTGGAATAAGTATTATTTGTATTTGCCTTTTGTTCTAACCCCTAGCAGTATGATAAAGGTCAACCATTGCTCCTTTTGATGACCCAGCATGCATCAGAAAAAAAAATATATCTCCTTGTTCAGTCTTTAAAAGACTGAACAAGAAAGCAAATGTATTTTAAATAATTTTTATTTGTTACTGCTATACAAAAATATGCACTATAATGTCTTGCAAGTAAGTAGATTCCACTTCATAAAGACCATATAGGATATAGTAGATTTATCTTCAAGCATTCTCAACCTTCAAATTTTTATGGAAGCAGAATCTGCCGCCACCCCTCCACCCCATGGAACAACTAGTGCATTTGTTTGATAATTGAGTGTTTAAACTCTGTGCCATTGAAATTCTAAATATACTTAGATAAACAAACAACAAAAAACGTATTGTTATTGCATCCGTTTTGCCTTATAGTATGCTGCTAAATATATTAATTCCTTTAATATTGCTTCACATTACAGACTAGCAATTTAATTCTAACATTTATTCACCAAACTTGATAATCAGTATATTCTGTCGATGTCTTCACTGTGTGACACATGCTAGCTAATACTTACACTCGTTGATTTTCAGTGCATTATGACAAGGGCATGGCATTCTGGCACTGCAGTATTAAGGGCAGAGTTGCTAACCTGAAGGTCAGTACCAGGAACCCACTATGCTCTTCATGGGAGAACGATGGGATGGCCTGTTTTCCTACAGATTTAAAGTTTGAGAAACGCTACAGGGAAGTCCTATTTGATTCTGTTGGGTCGCTGTGAGTTGGACTTGACCTGGGGCACCATTGTTTTCATTGTCCTTGTCTGTGTTGTTGTCAGGCACCCTGACTGAAGTCTGTTCTGACTCACAGCAATGGAAGGACACCCTGCCTGCCCCTGCAGCGGCTTCCCAGTGGGTGTCATGTTGGAAGTCGTTGGTGCAGGGAAGGTGCCAACCCATCTTTGGAGGTTCTTTTCCTTTGGTCCACTGACTTTCTGTTGACCAAACATGGTGTCTTTTCCCAGGAATTGGCTCCTTCTGATAACATGTCCGAAGGAAGTGAGTGAAGCAAAGCCTCGCTAACCTCACTGCTAAGTAACGTTGTGGCTGTGCTTCCTCTGAGACAGACTGGTCTCTTCATTGAGCGGTCTATCAAGAAACAAACAAACAAACAAACAAAAAGCTCACTGCCATTGAGCCAATTCTGACTCACAGCAACCCTGTGCACACCCAATAGCCTCCCTGGCAATCCAAATCTACCACGAACTGGACAGCTTCACCCAAACAACTGCCTGGCAGTTCATGGGACGTTCAATGCTCTTCGCCAACAGCCTACTTCAAGCCTATCACTTCTTCTCTGCTCTCCACTGTCTAGTTTTTAGATGCAGATGACAATTAAAATGCCATGATATGGGTCACATGCACATTAATCCTCAACATGGAATCTTTGCTCTTTAATATTTTGAAAGGTCTTGTGCACATCATTTAATCTCTGGACTGCTGCTTCCATGAGCACTGATTATGGAGCCATGTAAAATGAAATCCTTTATGACTTTAATCTTTGCTCCTTGATATTGCCTATTTGTCCAGTTGTGAAGATTCCAGATTTCTTTACATTCAGTATTAATTAATCTAAAAATTGCAGTATTTTAACTGCATCAGCAAGTCAGGTTGTATCACCTGCATAAAGCAGGTTGGTTGTTAATGAGTCTTCTTTCAAGTCAGATGTCTGTTCCTTTGCCCATAGTCCAACTTCTCCTATTATTTTCTTAGCACACTGGTTAAGCATGGTGAAAAGATATACTCCTGATACACATCTTTCCATAATTAAGCCATTCAGCATTCCCTTGTTCTGAATGAATGACTTCTTGGTATATGGGCAGGTCCTATATGAACATAATAAAGCATTCTGAAAACTTCTTGCCTTGCAATGTCATGCATAGTTTGCTATGATCCACAAAATCAGATGCCTTTACATAATAAAAAACTCAAATAACATATTTTTGGTAATCTTAGCTATCAGCCAAGGCCCATGTGATATAGGTGAGTCCTCTTCTGAATCCATCTAAATTAGTGACAGCTCTCTGTTCTTAATTCAGCAAAATTTTACTTTCATGGGATATAATGCTTTTGTTTGATAGTTTATCATTCTGTGGAGTCATCTTTTGTGGAATTTATCTTTTCCAGTAAATTAGTTACACAAAATATATGTCTTCCAAATATATTTGTATAGACTAGTGAGTGCTTTTACTAATGAATCAGTTGATTAGAACATTTTAATTGGTATTAGGTCAATTTGATGCCTACTTTTTATTAATCTTTTCAGACTTTTTGTTAATATTTTCAGTGGAACTTAGACTTCTTCCTTCAATATCATTTTTTATCACATTCTACTTTTTGAAATGGTTGAATGTTGACCACTTATTTCCAGCACTGTGTCTCTGAGGATTTGTTCTACCTTCTTTGGATGCTGCCTCCACTTTTCAATTTTTCACCCCTGCGCTTTTTCTGTATTTCCACTCAAGACTTCAATATTTTCTTCAGTTCTTTCAACTTGAGAAATGCTGACCATGTTAACTCTCCTTTTGCTTTCCAACACCAGATTTTTACACATTACTTTATAATCATTTACTCTATCTTCCTGAGCTTACTTTTGAAATCTTGTGTTCAGCTCTTTTACTTCATTATTTCTTCAATTTGCTTTAGCTACTATGTTAGTCTGGGTAGAATGAGAAACAAATCTATAGAAACACATATATGTATAGGACAGAGTTTTACATAAAGGGTAATTGTACATTAAAAAAGCACCCCAAGCCAGTCCAGTCCAAGTCCATAAGTCTAATATTAGCCCATATGTCCTATACCAATCTATAAAGTTCTCTGCAAATTCACAAAACACATGCGATGATGCCGGATGATCACAAGCCAGTGGGTAGAAAGGGTTTGGATCCAGTGTCTTTGTAAGCATCTCAGCACTAGCAGGGGTCTCCACGTGGCTTCTCCAGTTCTCAGGGCACAGGATCTACCAGCCTAGTGCCATGTATCTTGTCAGTTGAGTGTCTCAGGGAATGAGCTTTGTCAGTAGAGTCTCCATGGGAGTTAGCAGAGAGAGAGAAAGAGAGAGAGAGAGAGTCTGTCTTCTACCTCCAAGGAGGAAATTCAGGAATTCCCAGAATCCTCAGGAGAAGGCCAGGCTCACACAGAGGCCTCATTGGCTATCACCTGATTGACAGACTAGACTCCACTCCTACACTCTTAATCCTCAAGTTCCAAATGGACACCAGATTATGTAACTGCCACAGACACTCTTCATTCTAATACAAGTTTCCCAATCTCACCTGTCTTCCACTTGGTCTTTTCTTTCTTTTCTACCTTTTCAATGTCCTTTTACTTTCATCGTATATGATAATCTGGTTCGGATCCCACAACTCCTCGGGTTGTATAGATGAATCCTGTTCCATGATTTAAACACATTCTTGAGACGGTCTTTAATTCTTTTAAAATTACAATTCTGTAAATTTTATGTCCATAAGAAGGCCCATTCACTGCGCAATGCTTAGCCACAGCACAACCAGTATTCCTTGTAGGAAGACAAGGGGGCCAATATTTTTTATAGCAATAAATCAAGAAACCACCACCAACAGAAAATCAGTTGTCTTAAGATTGATTCTGACTCATGGAACCAATATGTGTCAGAGTAGGGTTTTTGATGGCTATTTCAATGGCTAAAGGAAAGCCTCCTTCAAAAGGTTTTCATTGACTGATTTTTTTTACAAATGGATTACCAGACTTGGACTTCAGGCTTTCTGATTATCAGTGACTGACATTGACTCTTTGCATCACCCAAGAAATCCAGTTAGTAAAGAAGACCCTCAATACACCAACATTTTAAGAGAAGTTATGAAAGTATAAGTAAAGTTATTAAGGCTTGATTTAATTTGAAATAAGTATACATTTCTCCCTACACATTTCTTCACAAGTACCTACTGACCCCTAGATCTATAAAAAAATCATAGTTTTCTAGGCAATGTCTCTATATAGTTCAATGTTGAATATTCATCATAGTATGTTCTCAATATTTCACACATGAAGCATACTATGATGACTCAATGACCAATGAAAATTATATATGTTATAATCTTTTGTGGTTGTTACATAATCTGCTGTCAACTTGAGACTATTAAGAGTGAAGGGGTGAATTTTAGCCTATTAATCAGGTCACAGCTTGATGACCTCATTTAGAGGGGCACTAAAAAGGAAAATTGCTCACTGGAGCTGGGGCCCACACACGCTCTTCCTGTAAGACATTCCTGTTGACAAGATAGATGGAGCTATGCTAGAGCCCTGGAGCTGAAGGACAAATGCGGAGAACCCTGACAGTGCTGAGATGCTTGCACTGGATCCACAAGACTTTCCACCCACTGGCCTGTGATCTTCCTGTATTTGGCGTCATTGCATGTGTTTCGTGAGTCTGAAGAGAACTTTATAGATTGGCATCAGACATATGGGCTAATTTCAGACTTATATTAGTCTGGACTGGGCTAGGATATTTTCTTAATGTACAATTCCTCTTTGATATAAAGGTTATTTTTTTCTTATACACATATGAGTGTCTATGAATTTGTTTCTCTAGTCTACCTGGACTAACATATCTCCCATATCCTCTGATGAATTTTATGGCACCTACATTCTCAGATGATGTCAGTGGTCACAGTATTTATTTATGGAAATATGGACTTTATATCCCAGTACTTTATAAAGATATCAGAGGTCTAGTATATTTCCCAACCTTGCCTTGTATTAATTGAAAATTTGAGCCAATTACTGAATATTCTGAGTTTCAAAGTTCTCTTCCAATTAAAAGGGAAATGATATCTACCACATAATCATATTAATATAAAATGTATTAAGAATTAGTTAAAACTCTTAGCCTAGATCCTAACACACAATATATGGAGTCTGGTTATTACATAAAAATTATATATATTATCACAAAATGCATAGACTTGATAAAGACACTATAAATTATGAGACTTAGTACCATGTTGCTCCATCATTTGATCAATTCAAATAAATATACTCTAAATTAAATGGAGACTATACAAGAATACATGGATTTTTAAATTTTAAGATTTGTTTTTGTTACATTCTTAAATTGCATTATTATAAATAGTTTCATATTATATTAGAGGACAATATTTTTTATTTTGAATTTATATACTGCTCTCTTTTGTGATTGAAATAATTAGATTTTTACTACAACATTTTTATTAAATTTTTACTACAAATGAATTGATGATGGTCTACTTTGTAGGATATAATCTATATATCCTCTTTATCTAATTTTCCTTCCAAATCTTTGAACTATCAAGCGGTTTCAGTTTTGGATTCCGTCCATGGCATTGAATAAGAGGTACTTGGGTATATATTTTCTTTTTTCAGAAAAAATGTGATAGAAATTCAATATAACAGTAATGGTAACTCTTGTAATTGTTTCTTTAGCTTCCTCTATCAGGACACACAAAAGTCTCCCTGCTTCATGTCATTGTATGTTTCTTATCTCTCTCTCTCTTTCTGTCTCTCTCTGTCAAGGTCAACTAGTCTCATACAGATGACTTTTCTGTTGTGTGCCATTGAGTAACTAGACAGGCTCAACAACTGTTATCTATTTAATACTGTCTAAACTTCATCTATAATTTATCTAAACTAAATGTCTTTATCTAATATTGTTTATTTTTATTGCATGAACAATTTTAAAAATTATATTTCATTGTCTGTAAGTTTCCACAGGAAAGTAGATTCACATTTGACAATTTCTACACAAAATGTCCAGTGACTTTAGTTAAATTTTTCCCAACTTGTGACCATTGTGTTTAATTACATTCAGCTCACATTCTGTCTCTCTTGTTCTAGTTTCCCTGTTCCATTATCTTCATTCTTTTACTTAGAACCAATGCTGATCTTTGGTCTCTCTCTATTTCTTAATTAAGCACTATGCTCACAAATAAAAGACTTTGGCAGTGTAGGAAACCAGCAGCCACTGTGCAGGAGAAAGACCAAGGTCTCTGTTCCTTTAAGGAGCTGCAGTCTCAGAAACCCACGCGGGTAATTCTAATTCTACCCTATCCTACGTGGTCTCTATGAGTCAGAATCTACCCGATGAGAGCTAGAGCTTTTATCTTCACAAATAATACCTACTTTATGTGAAAACCTGATATTTTTCTAAAAGATAAACCTCAGGGATTATTTTGATTCAAGGATTAAATGGTAACTGTGGTGAGATTCTCAAGAGCCCTGCCTGGAGTCTCAGCTGGTCTAGAACTTCTTAAGAATTTGAGTTCTGTTTTTAGGTTTGACACCCATTCTACCAGGGCTCATGAGAATGGTCAGTAATGGCAGTCAGGCAATTGTAGTTTCAGGGACATGAGCTTAGGTCTCATGGAGGCTGTCCATGCAGTGGATCAGTGTCTGCTCTAAGACTGTGAGTTTTTCTTTCAATTTACTCCTAGGAAGTATGACACAGTGGGTATATTTCAGATGGATACTCCCAAGCCTTCAAGACCCCACATGCTACTCACTTCCCTAGGATACAAAGCATAATCTTTGTGATGCCAATGGACTGAATTGTCCCATGAAATTGACATCCTAAGACTTCAAACCCAGAAAACCATACATGGAAGGCCTTGGTTTATGTTTGAGTAATATCTTCAACTCTTTCCCTCTGAATATGTACCTGCAAATATACAGTTAGCTGCTTCCATCAGTCTATGCTCATGAACTCACCTATACTTCTTTGAATACATACATGCTGATACATCTACATATCAAACAATATCTACTGCCATCAATTCAATTCTGATGCATGAAGAGTGCATGCAGGCTTTCTGAGACTAAGTCTGTCCAGAGCTGTAGCCATGCTTTCTTAACTAGTATTCTTTACTTCGATGTCTGAGTTCTAGTATCCATTGCAATAGCAACACAAAACTTGCAGACAATATTCATCATTAAAAGTTTTATGGAGGAAACTACCAGTTTGTAATGCAAGTGAGAAATTCTCAGGATATGATTGTTCATCAGAACACGGCAGAGTTCTTTCAGGGTTGCTAACACATGCCCTGCTGACAGATAAAGTCATTCAGTTCAAGTTCTTCGGATTAGCAAGCCCAATTCCTGAATTCAGTGCCCCAAAGCACTCACCTCAACAAGCAAACCTACTGTCCCAAAGCACTCAGCCTTACTTGCCCCTTGACCTAAGTCATCCTCCGCAGTCTCATGCTCTGGCTCCTGGTTCAGCTGCTGCTGCTCCAATGGTGTCTTTTGGATCCTAGTGGTTCACTGTGCAGGGATCTCAGGTGCCAAGGACATGCTCTACTCAAGGCTCGCTCTAATCATGAGATTCTTCTCAGAGGCCTAATTTTATATGAAGCAGATGGCATTCCCGTGAATCTTGTTCAAAATTACTCACAGGTAAATTCAATTTGTTCCTGCCTCTACCCTCTTACCAGACCCATGCAGAAAAATGTTCTTTGGTGAAAATTATATATTTTGGCTAGAGAGGCACACTAAATAATGCACTCCTCCTGAAGTAGCCTCAACTTTCTCCTAGGGAATTGTTAGGGGGTTTGAGCTGCTGACTTTGTGATTAACCATTCCACACTTACCCAACGCACCACCAGGACCCCTGGCACCTACCTAAGGGACAAGTTAATTTCTAATATGTAAAACGTTCTGCAAATAAAACAAAGTGTGATAATTGTCTAAAGAAAGGTCGATGGTATGTTTAAAAACGCAAAACAAAGATTTTTCAAGCTGACTTCTAGAGTTAGGGCTAGACTATGAGGGTAAGTACAAAAGTTTAGCTACAAAATTATGGAAACCTTCTAAAATATCCAAACATGGAGCTACTGCTTCTGGAAGCATCCTCCGTTTAGGTCTATGCACTTCTGAAGGAAGTGTTTCCATCTCGGTGACCCTTCCTCAAAGAACCCTGTGTTCTACACCTCCCACCATATCAGAATGGCAGTTTTAGCATCCTTACGGGACCAAAGCCATATTTTTCAAAGAAATATTCTAGGAGTGTCAGAACCAAAAGGAAATCTGAAGACACAAGGTCAGGGGTAGGATGAAGTTTCTCCACACAATTCTCAGAGGGCCTCATATTGTTGCTTTCAATAATTCGGGATGATGTCTGCTTGTGTTTTGCCAAAAATTATATTTGCAATGACCTCAAAACTGTTGTTTCTAGTGCATAAAACGTACCCACTTTGGGAACACATTTTATAGGATGTAAGATTGTGATTAGAAAACTCTTCTGCACCCTCCCATGATTGAAGAAACACTTTAAACATGTTTTATTAGGAATGAGCCCATGAATATATCAAAGGAACCCTAATAACAGTACTTTTATATTTTTCTCATAGCTATTTTTTATGATTGAGTTTTCTGTGTGCAGTTGTCATGATAATATGAGAATTTTTATATTATTTTAGGTAGTGATGTTTAAAGATTCAAAACTAGTGTGACATATATCTGTGTATATGAAGTGAAAATTATATTAAGAAAGTGGCTCAAACAGTATAGAAGTGTGGTAATTCCATGTCTGAACAAGTTCCAAGTTCCAACTTCAGGTAAGTTCTGAGAGGCGGTGGGGGTGGAGTGCATCCAGAGAGGTACAGGGCACTTTAACTTAGGGATTGGTCAGCTTTGCCGTTCCCCAGACTATAAGAATAAGGCTTCTCAGAAGCAGGAAGAGAGACTTCCTAGGCCCTTCAAGGAAGAAGAACCATCAGAAGAACACATTCAAGATCCCTCCTCACCTGAAGTGATGGGATCAGCCGTGGCTCAGGCAAAGGGACCATGAGACAGAGCAGAGAAGTAGAGTAGAGGAAAACCATCGATACCAGAAGACGGTGAGGCAGAGAAACGATGGACTTCCTGACCCATGAAGGCAGAGACCAAGGGCTCACACAACTGTGAGGCTGAGAAATAGAGAGAGAAAGTTAGCTTTGGCAGAGAGAAGCCTAGTTGTGGGCCTATTCTTATGTCCTACTATCTTCTGATCCTTTTAACTTCACTAATGCACCAAACCAAACTCAGTGCCATTGAGTCAATGCTGACTCAGAATGACCCTATAAGACAGAAGAGAAATACCGCTTGTAAGTTTTTAAGACTGCTTATGGGAGTAGAAAACTCCTTAATGTTCCTGAGGAGCATCTGGTGGTTTCTAACTGCAGATCTTTCAGGTTGCAGCCAATGCTTGAGTGCTTTCTTTGAGCTCTGTATGGCCATTGAAAGGCATTATTGAAACCGGCATAAAAATGGAATGAGTTGGAGGAACAGCTGGTATTAGACTAGGGAAAGAGAGGCATGGAGGATGGATGCTTATCTGACTTCTGCCTGTGGCTATTGTTCTTGGCCTGGTATGGGGATGGATTCTCCTTTTCCCTTGTGTAGCCAGAGATGGTCAGATGGGGCTTCCGCACCATTTTCACAAGGGGTTGGGGAACCCAGAGAGGCAGGAGGACCTCAGGCTTGTGGCATCAGAGGTGAATGACTTCCAGAAACCACAGGCACAATGGTAGGCTTCTGACTCAAGTCTAAAGAACAAAAAATCCATGAGTCAGAGGAGGGATCCAGACCAAGCCAGGGGCAAGAAAGGTTTTCAACGATGTACATAGATTTTGAAAGCTGTGTGCACCCCTGGGTAAACTTTCCTTTCCCTTGCCTTGATGAGCTCACTGCTCTGAGTAAGAGTGTCACATGCCTCCCTAATCTTCTGACAGCTGATTAGCTTCTCATTGCTGATGCTAAATGGGATAATTACATCGTATTAGATTACAAATTGATGCAGTGCTAAATCCTAACCAGTGCCAAAGCACTAATAATCTTGACCCAGTCAATTTGATATAAAATCTTAACCATCACAAGAATGAACGCTAACTTTGTTAATTAATAAAAGAAAAAAATCTCTTGAAAATGGAAGATTTCATCTGGTGTAAAATGACAGAGAGGACTTTTCACATTGATTTATTATTTATTATTCCACGTAGGAGAAAAATGTAAAGGAGAGAAAATATAAACACTATGTTGATAACTACAACTGGTGTACGGATTGCTTTAAGAGCTGTAAGACCCCCTAATAAAATTATCTTTTAATAAAAATATGTGCATATATATATTAAATTTGAGGAAATTTTTTGGTTGATTAAAAAAAGAACACTGAGAAGACTCATAGACTAAAATTCTAAATTAACTGTGAGATTTCAGGGTCACTCTAGGCTGGGAAGTTAAGACAGAATTTGGGTAAACATTAAGCCTAGAAATGGGGGAATTTCCTTAGAAGTGAATTGTAAAAGGAGAGTGGTTGAAATTGCTATTGCTACCTATGAAAATGAACAAAAAAATTTTAAAAAAAATAGAAATTGCTATTGTTTAGACAAAGGAGATAAAACTCAAGGAATAATCGTTGGGAAATTCCTATGTTTGAAAGTAAAGCAATAAATAAAATCTTAAAAATCAAAACCAGAAACATAAATTCCTGGCATCTGGATGTTTTCTCAGGATCTTGATGGTTGTGCAGACAGTTTGGTACTGATGAGAAGCACTCTGACAGTAAGTACAGACACTCAGTGCTCTGGACTCCAAAGAGAGAAGGAGTAATGGTCAATGTAGGGAACTAAATGAATGTTGCAGTACCACAGGAGTGAGCGAGCAAGGGAGTCTATGGGAGGCTCAAGAGACACACCACCCCCACAGTCTGTGTGTCAGTGGTGGGGGTGGTGTTGGGAGCAACAAAACTGTCATTAGAATGTACAGTTAGAAATGGCATTGGAAACTTTACGCTATCCGTGTATGCTTTGAACTCTGGTGGTGTGGAATATGTTGGGCTGCTAATCACAAGATCAGCAGTTTGAAACCCTTAGCCATTCCTCATGAGAAAGATGAGGGTTTCTACTCCCTCAAAGATTTATAGTTTCAGAAACCCCTTGTGGCAGTTCTGTTTGGTCCTACCGAGTCCCTATGAGTCAGAGTCAACTCGATGGCAGTGAATGACTGGGTGCAGGATTGCTGTTAGCTGCATCCATGTTCTTGTCAGGGGGGGGGGGATACTCCAAACCCTCTAATGTTTACCACTAAAATAAGAAATACGATGAGGTAAGATTGCACTCTGTTGGAAGGTTGAACATTAGGGAGATCTGGGGAAAATAGGGAGTTCTGTCACGTTCTGACTCACACAGTTTTCACTGGGCGTCTTCATCAGCAGTTAGAGTCTGTTAGGCACTCATGATAGATTCTTAGGAAGAAAAATAAATGTGTATTGATAATTCCATAAGATGTTCTATCTATGCTTCCTATCCTATCTATACTTTCGTTTCACATGACTTAATTTTCTTGGTTAGAAAATACGGCTCAAGATTAAGGATATTACCCAAGGATAACACGATTATGTTTAATAGAGTTCTATGACCACCTATGTGTCAATTACATTTCTTGTTGCTGTGCAAATAGAGGTGAGCAAACCAGATATTGCCTCAGTTCTCTTGTAATATTAACCCTATGGGAGGTATGGATAATAAACAAGTGACTGCAAGGGTGTTGAGTATTATGAATGAAGAATTACGACGTGCAAAGTCAACATGCGATCACTTCACCTGCATTCCTCCAGGAGACTTGACAGCAGGAAGACACTGCAATGAATCTTATAAAGATACACAAGTTTTCACTCTCAGAAGTCATTAATCATCAAGAATATTTTATAGGAATAATTCTCTCTAGATTGAAAATTTTTAAAAAATTTGTAGTCCTGGGAGTTTTACTGATAACAAAAGAACATACAAACAAACCAAAAGCAGATGACACAGAAAGTGGTTTAAAGATTACTCTGCTTCAGATTAAGATACATTGTATATGAATTTAAATGACATCTCTCCATTCACCACACAGTCTATTCTAAATGACAGCATTAAATATATACTTTAAAAAGCAATAAAAAGTGACATATGTTTAGTACTCAATACAAAAACAAGCATACAACAGCTTGTAAATCTAGTGACATCTGAAAAGAACTGGACCTAACTCCCAGACCTTTGCAAAAGGATTGGTGCTACAATCAGGATTAGATTTATAGAAACAGAGCGAGTCTGAACATCCCTTTTAAAAGAACATCTCCCTCACCTGCTTCACGACATATTAGCCTTTCTGCACTGCAGCACGCATTATAAATACCGTATATACTCCAATATAAGCCACCTGAGTATAGGCTGAGGTACCTAATAATTACCTGGGAAACCAGAAAAAACTGATTGACTCAAGTATAAGTCTAGGGTGGAAATGCAGAAGCTAGTTGTAAGTTTCAATAATCAAAACAAATGAAAATAAAATTACTATAATTTGAGGCATCAGTGGGGTAATGTATTTAAATATTTATTTAAATAACAAACATAAATAAAAGGACAAGTCATTTAACATTAGTAAACCAGCATAGTAAGTGGAAAATAGGTTCAACAAAAAAAATAAGGTGTCAACAATGATACCTCAAGAGTACTATTCCCTGAGCTCAATAGATCGCCGTCATCCCCATCACTGCTGTCATTTTCATACAAAGTGCAGTCTTCACTGCCATCCATAGCATTACTAATACTACATTCTTGGAAGGCACGTCACACCATGTCTTCTGGAATGTCTTCCTATACATCTTGAACCCACTTTGCTATTAACTCTATGTCAGGCTTTATGAGATTTTTGTTAGTCGGGCTTGACCAGATGACATCCATTCATGCCACATCCTTCGCACAGTCTTTAAAAGGCTTATTCAAAGATACACGTCATAGGACGGCTCTGGTTGGTTAGATGTGAATAAACAAACATTCAAAGCCCTGCAGTGTCAGGGGGCTTTGAATGAACAATGGATAAACAGCAATCACCTGTGAGATAATGGGTGCTCATCCCGTTTCCTCAGGGGTGGGGGGGATCCAGTAAGATGTTACACCTCGCTGCCGTACCACCCGTATATAAGCCAAACCCGTTTTCCAGCACATTTTCGTGCTGGAAAACTCGGCTTATACACGAGTATATACGGTATTTGAATTAGGGGCCACTAAATACTGCAAGCCCAATCATGGTGTACACTTAAGTAAATCAGACACAAAGCAGTATTCATAACTGACTGGCTAAAATAAACAGAGATGTATTTAATAAGCATTTGGTCCTCAAAGGAGGCACATACAAGTTTGAAATTTATGTTTTGAGACCAAGAAGGGTCAAGAAGAATAGAAGACTAAAAAAGCAATGTAGCATTGGAAAGGATGAATTAATTCATCAAGTACAATATTTAAAGGTCAAATGTTTTTAGAATATTTAAACCACATGAACAGGTATGTTAAATAAAATCATATAAATAAAAGAAACATCCCTAAAAAGGAAAGGCATAAAAATGTGCTCAGTTATTTTGCAATGAGAAAACCCAAATAACCATAAATGTGTGAGAGTATGCATTACTTCACTAAAAATTATAGTGCCAAGACAGATTAGAAATTAGACAATACAGCTTCGTTTTTATCAAATTATTTTTTAATCATTTTATTGGGGGCTTGTACAATTCTTATCACAATCCATACATCCATCCATTGTGTCAAGAACATATGTACATTTGTTACCATCATCATTCTCAAAACATTTGCCTTCGACTTGAGCCCTTAATATCTACTGCTCATTTTCCCCCTTGCTCCCCACTAACCCCTACCTCTTGAACCCTTCATCATTCATAAATTATTATTATTTTGTCCTATATTACACTCTCCAATGTCTCCCTCCACCTTCTTCTCTGCTGTCCCTCCCCCAGGGAGGAGGCTCTATGTAGATTCCAGTAATCAGTTCCCTCTTTCTACCCCACCCTCTCTCCACCATCCAGGCATCACCACTCTCACCACTGGTCCTGGAGGAGCCATCTGTCCTGGATTCCCTGTGTTTGCAGTTACTATCTGTGCCAATATACATCCTCTGGTCTAGCTAGATTTGTAAGGTAGAATTGGGATCATGATAGTGGGGGTGGGAGTATTTAAGAACTAGAGGAAAGTTCTATATTTCATCATTGCTACCCTGCACCCTGCGTGGTTTATCTCCTCCCCAGTGTTTTTTTGTTCCTTTGAAATGAACACTTTCAGAGAAAATGCAAGGTAAACTATTTTATACTATATCAATTACTCAAACATTTATATTGATAATACCTTTTTTAAAAAAGGATGATTTGGTAGTATCTAAAATTGAATTGTATATAACTTTGAGTAAGCAGTTCTATTTTTACCATATTTCTACATAAATACATATGTGCTGCGATGTTCAATAGTGCTTGTTTCTTGTAAAGAGAGAAATGAAACAGCTATGTGTTCTAGGCATAACTTTGCACTGCTATAAAAAGGTAGGCATTCCTTGACTCTTCTGTGCTTGCTTTCATTACCTTGAGCTTCATTTTGAACTTGTAGTTGAAGAATTGATACATTCCTCAGTCATCTGTAGTATTGTTGATTGATGACAATGAACTTCTCTATCATATCTTTCCACAAATGCAGTTGTTTGCATTCCTGTGTATTACTTGCAGTGAGTTTCATGTGTATAGTCACTATGTATTATGGAAAGAAAGAAGTTGCAATTAATAAGCCTTGACCTGGCAAAGTTCTCTCATGTGATCTCTGGCATTATTTATACAACCCTCCAAAATCCCAATTATATCGTCAAATTAATATTAAAATGCACTCTGTGTGTTTGTGTTTATACTATCAACTAAAGCAAACTGGAATTGAGAATAGGGAAGCCTATCACTAGAGGAAGGGAGCTATTTTAGAGTTAATGTTCTAGAGAAACAAAAGCAGTGATACTCAGATATGTGTGATAAAGAATTTCTAGTAAAAAATAATTCTTTATTAATAAGCCCTGAGGACAATATTTCTGCTCAAAGCAGCCAATGCACAGAGATGACGACAGGGCCGGCCCTGCCACGAGACACAACGTTCCTCACTAACAACACTCGTGACAAACATCAGGAATTGTCCCTGCCCTGAGCCCACTATGCTGAAACTAGACCTTGGGGCATGCAGCTGAGCAGCAGAGGGAGCAGAGCAATGCTGTTCCTGTTAGGCAGCTTAGCCTAGGGGATTGGGAAATCCATTTATGCATGCCCAGGAGAGCCAGCATAAGACAAAGCTGGATTTTCCCGCCGGTGGGCGTGGATGGGCGTTACACCTGGAGCAGCCCACCTGGGCCAGGTGATTGCAATTCAGCCAATGGGAGCGACCTGGGGTCCTTCACCACGCCTCCCCCAGGAACCCTTGAAAAGACAGGGACCGGAAAGGAGAGGGACTGGTCTGGTCATCTTCGTGGGAGAAGAGAGATCCTTGCGTGACCTGGAGCAGTCTCTGCCAGGCCGCATGGTCAAAGGAATCCTATGGTGCCGCATAAAACCTGAAGCTTCTTTTAACTCTCATTAAATTCACTTGGATCACGAGCCCGGCTTCGGCATGAAATCTTTCTCACGCGGAGCCAGGGACTGAGGCTGAAGTCTAGCCCGGAGAGAGAGAGAGAGACCTTACATCCCTAGGGAATGCCAAGGATAGATGTGGGGCCACGGCATGGTACCCCATCAGACTCGACTGGAAAGTACTCATAAGGGACAGTAAGTAGACCTTGAGCTATTTATAGGGTTTTGTTGTTGTTGTATTGGTAGTAAATTATATTATCTAATTTGGTTTAATATAGTTCTATATTTTGCATGGATATGAAAGTGATAAATTGTGATAATTTCATTTAAAAAGTCAAGGACTTATTTATTTTTTATATATTTTTACTCTGTTATTCAAGACAATAACTTTTTGGCAAAATACATTTTTTAACTACCTAAGATTAATCTACCCTTTTAGACCTCTCAATAATTATAGGTACTGTATTAGAAATGAAATAATATATTTAAATGGTTAGCACAATTATTTATGCTTTATTAAAATGTGGTAAATCTTTCACCTACCTTCATTTTAATTACTTAATCTCTCAAATTTTTTTATCATCTCAAAGAAATATCATCTTCCAGATAATCTTTAAAATAAAAAAAGGAATTCTGTTAACACCTTTCTGAATCCTAAAGAAATATATGAATTTTAAAATGGAATGATAAAATTGATATATCATTCAGTTAATTCTATAAAAATTAAAATTCTATATTATGGAATGTAATATGAAAAGAAGAGGTGGGCAAAAGCTCTTTATTGATAATTTTAACAATTTGACTAATTCTTGTTATAAAATCCCATATACATCTGCTTATCATCATGAGAAATTACTTGGTAATATCTTGGACTTGTCTGCTAACCCAAAGGTTAATATTTGAACTAACTTCGTAGGACCATTTTAAAAGACTTAATACCATTTTCTTTAACAGGATGCCCATGAAACCCTATGGAGCAGTTCTATCCTGTAAAACATGGGGTTGACATGAGTCAGTGCATGGGTAACTCACAATGGTTCTGATAAATAAAATATTCCAATCCATATTAGGTGGAAGGATCTAATAACCTCATGTTTACCTCTGTGTATGGCTTAAAATTAAATATGTAATTGCAGATTATTCTAGATAACACCATGCCATATTCCCCACTTCCCCTTTGTTGTCAGTAAAATACTTGAAGTTCATTAAAGTTAAGAGGATTTTATGAAAATGTGCAAAAATGCTTAAACTTTACGTTTATTCAACTGATAGCACCAATTCAAAGTTGACAGCAGTGATTTAAAGTCTGTGCACACCTTGAATCCCAGTAAGTTAAACCCAACATTTTTAGCCTCATTAAACTTAGCCATAATACATATATTTTGCCTTCATTTAGAAAAGTCTAGGGAAAAAAGTTCTGAGAGTTGCCTCTATTACAGAGGCTTATTTTGCTTCTTAAAGAACTAAATTAAGTTAAGTTGTTTCCATGTCAAAGTGTTTCAGAGGGAGTTTTAAGCAACATAATCATTCCAAAAGGCAGAAAGCAGCTCTGGCGCCATCACATTTATAATCTGAGTTGACTGTTTGTTTGGGGGTCCCTAGTGACAGATACAAGTAATATGAAGTCATATGCCTTTATATCTGTAATAGAAACCATCTATTTCTTTTAAAATATCATTTTATTAGGGACTCATACAGCTCCTCTCACAATCCATACATACATCAATTGAGTAAAGCACATTTGTACATTCGTTGCCCTCATCATTCACAAAACATTTGCTCTCCACCAAAGCCCCTGGCATCAGGTCCTCATTTTTCCCCTCCCTCCCCACTCCCTCCTTCCTCATGAACCCTTGATAATTTATAAATTATTATTTTGTCATATCTTGCTCTGTCCCCCGTTTCCCTTCACCCACTTTTCTGTTGTATGTCACCCAGGGAGGAGGTCACATATAGACACTTGATCTTGGTTCCCCCTTTCCAACCAACCCTCCCTATAATACCCTCCCAGTATCGCCACTCACACCACTGGTCCTGAGGGGATCATCCTCCCTGGATTCCCTACATTTCCAGTTCCCATCGGTACCAGTGTACACCCTCTGGTCTAGTCAGACTTGCAAGGTAGGATTCGGATCATGACAGTGGGTGCGTGGGGGAGAGGTAGCATTTAGGAACTACAGGAAAGTGGTATTTTTCATCATTGCTACATCACACACTGACTGTGTCGTCTTCTTCCCAAGACCCTTCTGTAAGGGGATGTCCACTGGCTTAAAAATGGGCTTTGAGTCTCCACTCCCCTACTCCTCCGCTCATTCACTATGGTAAGAATTTTTTGTTATGATGATGCCTGATACCTGATCCCTTGACACCTGTGATCACACAAGCTGAGGTGCTTCTTACATGTGGGCTTTGTTGCTTCTGAGCTACATGGTCGCTTATTTCCCTTCAAACCTTTAAGACCCCAGACGCTGTATCTTTTGATAGCCGGACACCATCAGCTTTCTTTGCCACATTTGCTTATGCACCCATTTGTCTTCAGCGGTCATATCAGGGAAGTGAGCACACAATTATTTTATTTATTTTTTTGTTCTTTGATTCCTGATAACTGATCCCTTCAGCACCTTGTGGTCACACAGGCTAGTGTGCTTCTCCCATGTGGACTTTATTGCTTCTGAGCCAGATGGCTGCTTGTTTACCTTCAAGCCTTTAAGACCCCAGATGCTATATCTTTTGAGAGCCGGGAAACATCAGCTTTCTTCACCACATTTAGTTGTTCACTCTCTTTGTCTTCAATGGTTGTGTCGGGAAAGTGTGCATCATAGAATCACAATTTAATAGAAGAAATTATTCTTGCATTGAGGGAGTACTTGAGTGGAGGCCCAATGTCCTTCTGCTACCTTAATACTAACCCTATAAATATAGGCACATAGATCTATTTCCCCATCCTCATGTATACATATATTTGCATATGTGCATGTCTTTATCTAGACCTCTATAAATGCCTTCTGCCTCCCAGCTCTGTCCTCTATTTCCTTTGACTTCCCTCCTGTCCCACTATCATGCTCAGTCCCCACCCGGGCTTCAACAATTCCTCTTAGTTATATTACCCTTGATCATACCCAACCAGGCCTCCCACACCCTCCTCACCACCGATTTATATCGCTTGCTGTTCCCTTTTCCCTGAGTTTATTAACACCACTACCTTTCTCCCCACATCCCCATAGCCCATGTCCCCACTGAACTTTTGGTCCAGTTGTTTTCTCCTCCAATTGTTCATCCAGCCTATCTTATTTATACAGACCTGTGGAGAAAATAACATGCAAAAAAACAAGAAAGAGCGCAACCAAGCAACAATATACAACAAAAGAACAACAAACCAATGACAAAACCAAAACAAAACACAAGAAAGAAAAGCTTGTAGTTAGTTCAAGAATCATTTGTTGGCCTTTAGGAGTGTTTTCCAGTCCAGTCTGTTGGGGCACCACACCCTGGCCCCAAAGTACACCTTCAGCATTCCCTGGGGACCTCACCACTCCATTCCCTTGCTGTTCTGTTGAACTCCCTTAATGTTTTGCCTCAGTTTGGCTGCATCCGTTCGGGTGCAATTCCTACACTCTGTCTCCGGTTTTGTCCCCTGTAGGGCTATGGGTCAGTGAGGAGTGTCATGTCTCAGAGTTGGGTTGTCCATGTGGTGGTCCTCTCTGTTGACTGGCTGCTCTAATTGGGAGCATCGATGCACTCTATGATGTGTTCCACTCTCTCCTCCGCCCCCTTCATCTGCTCCTGTGTGCTCCGATCAGATATGTCCCTCTTCTGTAGACTCAGTGCAATCCTTTGAAATAAATTCTTCTGAGGGAAGGGGCAGGTGTCCACTTAGTAGTTGGTGTTGGGGCCAGCCCCCCAGACATCTCCACTGGTTCCCTACTCCATGCCAGCATGTTGCATTTTTGCATTCACATCTTGGAGCACCAGGTTGAAGTGTGGTCACTCTTTCCCTTTGGAGACACAAACAATACCCTCCCCTTGGGTGGGTTAGTGTCCTGTGCCCCGCTATCAATTTCTTTTTCATCATTTTTATTTTTTTCCTTTCTCCACCTCCTTTTCAGTTCTCTACCATGTGTATCCCTGTATTTGGTCTGGTCCCTGCCATATTACCTGGTCCTCACCCAGGAATGTTTGTATACTGCAGCTTTTTCCCTATGCCCCTTTTGCCTTTTTTTTTTTTTTAAGGCCAACCACAGCAGCCTTTGAAGTCTTTCTATATTTAAGCCAATGGTATCTTGGAGTCTGTTTTCTCTTTTTGCCCTCTGGGTGAGGTTTTTCTATGTGCTGGTCTCTTATTTATGCTTGGTGAGTGTTGTTCTTCTGCCCATACTGGGTCGGCAACAATCTTTGTAGGGCTGGGTTTCTTTTTACGTATTCTTTGAGTTTTTCCTTGTCTGGGAAGACTCTTACTTCTCCATCTATCTTGATTGACAATTTGGTTGGGTTAGAGTATTCTTGGGTTTGCATTGCTTTCCTTCAATTTTTGGAATATGTTACTCCACTCTCTCCTCTTCTTCATAGTTTCTGCTGATAGGTCTGAGCATATTCTTATTTGGGAACCTTTATATGTGATTGCTTCTTTTATCCTAGTTGCTCTCCTGATTTTCTCCTTTTCCTCAAAGTTGGATAATTTTAATTATTATGTGCCTTGGTGACTTCTTTTGATTCAGTCTAGCTGGTGTTCTTTCAGCCTCTTGAATGGTTGCCTGGTTTTCATTTATTAAGCTGGGGAATCTTTCCTCCAATAATTATCTCACTGTTGTTCCAGATGACTTCTTTGTTGTGTCTTCCTCCGATAAGCCAATAATTTTAATGTTGTTCTACTTCATAGCATCAGACATAGCTCTTAAGTTTTCTTCAGCTTCTCTGGTGATCTTATTAGATTTTTTTTCCCGTTTGTTAAAGTCTGCTTGGCTGTCCTCCAAGTCACTGATGCGGTTCTCTGATTCCTCCAGTCGCTTCTCAAGGTCCATGAGTCTGCTACTGTTTTTGTTATCTCTTCCCTAAGCTCCTGTATTTCTCTTTGGTTTATGGCTTTTACCTCTTCTATCATTTCATCCGTTTTCTGTATTGTTTCCCTCATATCCTGTATAATTCCAAATAACATTCTGAAAATTTCTTTCTAAGTAGCAGCTCAATGTCTGCTTCTTCTATGCATGTCATTATTTTCAGGACATCTTCTGCCTTTGCCTTTTGTTTCTCCCATTTTTTTGTTGAGGTTGTTGAGGCTGATGGCTGTTTGCGTTGCCTGATTTAAGAGGAGCCAGGTGCCATTTTCCAGGGAGTCCAAGAGCACTGACTCTCTCTGGGAGACTTGTAGGAGTGCTTCTTTGAACTGCCTATAGCTTATTTCACTATGTAATTAACCTACCACTTTATCTTCCTGTGGCTTCCCTCCCAGGGGAGTGGCCCAGAGGCTGGTGGGTTGCCTGCTTTGGTGTTGCAGAGGTTGGGCAGAGGTTTTGCTGCAGCTTGGAACATTGAGGAGTGTTGGCCGAGCTACCTTAGGACCCCAGGCACACAGGCGGCATGAATTCCCCTGTAAGATTTTGAGCAGAGTATCCCCTGGTGGATGTTGGCAGGGCTAGCCTTGGGCTAGCTACGTAGGGTGGAGCTCACCTAGCATGATGTGGCACAGGCATAAATGCACTAGGCTAAGTGGAGTGGTCTGGAGATTAGCAGTAGTGTGTGAGAGACCAAGAAAGAGACAAAGAGGAGAAAAAATGTTAAAAAGCAATCCTGTTGAGCCTGTGGGGGGCAGGGGACCCGGGGATATAGTGAAGAGATGGAAGCAAAGCAACAATGTAGCTGAGTTGCTGATCCCTGCCAGTGGAACTGCAAGGGTTTAGTCCATGCTCCAAGGAGGCAGGGGCAAGTTGTGGCTGTGTTGAGAAAAGTCCTCTTCACAACCTTCCAAGATTGAGGGGGAGGGCCAGAGGAGCTGCAAGGGTCTAGTCCCTACACTGAGGTGGGTGGTGACAAACTGTGATTGTGTTGAGACCAAGCTGCCCTACAGGCTCCAAATGGTCCCTGGCTCCAGCAGAGACAGTGGTGGGGCCAAGGTCAAGCCCCAGCCAGCCTCCACTGAGGTAAGACAAAAGCCCCCAGCCCTTCAAAACCCCGTGGGTCTGTGCCTACTTATCTTTATGATGCTCCTCCTGTGTTCCAGCAGTGTTGAATTTCTCTCTAAGCAACTCCCCTGGGCTGAATTCTGCAGAGTCCCTCTAGTATGTGTTGCTCTGTCGCCATTCTTGCCAGGAGTCCCCTATACCATCTATTTCAAGGCTTCCAGTTGAGAACATCTTAGGGTAGAAATGGAAAGAGAGAGGAGGAGAGAAAAGGACAGACAGAAGGGAAGCCTACATAGTCCTTAGAATTCATGTTGAAAACCCAGTTGATAATATGCTCCCTAGTAGAATACTTGTCGAATAAGTTTTCACAAAGTGAAAAAGCCAATATGACATAAAATTATTGAAATAAACATCCATTTTTCTGTTTTTGAACAAGAAAAAGGAACTGTTGTTTTATATTTGTTGATGTTGTATTTGATTAGTTAAGCAACACTTTAAAATATAAAGCAGCAGTTCTGTAACAAAAAATTCTAATTATAAATGTAGTCTTCCTATGGATTAAACTTTATTTCAAATACGTTTTATAGTGCCTATGTAATTTTACCTTTTGACCAAAATTTGTGTTGTGTTTTCATAATGTACAAATCTTGTTCATAATTCAGTGTCTGTTTATTTTCAGTTTAAATGCACAATTACTAAAATTATCACAAAATATTTTGATTGTTTCCATAGTTTGAGGCCTAATCAATTAAACTTGTTATATTAAAAAATTAAAAATTAAATAATAATAGTCTAGGTAGCCTAAGCAAAACCAACAATAGTACTAATGGGAGAAAATAACAGAAATGAAAGTATAGAAATGAGTGGTTCACCATGAATAAACAGATAAGCTGAAAATATAAAGTTCTATGACATTCTAGCAAGGTATAAGTTGAATTCATGGTTGATTTCTTTAAACTGCCTAAAACTGTTTCTGTTTTTTTTATTTGATTTGCCATAGTTTTGTTAAACATTTTCTTCCTTGTGCTTTCAAGTTGGCAGGGATTGGAAAATATCCGTGAACTTGCAGCGAAAAGAATTACAAAGCATAGCAGATCCGGCCTCTAGACAGAGTGTTGGAGCCCCTGTATTCTGCATCGAGACTAAACAGAAGGCAAAATATTGTCCTTCCTCTGCTCAAATAGACCCTGCTGTAAGTTGAAGGAGCATCTCATGTATGCACTTGTATTTAACAGGCCTTGCCCTGCATGCTTGGGTGCCAGAAATAACAATAAACAGTAGCTCATTACACAAGGTGCTATATCATTATATGAGCCGCTACTCTAGCATGAGAAAAACAAAACACTGTAAGCCTAAAAGGAAACATGACTGAAATTAAATGCAAACAACTTCGCCTTTTATTTTATAAATATTGATCCCTTGCAAAAGAGTGACATGCTTAATGAATATCCATAATGATTTTATAAGAGGGCAAATCATCATGCAGAGAAACATGCTTGGAAATGAATGGTCTGATCTGACATCCAATGAGATCCAATATTTGTGTAGCAACACGAGTCACTATGTCATAACTCTCTGGGACCAAGAAAGCTACAAAATCAAGATGGGAAATAAAGCTAATTTATTTTCGCTTTAGTTTCAGTCGACTAAAATGCTTACAGGGTGCCATGAAAATATTTCCCAAACTAATCCAATCCTGTTCCTAGTAATTACTTTCTTCCTTTCAGGCAAAACACTGTTGACAGAAAACAGCAAATGGTTTTCAAGGGATTTGATAAGGATGAGGTATCATATTCAAAGAAAATTTTCATTACTTTAAACCATAACCTCATATGACTTTATTTTCAGGAAACTGAACAATATTTCACACAAAATTTAGAAAAATATGATATGATTTGGATATAAATTATCAAGTCAGAGGAAGCAACATCAATCAAAAGTATAAAGATTGAGGCTATATGAGTTGTCTGCAAAAGCTTAAAGAATTTGAAAGTAACAAAGAAAAAAAATGCTATGCATAAAATATGATGAATTTGACCAAAACAATTTTTTCATGTGTTTTAATTTTTCTTTTAACCTTGGGGTAGAGATATCAAAGAATGTTTTGAAATGTATCTTACAGTCATAAAACAGAAGATAATGTAAGAGCTGTGGTGAGGAGATGCGGATTTTTATGCCCAGTGAGTTGAGAGAATTTTCAATTACAATCCATTTAAATGGCTACTGGAGACACAAGAACAACAGGATTCCTAAAGACAGGCTGTAAAATGAAGGAGATATTGGTGTAGCTTGTAAGAAACCTCTATTTTAAATCATCTCTCCTTTAACTTGTTTTGTGTTTTAAGATAGTTATGGCAAACAAATCCCAGGATGCCACTTGTCTATGAGTTTGTTGTACTGCAGTGTCTTTCCTCTTGCTGTGATGCTGGAAGCTATGTAGAATTAAAGGAACAATCAAATGTCCAAGGACATGGAGATAGAAAACCAAGAAGAAAGAACACACTGAGGCAAAGGGCATTTATAGAGGTATGTGTGTGTGTGTGTCTGTGTGTGTATGCCTATATATATGCCTATATTTATAGGTTTAGTAGTAAGGTAGCAGAAGGACATTGGGCTTCCACTCAAGTACTACCTCAATGCAAGATACTTTCTTCTATGAAAATGGCATTCTATGGTGCTCACCTTCCCGACACAACCGCTGAAGACAAAGTGGGTGAATAAGCAAATGTGGTGAAGAAAACTGATGGTGCCTGGCTATCAAAAGATATAGGGTCTGGGATCTTAAAAGCTTGAGGGTAAACAAGTGGCCATCTAGCTCAGAAGCAACAAAGCCCACATGGAAAAAGCACACCAGCTTGTGTGACCATGAGGTGTCAAAGGGATCAGGTATAAGGCATCATCAGAACAAAAGAAATCTTACCATAATGAATGGGGGGCAGGTGCAGAGTGGAGACCCAAAGCCCATTTGTTGGCCACTGGAGATCCCTTGCATAGGGGTCCAGGGAAGGAGAGAAACCAGTCAAAGTGCGATGCAGCAATGATGAAAATACAACTTTCCTCTAGTTCCTAAGTGCTTCCTCCCCCACTCCCACTATCATGATCCGAATTCTGCCTTGCAAGTCTGGATAGACCAGAGGATGTACACTGGTACAGATAGGAACTAAAACACAGGGAATCCAGGGCGGATGATCCCTTCAGGACCGGTAGTGTGAGTGGCGATCCTAGGAGGAGAAGGAGAGTGGGTTGGAAAGAGGGAACCGATGACAAGGATTTACATGTGACCTCCTCCCTGGGGGATGGACAACAGAAAAAGGGGTGAAGGGAGACATCAGACAGGGCAAGATATGACAAAATAATAATTTATAAATTATCAAGGGCTCATGAGGGAGGGAGGAGCAAGTAGGGAGGGGAAAATGAGGATCTGATGCCAGGGGCTTGGGTGGAGAGCTAATGTTTTGAGAATGATGAGGGCAATGAATGTACAGATGTGTTTTACACAATTGATGTATGTATGGGTTGTGACAAGAGTTGTGTGAGCCCATAATAAAACAATTAAAGAAAGAAAGAAAAAGAATTGAAGGGAAATATTCAATCCTCTGGTTTTAATATGAAAAAATTCTATGAGTAAATTATTGAATGATACAGGATGCCTCAACAGAAGATGGAAGGACTACATGGATTGTCAATGTAATGGATTGAAATTGACTATAACAATGGGTTTAAACAGAAAAATTGTTTGGCTCAAAACTATGCAGTGCTTTGCTCTCTTGTCACACACCCATTGTACCACAAAGAATTGATCCACCTGTAGCCATATCAAGAAGTAGCACAGGATCACAAACGGATGATAGTGAAAGATGAAGTCAAAACTCCAGTGAAGGTGGAACCTAAACCAAGGTCCCAGGATTGACAGTGTCCCAACGGAAATGGTTGAATAAGTGCTGACATTCTAGAAACACTCACCTGTCAATGTCTTCCAGGAAATCTGGAAGACATCTACGTGGCCAAATGCTGGGGGAAGATTTATATTTGTACCCTTCCAAAGAAAGGTGATCTAAAAGAATATGGAAATTTTCAAATAGTATTTTCAATGTCACATGCAAATAAAATTTTGATCATGATCATTCCACAGTGGTTTCAGCAGTACGTTGACATGGAGTTGCCAGAAATTCAAGCTGGATTCATGAGGCCATCTTTGCTGTTATCAGATTGACCATAGCTGGAAACAGGAAATATCAGAAAAATGTCTGTTTGTTTTCATTGACCAGGCAAAGGCATTGAACTTTGTGGATCACAACAAATTATGGATAGCCTTAATAAGAATGGGAATTCCGGAAAACATAGTTGCACTCATTCAGAAACTATACTTAGAGCGAGAATGAGGCATTCGAACAGAACAAGAGAATTCTTTATCATTTAAAGTTAGACATGATGTTCAGCAAGGTTGTATTAGTGTATGTTGAGAAAATAATCTGAAAGGGGGTCCTCTATGAAGATGAGCATGTAATATGCAGATGGCACAGCCTTGCTTGCTGAACAGGAGAGGACTTTAAGCACCTGCTGATGAAGATCGCTGACTGAGGCTTTCCGTAAGGAATGGGGCTCAATGTCAAGAAAACGGAAATCCTCAAAACTGGACCAAGAAATAACATCGTGACAGACAGAGGAAAGATCGAAGGTGTCAAGAATTACATCTTGCATGGATATACAGTGAGTGCTCATGGACCAGCACACAATAAATCAAATAAATCATTGCCTGCACTAATCCGCTGCAGGGAGATCTTTGAACTCTTAAAGACCAAAGATGCCACTTTGAAGACTAAGGTGCCCCTGTTCCAAGCCATGCTATTTTCCATTGCTTCAGATGTAGGTGGAAGTTGGACGTTAAATAAGGAACATCAATGCATTCGAAGTATGGGACTAGCAAATAATATTGAAAGCACCAGGGACCACCAAAAGTACAAACGAATCCAGCTTGGAAATACAGCCAGAATTCTGCTTCGAGTCCAGGATGACGAAACTTCCTGTCATGTACTTTGGACAGGCCCTTAGGTGAGAGACTAGTTCTGAGGAAAGGCTTTGTGCTTGGTCAAGCACAAGGGCAATGAGAAAAGCCCTTCAATGGAATGCATTAAGACAGTGACTGCAACAATGGGCTTAAACAATTGTTTGGTTTGCTCAAGTCTTTGCAGTGTGTTGTTTTCTTTTTTCTGTTGTCATAGGAGTCAGAAATTACTAGAAGGCCCCTAATAACAACTGCAATCCAAGGGTGATACACCCTGGCCAACACATATTGTGGTGCTTCAAATGGTAGATCTGTTTCTGAATATATTTGATTTGCTGATTCAAAAACTGGCACCCAGTTTACTCCTGTCGGCTTCAGTTTTTGATGTAAAGCACATATGTTATATTTTCCTCCTCACTCTGCTTTCACATTAGAAATAAGAGTGTTTAATGTTAGAGGTGTTAACTGCTGATTGAGGTTAGCATTAGTAGTGTTAACTAACCTAACCTAGAGGAAATGCATGCTGGTGTTATTTAAAGTAGTTCACATTATACTGAATATTTAGGTCAAGTGACACTTCACATAGTGTCATTTGATCAAAAAATACATTTGACCTGTACAAATTGCATGAACTTAGAATGCCCTCTGTGTACCAGTTCATGTTTATTAGGAATGGAAAACCAGACAGTTCCAATGGGTTATCTTTACAAAGGGCAAATATAAGACTTCTGTAAAAACAAGGGGCCCTAATGACAGCTGGTTGCAGGTGGCTGCTGGACTGCTAAATGCAAAGTCAGCTCTTTCATCCCACCAGCCACTCTGCAAGGAACAGTGAGAATCCTGCTCCCATGGACACGCACAGCCTTGGGGGCCAGAGGAGAAGTTCCACTCTGTCTTACAGGGTTACTGTGAGTCATATTTGCCTGACTGGTTTTGAGTTTGGTACAATGAATAGAGATTCAAATGTCCTGGAACCCAAAATGGGTTTGTGAGAATTCAAACTCCTTTGTTAAAATTAAAATGATCCAGTCTTGCTTTAAATGGCACAGCTAATTCACTTATGGTAAAAAATCTCTGAAAATAAAAGTTATAATATTTTATAAAGAAGCTTACAGTGAATTTCACCACGGAAACCGATAACATGAATTATCGGTTGATATTTATATAATAAAATGTGTTCTGAAGTATTTACTGTATAATTTGATCTAGCTTTTCAATTTATGAAAATTCATATGAAACCTAACATTTTCAACATTCTAAATTTCCCTCATTCCCTCTATAACACATAAGTATCCTCTAGTTCTTTTTAATCTCTTGCTCCCACTCTTATGGCCTTAGTTTTGCCTCACATACATTGCTAGACCTGTGTGTGTACATTGGTACAATTAACAACTTTTGATGCATGTTATCCAACATAAATAAACCCCTCAGAAACAGTAATGGGAGTAATGAATTCCTGAGGGTACAGGCATAGCGGAAGGGGGAAGAGGGAAAGCAGAGAAGGGTGAACTGATAGCAACAACGACTATATAACTGCATTGAAGAGGAACAACTATCAGAATTTTAGGTAAATGGATACATTGAATGTGTAAGGTATGGTAAAAATCAATAATAATAATAAAAATATATGAAGGTCCAGGAGGGGTGGGGTGGGGAGGGGATAAAAGGATCTGTTATCAAGTTGTTCAACAAGAAAGAAAATGTATTGAAAGTGATGATGGAAGTAACTGTACAACTATGCTTGATCTAATGGAACTGTAGATTGTAACAATATCTGTAGGTGCTCCTAATAAAATGATAAAAATGGACTTCTTTTTAAAAAAAATTTCACTTTTCTCCATCTATGTTCTGGCTTTGCAGTATCCACCTTGTAATTTCTGTGTCTACTGCACAGCACTCCTATAATAAAAAAAAAACCACTTCCATCTAATCATGTCTAACTCATAATGATCCTATAGTGCAGAGAACTGCTCCATTACTATAGAATGACTGGTGGATTAGAACCACTCACCTTATTAATGGCAGTTAAATGTGTAACCAACTAGTCATCATGAGTTCATATACAGTTTCTCTTGGACATCCCTTGATATCTAATTCTTTTTCAAATATCATTTACCATTTTTGTTTTATGTTGTAACCTATAGAGATAACTTCTCATGTTTAAAACTAGGATGCCATATTAATAAATTAATGTAACTTAATAGCTGAAAATGTAGTGGAAGTCCATATCCAAGAAACGAAAGCTGATATTGTCTATCCAATACAATTTTCTGAGTCAGTGCCCCAAATAACCCCATCAAGAGGCCTAAAAACAAAGACACTAAGGAAAAAAAATTGTTGGTGTCGGTCTGTGTTATTTCATTTTTTGTTATCTATGCTTTTCTCACAGAGTGTGAGTTTTAACCAATATTATTGGTTAAAAGCAAGGGAACATTGCCTTGCTTTTAACAAATAGTATTGAGTCGCACTAATGAAGTGCCATTCTTAGATTATATTGCAATAGATAAGACTCATCTTAGAGTGAGAGATGTTCCTTGTAAGCTTAATAAACTGTTCTGTTGGAGAAGTCGTTGCACAGAACTATAAAGGTGCCTCTGGTAATGGCAAGTTTTGGAGAGAACAAATGAAGGAAAAAAAAAAACTCATTGCCTTGAAGTTTTCTGATTCATGGCAATTCCCAGTAGAACTGCTCTCTAGGGTTTTAAAATATATAATCCAATCAAACAGATTGCTAGTCTTTTCTTTCATTAGGAGTGGGACCACTGATAAGCCGTAGGTTATTATTGCAAGAGAGCACAGCACTTGCTCCACTACGCCCACTGCAGTAGCATTGCTCCTGTGGGTTTCCAAGAATATTAATCTTCATGGGAGCAGGCAGCCTCCCTAGGAAGAGCTGATGTGTTTAAACCCTCAACTTTCTGTTTAGTAGCCCAACATTGGTCCTCCTCTACCACCCAAACTCCTTTTGTCCATCAACCCCATCCCCACCCCCCACTGTCAGTGTGTCAATTTTGGCTGACAGTGATCATTTTTAGAGATTTTTAAAAAAGTATTATTGATTGGGAGTTGATACTTATTTCATATGGTTCCATAGTTCAATTGCATGAAGCAGTATTGCACAATTGCTACCACGTCAGTCTCCAAACATTCTTTCCTTCCTGAACTCCTTAACATTGTCTCCCCTGCCCCTACTTCCCCCAGCCCCCCCACTCCAGCTCCCCCAAACCTCATTATACTTGCTGTCCCTATAGTTCATCAATCCCGGGTTTCTATACCAAGAGACAGAACACCTATAACACAACTTCAGGAGGGTGACCCCAAAGACACACACCTCTGAGATAAACCGTAATATGAACAAACATAAAACAAATGAAAATACAGAACATTTTGAAAACCAAATAAGGTCCAGCATGTATCAGAGGGGGTGTTAACTGAAAAAAAGTTTTAACTGTTCAAGAAAGGTTTATCCCTTTGATCTTCGACACTCTTCTCTTGAATGCACTGTTCAGTAACCATTCTCCTCACATCCCTCATTTATGGATATAAAGAGATCACAGGAGGTTTATTTCATAGGTCGTTGACACAAACATATTTTGGGATCGCCCTGTCATCCATAGCCTTCTGCAAACCAAATTCTCACAATTTAGGCCCTCATACTAACCCTCCTTCAACTTCAGATTATATGATTTACGATCTTTCAGTGACTGACGATGGTGTGCTGCTTCCATGTAGACTTAGTTGACATCTCACTTAGATTGCTGATTGTTTGGAAACAATCCTTTAAGGTCCAGGCACTATTTTATCTGGGAGCCAAGCATGATCTACTTTCTTGGCCACATATTGCTATAGCATCCATATCTTTCTTCTGTGGTCCCTTTCTGAGGGCAAGTATCGAGCAAGGGCATGATGTAAGAACTATTTTTTCTTAATTATCCCATTGTTTTGTTTGTTTGAGACTCCACACAGAAAATCACAGAACAATGTAACAGTTTTAACATGTACAGTTCAGTGACGTCTTTGAGTTTTACAGCTGAAGTTGAAGCTAGGATTTAATGTGAGCCCCAAGCCCATTCCTGGATTTTTTTTTTTAATCGGCTCTAGGCTCCCTTTCAAAACCTTCTATTGGTTTATGGTAGAGTCTTATCAATCATCCCCCAAGGGCATAATGATTAATGTTAATATTTTCTTTGATTATCCTCCAGTATTAATTTTTTAAAGCCCCATTGGGAGAGGTATATTGGACCAAAGTAGGGCTAACTTTATATCACCGTACCTGAATTATTTACACACACAGTGAGGGTTGTCAGGGAAATTTACAGTAATTATCACAGAATTTCCACCAGTTTGTCGAATAATACATATCTTAATCCAGCATATAGGGCATCGGTGTAGAAAGACCACATTTTATTTGTCCACCTACCAACCTCCAACAATGGTTGCTTTGGCTGTCTTCTACTTCCTCAGACACCATGTATTTTCCAACTTCAATCCTCAGGTTACAAGTGTGTCTGAGGTAGAGTCTAGTTCACCCACTGGAGGTTCAGCATCTGATCTCTCTTATACAGCCGCTGGAGAGTGCCATGTGCCTTGAAGTTCCAGGATTTGGTGTCTCAGCATTCCACGGCACCTGGCCTGGGTCCTCAGGATACATCCAAAAGCCCAGATCAATGTGGGCCATTCTGTGCAGACCACCAAGAAAATCCCCCCTGTAGCATTCCTGGAAGCATTTTCAATCATCCTTCCCCTTAAGTAGAGGTCACCCCTCCCTCTTTCCCTATGGACAGACATACATTGGTGGTTCCCAGAGGGGTTGCTCCTTTTCTCCTCTCCTGACTTGGTTTTTATTTTGTTTTTTTCCCTTATCAGTGTCCCTGGTTCCTCTTACAGGGCTCTCTATCTGTCTTTGGGGAATTTCCTCATAGATTGTATTGGTTCAGTGACTTTGAAAACTTAGTGTGAACAGTTTCACATTGAGACTACCAGCAGATCACCTTAGGGCAAAGCTTCTATTCCTTATCTTTGCATGGTGACAGGTTAATGCTCTATCAGATGACATGCTTCAAACAGAAGGAGTCCCTGAGTGGGACATATAATGGATAAACCCAGGGGTTAAATGGACATTTGAGAAGAAAGACCTGGCAATTGAATTCTGCCAACCAGCCCTCAACAACTCGATGTATTCTTCACCGGGGCCCATCCCAGCATGGTTAACAATAGTCCAAAAGAATAAATAATCTAAATGCTCATCAAAAGATGAATGGATATACAATAAGTGGTACGTACATAAGGTAGGGTCCTAATTAGGTAGTTTAATAAATTATCAACTATTATATGTAATGACATCTCATATGCATTTTACTAGCTCTATCCTGATACATACTGTAATACAGATGGTGCTGGGAGATATTATACTTAGTAAAATAAGTCAATTACAAAAGGAGACATGCCATATGATGTCCCATATATTAAAATGATAGAGAAAGCAAATATATAGACAACGACATTTTTTAGTGTTTACCAGAAGTGGGAGGGAGAGGAAAGAAGGAGAACTTAATGATGATGCAGACAGAACTGCAAATTCTCAAGGACTCCAGATTCCCTAGAGCCATTACAGTTGGATGAACTCCTGAGATTATCTTTATATCTCAATCTATAACAACAACAACAAAATCACATGAAATCATCTTAAAAGCAAAGAATAGCTTTACTAGTAAAATTATCTACCTCAAACTTTAAGAACTATTTGGGATCAAATTGACAGCACCAACTCAAAAGATTACACAAAAACTTCAGGAGGTGATGGATTTATGCTCATTGCTGAAGAACAACTAAGAACGGGAGGGTTAGAGAAACTGTGAAACTCAAAGACATCACTGAACTGTACATGTTAAAACTGCTACCTTGTTCTGTGACTTCCTGTGTGGAGCCTCAAACAAACAAACAAAACAATGGACTAAGTAAAAGTTTTAAAACAACAAGGGAACCCAGTGAGGTACTGTTGAACTATGACGCGGACTGGGTTGCCAAGATTCAGCATTTATTCCACCACAGCAGTGTATTATACTTAGAGCTAAATGCATTTAATTTTCTTATTCAGTGTGATTAATTTATACATGTTATCATTACTCACCAAGTTCTCCTGAAAGTAGTGATGGCTTCAGATTTTTCTCCACCATTACTCTTAACTAGGCAAACCAAATATATCAGTAATGGTGACTCAAAAAGACAACAGTAAATTGCTCTCCCTTTAAATGAACTCCCTCTATGAAATCCCTAAGCTGAATATGTGTATTGGATGACAACTGTAAGCAACCAAAACACATATTTTTTGTTGAAATAAACCTTGTACTATTCATACCATTAGATCTGTTGTTTGAAAATATGAAGAGCATCCATTTCTCCATACTATTGGGAATCTTTTCTTTGTAAAAGCAAAGGCATTACCATTTATTTGCATTTACAATTTTATTAAAATACTTTATTAAAATTGAGTTTTAAAACATTTTATTAGGGACTCATACAACTCTGATCACAATCCATGCATATACATACATCAATTGTATAAAGCACATCCGTGCATTCTTTGCCCTACTCATTTTCAAAGGATTTTCTCTCCACTTAAGCCCTTTGCATCAAGTCCTCTTATTTCCCCTCCCTCCCCGCTCTCCCCTCCCTCATGAGCCCTTGATAATTTATAAATTATTATTTTGTCATATCTTGCCCTATCCGGTGTCTCCCTTCACCCCCTTTTCTGCCGTCCATCCCCCAGGGTGGAGGTCACATGTAGATCCTTGTAATTGGTTCCCCTTTCTAACCCACTCACCCTCTACCCTCCCAATATCCCCCCTCACACCCCTGGTCCTGAAGGTATCATCTACCCTGGATTCCCTGTGCCTCCAGCTCCCATCTGCACCAGTGTACTTCCTCTGCTCTTTCCAAACTTGCAAGGTAGAATTCGGATCATGGTAGTGGGGGAGGCGGAGGAAGCATTTAGGAACTGCAGGAAAGCTGTATTCTTCATCGGTGCTACATCTCACCCTGACTGACTCATCTCCTTCTCTAGACCCCTCTGTGAGGGGATCTCCAGTGGCCGACAAATGGGCTTTGGGTCTCCACTCTGCACTTCCCCCTTCATTCACTATGGTAAGATTTTTTTCTCTTTTTGATGATGATGCCTTATACCTGATCCCTTCAACACCTTGTGATCACACAGGATGGTGTGTTCTTCCATGTGGGCTTTGTTGCTTCTGAGCTAGATGGCTGCTTGTTTACCTTCAAGCCTTTAAGACCCCAGACACTATCTCTTTTGATAGCTAGGCACTATCAGCTTTCTTCGCCACATTTGCTTATGCACCCGTTTGTCCTCAGTGACCATATCATGGAGGTGTGCACCCAATGATATGATTTTTTGTTCTTTGATGCTTGATAACTGATCCCTTAGGGACCATGTGATCACACAGGCTGGTGTACTTCTTCCATGTGGGCTTTGTTGCTTCTGAGCTAGATGGCCTCTTGTTTATCTTCAAGTCTTTAAGACTCCAGACACTATCACTTTTGATAGCCGGGCACCATCAACTTTCTTCACCACATTTGCTTGTTCACCCGCTTTGGTTTCAGCGGTTGTGTCAGGAGGGTGAGCATCATAGAATGCCAATTTAATAGAGGAAACTATTCACGCATTGAGGAAGTGCTTGAGTAAAGGCCCAAGGTCCTTCCACCACCTTAATACTAAACCTATAAATATAGACACATAGATCTATTTCTCCATTCTCATATATATATTTTCATGTACATGTCTTTGTCTACACCTCTATAAATGCCCTTTACCTCCTAGCTCTTTCCTCTATTTCCCTTGACCTTCCTCCTGCCCCCTATCATGCTCTGTCCCCACCTGGGTTACAGCTATACCTCTTCATTACGTTACCTTACCCTTGATCATTCCCTACCAGGTCTGTCACTCCCCCCTCACCACCATTTTGGGTCCCATGTTATTCCCTTGTCCCTGTGTTTGTTAACAGCGCTTCCTTACATCCCACCTCCCCCTATCCCAAGTCCCCCCGGAACTGTCGGTCCGGTCCATTGTTTTTCCTCCAGATAGTTCATCCAGTCTATCTTATTTAGACAGACCTGTGGAGATAATAACATGCACAAAAACAAGACAGAGGAAAACAAAGCAACAGTATACAACAAAACAACAACAACAAATCACTGACAAAGAACAAAACAAAACACATCAAGACAGAAAACTCTCTGCCCACCGTCGCACCGCCATCATGGACATCAGGCGCGTGCAGCCAGTAAAGCTGGCCAGAGTCACCAAAGTACTGGGTTCGACAGGCTCCCGGGGATGGTGCACGCAGGTGCACGGGGAGTTCATGGAAGACACGAGCCGCTCCATCATCTGCAACGTGAAAGGCCCCGTATGCGAGGGCGATGTGCTCACCCTGTTGGAGTCAGAGCGAGAAGATCTGAGTCTGCGCTGAGGCCGCTGCCGGGACTTGATGTCTGGCTGACCACTTGACCAACGGGGATGAGCTGTGACTCTTCAATAAAGTGTTTATATTGTATGTAAAAAAATGATTTTTAAATGTAAATATTTTGTATTTGGATAATCTGGTTGCTTTGGCATGATCCAGAGATGAAGGGATAAAGTAACAAGGAAAATATATGTTTGGATTGAGAAATGTGAAATATATATATATATAATTGTTTAAGCAGATGAGGAAAACATCATGAGTGAAGTGTAAGCACCCACTCATGCTTCAAATATGCTAATTTAGTAAGGTTCTAACACAAGGTCAATTATAAAAATAATTGCCTTTCCTCATCCTTACCTTTGCTCAATCCTCCCCAACCCAGCCCAATTCTGTTTGAAAACACATTAAACTGAGATCCTACAAAACACATGTAAGCTTTGCTTCTCTTTATCAGCTCTTCAGGGATGTTGGAGAAAAGCACAGCTTCATACATGTTAAAGCTAAAATATGAACTACTTGTTATGAATATAGTGGAGAGTTGGTAGAGTTAGGTTTTCTTCCTGAAATTTTCATATGGTGGCCCTATCTCTGAGGAGCCTGGAGTACTTCCTAACCTTCACAGCGTGGTAAAGATTTCTTTGTTTTTTGAATAGAATATAAATTGGGTAGAGGAAAGTTTGGGAATGAGCAATGAACTGGTATGGAGGAACTGCTAAACAGAAAATGACAGGTTATCTCCTTTCTGCTTTTACACACATTCACCCCATCAAGGCTGGGTGCGTTTTTCACTTTTTTTCTCTGTGCTCTATTTTCCAGGTTATCCTGTTTGCCCCCGTGTTTAGTTGCTTTCTTCTGGAGACGTCATATCTCTCAGACACTCCTCACAGCACTATTGGGGTGGTTAGGTGCGGTCTAGTCCACTGCGACCCACAGCACACAACAAAACCACCTAGTCTTTCACCAGTCTCAACCTTGCTCTTATTCTTCAGCCCATTCTTGCATCCACCTCCTCGGGGTTCTGCCTCTGTTTTACCTTCCTTCTCTAAGATAGCCGTTTCCAGGGACTGGTCCCCCTCAGGAACATGTCTAAAGTATCTGAGACAACTCTCACCATCTTTCTAAAAGAGTTCTATTGGGATATAATTCACAAACAAAAAATAGTGCGATCTAAAGAGCATCTGGCTGTACTTTTTTGAACAAAGGTTTGTTTGTTCTTCTGTCAGTCCATTGGTACTTTTTTTCTTTATTCTTCAAATACTTTTATTGGGACTCTTATATCTCTTATCACAAGACATACATTCATCCAGTGTGTCAATCAAGCACATTGCACCTATGCCGCCATCTTCATTTCCAAAACATTCTCTTCCCGCTTGAGCCCCTGATATCAGCTCCCCATTTCCTTCCCTCCCTCACAAACCCTTGATAATTTATAGATTATAATTCCCATATCTTACATCATCCTCCATCACCCTTCAGCCACTTTTATGTTATTCATCCCCCTGGGAGGGGTTATATGTTTATCCTTGTGATTGATTCTCCTTTTCTCCCTCCACCCTCCTCTAATCTTCTTGGTATCTCTAGTCTCATTGTTAGACCTGGAGGGTTTATCTCTCCGGGATTCCCTATGTTGCAGGCTCTTATTTGTGGGAGTCTGCATGCTGTGGTCTAATCTGATTTGTAAGGCAGAATTGAGATCCAACAGTGGGGTGAAGGCAGCACCAAAGAACTAGAAGAAAGTTGTGTGTTTCATCAGTTTTTACGGCACCCTGACTGACTCATCTTTTCCCCATGACCCCTCTGTGAGGGATGTCCAATTGTATACAGATGGGCATTGTGTCTCTACTCCATGCTCTCCCCTCCCCATTCACATTGAGTATGATTTTGTTCTGGGTCTTAGATGCCAAATACTGGATCCTGTCTACATCTCATGATCACACAGGCTGGTGTGCTTCTTCTATGTGGGCTGTGTTGCTTTTAAGACCCCAGATGCTATATCTTTTGATAGCTGGGTAGCATCAGCTTTCTTCACCACATTTGCTTATGCAATCATTTTGTCTTCATCAATCATGTTGGGAAGGTGAGCATCATAAAATACCTGATTGTTAGAACAAAATGTTATTGTGCTCTTGTTATATAGAGATTTACATATGTACATGCCTGTTTTCAGGCCTCTGTAAATGTCCTTTGCCTCCTGGTACTCTCCTCTATTTCCCTTTAGTTTCCTCTTGTCCCACCATCATGTTCGGTGTTCATTCGGGTTTACTAATTCCTTGCTGCTACATTGCCCTTGATTAAGCCCCATAGGTATCCTAGGACTTTCCTTCCATTGATTTTGGTTCACTTGTTGTTCCCTTTTCCCTGGGTTGGTCACCCCTCCCTTTTTCTCCCACCTCCCCTTCTCCCACAGCCCCTCAGAACCATTGGTCCTGTTCTTTTCATCTCTGAATTATTTATCCCACCTGTCTTATCTAGATCGACATGCAGATACATTAATAAGTACAAAACCAGGCAAAGCCAAATAAAAGAACAAAGGAAGTCAAAATCAACAAAACAACAACAACAACAAAACAAAATAACAATAATAAAAAGCCACTGACAAAAATGGAAAAAAATATAAATAGTCAAAGGTTTGCTGCCCTTTACAACTGTTTTCCAGTCCAGTTTGATAGTGTCACACTGTCTCCAAAGTCTACTTTTGGTAATTCCTGGGGGTTTCATCAGTCTGCTCCCCCTGCTGCTCTGCTGCACGCCCTCAGTGCCTCGCCCCAGCGTGATGGGGCCAGACCAGGCACTATTCCCACACTGTGTCTCCAGTCTGTCCCCCACAGCACCATAGTTTAGTGAGGGACACTGTGTCCTGTGGTGAAGCTGGCCCTAGGTCCTCTCCATGTGTTGTCTGCTCTGAGCAGGAACATCGTCCTTGGGACTTGGTGGGCCAGGTTGTTCTCTCCTCACTCTCCATCCCTTTTTGTTTCTCCCGTGTGCTCTAATCCAACACCCCTCTCCCCAAGCTGTAGCCCCAGGGCTGTCCTCTGAAGTGCGTTCTTTTGAGGTAGGGGTGGGGGTGAGAAGGTGTCCACATAGTTGGGGTTGGGACCAACCTTGCAGACCTCTCTATTAATTCCCTGGTACATGACGATATGTTGTATTCACGTCTTGGTGCATCAGGTTGAAAGCTGGCCTCCTTCTCTGTCTCCTGTGGAGATATAAACAATACCCTCCCTTTGGGTGGGTTAGTGCCCTGCTCCCCCCCACCCCCAATGTCTTTTTTTTTTCTTTCCCCCTCTTATTTAGTTGGTTGCTGTATGTGTCCCTGAATTGGGTTTGGCCTCTGCCATAGTTGCTGGACCTCACCCCAGGATGTATGTATACAGTAGCTTTTCCTCTGTGCCCTGTTTTTGTTTTGTTCTTTTAAACTTACCTCAGTGGACTCATGTTGTACTTGTCCTTTTGTGCTTGGCTTACTTCACTTAGCATGATTCCTCCAGGACTTCCCATGCAGCAATGTGCTTCATGCATTCATCACTGCTTTTTTTTTTTTTTTTTTTTTTTGCGTAGTACTCCACTGTATGCATGTACCAGTTTTTTGATCCATTCATCTGTTGTGGAAATTTGGGTTGTTTCCAACTCCCTGCACTTGTGAGTCAACACCACAATTCAAATGAATTGATTCCTCCACACTCTGCCTTATTCCATGTCTAATGTTCTCTTGGGTGTGAAGTCATTGAAAAGACTATGGTGTGGGTGAAGTTAACCTTACTCCTCAAAGTAATGTGCTTGTTTTTCAGCACATTAAAGAGGTCTTGTGCAGGAGATTTACCCAATGAACTATGTCCTGTGATCTCTTGATTGTTGCTTCCATGAGCACTGATTGAGCATCCAACCAAGATAAAATCCTTGACAATTTCAAATTTCCCTGTGTTTATCATGATGTCGCCCGCTGCTTGGTGAAAGGCTTATTAGCAGCTCGGAATGTGTAGATGGCTCAGCCATGCTTGCTGAAAGTGAAGAGGACTCTAAGGACTTGCTGATGAAGGTCAAGGATTTCAGTCATCACGATGAAACCAATGAGTAAGAGCATGATAAATAGAGAAAAGATTGAATAGCCCTGGTGTAGTCTTCTTAGTTAATGGGTTTTAATATAATAATCACATTTAGTACCACTCAGACTTTAGAATGTCTCTATTATTTTCAATTATGCCTTAAATACAGATGCTATGCAAGCAATATTTGCCATTAAAAGTCAGATGTCTTAGTACAATGGATGTGTTAATGCATATGTCTTTTTTTCCCCACTGTGTAACCCACTTCAGTGCCTGAAGCCCATGGAGTAAAGGTAGGTAATGCTTCAGGGTGACAGTGCTTTTTCATGGGACACTGTGAGAGGCCCATGGATCGGGCCTGCCACAAATCCAAACCCATTCACGTATATGTCTTTTATTGATAAGGTTAATCCATCTGATCAAAGCCCTGATGGATTAGTGGGTTATATGTTACACTGCTAATGGAAAGGTCAGCAATTTAACCCACCAGATGCTCTGCAGGGGAAAGATGAAACTTTTTTCTCCCATAAAGACTTACAGCCTCAGAAGCCCCCAAAAGCATTTCTACTTTGTCCTATAGGGTCACTATGAATCATAATTTTATTAGCTGGCAGAGAGAGAGTATCAGATTAATATTAACTAGTAAAATTTAGGGACTGTGTTCATCTCTATATAAAGGATCTGATTATCTTATACCCAATTGTTTTTATTCAATGCACTGTTCTTGATATCACTGTAGTGCTTTGAATATTTAGTCAATTTGTTTCTTGAGTACTGGGTATTGGCACAGTACAGTCACTAAATATTATTGGTCAACTCACAAAAATTCTGATATTCTTAACCATTTTTAAGAATTGAGAGATGAATAGAGATAGCTCTAAATTAAGGTGAGAGTCACTAACAAGTGTATTGTATAACAATAGTATTATATAACAATATTATTATTATTATTGGCTCTCACCTTACTTTCCCCAATGTACATGGAGGAGATGACATTTTCAATCACAGAATTTACAAAACCAGGTGAATACAAACATCAGTGAAGTTTTCATATATTACTTATGATTTCTGGGTCAAATTTGCTAATTTCTGAAGTTTTTTTGCATAGGATTTGCCTAAGGAATATAAATTTCAGCTCCTTAGGAAAATAAGCCATGCTAAACTTACAGTTACTTTGTACATCTTGAGGTTTGCATGCTAAAATACCATCATTTAAAAAAAACGCACAATTGATATTCACTCCCCCCTTTTCAAATTAAAATTCATTTTCTGACATGAGTTGTGCAATTTGTTAAACTCTATTATTTCGTCAAAACCAGGGCAATTCAATGAGGAGAAATGGGAACCGTGTTGCAATGCCATCTGCTCAGTACACAGGTGTCATTTGAATCTAGCCGTTGGGATGGCAGTGAACAACTGAGCTGTGGTACCATTTTTCCTGGGAACTTTTGTTTATTTAACATTCATTTTTCCCTACAAATTCAAATTAATATAGAAATATTGAAAACAAAAGGAAACAAATATCCCTATATATCACATAAACATATAAAGAATACACTAATCTTAACATCAGTCTTCATTTCTTAGAAGTCAAGGTCAGGACTCTGAGTCACATTTTCTAAATTATAACTCAAGCTTCACCCTTTATATATGAGTTAGACAAAGGATATTTCTACATAGGTGTTCCCATATGTGGCAAATGCATACATGGATGTAGTAGACTATAGAAGGAACAAAGTATAAAGACTTCTTAGCCATAATTAAACACCTTTATGGAATGAAGGTGTAGCATGATAGACTTGGAGTCATGAAGATCAACGGTCCATATAACATAGTCCACAAAAAATATGCTCTGCCAATTATGTGTGTGTGTGTGTGTGTGTGTGTGTTCTGCCTCCTACTTTTTTGAGTAACACGTGGGGCCTTCAAAAGCTTGGGATTGATCATCTATGATGTAACTACTGTTCTCTCCCTAACTGGATCAAAGAAGAATGAAGAAAACCAAAGGAACATGGAATCACCCAGTTGAAAGAACTAATGGGTCAGGCAAACTTTAGCCTCAACGTCCATGAGAGTAAAGGGAGTAGGTGGATTGTGGCTATGACGGACAAGCCCAAAGAAGATCACATAAAATTTTCCTGCAAAAAGTGACTAACAATTCTGGAAAAAAACTCAAATGACTAACAACAACAATGAAAAAACACCCCTCAAGATTAAGCTTGCTGCTTATGTAGAGGCTGGTGGCATTCTCAAGACTGTGGTCATTAGCAACCTTTCAGCTCAAAAACACGTGTAGAGGAAGATAAAACAGCTTAGAACGAGCGTGCACTTGAGACTCAGAGAGGATCCCTTGCTCAGAGGCAATGTGCAGGAGGTAGGAAGGATGGGAAAATATGGAGAACTGGAGGAGGAAAACCTGGGGAGAGTGGAATGAGTAATGTGCATTATGGGGATTGTAACTAATTACTTGAAGAAAAAGGTATATGAATTATTGAGGAGAAATGTTTTCTCTTTGTAAATCTTCACTCAATTCATGATAAAACATTTTCAAAGTTCATCAAGAGCCATTTTCTTTCTTTTATCATATTATGCCTCTGCTTTAGTTTTGTCATATAAAAGGAAAGGGTTGTTCAAGATCATATTTAATTCTTTTTAAACTTTGAAGTGTATACTTATATGGGTATTTTAAATAACAGTGATATATAGTGTTATAACCTTAAAAACATCATGAAGTCTATGATCTCTTGTCTGTGGAAGAGGGAATGAATGGTGATTCTCCAGATGCTGAGTCCTTAGAAGATTCTGTCATATTTTAAATTCACATCTTGATAAAACCTCACTGTGACTGGCCTAAAAATAAATCAAACACTGTGGTGTTCATCCTTAATCCTAATAACCTTAGAAATACAATTGTTTAAACGGTTCTGTGACAAAACCCCCTAAAATATAAGAATGGTGAAATCATGCATATTTTTTAAAAATTGATAATCCTTTATTGAGTAAGTAATGTGTGGAAAATTCTATTGTAGAATACATTTTGAAAATATTTCAACAAAATGACTTTATTAAATTAGACCCTGACTGTTAAATCATTCTCTTTTATGTAAAATCATGAGTTTTACTGATGGATTTGAAAGAATCCAGTTAAACAAATCCTTTAGAAGTTGGACAGTCCTCAGGACTTTGCTGCAAAGCAAGACTATTTAAGTATCTTTGCTGTTTTGTTGGAACCTGAAAATACATTTGGAAAAAAGTCAAAAGAGAAGAGGGGAGGATTATTGTAAGGATTAGACAGAGAAATTTGCCAGCAGGGTCAGACGTGCCAGGATCTGTCCTTGCCAGAAAAATAATGACAAGAGGCAATGGTGTTCAGACCACTAAGCCGTCTATACATCTCCCAAAAGGAGAAGAAGATTCCTCTTACCAGGTTGCTCTATGGGATTACTATGGAGATCGTGTCACAGGTTACAAATTATTTGTCATAGAAAAAGTAGAGAAAAGATGCTGTGAAAAAGGATTCACAGTGAAGAAAAGATCAAAGAAATGATAAGAAGAGGAAGGAAGCAGCAGAAGAGGCAAAGAGAAAAAGACGAACCAATAAATTAGTGTATAATTTTAAAGAGAACTTTAAGAAACACAGGATAATGAAACACTTAACTTTCCGTCCTTTAAAGTGAAGTACTAGAAAGTGGGCATACATAGGCTTCTAACACTTGAACCACTTATTATAAGATTTCCTTCACCTACTAGGGTAAGTTTGGAGCTAATAACTAAAAAGTGTTGCCCAATAAGCTCATTCAGTAATTTGAATGTTTAATATTCAAGAGACCTCTCAGACATTACCTGAAGTTATTAAAAATTATAAAGTTTGTCAAAATAACAGGGAATGGTGAGGATAATTGTAACCCTTCTGCTTATTGAACAGATTCTGAATTGCCAAAACTAGAGATGTTTACCATCGTAAGTGGCAACTTCTACATAGGCCCCAAAACAGATTCAAATTCAGAGATGCACCATTTATTAATGAGGTAGGCATTTGAATACCAAAGTGCCAGAAAACATCAGCAAAAGCAAGTTGAAATTGTAAATAGTTCAGAACAATATGATGATAGTAGAAATTCACTAATTTCTGAACCTTTAGGGATAGCAAGTCGAGTAAGGCTTTCAGTGGGGGTGGTAAGGTGGGCTTGGTGGTGGTGTGTTGAAGGCAGGGGGGTAGGTAAAAGTAAGATGATGTCAAGGAGTCCCTGAAGAGTGTTTGGAAACTGATTGTAGTAGCACTTGTGTAATACTGTTTGACGTGCTTGAACTATGGAATGATATGACATATGTATTAACTCCCAATTAATATTAATTTTTAAAAGGAAAAAAGAGAAAAGCAAGGCTATGGTATATAAACTTTTGTAGCATGAGACCCTTAATACAAATATATATATATATATATATATACACACACACACAAAGGGGAACCCCCCCAAAAAACTATTTTTTTCAAAGCTATGTATTTAAAATGTTCACAAAACAACCTTAACACCTTCAAAGTACTCTCCATTACACTTAACACATTTGTCAAATTTGCTATTCCATTCTTGAAAAGATTCTTCAGATTCATCTGCTTGGACATCTCATAGCACCTCCCTCATCTTTATCTTCAACTCTTCTATGTCTGAAAGTGCTGTCCTTTCATGTCTCCCTTTATTCTTGAAAACCAAAAGAAGTCACAAAGAGTGAGGTCAGGTGTGTGGGGCACACTGAGATGACTGCATGAACAGGTGCATTTTCGTGGCAAAACTAGTCCCCTATTAGCCACAAATCCACTCCCCCCCCCCTTTTTTTTGCACATTGTTAATGTAATCTTTTGAGAACATCTGTGTTAGTCTGGGTAAATTGAGAAACAAATTCACAGAAACTCATGTGTATAAGAGAGAGTTTTATATAAAGGGTGAGTGCATATCAAGAAAACATCCCAACACAGTGCTGCCCACGCCAACAAGTCCAACATTAACCCATATGTCCAACACCAATCCACAAAGTCCTCTTCCATCTCACTAAAGAGACTCAATGACACTGACTGCAGGAGGAAAGCAGAATCGGTGAACGTGTAAGCATCTCAGTGCTAGCAGGGGTCTCCACGTGGCTGCTCCAGTGCCCAGGGTTGCATCAGGGTAGGTCCATGTGTGGCTCCTCCTCAGGGATGTCTTTCAGGAAGTGAGCCTTGCCAGCTGAACCAGGGAACTGCTAAGGCAGCTGCACCCTGGTCCTACCCTCAGAAAACAAGAGACAGGAGAACTCGAAAGGCAAGGCTCACATAGCCATTTATCCCTCTGCCCTTCTATTAACCCCACATGTGTTTATCAGCCATGTTGGCAAAATAAACTAACTACATCAATCCACCCCTTGCCAACGTGGCACATGTACATAATTCTTTAGCCTCACAATGCAATTAAGTAACACCTACAACTTAATCCTATAATCCTGTGAATATATTCCCCCCACCTATGAAAGTTTGTAAGCCAACCACTTCACGGTGTTATCCCCAATTTTGGGTATCCAATTTCTATACTGCTGAATTACATCAACCCAGTGCTCTGAGGAGACAATCATGTTTTTGACATGAAGAATCTGCATTCCAATGGGCACCTTGTGAAGTCTGCATCCATAAGCAAGCGCAAATCAGGACAAGCCTCGGCATTTCTAATTGCTGTACATGCATGCAAAAGCTAGATCATGAAGGGAACATTAAAGAGGAATTTATAGATTTAAATCATTGTGTGGTTGAAGAAAATTGAATATACCATAGTTTTCCAGATAATGAGAAAATCTGTCTTAGAAAAAATAGTATAAACACAGTGCTTCTTACAAGCAAGAAGGGAGAGAATTCTTCCCATATGCTTTGGCAATGTTCTCAGAAGAGCTCCACAACTTGTATCTTAGTTTGTCATACTATGGTACTTTCATGTTTCTTATGGTGAATAGGTTTTAGCAGATTTTCTAGAAAATTAACAAATTAGAAAGACGAAATAGACTATCCACATCTCAGGAGTTAACAACTGAAAATATTCTGAGCCGACATGCAACATTGCCCTGTACAGTGCTGGAAGATGACCTCTCAAGTTGGAAGGCACACTACACACATATGCCATGTAAGGAGCTGTCTGCTCAACACAGAGTCTACGTTAACGATGTGGATGAAGCCAAGCTTTCAGGACTTCACCTGATGATGAAGCACAACTAAAAATGAGGTGAATACCTGCAAACATTCAGGAATCATTAGAATGTGGGCTGTAAACAGTATGGATATGAAAATATTTGAAGCGTTAAAAAATAAAATGGAATGGATAAAAACTGATATCCTAAGCACAAGTTAGCTGAAATCATTCCGTATTCACCGTGTTGACTTGGACACTCATGAGACTTACTATGTCAGGAGGAAGAGCATCACCTTTGTCGACAAAAGAATTATTTCAAAATCTGCCTTGATTTTTCAAAACCATGCTGATTGTGAATTATAAATAGACAAATAGTCATAAAGAATAATATTACCTCTGTGTCTACTAAGAAGATATTTTACTAAAATTTATGTACCAACCACTAATGCAGTGATGAAAAAATTGAACAATTCTTCAATTCAAGTGCAAAACCAAATTCCTCATAACTGGAACAATAGACAACATCATGGTAAATGGATATATGATTGAAACCTTCAAGGATTTCATTTTGATTGGATCAACATCAATGATCATAGGAGAAGCGGTTTGGTTTAAATGCACGAACAATTATTTTCTTGGAGGTGAGTTTATTCTATCCCACTGAAACAGGGTCTTTCTTATGTGAAATATTGGTAATAATTTCCACTGAAGGTGAGAATGAAATAAAATAAATAGTTAATATAACACGCTATCATTGTTCTTGGCTGGGAGTAAGCATTCAAATTAGTAATTATAATTATTACCAAGATCCCTTGAAGAATAACATAAACTTCATGCCAATATAATCTCAAAACATTATCACTCTGTCTTCTGCATATTTCCAGAAGAAGCTATCTTCCCCGAGTGAGCCTCCGCTTCTCCAACTGTACCCAAGCTCCACCCAAGTCCTCTGATGTCTGCCGTTGCCCGGTGAGCCATGTATTCTATATGCAATGATGCAGACTTGACCATATCCTTTCATTTGACCAGCGTCTTAGCTGGGTTCTCTAAAGAAAGAAAGCCAGTGAAATTATATTACATATATATGCAGAAAGATTTAGCTCAAGGAAATGGTTGACGTGGAATATAAAGAAAGTACCCTCACTGAATGCTCAGCTACCTTTCCTCTGTTATTCTCTCTTGTAAAACCCTCCAGTGTAGTTTTAGGGACTGGCGATTACCAAATCTGTGGGTCATGTGTCACACTGGACTTTTCTCCTGACTCTTATAGTTGTCGATGCTGACAAATACGTTATAGGAACACACACACCTCCTGTGTTTCCAGGGTAGTACAGACTTTAACATGCACAACTGCTAACCTAAGAATTGGCATTTTGTGTCCACCTAGAGGCACTTCACAAGAGAAATCTCGTGTTGTATGCCTAAAACATCAGTCATCAAAATTCTAGGGAGTACAGATTGATACTGGCACAGATTGATACTGGCAAAACTCATGGCTTCCATGAATTGGAATAATTGCAACAAGAGCTGCTTGATCTATTAAAAATATACAGCTAACATTAAATTTTCAATTTTATGGCTTATTGACATTGGCATGTCATTAGCTACTTGTTATATTGATGATCTATAATCACTGAAGCACAATCTCCTAGAAACAGCTTTATAAAATTGTGTCCTCACAATTGAAAGTGACATCCAGAGGTCCCATCCCATTTATTCAAGTTTGTTCTTCCTATAAGATCAAGAAAATTAATAAAGTAAGCTATGAATCCTTGAAATTTCAGTACCCAAGCAAAATTAATCCTAAAGTACCTGTAGTATTTTGAAATAGCCAAAGAAACTATAGAGGTATTTAAGTATGAAGATGAATAAAATAGACAAATATTTTAAAGTATTTTTATATTACCCAGTTGTCTAACTATCCAATGTTAAAGCTAGGCCACTGATAAAATTCATTCAACCTTTCAATATTCTTCTCCAGCACACAAATTCAAAAGTATAGAATCTTCTTTTCTTTTTATTCAATGTCCAACTTTTACATGCATATGAGGCAGTTGAAAATTCCATGCCTTAAGTTAGGTACACTTTTGTCCTCAAAGTACATCCTTGATTTTTATAACTCTAAAAAGGTTGTGTGCAGCAGACTTACCTAATTCAATCTGTCTTTGATCTCTTCATTGCTTCTTCCATGAGCATTGTGGATCTGAGAAAGACAGGATCCTTGACAATTTCAACATTTTTTCAGTTTATTGTAATGTTATCTATTGATTCAGATGGTCTTCTTGGCATTGAGTTATAATCCATACTTGTGGTAGTTACATACTTTAGTGTCATCTTGAAGATATCTAAAAGTGTAGAGGTAGTATTCAACCTGTCAATCAGGTCAGTCTGATGGTGCCTTCTTGTGGGCATGGGCTTCTCATAAGGAGGGCCCTGAAAACCTCCCCCTATCACTCTGCCTTCATTTTCCTGTTGATGGGCCATCTGTGTCCTGATGCTTCTACCACCATTGGATCCACATGACATTGCACTTACCAACATGTGATCTTTCTTTATTCTGCATCATTGCATGTGACTGCGTGAGTCTGAAGAGGAATTATGGACTAGTATCAGATTTACGGACTTGAGTTGAACTGGGCTGGGATGTTTTCTCTCTATATAGTTACTTCTTGATATAAAACTCTTTCTTACACATATATGAGTGTCACTCACTGAATTATTTTCTCCAATCATCACGGTCTAACTTAATACTGAAGGCTACAATCCGTGATCTTCATCAGCAAGCATTTCATGTTCTCCACCCTTTCAGCAAGCCAAGTTGTACAATGGCATATCGCAGGTCGATAATAAGTCTTCCTCCAATTCTGATGATGCATTCTTCATATGATTCAGCTTCTCCGATGATTTGCTCAGCCTACAACATGAATAGGTGTGGTGAGAGAATACAACCCTGAATCACACTTCTGCTGATTTTAAACCATGTAGCATACCATTGTTCTGCTCACACAACTTCCTCTTGATCTATGTACTAGCTTCCCAGGAGCACAATGAATAATTCCGGATTCTTGTTTTTCTCATGATTATCCATAGTTTGGTGGGATACCCATAGTCAATAAAACACATGTAAACATATTGCTGGTACTTTTTCTTTCAGTCACGATGCGTCTGATATTAGCAATGATATTCTTTGTTCCAAATCCTCTTCTAAACCAGGCTGAACCTCTGGCAGCTCTTTGTCAATGAACTGCTGCAGCTGTTTGTGAATGATCAGAACCAACATTGTATTCGCATGTGGTATTCATGATACTCTTCTATAATTTGAGCAGTCTATTAGGCCACCTGGCTGTTGAGTGGAGCAAGTATAGATCTCTCCCAGTAAGTTTTCCAGTAGCTGTCTTCGAAATTTCCTGGCATAGATGAGTAGGTTCTTCCAGCACTTCATCTGTTTGCTGAAACATTTCCATTTGAATGCCATCAATTCTGCAAGTCTTATTTTTGGCTAATGATTCTAGTGCAGTTGAACTGCTTATTTCAGCCCCATCGATTGGTTCCTACCGTGTAAAATGGTGGAAGGTTGATCAGTTGTTTTCAGTACAGTGACTTGGTGTATTCTTTCCATCTTTTTTCTCTCTCAATGTTTTCTGCATCATTAAATATGTTTCCTAAAGAATCTGTCAGTATTAAAACTAGAGGCTTGATTTTCTTGAGTCTTTTCCATCAAAGATCTATTGAGCATCTTTCCTTTGAGTTGTATAACTCTAGATTTTTGCACATTTTGTGATACTATTTTACTTTGTCTTCCTGAGCTTACCTGGCAAATTTTCTATTCAGCTCTTTGACTTCGTCATTTCTTCCATTTGTTTTAGCTCCCCTAATATTAAAAGCAGGTTTCCCAGTCACTTCTCACATTCACTTTAATCTTTTTTCCCCTTTTGGTCTTTTTATCGATCATCAGATTTCCAGTCATAAGTGTTCAATGCAGAAAATCTGTTCCTGAGATATTCTCTAAATGCATGTGGGATAGACTCTATGGTATAATTTGGTGTTTGTGGACTTGTTTTAACTTTCCTTAATTTCAATCTGAGCTTACATATGAGCAGTGAACATTTTGTGTCATATTGAGCCCTTGGGTTTGCTTTAGCTGTCATTAGTGAGCTTCTCCAGTGTTTCTTTTTGTTGGTGTGTTCAATTTGATTTCTGTGTATTCCATCTGGGGAAAGTAAGTCCATGTATATATTTGTCTTTAATGTGCTGAAAAAGATATTTGCTATGAACAAGTTGTTGGTCTTCCAAAAGTGTATCATGTGATCTACAGTTTTGTTTCTATCTCCAACATCATATCTGACCAAGAATTTCCCTTCGTCTTTGTTTTTAACTTTTGCATTCCAAACACCAATGATTATCATTGCATCTTGATTTCATATTTGATCAATTTTAGTCTGAAGACATTGGTAGAATTATTCATTTGTAGAATTCCTCCATGTTTTCATCATCATTTTGTGGTTTGTGCATACATTCCAATAAATTAAAGTGAATGAATGTCACAGACAGCATTGTACTTCATAAAACATTTTGAAATATAATTTCTGATAATGAATACAGTGCCATTCCTCTTGCTTGTGCCATTCTTTGAAATGTAGACCATATGATTTTCTAATTCAAAATGGTTAATCCAGGTCCATTTCATCTCACAAATGCCTAGGACATTGATCTGTATGTGTTAATTTCATTTGTGGTGCCTTTCAACCTTTCTACACTCCTAGTTTGTACATTTCAAGTTCAAATTACTAATCGATTTTTATAGCTGTTTCTTCTTACCATCAGTTGTGCCCCATCAGCAAGTGAAGATCCCAAAGACTCTGACCCCCCAGGTCTCACTCCACTCATGTCACCATGATCAGCTCGACTCTGAGGAACAAGCTCCTAAGCAGTAACATTAGGATGCCTTCTTAGCCCAAGGTCCCTTCCTCTGACACTATCTGTGACAATGTCTACTTCCATTCACTAGGCCTTCAGTATTTGACAATGTTTTATTTTCTATGTAAGGTTTCCAGTGGCTACTTCCTCCAAAATGAACAACTGAATCCTTCTTTGTAGTCTTAATCTGTAAGCTCCCTGAAACCTGTTCACTTTGGGTGACCATGATGCATTTGACATACCAGTGACATAGCATCCAGGATCAAGACAACACAGTGTGGAAAGTGTTCTTATAGGAAAAAGGGAAAATGCAAAGAAAATACCATACGGAGACATCAACAGATGTTGAGAAAAAGTAGTCATAGGAAGATAGAGGTACAAAGCAAGGACACTTTGTTCTATTAATCTGGCATTCCATGATGCTCACCTTCCCAACACAATCACTGAAGACAAAGCGGTGCATAAGCAAATGTGGTGAAGAAAGCTGATGATGTCCAGCTACTAAAAAGATATAGCATTTGGGTGTTAAAGGCTTGAAGATTAACAAGCAGTCATCTAGCTGAGAAGCAACAGAGCCCACATGGAAGAGGCACACCAGTCTGTGTGATCATGGGGTGTTGATAGGATCAGGTATCAGGCATCAATGACCCAGAACAGAATATCATATCAATGTAAATGAGGGGGAGTGCAGCATGGGGACCCAAAGCCCATCTGTAGGCACTGGACATCCCCTTACAGAAGGGTCAGGGGGAGGAGATGAGCCAATCAGGGTACAATATGGCACTGATGAAACATACAACTTTCTTCTAGCTCTTTAATGCTTCCTCCCTACCCACCCCACTTTCATGACCCCAATTCTACCTTACATATCTGACTAGATCAGAGCATGTACATAGTTACAGAAAAGAGCTGGAAATACAGGGAATCCAGGACAGATAAACTCTTCAGGACCAATATTGAGAGTAGCCATATCAGGAGGGGAAGAGGAAGGTGGGAGGAGATAGGGGGAACTGATTGTAATGATCTGTACATAGCCCCCTTCCAGAAAAGTAAAGGGAGACATCAGTGTATGACATGACAAAGTAATAAAAATTTATAAATCATCCAGGGTTCATAAGGGAGGGAGGGAGGCAAAAAAAGGAGGAGCTGATACCAAGGGCTCAAGTAGAAAGAAAGTGTTTTGAAAATGATGATGGTAACAAATGTACAAATGTTCTTGACACAATGCATGGATTGTGATAAGAGTTGCACAGCCCCCAGTAAAATGATTAATAAGAAAGGAGAGAAGAAGGTAGAGGTTAAGATGGTGAAAGTCACTTGAATGCCCGAGACCATTAGAATCGAAGAGAAGGACTGGAAGGTTCCCCCACTACCGTCCTCAGACACATTATCGTCCTTCGAACATCTTGATTTTAGACTTCTTGCCTCCGGAACTACAGAAGAATATATTTTGCTGTCCTAAATCCCCCTTTTTTATTTCTTTGCTAGGCAAGTGTTGGGAAATAAATATAGTCAGCATAATGCATTTTGTGCCCCCTCCCTCCCCCCACCCCTCACTCTCTCTCTCTCTCAGGTGCCAGAAAGTAGGCAGTATTACTTCCTGTTCTTAACTTCCTCTTTTCTACTACACCTACTGACTTTGTCACGAAAGAATAGAGAGCTCAGCTATGGAGAAAGAGAATGACTTTTAAATTATTACCTTAAAGGCAATGTACTTTATTATTATAGAAATTAACAGTGCAAACAAGTTAATTTTAAATATTTAAAAAGTAATAAATACCATTAGGTCCCCTCCCCGTCCCCGCTGCCCCTTTAAGAAAGGCCTTCACAATGAAGGGAGGCTGGGCAGAAGAAACCATGCTTGGCATTGGATAGAAAACAGCTTTGAAGAAAATCCAATTATCAGAGAGATTATGTAAGATATCTCAATGTGAACTAAGAACAGGCTATGATACAAAGGTACACAAATAAGAAATATAAATAGTCTGTAAAAATTGTTAATTGTAAAAATTAGCAGATGGATTCCAAATTAACCTTGATTTGCACCAGAATAAAGGAAAAGTAGCAGGAGGATGAAAGTTAAGCAAATGAAAGGAGCAATCAGTCACTATGGTGGAGATCTTAAACCAAACAGCAGGAGAGTTTACCTCTTAAAAACTGCTTGTCTTTAACATTGTGCTCTTTGAATATGTACCCAGATTGACAACAGTTGCTTTGAAGATTATACAGGAAGATTAGGGTGCAGTGGGTTTTGTGTTAGTGGGACAGAAAAGGAGTTGACAAATTATTTCACAAATTGAAAGAGATAACCAATGTCACTGAATTGAACCTGAGAAATTACAGAATTGCTGCATGTCTTGTAGTGTAACAGCATTTTTACAAGAGTACAGTGAACACAGTGAATTTTCTATGAAATAATACAAGATCATTTACTAGAACCATAGGTCAAAATGTTCTAAACGGAAATAGTTTATTTAGTTCTAGTATTTAAATGTGATTGTGAAATTTTAGATCACCAGGGATACATTTTCAATTCTTCCAGATGTTCTTGAATAAAAATAAGGTTATGCCAAAGGAGAAAAAACAAAAAACTCACTACTGTGGAAACAATGCTGACTCATTTTCAGATGCCCATTGGATAGCCAAGTCAATAACTGTATCGACAGGATCCTGCGGAGCCACTAGCGGTTTGGAACTGCTCCCTCTGTGGATTACAGCCCAAGGAGCAACCACACCACCCTGCACACCCCAAAACAAAAGGTTAAAAAAGAGGAACCAAAAAGTACGGGTGGGGGGGGTGTGAGGGACAGAGAGGAAAGTAAAGGGGGGCTGATATGAAGGAGTTCAAGAAAGTAGAAAATATTATGAAACTGGTTTTAGTACCAATTGTGCAATTCTGATTGATGTGATTGAATTATGGAATTGTATGATATTGGTTCGATCTCCCAATGAAAGGGTTTTCAGGAAATCAAAAGAAGTACACTAGTGTCCCAACAACATTACTGATCTGATTTGAATGGTATTTGTCTTTAAAAACCTAAGAAAAAATAAATTTATCTTAAACAATAGCAATAAATCAAGGAAAAATAGAATGAGCATAAATCCAGGCATATGAAATATCAACACTTTATTTTCTGTGTTTTCTAAGAAAAGGCTGGGGATTGGGCTTGAATCAAAATTTGTGCCACTAACTTGCTGACGGTTAGGTCAGCAGTCCAAAATCCCCTGATGATTCCCAGCTGATGAGGCTGTCTATCCTCACAGATTTCCAGCCTCAGAAACTCACAGGGGCAGTTCTTTCCTGTCCTACAAGAAGGTAATTATTTAGAGTAGACGCTATGGCAGAAAGTTTATATGTACCTGTCATATGAATAATATACATATATAAAGAAAATAATTCTCTATTTATGATTTAAGAGTTAGAAATTATTGAAGATTGGAATGCTCCCTACAGAAAGCCTTCATATTTGTGTAAATTATTGTAGCTTATACTAAAATACTTTAGATACTGAACTTATTCAGATTTTCTACCTTGAGTGGATTTGGACACAGGGAGACCTTATAGGACAGAATATACCTGTCCTGTGGATTTCTGAGACTGTAAATCTTCATGGAAGTAGAAAATCTCATCTTTCTCCCAAAGAATGGCTAGTGGTTTGGAACTCTAAATTTGAGGTTAACAATAAACCTCATAATGCATTACATCACCAGGGTTCTGTTCAGATGCTGAAAACACATGTGAAAAAAGTAAAAATCTAAATTTGTCTGAATGCTGTTTCTAGTGTTATACTATTCATTGATAATATTTATGATCTTTTAATTTAATATGCTAACAAAAATATTTTTTGTAGTAGGCATTTTAGTTTTGATATGGGTTCCATTTCACCCTGGATAATCTGTGAATTTGATTTAAGTATGAAACTATGCTCTGTATATTGTAAAAATAATAATGTAGTGTTGGATTTTTATTTTGTTGTTAAAAAATATCTAAAATTTGGCATGAATTCCAAAGACTTTTAAATAGCCCCATTTTCTTTCCATTCAGCTTGGTTACAATTTCACACGCATCTTAGATATTTTCACATTCCAAGCTGATTCAGCATGATGAGAATAGTTTTTGAATTGTGAACAAGAGTGTGAAACAGAAACACCATTGCGAACTCAGATAAATTTGAGCCAGAGACTCTTTAGCCATTTGGGAAGCATTATAATATTCTTAACAAAAGGGCAGAATGATCCCTTCTTTCATTGAACCTCAAGTCAAATATACTCCCGAGAGGATTTCAGCTCTTCAGCCTCAATAGAGATTTTCAGATACTCGATTGGAGCAAAGAGCCTCACTTTTCTTCACCAGAATTGCTACTGACCTTGTGGAGAGCAGCCACAAGGGCAACAGGGCTTCTGGTTCATGGCAGACAATTATTCCAGATCAGAACCGGTCCACCTGCATTCCAGAATTAGTTGCCTGAAATTGGGGTGTGTTAGCAAACCTCTGTGTCTTGAAGCAAATTTATTCACAACAAAGTAGTTTTAGACTTTCCTCACTGAATTAACTTGTATCATCGAAGAGCAAGTTCAACTTGCTCTCTCGGGCTTCAGCCAACCGGTAATGACTTCCTGCCCAAAGGGTAAACTAGTTGTTCACACTGAGTTGTTGCAACAATACTCAAATATAATGACTAGGTTTCACTTCATATCAGAGAAGCAGAATGACTCTGGATGGCAGTTGCTTGATCTAAATGGCTTCTCCACCACTTGTCTGTCAGTATGTCATATGGTGGCGGCTTTTGTGCTGCTCTGCTGCTGGAACTATGTCACTGGTGTTTCAAAACCTGGCCATGTCACTCACAGTGAGCAGATTTCAGTGGAGTTTCCAGACCAAGAACAGATTACAAAGCAGGAACTGACTTCCTACTACTCAGAGGAAGCAGCCACTGAAACATTGTCACATACTGAAGGTCTAATGAACGGAAGCAGAACACTGTCAGAGCTAGCACTGGGCGATGAGAACCTCTGACCAGACGACACTGGAAATGTGATTCAGGGGGAGCTGCCTCCTTGAAGTAAGAGGGTGGAGTAAATCCCAGGGGATGGGGTCTTCTGGAACTTCACGTGCTGATGGAGCACAGCTCCAGGTAAGAAGAGATGACGGACAGTAATGCGCATCAGAAGAGGAGTGTGGCTCAGGGCAGGGCAGTGTTTTATTCCGTTGTGGGTGGGGTTGTTATGTGTTGGAATGGACTTGATGGAGCCTCACAACAGCAAATAACTTTTAGAAATGGCCTTCACAGAGGTCACTTTGAACCAGACAGTAGTTGTTTTGCTTTATAATTGGCACTTCTAGAAACTCACAAGAGTTGTGCACTTACTAAAACTATTATCCATCCAGGTAAGCAGTCATGGTGGTGCTCTTGGGTAACCCCGAGGTGAATAGATCAAACTCACCAGCTGCACCAAGGGAGAAAGATGAGGTTATCTGTTCCCATAAAGATTCATCTCTTCAGAAATTCTATAGAAGGTCGCTTTGAGTTGGAATTGCCTCAATCACAGTGATTTGTTTTGTGTTTTTCCTCTATCAAGGTACTTAGTATTTTTCAATTACTCGTGGACTTCAGACCAAACAGCCTTTTGCTCTTTTGTGACTAGAGAATTCTATGTTGAGCTCCCACATAGGGTTCCCAAAGCGAACACCTTGCTAGCAGAGACGTCCTAGTGGTACACTGGCTATGTGCTGACTATAGTGGTTCCAATCCACCAGCTGCTCCACGAGAAAAAAGATGTGTCCGACCACGTCTGTGAAGGATTCTAGCATTGGCAACTATAGATTTGCCCTTGTGGGTTTCTTAGACTGTAACTGTTCAGGACATCTCACCTGGTGCTGTTGAAATGCTGAACTTGTGGCTAGCTCTACAAGGCATAGCTCACAATGCTGCCAGGGCTGGATAGCCTTAAGTTGTTCTTTTATTTCAAATGATTAAATCGGTAGAAACAAACCCACGAATGGTAATTAAATTTGATAGAATGGATGATATGACAACCTATTTTATTCTTTTAGTTCATGATCTCAAAGGGATAATTTGTGAAGATCTTGATATGCTCTGCAAAACAGTTCATCCTTTGTCCTGTTACCCTGTCTGAAATTGAGGAATTGGAATGAAGTAGATAATTGAGTCTATTATCACTCATTGTCTCCTGATATCTATTCTACCCTTCTTTATGCTCACAATAAAATACCACTAACCTTTTATCTAATGGGCAAAAAGCTAAGTGATTATGTCAATGTGCCTCCTGTGCCCAAATATGCCTATAAGATGATGTTCTGAGCAAGAAGCAGTGTGCAAGTTGCAGATCATGTGCTTCCTGATGGTTTTAATGTTATGGTCACTGAATCAGTGACACTTGTGGAGATATAAGCTACGCCTGAGAAGAAAGCAGTGAGAGGGACAGAAGGAATGTGTGCCCCTGGATGGTTTTAGGGTAGTAGCCTGACTTTTCCTGCACTATCTCTTAACACCTGAACTGTTTTGTGAGAAGTATATCAGCATCTATTTACGGTGAAACAGTATTAGAAAGAATATTTCATGTACCTGAAAATAATGTGGTGTTGTTAACAATTCTAAAAGTGTATGGCATTGGTAAGCAGGATTTAGGCAGCAAAGATATGAATAATTCTGGTAACAGAATGTTTGCCATTTTATATTATATTAAATATTTGTTAAAACCATCTTTTGCAATTATTTGGAAAGATTACATGTTTAACGAGATGGTAGCTCTAAAAATGTTTAGAAAACATAAGAATAGTGTTGCTAATTGGCTTTATCTTCTACTCTTTAGCAATGTATCACAAAAATATAAACTTGAAAACTGATTACTATTTCAAGTTGAATGGCAAGAAGTACAGTGCTACAATGGGAGGGACTTCTTGACCCTGACCTACAGTGAAATAAATAGGGGTTGAATTACCTGAGGTTTCAAACGGTTGGCATGGCCAACTATGTCTTCATCTCCAACAGCAGGACTTAGGATTGCAGATTAAAACTTTCTTGAGATTTCATTTAAAGGTATCCCCAAGGGGAATCAGCCAAGTAGGAAATATCAGATTCATGTCTCTCCAGTCTCAGGAAACTTACTGTTTTAGATTCTGTCAGAGTAATTCCAGACACCCGGTAGGAGAGAGTATCTCCTGAAGGCAGCGCTATTTGATTTAAGAACCATACCTTGAAAGAAATATTTGGCTATAGTTACATTTACATGAAACTAACCTGAAGTATACATTATGAAGTCTACCGATTTTTTAAAAGAAGTGTATTGCATTCAAAGAAAACCAGTATTCTGGTATGTACAAGTCTATTGCCAAAGTTAGGGCTACCAAGTTGGTACTTGCTTCAAACTGAGCAAGCCTAGGAAGGCTCTGCTCTCCCTGGTTAGTTACATATATAGTCACAAGAAAAATGAAGAGCCCGACTTTGAGAGGCCACAGTTCAGAGCTGTGAGTTCAAAGCAGAAGACATTGTTTTTAGACAGTAGTAACTGAAGTAATAAAGGGACTTTGTATCTGCAAAGGCATTAATCTTCACATCCCCACACCTTCAGAATTTCATAACTACCGTAGAACAGTTTGACTTCTATGTGTTCCTCCTTCTAATCTTTTAAATGAAAATGCACCGTAACACAAACACTCTACCTACTCATCTACTGCACCATTGTAAATTGAACCAACCCTCCTACCACTCCTACGGAGTCAATTCTGCCTCATGGTGACTCCGTGGCACAGAGGAGCTCTGCGCCTTTGCATTTCCTAGGCTGTAAATTGTCAGTGCAGAAGGAAGGTTCATTTTATTTTCCCTCAGGGCAACTTCTAGGTTCAAATGGCTGACCTTGTGGTTTGCAGTCATATGGTGTGTGGGGGAAGGCAGATACATCATTTTATGTTCTAATGTACAGGTGACCATAGCAGGAGGCATTTCATATGGACTTGATGAAATGAATTATTCCATAATCAGAGATTCTGGTGCTACCTGAGGACGAATACAGGGCTGAATAGGATCCCGAGGTTATCTCTCAGGTGAAAGGTAGACATTTTACAACAGAAGATGGACACTCAGTATTCATGCGAGTAGCCTACATCAGATTTTCTTTTCCTTAATGGAGCAAGCATTAACTAGAGGCAGTAACCCTTCCCCTGCTTACACTGAAGTTTGTTGATGTGAGTCTTCATTGATGGAAAATAAAGAAAAAATATGTGTGTGAATTATAGGACATGTCTTCAAGGAAGTGGATGGTGTGGCATCATGGTAGAAAGATGTGAATTCCTAGATTATCTTGTAAAGTGAGAAGTCTGCCTTCACTATTGCTAAAGAGAGAAATGAACTTTCACTGAATCACCATCTTGCCAGATCTTCTTCTTCTTCTTCTTCTTCTTCTTCTTCTTCTTCTTCTTCTTCTTCTTCTTCTTCTTCTTCTTCTTCGTCTTCTTCGCAGCATCTCTTGCTGATACAGGACAGAACATAAAGATGAGCAGGTTCACAATTTTGGTTAGTACCATCAACTGCGGAGTGGAAGGTAGATCCGAAGTCCAATTAGATGGCTAAAGTTAGCTTCCATGACACATGGTCACATGAACATATAGCACAATGGTAGCGGCAAGGGAAAGGAAGAGAATGCTGGAGAAGTAAAAGTGGCCACCTAGTTTTTAATAATGATCTCTGTAAGTTAAGAAATGGGATACATTTTATTCAAATCCTAATTATCAGTAAATATCTACTGTTTTTAAGGAACTTCATTATTTATTATAAATAAAGAAATAATAATAATAAGCCCCAAACCCACTGCCGTAAAATCAAATTCCGAAATGTCGTAACCCCATAGACCAAAGAAACGCCCTGACTGCTATTGTGTCTACTCTGACTCATGGCAACCCACTCTCCAGGACAAGGGAGAACGTCCCCTGTGGGTTTTGAAGATGAGCTCTTTTTGGAAGTGGCAAGGCTCACCTTTCTCACTGTAGATCCACCTGGTAAATCTTTCTGAAAGCAGGTAGCTTCATTTCTGTCCTGCAGAGCTGCTGATAGATTTGAGCTGCAGCCCTTGTTCATTTGCAGTTCAATGTTTCATCCACAGTGCCACCAAAGATGTGTGTGTACAATGTATTGCAAATATGAAGCATATATACACATACATATTCACGCATGTATACCTATACAGGTACGGGAGCTTTGAGGAGAAGGACTAATTTCAAGGAGAGACATCTTGGGAAATGGGTAGCTTTAACTGTATCTACAAAGAAAATCCTCATTTCCATATTAGGATTCATGGCAGGTCTTAGAGAAGAGTAGAAATACCTTATACAGTTTCCAAATGTACAAATCTTAAGATACTACCTCCCATATCTTTATGATAAGAAGAGTAACCACCAGGCCACTTCACTGAACCTGAAGAGATGAGCAAAGTTACCAAAAAAAACACAAAACAGATGAAAAACTAACAAACAAATTCTACCTCAATATTGGTTAGTGACAAGTAAGAGCCACTCAGAAGAAAGTATCTATTTAATTTGCAATAGAATGTCCCTCTTTTTGGTCTATGCATTTTAATTCTACTTCAAAGAGGTTGCTAACAATAAAAATAATATCACAATTCAAGTTGTGTGTGCATACGTTCAAATATACCTTAAGATATGGACACTTTATCAATTTCATAGAATAAAGGTTAATTTGTTATAGAGGTGATGACTAATATATTTATTTTAATATTTGGTAAGTTATTGCCTATGATATGTATAACTACTAAAATGTTTAAATACTAAATTATTGTCAAATATCTTTATTTCATTAGGATCTTAAAAGTTTCCTATCATATACTTTAGATGTAATCATTCATGATAATCCTTTAATGATTTTTATATGATATATTCTATTTTAAGACATTTATTCATTTACACAAAAATACATTTTAAAAAGTCACGAAACAAAGAAAAGTCAAGAGTGAATGAACAAAGAAAGAAAAGAAGAAAGGAAGTTTTGTAAAGTTGCATTTTGGAAGAGTTTCTCATAAGGTTACATTTTTGGAAAGGACTCTATTCTTCAATGCTTGTCATGAACAGACTCTTGATATTCCTGAAATGTACGTTCTGGATATTCTGCCCAAAGAGGAGCTCCCTCGTTGTGCTCAGTAATCTTTTCACACTCTCTCCCACCGCTGTACTTTCTAAGCTTCCCCCTCTGTGACCAGATGACCCACAGTCACTTAGCAATTCCCCTCCCAAACTCCACCACTCGTATCTGTATTCTGACTGTATTCAACCTCTGCTTCTCCTCTTTCTATGGTCTTTTCTATATTCCTTTCTCCTGCCAGTTATGTTCTGCTTACCAAAATATAAAACCCACCCATTTCTTCACTTCTCTAGTTAAGCACTCCCCTCTTGCCCCTGCTCATAATTTGCTATCCCAATCTGACAGGAGAAAGATGGGAAAGCAAAGCAGGCAATGTCTGCATTTTCCACAGAGTATTTGAGGGAAATAATGAGACCAGTGAACATTTATGAGTTAAATATTGCACTGGTCCTATCACAGTTATAAAGAAGACTATGCAAAAACTTTTGGAAGTAAAACTCTCTTTTTACCTTGAGGATTCAGTGTCTGGGGCATACATAACATTAAAATAGTCTGACTACAGAAAGTTGTTAATAAATCCCTGAAGGCATATTCTAGATTCTGGGAAACTGAGCACATTCAATGGCGAGCAGTGTAATTCTATCTGGCTCCAGTAATTGCACCAATTTGTTTGAAAGATAGAAATGTACCCTTTTCACTAAGAAAAACAAAATTGAACATCCATTCCAGTGCCTGTAGACAATTGACTTTGCTCAGGGAAGATCTTTGCAGAATGTGCTCTTGCCCAAAGGTAGCAGCACCTGCCCGCTTTGTTTTCATAAATGCTCAGGTATTTTTAAGGGGCATTTTAAAGATGAATTTTCTCCTCATTTACAGATTTAACAAACATTTACCCCAGCCTGAGAATGTTCTAAGTACCATACCTGTTTCCAAATATACCGATGTTAAAAGGAAAAGATGTTATTGTCAATGAAGCTGTGGTCTCTGTATGTATACGTAAGCGTTTCAGCAGGCTGTGCGGCAGAAATATTTCTACTTAGAGCTCCGAAGAGAAACTAGATAAATGACGGTGGGTTTAATCCAAAAGTTTGAGAAAGACCATGCAGGGCTCAATCTTGAAGGTTTCTTAGATATTTGTTTAGAGGACGAGCCAGGAGGAAGAAGACAGTTCATGAATAAGCACAGTGCAGGAGGGTTTGCAAGCCCAGCTGGAGAACAAGGTGTCATCTGCTAAGGGAAGCTGAGGAGTTTCAAGGAATCGACTTGTTTTAAGTTCAGTTCTACGACTTTCTATTGCTCATGACTCTTTCAATTTGTATGACTTTCCAGATGCTATCGAATAATAGTTTTATTATGAGATTTTTAAAAATCCATACAAATCCTTGGAGACATCTATATTTTTTACCATTCCTTTTCTTTCACTCTTTGAACAAATGTGTTTATAATGCCTGTTATAAAACAGACATTGCAACATATTTCTTCATAGCTGGCATTTAGGTAAAAAAGTAGCATATAAAACTAGATATCATTTTATATTTTCTGTGTAGGACCAGTTTATGAAAAAATAAAGATGATTATTCTTTATGACAGAAATAAGCAAAACAATAAAAAATTCACTCGGACCTATTGGTTTCCACTGTTTTGCCCACTTTTCTGACTACTTTAGTCTTTACTACTAGAAAGCACAAAGAAGTATACGCTTTGTAATTTCAAATGGCAAGGTTAATAAATGATAATAAATATGCATGATGCTTCATCCACATGCAGTCTAACTTTGAAAAGAAAGAAACTTATTTACAAAACATCCCACGATCGCTAGACATACATTGCATTTCATTGAAGAATTAGGCTATAAGAAGCATTTTATAATATTTAAATAAAGTTTTTTTTCTCAAAATTATGGTAATTGTCACATTTCAAGTTTGCATATGTATGTACAGTAGACATTTAAAGAGATAAACAATGAGTAGAAACTATTAATTATCCATTCATATCCTCTTTCCTTCACACTGTAAGTAATGAAACCTCATGAGCTCTAGATGGATACATACCACCAAGCTGCAGACTGTATTTCCCAGGGGCTTGGGCCTAGACACAGTCAGATTTCTAACTCTGGTCTAGGCGGAAGGGACTGACCTTGGTTTATGCAATTACAGACTTGGTCTGTGAAAAAACAGCTGACACTCCAATTGCGCTCTTCTCAACAGGCCTGGTGTGTGTGTGTGATATGTGGAACCCACATTGACCGCTCGGGAAGAGAGGAAGCAGGAGAAGAGGGTGGGAGACCGCAACGGGAGGGACAGGCATCTGAAGGATGCCCGAAGGGAACTGAGTCGCCTTCGTTTTCTGGAACAGCTGAGCATGCACTTGTTCACTGCTTTATTAAAATATAATTACAGAAATCAATTTCATCCACTTAAAACTTACAGTGGTATAAACTTCACTGCATGAGCACATTTGTGCAAGTGTGTTCAAAATCACGTTTAAAAGACTTCCGTTTATCCCGCCCCTCCTCCAAGTCCCCTCGTGCACTTTGGGGTACACCTATTCCAACCCCAACACCTAAGATCGCTATTCTGAACTTTTAAAAATAGCTTTTGTAGAATTCGTTGTGAATATATTCATGCAGCATTTGAGTTTTAACCCTATTGTGTGTAAAAGTGGTTGAGCTTTACTATTCTTTATATTCCATTATATGACTATACTATATTAAAACAAAAATATGTATATATTCACCAGTTGAGACATAAGTTGTTTGTGCCTGTGGTATATTATAAAAACATGCTTTTATGGACAATGTGCATACTAGTCTATGTGTTCACGTGCGTTTTCTTATTTCTTGAATAGACGACAAAGATCACATCTGGGTCATATTATAATAACATCTTAATTTTTAACAAACTGACAAACACTTTTCCAAAGTAGCTATACCATCTTGCACTCCTTCCCAGGGATCTCTGAGGCTTTAGGTGCTCCGTATCTTTGGTAACGCTTAGTATTATCTACTTTGTAGCTATCCCAAGATGCAGAGAAGTGGTTCCTTTTGGAATTAATTTGAACTGGTGGGGTAGTGGGTCATGCACTGGGTTCCTAACCACAAAGTATGGCTTTCTCCTCCCGTGAAGACGTCCAGTCTGGGGCAGGGTTGCGATGTCCTCCTATAGGTCACTGTGAATTTGGATGGGCTGGCTGGCCGTGAGTTTGGTTTGGTTTAATGATTAATACTGTTGAGAGATTTTGCATATGTTGGCTGGTCGTTAATATGCTATCCCTTTAATCATTTTGCCCATGTTAAAATGGGTTGTCTTCTACTTATTTACTTGTGAGTGTGGTAGTAATTATGAATTGGCCTGCGATCGATTTCAAAACCACCAGCAGCTCAGGGGAAAGACTGGACCTTCCGCTCTAGTAAACAGTTACAGTCTTCAACGTCCCAGTGGATCCCTACGAGTCAGCGGTGCCTCCACGGCAGAGAGAAGTGGGCTTTCCGTATGTTTGATACAAACATTTAGATCTATCGGCACTGTGGGAGAGATGGAACCGCCAACTGCACCCTCAAACCTGCCACTCAACCCTCAGAAGAAAGATTCAACTATCTGCGCCGGTAAAGATTTTCAGCCCAGGACCCTCCCGGCCCCCATCTTGTTCCTCCCCCAACAGTTTTATTGGTACATAAATTACATGTCATGTAATTCAGTAGTTCAAGCGTTCAATCATGCCAAGGAGAATCATACAATCATTACCACATCCATTTTAGAGCACCTTCCCTATGGTTAAAGCTAGTGCTTCGCCCCCATCCTGCCTTCATTATTACCCTCCCCCCCAAAAAATCCCCTTTTCCTCCCTATCCTGACCTCCACTCCTTTATTTCCTACATCCCCTTGTATTATGCATCTAGACATCCTGCGCTCCACAGCTGGAGACCCAACAGAAAATGATAAAAAACAAAATCCCACTAGGTGGTACGGACAAACGTGCAAATAATGCGGGAGAAAACAAGGGACCCTTTGTAACATCGCTGCGACTCAGCATCGACTCCAAGGCGGTGAGTGCGGCCCAGTCAACTCACTGTTGTCCATTGAACTGTGATTCTTGGTGGCCCCATTGGGCAAAGCAAAGCTGCTTATGGGAATGCCAAAGCTGTCATGTTTTCAGTAGCATCCTACCACACTGTTCTCCCATGGAGTGTGCCAGTGGCTTCAGCCCAGTGAGCAGTCCACTGTTTAAGCACTAGCATACAGGGCTCCTGTACACAGGACTTCAAAAATTCATCAATGATTCAAACAAAATGATAACTGATTTTTCCAAAAACTTTTCAAACCCACTTATGTGTGTGTGTGAACATAGAAGCTCCCCACATATGCTTGTGTATGCATATAGCTATGCATTGTGTAAATATTAAAGTATTTAAGTACATCTACCTATTATAGAATATTTTCAACCACTTTCTCCCAATTTGAGGTTTATCTTTTCATTTTTTTCTAGTGTATTTAAATAAGCAAAAGTGTTAAAATTCAACTCCTCATTTTCTAATCAGTTCTGACTTCTAGTTCAAAGAGATAAAACCTTAATATAATTCCACTTATTATAAGTTCTATTGAAACATCCAAATTGATAATGTAAATAATATATACATATTTATACATGAGGGTACTATAAACTTCTATAGTAAACATATATGTAGCTCTAATCAGAAAAATATCGTGACATTCTTTACCATTGTGGACAGGATCTCATGTTCAATAAAACAATCTGATCAACTATATAACGCCCAATCATCTTCCAAATGTTGGTGGATACAATCTAAACTATTTATGGTGCTGACATAGTAGAAGGAAAATATGCTTTCTATATACTTAGTTTTTTTGACGATTTTAGCGATGCTATGTACTTTCAAGTTATTATGGATTATTTTGGAGAAATTCCATTTCCAGAATGAGTACTTGGAGTAATTTGGAAATGGGATATCGATAATGGTTCACAACATGAGAAATATAATCAATTGCATTGACTTATACATGTAGAAGTTAATGAATTGGTGAATGTTTTGTTGCGTATATTTTTGCCAAGATTAAAAATAATTGCACAAATAGCAACGAGTACAAGGAAGAAGAAAATGTTCTAAAATTGATTATAGTGATGATTGTTTAACTCTTGATATTATTGAATTATTGAATTGTATGATATGTTGAGTGCCAATGACACTGTTAAAAATAATAATGATAAACTGATAATGAGTACAAGGGATCCACTGAAAAACTTAAGCTCCGGTAGCTGAGAGACGGAGGCGGAATATTAAGACAATGTGAACTACTAGGGAGATTTTACCAAAGGTTGGAGACCACCCAGCAAAAAATGTTCCTAAGGTTTTTCAGATGGATAAAATAGCAGATGTATAACCTCAGCTAGATTGTAAGAACAAAAATCCTATGGTGCATGTAATATAATAATTAAATTAGCTGACTGTAATTATCTGTGAAAAGAAAAGAAGGGATGTATCAGGGAAAAGAAAGATGTATTGTCAAAAGCAAAACAAAATCAACAAATGAACACAAAAATTATTTCTTATTGCTGTCTACTTCTTTATACTCTCCAAATACAAATATACCTAATCCATATAAATGAAAGCTCATCGCTAATCAGATAGAATTCATCTCAATTCCACTTGCTTAGAAAACAAAACAAAACAAAAACCTGCTTAAGAAAGAGAAACTTAAGCTGAACAAGTACAGTCCCTAAAGAGTATTTCAGAAAATGTCTCATACCAGATATTTGGAGTGAGAGATAGTGTGGAACATACTGCAGTATATGTCTTTTCTAAGTCTGAGACATTTCTTGCTGTTGACAGTGAACTTCTTTCTGACGTTTTTCCTCCAGAGAGTATAAGAACACCATGTTTTCCTAGTAAAGTCCTCTTGGCACAATTAGCCTGCCCTTCACTACCTATAGGCTGTTTGCTCAGGCACTAGCTGCAACAGATGGAGGGCTGGTCACAGTAAGCCATTTCTGCAAGATTTGTCATCTTCTGTGTATCGGGAGTGCTGCATCTCTCTCAGAAAAGTCATGGAAAAGTACATGGAAGAACTGTGTTTGGGGGAAAGTGAGTTATGTGAGAACACTCGGAGCATTTACCAGGATAATACGGTGAAAGATATTTGTGAGAAAATTAATCATCTGACAAGCATACTGAATTTAGAGCTTTATATCATGGATGAAAACTAGCTCCAACATCACAAAGAAGGGGATTTGGCACATCAAGATTTATGGATTTTGAAGAAGAAATAAATGCTCAAGAAGTACATTATGAGAAAAAGTCAGGAGCTTTGTCAACGACTTTATAGTAAAAGGATTACCTAGATTTTCTTTTCTAAACTAAACAAGGGGATTTAGTTGCTTGAAAACATGCATCCCAACACTGGTTACTTTGCAAAAGTCTCATATAGACCTTTCTAAATGTCTGATTGGAAATTCCATGACCATGCCTAAGGATAATCGGGATGATCCAGAGTTGTTGAAAAAGCGTCAATGTCCAACTCTTCTTTGTCATCTGAATATATTTTCTTGATTTGTGTATTTTTTCCTAAATGAAGGAAAGTTAAATTATTGTTACTAGGATTCCATTTCATACACACACTGGTTTATTCCAAATGAAATACAATTAACCATGCTTTTAAGATAAGCGGGTGTCTGCAGTCAAGTTCTCTGAGGAATACCTTGTTGATTCTCTTTAGGGTGCTTTCTAAGAATGGGACATTCCAAACAGTGGCTTCCAATGGTTTTGCTGGGCTAGTGAAATTCAAAGCAGAGATGGAAACCCAGAAAATGTATGCTGACCGTTTGGTGTGACTTCAAATGGATAATCTTAAGAAATTTTATTGAAAACACAGGATGGACATGAGCTTATGATAAAAAATTTTTAGGAAAATTGACAGCTTCATTAGTGAGATTGTGGCCAGGAAAATTGTACTGCAGGATTGTTTGCTTTGTTTTCGTTACAACAAGAAACCAGCTCATTCTTCTTTGGTATCAAAGGGTTGCCTATAAGAATTTCATTGGGAACCCTTAGTCCATCTGTCCTATCACCCTGATTGTACCACTTAAGACTTCTAATTGTTACCCATACCCCAAGGACACTGAGAAGGAACATGATTTGAATCCTTTAAGGTTGTCCAAGCTGACATTTGGACATGGTGCAAATTAAAGGGCACACAGAATCCTTTGGGATAGAGTTACTGAAATGGAAACACCATCTTCAGAATTATATGTAAGGGGTATCCCCTGAAAAAATCAGATTTGTTTTTTCAAAACAATGTGTTTAATTTTCTTTAATTAATAAAATAACCTTATCACCTTCAAAGTACTCTCCATTGCACTTAATAGACTTATCAAATCTGCTATTCCATTCTTGTTTGGCATTACTTGGCCTGCCTTAACAGCTTGACCTGGTTTGATTCAGTGTGGGTTAGTTTGGTGTGACTTATTTACTAAAGATAGTGTCATGACTAGGCACTAGAAACTGCAATGTGGTTAGCACTCAGGCCTGGAGAGATAAAGAGTTGATTAAGAACTCGAGAGAGAAGTTTGGACATTTCTGGCCTTTTAGAAAGGAATAAGAGAGAAACACAGAGAGAGAAACAGAGAGAGAAGAGGACGAAGCAGAAGAAGAAGAAAGGAGAGAAATAGAAAGATTAAAAGATATCATCTCAATCCCTCACTACACTTTACTCCCTTGCTCCATTACCAATGGCTGAACAGATCTGATGTCAAACCTAAAGCCACTGATTCCAACCAGTTTCCTTCCTCTTTCCCCTCTACTTTGCCATGAAGTACGTCTTTTTCCAGGGACTGATCTCGCCTTATAACATGGCTTGTGTTTAGCACACATTTGTCCTCAAAGTGATTTTTTTGCTCTGTAACATTTTAAAGAACTCTTTTGCAACCGCTTTGTTCAATGCAACATATTTATTGATTTATTTACTGCTGCTTCCTCAGGTGCTCATTGTCGGCCTAATTAAATGAAATGCTTAAAAGTGTTCATTGTTTCTCTGTTTATGATAATGTTCCTCATTGTGAGGATTATCGTTTTCCTTATGTTGAGATGTAATCCATACATATTGAAGGCTGAACTCTCTGATCTTAATTAGTGTTTCAAGAACTCTTAGCTTTCAGCAAGCAAGGTTGTTTCATCTACATGTTGAAGCTTGTTTAGGACTGTTCCTCTAATCGTGATTAGGCATTCACTCTATATAGTGCACTCACTCATGTCATCTCATGTCATTGATCATCACCTGAGAGGGCACAGTGTTTGTTCTGTGGCACTCAGCCTTGCCATGAATGGGAACGTTCCTGTGGGAGTGTGGTCATTACATAATTTCATGACAACTTGGTGAATATAGCGAAGGCTTAGAGGTTGGCCTATCAATCAGGTCACAGCCTGATGATACCTCGTTGTGTACATGACCTTCTCATGAAAATTCTGGGAAATTCCTTTCTTTCTTTGTTTCACCTTCCTGTTAGTGAGCCACACAGAGACCTGCCAGACTCCTTGTGGTGTTCCTGCATTTTTCATCATCGCATTTGGCTGCATGAGTCTCAAGAGGGCTTTCTGGACTAGTATCCGAATTATGAACTAGCATCGGATGAATGGACTTGGTATGAACGGGGATGGGATGCTTGCTTGAGATGTAATTACTTCTTAATATAATATATCTATCTATATCTATGGCTATGTTTATATCAATATCTATAGCTTTATCATCTATATGTATCTATATCTATAACATCTATATCTATTAATCTATATCCCTGGATTTGTTTCTCTAGTCGATCAGCCTAACACAGACAGCCAAAAACAAACACATTTATGTGAATTATCTAAAATGAGAAATGCCTATAGAAAGCGTATTTGTGGTCTCTACCATTGGTTAAACTGGAGCTCTCAGACAACAACCGTGGGAACTATAAGTTATAGAACTTCCTTAAAGAAGGGTTTGTCAGTTTCTTAAAATGTTAAATATACATCTTCCTTAATCTAGAGGAAATAAAACTGTCATCGAGTCTATTCTGACATAGCAATCCTATAGCACAGAGTAGAACTACTCTTGAGAGTTCCTGAAGCTTAAATCTGGATGGTAGTAGACAGGCTCATTGTTTTCTATCTCAGAGAAAGGCAAATGGGTTAGAATCAATGATTTTGTTGTTAGAAGATCAATGCATAACTCCACTCATAGATGTGTACCCAAGAGAAGTGAAAACAAGGGCTTGAATATGAATGTTTATAGCAGATTTAATCACTATAAGACAAAGTTGTAGTGTGCTCAAATGGCCATCATGAGATGAACAGAAAAAATATTGAGCTTTGTCATCTTGTGGTGTGCATCAGTAATTTTTTATTTGATATTGCTGAGTAGTGTTTCATTATATGGATCTCCAAAATGCATAAGAGATCTTTAGGGATTCTAGAAATGATCTCTCTCTTGAATGTGATAGTGGTCTCCTGAGTGCATGTATTGTGAGAATTCACTGAACTAAAGTGGTACATTTTATTACATGTGAAATATACCATGATAAATTTGATTAAAAACAAAAATAAAAATTTGCTTTTGAATTGATTCTAACTTATGTAGGCTCAATGTCTACCAGAGTAGAGTATGGTTTATAGGGTTTTCCATGGCTAATTTTTTTGGAAGTTTATCACCAAGACTTTCTTCCCGGTGCTTCTGTATGGTTCCAAACCTTTCCATTTGCAGCCTAGATTTCACCATTTGCACCTCCCAGGGACTCCATACTTGTGAAAGGCCCGTGTTAATAGAGTTCATGCTACTCTACTGCCAGGTCAGAGGCTGGAGAAAAGGAAAGAGTTTTATGGTGGAGGGAAAATTTAAAGACATCTGACTTAAATACTTTTTGAATGTTGCAACTAATAAAGAATTTCCTGATGATATTTTTTGAAATAATGCTTCTTATTATTCATAAATTTGAGCATTTCCTTAGAACTTGTTTGAAAAAGTTAATGTGTATATTTACCTTGACAGTGCTCATAATTAAAAAATATCACAGAAAATGCTATTGAACAATGTATACTCTATTCAACAATAGTTCATAAAAATAAGATAAAATCCACATTGAAATACTTTTAACTGCTGTCATGTAGCTTCAACTCAACGGAGCACTAAGTAAAACCAAACAAAATGTTATCTGTTTCCATCTTCGGTACTGTCTTCAGAATTGCTGGCATGGTTTAGATTATTTGGGCCAGTTACCAGCTAGTTTTCAGAAGTAGACTCATAAGCCTTTTTTCGTAGTCTGTCTAAGTCTGGAAACTCAGCTGAACCCTTCCAACATGGGTGACCTATTTGAAATATTGATTACAGAATGTCCCACATCCTAGCAACAGGCAAGCAACATAGTATTACAAACTGATGAATGGCTAGTGGTAAAACATATTATGTGGAGTTTAGATAGCTATTAATATGATTAATAATATTTGAATAAGACAATACTAAAGCAATCACAAAATTAAATAAATATTAACAGCCGTGCTAGTGTTCAGATAAACACAATATTCTTAAACCAGCATCATGTAGGGCCTATGAACATGGGTTTATCAACCGGATATGTAGTAGTTGTAACATAAACTATAATTTATTGCTAGAAAATACACATAAACAACTTTTCATCTATGAGAAAAGTAATGTGAATATCAACCTCAGGGCATTGTGTAAAAGAATGCAATTGACATAGAAATCCTTCAATTACTATTGATTACAAGATGACTACCTTTATAATTATTGTAACAATACAATTGAATAGGTTTGCTTTTATTCACCCCAAAACCCTAGACTCCTAACTGACAAGTAGGCAGTTCAATCCACGAGCTTTTCCCTAGGAGAGCGCTATCTTGGCCGGTCTGTGGAATTTAGACTTGGAAATCATAACGGACAGTGCAAGTCTGCCTTTAAAAGTCACTGCAGGGCATTGCGAGACAGAATCTACTTGAGGAAAATGGGCTTTCTTAGTTTAGGCTGCTCTGCTAGTTCTTCTAAGGCGTTCTTGCATTTCTGCTTTAGAAGCTGGTTGGTATCATCATAAAAGGAGTCCCGTGTTTATCTTCTAGACTATTTTATTTAGTAGATAAATTTATGTGAAGAGAGCATTTTGTGTCTTTTAAAGCTAGTATTGGCCAGTCAGTATCTAGGGAAATCCAATCGTTACTATTCACTTTATCACATGGAAGAGAAACATTGCTACTAAAACCTTTATATTGCTGCCAGCATATTGACATTGCAGCGAGAGTGGCAGCAGAGCGAAGGCTTAATCGAAGGTCATCTACTTAAATTATATTTGCAGTGCAGAACTCATTGCTAAAGCAAGAACCAAAGACTAACATAGAGTTTGACATTTGAGAACCAATATCGGAGCATAAAGTACAAAATCTCTGTAATTTCAGGATAGAAAACTCCCTCAATGTCTAGGTATAGCCATCAAATTTGTCTACTGAGCTATTTTAATATGCTACAAACATAATAAGGTTATGTTTTGGGCTACAATATCGCATCAAAATAACAACAGTCTTGTTTTGGATTGAACTGGGATGCTCCCTCCCCAGATTGATGCTAAAATCCCAACTGCTTGTACTTGTGAATATGACCTTACTGACTGGAAAATGGATCATTCAAAGATGTTTTCAATCAAATCAACATTAGGTCAACCTGGAGTAGGTTGGATATTAATTCGATCTAAATAAACCCCAAATTCCAAAGTCATACCCACCAAATCAATTCCTGATTCCTAAGGACCCTGTAGGATGGGATTGAACTGCCCCTGTGAGTTTCTGAGACTTTAAACTTGAATGGGAGTAGACAGTTGTGAGTTTGAATAGCCGATCTTTTGCTTAGCAGCTCCGTGCGTAGGCCACTGGGCCACCAGAGTTTGGAGGCACTGAATGGTGTCTTTGAAAGAGGAGGGGAAATAGAGAAAACAGAGGGGGAACAGCCATGTGATAACGGAGTTATGATGTAGATACAAAGCAAAGGACACCCGAAGCTACCAGCATCCAGGAAAGACAAGAGATGATCTTCCCTAGAGTCTTCAGAAAGACAATGCACCTGAGCACTCCCTGAAGTAGAACTAACTCCCAGCCCTGTGAGCATGCACATTTCTCTTCTGACATCCACAGTGCTGCTGTAACAGGAATACGATGAACAGTGGCCGTCATGGACAGAGTGTATTTTCTTGCACTCCATGAGCAGTCCTGCTCTGTCACAGAGACGCTGAGGGTCAAAATCGATCTGGTCCTAGGGTTTCCGAGGCTGTGGATCTTAATGGAAGTGATCCACCACCTCTTTCTCTGGGAAGCTGGAGGTTTGAAGCACTGACCTTACACTGGCCATTGGGGGGTAATTGGCCCCTGAACTTCTTCCCCACCAGGATTCCTTCTTCAATCTGTAACACCCCTCAAGGTGAGCTTCTTTACTAGTACATCTCGGGAAACTGAAATTAGCCCCAAAAATCTAACAGACCTTGAGAATCATGTTTTATGATAATGAATAGCTAACATTAAGTTAAATAGGAGGAAGCTTCCAAAAGTCCATAGGAAAGTGGAATTAAAAGATAATGGAGTTTTCCACAGAATTTGTCAAGCTCCCTCACAGTTGAAGAAGCATGAACTGAGTTGGCATCCCTTTTAATATAACAGTCTTCACCAGTAGGTAAGTTATCAGGACACTTACATGCTCTTATGTTTTACTGAGTAGCTTTACAGGAACACGGGAAAGGAAGGAACTGGCTGTTGAAGCAGCGGGTATTGAAAGAAGAGGAAGAAGTCAGGACGGAAGCCAAGAGTTAAGTAAGTGATCATCTTTCCACCAACTTACTGCCTCCAGGACCAAACAAATGTTCAAACAACTGCTGGATTAATATTAAATGCTGAGGGACATATTTCTTTTGGAGGAATGTTTATTATTTCAAATGGTTAAGAATGATAATGTGGTATCAGTCACACTTAGCAGTGTTTAGAATAGTGTTCTCAGCACAGGGGGCAGTTCTGAGCAAAGGATGTTGCTTTGTTTCTCAGAGCTAGTGAGATAGATGGAGTCATAATAAATATAGGAAAAGGGAGGCAATTTTAAGTTAGATTATTCATTGTATGTATGTTGTAGATCTCAAAATATAAAAAAAAATACGTAAGTGATATGACTACATAGATTCACCTAATATTCATTGGTTAACTTAGTACACAATCAGGCAAGGCATTTACATGTGAGGGAAATAGGTTTGGTCATCTATGCTTGGACACAGCAACCTTCTTCCCTCCAGATTTAACAGGATAGAATGAGAAGATTATTGAGAAAATATAAAATTTTAAACCATAAAACAGGAAATAGGAAACATTTCTCCAAGCTCAGGACTTTTCGAGGAAGGAGGGAAACTAAATGGAGTGAAGAGCTGCTGAGGTTAAACCAGTGACAAGTTAACTTGGATTGTTTAAAAGGTACCAGGTCAGTCACATTTTACTGTACGCATGGGCTTTAGTAAGTCTTTTAACAGTATAGAGATTTTATAATTTAGTCCAGAATTAGATATATCAAATTAACTTTTCATTTTTTGGCTCCATATAGTTGGTTCCAACTCACAGTGACCTATGTCAGTTCCTTAGCCATCCGCACACTTGTTTGAGCCTGTTTGCAGCCACTCTTGTCACTGTCTCCGTGATGGTCCTCCTCTACTTGACCAAATCTGGTGTCCTTTACGGGGACTAGTTTATACTGATAAGACGCCGGAGATGTTAGATGAGGTCCCAGTATCATTGCTTGGAAGGAACATTCAAGCCGTACATTTTCCAAACCATATGTTGTGTTTTTGGCAGTCCATGATACTTTCAATGTTATTTGCCAACACCGTACTCATATTCATTCATTCTTTTTTGGTCTTTATTATTAATGTCCAACTTTCTCATGTATAGGAGGCAATTGAAAATACCATGACTTGGGTCAGGCGCACCTTAGTCCCCAAATGAACATCCTTGCTTTTCACTACTTTGAAGAGGTCTTGTATAGCAGATTTACCTAATGAAAAGTGTCATTTAATCTCATGACTGGTGCTTCTTTATGCTTTCATTGTGGATTTGAGCAAGATGAAATACTTGACAATTTTAAACCTTTCTCCATTTAGTATGACATTAGCCATTGGTCCATTTGTGAGGATTTAATTTTCAATAAAACACAAGTAAACACCTTTGTGGTACTCTGTTTTCAGCCGAGGTTCATCTGAGAGGAGCAATGCTATCCCACATCCTTGTTCTACATTCACTTATGAATCTAGTCCATAGGCAACAAAATCATTTAAATGATCTCCTTTCCTGTTTTAAAATACACATTAGTAAAAGAAATCAAAGTAGTCATTATTTTCCTTATACTTCACTGGCAAATGTTGGATAGAAAGAGATGAACAGATATTGGTTATTATTGAGTTTGGATAAAGATTCTAAAGCATAATTTTAAAATGGAAGAAACTTTTTGTTTTGTTTTATCAGTCAAAAGTAACCTGAAGTTGGAAACAATAAGATTATTTGAAAGAAAAAGCCAATTCTGTAACAATTGATGTGATGCTTTTTAACTATCTAGAGGAAAACAACGGGACTGACAGTTCCAGAGGGACGTGGGATAGGGAGAGGTGAGGGGATAAGGAAGTGGTGTTAACAAACCCAGGGACAAGGGAACAACATGGGACCCAAATTGGTGGTGAGGGGGGAGTGGCAGGCCTGGTAGGGAATGATCAAGGGTAAGATTACGTAAAGAAGAGGTACAGCTGTAACCCAGGTGGGGATGGAACATGGTAGTAGGGCAGGAGGAAAGTCAAGGGAGATGGAGGAAAGAGCTAGGACTCACAGGACATTTATAGAGGTCTAGAAAAAGACATGTACATGCAAATATATATATGAGGATGGGGAAATATATCTATGTGTCTATATTTATAGGTTTAGTATTAAGGTGGCAGAAGGACCTCGGGCCTCTACTCAAGCACTCCCTCAATGCATGAATATTTTCTTTTATTAAATTGGCACTCTACGATGCTCACCCTCCTGACACAACTGCTGAAGCCAAAGTGGGTGAACAAGTAAATGTGGTGAAGAGAGCTGATGGTGCCCGGCTATCAAAAGAGATAGTGTCTGGTGTCTTAAAGGCTTGAAGATAAACAAGCGACCATCTAGCTCAGAAGCAACAAAGCCCACATGGAAGAACACACCAGCCTGGGTGATCACGTGGTCCCGAAGGGATCAGTTATCAGGCATCAAAGAACGAAACATCATATCATTGGCTGCACACCTCCATGATACGATCGCTGAGGACAAACGGGTGCATAAGCAAATGTGGCGAAGAAAGCTGATGGTGGCTGGCTTTCAAAAGAGATAGTGTCTGGGGTCTTAAAGGCTTGAAGGTGAACAAGCGGCCATGTAGCTTAGAAGCAACAAAGCCCACATGGAAGAAGCACACCAGCCTGTGGGACCACGAGGTGCCAAAGGGACCAGGTATAAGGCATCATCCCCCCAAAAAATACCATAGTGAATGAAAGCGGAAGTGCAGAGTAGAGACCCAAAGCCCATTTGTTGGCCACTGGTGATCTCCTCAAAGATGGGTTTAGGGGAGGAGATGAGTTAGTCAGGGTGAGATGTAATACCGATGAAGAATACAGCTTTCCCCCAGATCCTGGATGCTTCCTCCCCCCAACTACCATGATCTGAGTTCTTCCTTGCAAGACTGAATAGAGCAGAGGTTGTACACTGGTGCATGTGGGAGCTGGAGGCATAGGGAATCCAGGGTGGATGATACCTTCAGGACTAGGGGTGTGAGGGGCAATACTGGAAGAGTAGAGGGTGAGTGGGTTGGAAAGGGGGAACTGATTACAAGGATCTACATGTGACCTCCTCCCTGGGAGACGGACAACAGAGAAGGGAGTGAAGGGAGACTCCAGATTGGATAAGATATGACAAAATAATAATCTATAAATTATCAAGGGCTCATGAGGGAGGGGGCCTCGGGGAGGGAGGGGGAAAAAAAGAGGACCTGATGCAAAGAGCTTAAGTGGAGAACAAATGCTTTGAAAATGATTATGGCAAAGAATGTACAGATATGCTTTATACAATTGATGTATGGATATGTATGGATTGTGATAAGAGTTGTATGAGCCCCTAATAAAATGTTTAAAAAAATAAATTAAATGGGCACCATTACAACTGGATAAAAAGGATAATAATAGAATACTGTAAACTGTAATCCAACAAAATTTTAGAACTTAAAAGACATGGAAAATTGTCTAGAAACCATGGGAGAAAGGAGACTAGGGTCGGTGTCAGATATGAAAATAATGATAATTTATAATTTATCAAGGGCCCACGGGGGTGTGGGCGGAAGAGGAGCTGACACCAAGGACTCAATAGAAAACAAATGTTTGGAAAATAATGATGGCAACATATGTACAAATGTGCTTGCTACAATTGATGTATGGAGTGTTATAAGAGCTGTAAGAGCCCTCAATAAAATGTTAAAAAAAAAGGGAAAAAAAAGAATCTATTTGTCACATTGTGGGAACATTGCAGAGAATTGCTCCAAAAATGCATAAAAGCTTGAATTTTGGCTCAAGGGGGTGGGGAGACTCTTTGGGGAGGATTACCTGCAGATACTAGGAAGCAAAAGGGAGGACCACAAGACTTTTTCTCTTACATATCATGACGGACAGTAAGACGTGACATACACATTTAGTTTCATTCTGTCATTATTAAACCATCTATATAAATGGATACAAACCAGGATTTACTGTAGTTTCACTAGAACTTCACTTTCAATACAGAATATTCTTTGGTCGTCTGTAATTCAACTAGTTACACTGGTTACTAAGCACACCGAAAGGTTAATTCTGAGCTTTGTTTGATCTCAGTAAATTATCGTACCATAATGTGGGAGATACAGAAATGTGTGAAACAAATTTCTTTGAAAGAGGATAACAGCAAAGAAGCAGATGAGATTTTCTTCGATTTTTATTAACTAAATGATAATGTATTTATTGTTTTTATTCATTTATTGATGAGTTAAAACAAACATTTCTAATTTGCTGTACACCCAACAGAAACTGCACTAACAGCACTGACAGCGCTAGTTGTAGGTGCGATACGATAAAGCTCTGTAACCAAGTGGATGATGCTTTATTATTTATGTGTCACAATTTTATAGGGACCAAATTAGGAATATTGTCTTAGGTTTCATGTTTTGGGCTGATAAATTTGTGTGTTGTGGACACAAGAGAAGGTGATTGAAAAGGAATTCAAGAGTTAAGGGGGAAAATCATTGACCATTTAACAGTAAGCAAGAGCATATGAACCAATGAATTCTTATAGCTAGGAGTCACACTTGAAATTTGTGCTGTTTCTCATTGAAATGTGGTGTTCTATTACATAAGTCTAGTCAGCAGCAACCGATGCACTATCAACACTACTTAGAAAGTATACAAACAAAATTATTGATAGATTCTTTAACACTCCCTGACTTAGGAAAGAGGAGTTAATCTACATTCAGGAGACTCTGATCTGGAAATATAATTTTGGTCTATCTTAGGTACAGTTTATCTGAAATGAGCGTTTGGTTAGTCTAGTGAAATTGAGCTGGGCTTGATTCATACCTCTGTGCTTTCCTGGAAGATCTGTCACACTAAAAGAACACAAGAAAGAAAGTAAAAGAACAGTCATTTTATGCAACTGAATTAGAGCTTTATCAGATTTAGTGAACACAAAGCAAAATCTACATAGTAAAAAATAAAACAAGAGACCCCGGGATATGCTAACACGAGACCTATAGTTCTTGGATTATAAGAAAGTTGGCTAGCGCACAGGATTTTTACAAATAGTAAAGGAATGATCGAGAATCCTAACAAAATATGTCAAAGTTGCCAATTTATATTGACTTTCAAATGCACTTTTGAGTCTTACCATGTTCCTAAAGCATTTGAAGCCGTTGGGTTCTGGCTGAACTATTCCCATTCTCCGGTCATATCGTTCATTGTCCCTGAATGTCTTCTCCTTAGTGCAATGTGTTGCTTGCTTGAAGAGGCTGCAGCAAGAACCAAATCAAATCAAATAATGCATATTGAAACATGTCACATGATAATGATTAATTTCTAAAAATTCTATCTCCATGTTATCAATAATATTTACCAGTTCTCATTGCACAAGCTAAGGTATGTCATTAAGTATTTCTAGAGTTTTCTTTTCTTGACATAAGTGTTATTATGATATCTATTTACATCTAAGTGCCCATAAATTGAATATCTGAAAATGTTGGTAAATTAAAGTTGAATAGAAAAGTTGAAGTTATATTTATATGTTCCCTAAAAACACAGTTTGAAACGTATTTTGGTTTGTTCATCTAACTAGAGTTAATTCAATTTTTCAGTAACTTTTAAATCTTGGAATACTTTTAAACACATGGAAAAATGAGAATGATACACAGAGCATTGTCATAAATCTCTTATCCATCGTCCCCTACAGGTACATCCTACTTAACCATGGAGTGTTTTCTCGAAACCAAGTAGCCTACATAGGTTTGTTAAAATTATTTGAGCTTCAATGTTTACTCAGATTCCACCATCTTTTCAACTAATCCCTTTCTTTCCATCCCAGGCTCCAATCAAGGATACCACATTGTATTAGGGTTAATTTACTTTAATTAGATAATTGCTGGTGAATGTAGGTGTTCTTAAAAAATATGTGTTTTAAATCTCAACCCCCTGAACCTACGAATGAAAACCCCATTTGGGAATAGGGATTTCTTTGTTAATGTCACTTTATCAGCATTCTACCCTGTGTTCACATATAATAGAACTACAATAAGCTACACCCATATGACATTCATAGAACTCACTGGAAACTAACAGAGAGGGCTTAGGCTTTATTATTCTATAGGAAAGCAACCAATATTCCAAATGATTGAGGTTATTAATTAATGACTAATTAGTAATAAAACATTAGGTTTATATAAAATAAATTAAAGCAAAATAATAAAATTAATAAGTGCACATTGATAAATGTTGATTTATTAAATTATTTATGAATCTCAACTCTTTAAATATTATTTGAATGAGCTGTGCAATCTTATTAGAAATTGGTACTGTAACGTGCTGGCCATGTGGTCTGCAGTGTGAAACCACCAACAACCCCGCTGGAAAGACTGGGCTTTCTATATCAGTTACAGGCTCAGACACCCACATGAGGTTGCTACAAAGCAGCACTGACTTGATGGCGGTGAGTTTAGGGTTCGCTCCAGGGAAACCTGGGGGGCTCTGTATTCAGTTACTGCTCTCCCAACCACAGATCAAGAGTTCATATCTACCAGGAACTCCAGAGAAGAAAGATGAGGATATCTACCCCCATAAACATTTATAGTCTCTGAAATAATTCTACTCCATCCTTTGGGACCACAATGGATCAGAATTGGACTATGGACTTAATATTTCCAACGATAATAAAAGGATTTATGTTCTCCACATGAATATCCAAGGAATTAGAATAACTAGACAATTCATAAATATACACTGCAGTCATGAATATCATTTTATAATTGTGGTATTCATAAAATGTTCTTGCTGTAAGCATCGATCAATTCTGAATGCGGCAGTGCTTATATTACTGCCTACGCATTATCTGAAATATAGGCTTACATATAATTCACATAATTGTTAATTTCCCAAAAGTTATGTTTACTTGCAGAAATATCACCAAAAACGAACTCTTCAACTTCCAGTTTTTCTTATAAATCGTATGATCAAGTAGCTCATTAAATATTGCACATTGAGGGTCTTAGTAAACCCCGCTGACTACTTGCCTTCATCGCTTTGCTTTTATTAAAGCTAAGACTTAAATTCAGTGGCAATCTCATGAGAACACTTCCTTTCAGGTGAAACTTTACAAAACTGAGGATTTTTTGCAGTAAGAGAGAATTCATAATTTTTTAAAACCATTTATTTTTTTATGAGATGACATTTTAAATGTCCACCTATAATGTGTTGGGTAGAAGTGTTGTGGAATAATAGCTATTCTGGATAGCCTGGAGAAGAATGGGAATTCCAGAATATTTCATTGTGCTCATGTCAAACTTGTACACGGATCAGGAGGCGGTGATGAGAGGGGAACAAGAGAGAACACTGCACGGTGTTCAGAGTGCAAGAGGATTGTGTCCTTTGACTGTATCTATTCAATCTTTCTGGAACGCTGCATCGGATTGGGAAAAGGCTGTTAAATAACCTGTGTTATGCAGCTCACATCATCTTGTTTGCGGATAGCGAGGATAATTTGAAACATATGCTGCTGAAGATCAAAAATTGTAGCCTTTGGTGAAAATATGATTACAATCATCACAACTGTATCAACAGGTAACATCACAATCGTGGAGAAAATATTTAAGTTTTGCAGGATTTTTTCTCTTGCCTGTATCACATTTGGTAAATATGGTGCATAAGACCTCTGTAGTATGTTGACAAAGCAAGCAGATTATTTTTAAGATGAAGGTGTGCCTGAAGCAAACATGCCATTTCCAATTGCCTCAATGCATGTGAAAGCTGGATATTGAATAAAGAGCCAAAGACGAGATTGCTGCATTTTTTAACATGGCGCTGGAGTGGAATACTGCAGTGGCAGTGGAGTGCCTCCAGAATGAACAAATCCGTCTTGGGAGAAGTAGGGCCGGATGCTCCTTAGAGGTGAAGACAATGAGCCTTCGTCTTTCATGCTCCGGACGTCTTGTGAGGAGAGCCGCAGGAGCAGGACACCAAGCTTGCCAAAGGAGAAGGGCAGCAAAAGAGAGGGGGGCCTCCAGGAGATGAATTGCACAGTGGCTGCAACAACGGGCTCACATGTAAGAACAATTGCAAACACGGGGCAGCACCAGCCAGTGGGTTGTTCCCTGTGCGTAGAATTGTTATGTCAGAAGTGAATGGATGACAACTAACAATAACAGGAAGTAGTATATGATTGACACTGTGATCATTTTTTAACTAAATATTCACCTTGCATCTAATCTGTTTTCTCTCTCTTTTGTTTGTTTGTTTGTTTGTTTGTTTTTGTGGGCATGGGTAATTGTAGCAACAATGGGACCTAACGCCAAATCCAAAGATCAGCATGATCAATAAAACAGGTTATGATAAAGCAGTTGCCTATTGATATATTTCTATATCTTAAATGTCATTTCAAGGCAGAAAAATATACAAAACAAAAACCATTAAGTGGCCTTAGATACGATTTCTTTGAAAAAGCAAGAACAGCAACAAAAAGATTGAATTTCCAAATTTTCACATTGAACCTTAGAACTGTCACAGAGAATACTTGAACTAGTTCATCAAAAGTATCCTTTGCTACTGTAGCCAGGGGATATTTACAGTGCTATAAAGACTATCAAAGTCTGAGTGGGACGTAACTCCTCCACACTGGAAGAATCTGTGGCAGTTCAAAAGGAAAGAGAGAAAATTCAGAGTTGTAAGCATATGTTTACATACATACCTATACTTACATACCTATGCTTGAACATTCACAAGTCCTTACATACTACCAAACTCCCCTAACCCAAATAAAAACATTACTCACAAACAAATACACAAAACCCAGGATTACAGGGCCCTATTCCCAGAAAATGTATTGATTTAATTGATTAAGTGTTTGGAACCCAGAATGGAGACCCAGAAATAAGTAGCATATTTTAAGAAATCATATCAACTGTTCTCTTTGAGGACACTTGTGTTAGTATGACTTGGATTTCTTTTTTTTGCCCACCCCACTAGTATTACTTGTATTTCTATGAGTATAAAGCTTTGGAAATACATAGAAGTAAAACAAAAATTGTTATTTATCTTAACCCTTGAATGCCTTTCAAGCAAAGTAGAGGAAAACATTTTGTGTACATTGTTACACTTGCTCTCATAATCACCATAACCCCACCCAAATCAGACTACTGCCATTCAATCGATTCCCACTGTTTCTGAGCCTACATTTGGTTTCTGAGGCTGTTCATTTTTATGGGAACATAAAGCCTAATTTTTTTCCCTGAGGAGCTGGTGGGTGAGAACTGTAGGCCCCATGGTTAGCAGTCCATGGTCACTAGAAAGGGGATGCTATTGGTTAGCTTTCTAAGCAAGAAGAATCATAGGCTACTCTTTCTTGCAATATGTAAAAGTAAATTCCAGAAAAAAATTTTGAGTTAAAAAATATTAGAATTTTCTAAAAGTTTGAACATGCTAGAGAAATATAAAGGAACTAAAAAGCATATCTGCATACATATATAGGTAGATAGATAGATGTAGCATATACACTAGAGGTATACTTTACATATCAGCAGCCCATGCAAATCCATAAGTAAAAGATCACTAATAACATGGAAAAGAAGGCAAAGGCTATGGCAAGAATATTCAGGGTAGAACAATTCATTCATATTTTTAATTTGTGTGAAAGAAGGAATTCAATCTCTTATTAATCAGACAATAAACAATGAAGGATAAAACATTTTCACTGATCAGATTGACAAATAATTTTGAAGACTAATAACCTCTTATCCTGTTAAGCAGGCAGAAAATGAGCACACATATATGGCTGGACCAACGGGTAGTATCCTGAAGGACTATCTGCCAGAAGTGAAAATTAAAATATTGTGTTACTAAATGCCACAATCGTGTGTTGTACCCCAAATCTGGGTGGTAAACCTCTCTAATACATCTCTCTCTATATATATATTCACATATATATGTATTCATATGTATATATATATTCATATATATGTATTCATGCATAATTACTTGAAGTGATAAAAGTTAAAGAACCCTAAATGACATCAGTAGGGAGCTGGATAAATAAGTTATGATCTCTCATTTAATATGTGACCCAAATACGTGATCTTAGAAAGTTAGAATAAGATAAAATTTTGGATTTATATATGCATACGATGATCAATAAATTAAGAAAGTGGCAGAATAGGATGCATAATAAATGCCATTTAAACTAAAACCTAATATGACATGGAGGAAGTAAAGCCAGAATGCTCCTTAGAAGCAAGGATGGGGAGATTTAGCTGCACATATTTTGAACACATTTTCAGGATGAGCTTGTCCCTGGAGAAGGCTATCAGACTTGGTAAAATAGAGGGACAATGGAAAAGAGGAAGGTCCTCAATGAGATGGCTGGACACGCTGACTGCAACCAAGGGCTCCAACATACGACCAATTGTGAGGATTCTGCAGGACCAGGCAGTGTTTCACAAGGTTGTGCAAAGGGTCATTATGAGTCAGAAGCAACTGATGCTACCTAACAACCACATATATCCACATTTTTCATATATTTCTATAACAAAGAAAATTAATTGGAAATCTATATAGTATACAGATAATCTTTTTCTCTCTTGGTAATAGAGGGGAGGAATAGGAAGAAGGGTAGATTGTTGGATTTATGGTACACTTCTCTGAGCTAACAATGCAATGAATATATTGTGCTTTCTGTTTTAAAAGGCTAATTCAAATAAAGCATATTTAAAACTACTATGTAACCTTTGAAAACATTATAAGACACAAGACTAACTTGCTTTGGGAAAATAAAGAAAAAAATTTCCACCTCACAATTAATTGAATAGCAATTCAGTTGCTGATATGGATTATGAAATCTCCAAAATTGCTAGGGAAACCTTCAGAGACAAATGATGCTTCCTTTAAGGGCATTTTAGCTATTTGGATGAGACTTAACAGATTGCAGCTGTTGGAACAGTGTGATCTAGTCTGACCGATAAAGTAAAGTGCTATAGTTTATAGCAATAAATGTCACCTGCAGCGATTTTATCAGTCAACTGATATTGAGAACATATTGGCGGGCACAGTATCATTTCTCAGTCTTTGACATCCACAAACAAAATATTTCCTAATGTTTATTAGTATCATATTACTTGATAAAAGAAGGTGGCTTTGTTGATTTCCTAAATGTTTTTGCTCATAACCATAACACACTGCTGTATTTGACAAGGTAGAACTTAAGATTTTGTAAAATCCTAAAATGACTTTATTGAATTGGATGGGTTCGATGAATATTCCTTAAATATTTCCAGTCTTAATGTGAGAGATCTGCATTACAAAAATGAAAAATGTCCATCTTACTTATTCCTGAATAGTTATTAAAATAACCCAATTATTCAAAGTGAATGTTAGTTATATAAAGCCAACTATTCCCAATAGGTATACCTATTAAATACTTGATCATCTCTATAGGAGTTCTGGTGATAAAATGTATTATACAATGAACTGCTAGCCACAAGTTCAGTAATTTATATGCACTAGTTTCTCCAGTGAGACTCTGCATTCTTGTAGATTTGTTGTTGTTAGGTGTGAACCAGTCAGTTCTGACTCTAATAACCCCATGTACTACAACACCATGAAGCAATGTCCAGTTCGGCCCCATTCTCACGACTGTTCTAATATTTGAGCCTTCATTGCAGCCACTGGATCAGTACATGTTGTTAAGGGTCTTCTACTTTTCCATCGTCCCTCAACTTTACGAAGCATGCTGTCCTCCTCCAGGAACTGGTCTCTCTTGAAAAACCTTCCAAAGTACGTGAGAGGAAGTCTTGCCAGTTTTACTTCTAAGGATCTTTCTGGCTGTACTTCCAAGACCATTTCAGAAAAACTAAGGGGCAGTTCAACTCTGCCTTATCTGGTTTCTCTGAGCTGGACAGACTTAATGGCAGTGTGTTTGGTTTTGAGTGTATAGTATCATTTGTTAATAAAATTTTAATTTGTTCAGTAGCCAGAAAGACAATGTCCAGTTTTCATTTAATTAGAACTAATTCTCATGTAACCAAAATAAATCTTACGACGTGATCCTGAAAAATATCGCGGGTCCTCATTCACACTGCATGAATATTTAGCAAGTGTTTCTTCCCAAATTGCTTGTGTATATGGGTTTTCCCATATTACTCATTAACTCCTATTTAGTGTGACCTGGTAAATGTGTGCTTTGATAGGCTATAGCAGCTCTGCAGTTGGTAGCACACCTGGGCTTCTGAGTCCTATCTCTGTATATTGGCAACTGTGTTCACCAATATTTGCAGTCATGCTCTCTCAGTCCTCTCTCAGGGGCAGGCATTATGTGGTCCCACCCACACTTGTACCAGGTGACACATTTCCTATCTATCTATCTATCTATCTATCTATCTATCTATCTATCTATCTATCTATCTATTTATCTTCTATCTACCTATCTCCATCGTCATCATCATCATCAATCTATCATCTATCTGTATGTATGTATGTATGTATGTATGTATGTATGTATGTATGTATGTATCTATCATTTACCATCTATCCACACACACCACATACATATATCACCTGTAATGTGTATTAGGAGATCTAGTGGCATAGTGGTTGAGGGTTGGGCTGCAATCCACAAGGAGAGCTGTTTGAAACCACCAGCTGCTCTGTGGGAGAAAAAGTGGGCTTTCTACTCCCACAAACAGTGACAATCTCTAGAAACTCAACAGTTCTATCCAGGCCGATAGTGTGACTATGAGTCTGTTCTGTCTGATGGAAGTGACTTTTACTTTTGGATAATGCGTATTAACTCAAATACTTTTGATTTACTCCTGCCAATTGGTTTCACTTGCATATTCACTCGGTAGCATAATGATTTTAGTTTTCTAATTGCAATAATTATATGTATTCTACATACCATGGAGAACATAGACATTTATTATCTTGTATACTTAATTTGAATTTGTTTATTTGCATTTTAGTAAATAATTAGGTATGCATAGAGCATGGCCCATAGGATAACCTTTGGTAAATATTCCTTATCCATTTTGCCATTCCAGAATAACAGTTGAGATACAAGGATAGCCCTCAGTGCTACTATTTCAATTTCAGATTTAAATACAAATAAGTGAGAACTCCTGAAACATATATTTTCACTGTTCTCCCTGAGGGCTCTTACCATTTTTGAGATCAAACTATAATTTATTTCATTTTGTTTTCTAAGGTATCCAAATGATATACCCATTTTTATTAATACATTCCATTGAAGCTTTATAGCTAAAACTATTCCAGGAAAGTTTAACAGAAGTCTGGGGTTTTGTTTCTTTTTTAAATATCATATATATGGATTTCAGTTTAATCAATTTACAAATAACGTTCCAAGGGCACCAAAATAAAATGCAGCCTCTAGTCATTGCTCCTTAAAGAAGGAAACCCTCAGGGCAAGCTGTCAGCTTACAGTGCAGTTAAACATAAAAACAAATAAATGAAGTTTCAGAAGAATCCACCTCCAAGTACCCAGCACAATAGAAAGTGTAACATAAACCCATATCACGGAATTATCTTGATTTATGTGAGTAGCGCAGACTGAATTACCTAAGGGGATATTCGGTACCACTGAAGCAGAACAATGCTATGTCCCAAATTGGCTCTCAGAATAGTTTGCAGCAAAGATGCTTTGCTCAAGAGGATCATAAGCTGACTTTAATGGAAATCAGTAATTTGTCTAGTACATGTTGAACTATCCAGTCGTTGCTTATGTTGATGTAATTGCTGTGATGATAGTGGAAGGAAGATTTAGCCACATTTTCAGTGTTAATTTTCTGAATTTGGAGTGATAGTTTATTAAATTAACAATGAATAATAATGAATCGATATGATTGGCCATGATATCTTTAGACAGTGTTTTGTTTGTTTGTTTTTTGCTCTACACTAAGGCACCAGAGAGAAGGACGACAAAGGACAAATTGTGCTGCTTGGAAGGCTGATTTCACTCATGCATCTCTTCTTGGTTCCTTCCTGATTTTCTTACTCAGAATTTAGGATCAGTGAAAAACAGCTTGCTGTTTTATTAAATCAAAATTGTGACTAGGAGGAGTGAGGTTTCATAAATAGGAGATACATAGGAAATCTGACAATAAGACATCAATAATCCTATCCACATCAACAAATACTCTCATGAATGTAAATTTAAATATAATAATTAGATAAAACTACACTTATGATGGAAATCAGGATAGAAAATTATGCATCAAAATAATGAAATTATTTAAACAATCATAATTATATTGTATGATTAAATAAAATGCTCAGAAATACCTTCAAAGAATAAAATCCAATTTTAGACAAACTATCTAAAAAACACATGAGAAAAATGTATTATTGATAGCATGAATATAATGTTATAGTAATGAAGTTCTTCATTCCAAATAACAAAATCTGAACACAAATGCATCAATATAAGTACTTGTATAGAAAGCAATAAATTGCTGTTTTTAGAAAGCACATAAGCTGTAATGTGTAAGAATATACACATAACTAAACACACTGATTGGACTTTATAGGAATATAAAATAATTTACATAGTAGAGATAATATATTAAAAGATCCTTAACAAGTTTTGCATATAAAGAGAGAAAATATAATACATAAACCCTAGTGATATTTCAAATTAATTAAAAATATTTCAAGACCACATTTTTGAAGCAATATTGCATTAAAAGTATATTCTAATAATTATCATTGAACCATAAATCATTTAAAGTTACTGAACAATGTGCATAACTATAGATCAATAATCAAGAGTATTTATACATATCTAATATGCTAACTGCAAACAAATCATCCAAACTTTTGACTTATTTTTCAGTTCAAATATTTAAAGGACAAATAATGTTCACCAATATAAATTATTTAAAAGAAAAGAAAAACAGAAGATCCTTATTCATATTAAAGATGCATTCAATCCCAACCTTTTTTAAAGGTTGAGGAGGAATGTGGCTTGACCCACTCTGACTCTTAATCTGAATCAGATTGATGTTGGTGTAGTGCAAGAATCCCCGGGGAAGCAGATGGACAGCTGGGAATCTACTGTGGTCATGTGTCTGGAAACAAGATAGTCAGTGTAGAAGTAACTAAATGGGATTTGGGCTGGCTATACAAGGTAGCTTCAAATATTTCATGGAGGAAACCTTTGGCACGATGGTAGACTAGGAGGATATCTTAGCCATGCCCTCTACAGAAAAACCAGGAGAGGCCAAATGAACCACATAAAGAGAGATGATAACCTTGTAGCCTTGAGTTTCACAGCAAGAGATAAGCAAGTGGCTCCAGGAAGGAGCTGAACCAAAGCGGTGAGAGGAGAGCAAACGGAGTGGGGCGGTCGTCAGCTGGTACCTGGTGCCTGACGTGATCCAGCCATTTTGAACTTTGGCAAGGAGGACTCAGGACAGCAGCCTAATCAACAGCTTCATTCACCCAAGGCAGCGTAAGTGCCCTACCAGTGACTAGTGACAAGAAATACAATAATCTCATTCCTCCCTCCACCCTCTGGGTGAACAGAAGTATGGCAAATACCCTACTCTTACCTAGCCAGGCTGGTGACAGGTCTCCCCCACAGCACCACCCTGCTCCACCTGATGTCAGCGAGGAGCACTCCTGGAACACACACACGCACACACACACACACACGCACACACACACACACACACACACACACACACCCTTGTATCTAGAAGTTTGTAAACTTCAGCTCATCTGACTAACATGCGTGGCTGGTTTCGAAGCCTGTTCTTAGTCTCTCCTGGTCAGAACTTCTTCCATAAAAAGCTGCTTTAGCCCAGCTTCCCTGTGGGCCCTAAAGAACTCCTGGATCAGGGAACCTGAACCCAGACATGTTTTAGACTGACAAAACTCCTTTTAAGACATTCTATCTCCTCAAAACAAGGGTGCAATATGTACCACTTGCCCTAACCTCAGTTTTCTCTTCATTATGCCCTGTTCTACACTCAATTTTTCTCTTTGTTTCCCAGTATTCTTTATTTACTTTCTCTTGTTTTATATCCTTTTTCTTTTATTTCTTTCCTCATTTATTTTCTATTTCTCTTAAATTTTCCTTTCTTTAAATTTTTTCTTTGTAATTCTCTTTCAAGTTTGTAAATTTTTAATTTATTTTTTTAAGTTTTAGAATTTTCTTTTCCTTCTTAGTTTTGTTTACTCTTTTATTTTTTCTCCTTTTTATTTCCCATAGTTTTTATTATTAAATTCTTTTAATGGCTATTTTCACTTTTTTCTCCATTCTTGTTATTTCCTTTTTATTTTGCTATTGTTAGTTTAGATTTTCCCTCTCATTCTATTAATGTCCCCTTTTGTTCCACATAGCAGGAAACAGCAAATGTGACCACATAATCCCACCAAGGAATTAGGTCCTGCAGCTCAATCCATTGGGAAAAGGTCACTATCAGACCCTATAATAATAATCAATTGCAAACATCAGTTCCTTATTGTACCACATGACGGAGAACTGTGCAAACACTCCCAATCTCTGTCACAAATCCAGTAACACCACAGTGTCTCAGAAACCACAGAACATTTCAATTCACATAAAGAAACAAGAGAAAGTAGTTCATGCAATGGACCAAATCACAGAATTAATCTTTAGATGAAGAAATGGCTTTGGAACTCCCCAGTAAGGAATTATAGAATTATATTTGGGCATTTTTGATGAATTGAGAGAAAAAGACAGCTGTAGATAAAAATCAATGAGATTTAAGAAAATAATACCAGAAAAAAATCATAAAAAACTAAATGAAAAATTAGGAATCATACAAACCAGCAAATGCAAATTCATAAGATTGGTATTAAATCTTACAAATAATGCAATGGAAAAGCATATGTGCAGACTTTAAACCATGAAAAGCTACACTGGTGAAACTGAAGACATCTCTCAATATTAACCTGATAGAGAAGCAAATAGAAATAAATAGCAGAAATCAAAAACAGTAACAAGAGAAAGCCTGTGAATTATGTGAGGTGCCAGTATGGAGAACAACGTACCTGGGCCTAGACGTCCAGGACAGGTAGTTGGAAAGCATAGGGCATTTGTTGGAGAGGAGCTGGAAGACAATACCCCAAAATGAAAGATAAGAAGCATCTTCCCAGGACTGAAGGGGGTGAACAAATCCTAAGCAGGGTCGACCCCAAAAGAAAATCAACAAAACACACATTTATCAGTTTTTCTAAAACTAAAAGAAAATAAAGAAACCTGAAAACATCTCAGAAAAATACGAAGTCACTTGACAAGGAAAACTGCCAAGGCTAAGCATTTAGTCCTTGACAGAAACTATTCAGGCAAGAAGGCAATAGGATGCCGTATATAACACTCAGAAAGAGAGGTGGGACATAGTCAACCAAAACTTAAGTTAGAGAAACTTTTCCCTCAAATATAATGGTTAAATTAGGGTATTTTGAATTACATAGAAATTAAAGTAACTGGTAAAAGCAATCCTGTTTTATAACAACTAACTTTGGACAGAGTGAAAAAGTCAGACAGCACTTTACATCAACACCACCCAGAAGGCAAACCTGATACAGAAGTCTCTAAAATACAATGAAAATTAGAAAGTAGAGAAAGAGATAAAAAAATAAATTAAGACAACTCTAAAGTAAAACAACAAAGAAAATGGCAAGAATTCCACAAACAAAATTAATTTGGCACATAGGACAACACACACACACACACACACACACACAAAGGAAGCATGACAAAAATATACAGAAAAATGAAAACAATAAATTCATATACATTCATAACTATACATAATGTAAATAGATTAAGAGCACTACTCTTTAGAGAGATAAAGTAGTGCATGGGTAGGAGACTAGAACCCATCAATATGCAATCTACAAGAATAATATCTTGAACACGGAGATAAAAATAGACAAAAAAAATCAAAGGATGGAGGAAAAAGTATTGGTAGCAAAAAAGGAGATGTGGCAACATTAATGTCTATTGAAATAAATTTTAAGGCAAAAATATATAAATGAAATTCTAACAGAATTGAAGAAATAAATAAGCTAACTTTAAAATAAACATAGTAGAATTTAGTACAACACTTTTAATAAAGGTAGAATAATTAGAAATCAACTCAATAGATAGGAAGGAACTGAATAGCACAATTAGTCTACTTGAGGTCATAGACATATACAGAAAACTCTACTCAACAATAACACATTATACATTATTTTTTCAGTGATTGCGAAACAGTCCCCAGAATGGGCTGGCTATATGTTAAGCAACAGAGTGAATCTCAATAAATTTAAAAGCATTAAAGAAGTATAAAGTCTCCTTTCAAATCACAATGCTAAAAATTTAAAAATCTAAAATAAGAAAGTCACAGGAAAAACTAAACAACTACATGAAAATTAAATAATCTTCTGCTTAAAATTTCCAATTAATAGAATAAATGGTCAATTTTTTAATTATTGAAACATCTTAGAATGAAATCACAATATGCCAATACTTAGACAAAGCAAAACCATTATCAAAGAGCAGTTTTTAATTTCTATAAATGCCACAAATTCTTATGAATGTGATTGAACTATTGAAATGTATATGCTAATTATATGTTGATGAAAGTGTTAAAAATAAACAAACTAACTAAAATAAACCAGAAGAACCAACACCCGTACCTTAACCCAGCATTTCCAACGATTAGGAAAGGAGCAGTAAACTAATCTGACAGACACCAGAAGAAATAAATAATACAAATTAGAGCAGAAATACATGAAACAAAACAATAAAAAGAATTTCAAATACTAAAAAGTTGTTCTTGGAATAGAGTAATAAAATTGAAAAAACACTGGCAAATCTAACCCAGGAAAAGAGAGGGATTAAAGAATATATGGAGAAATGAAATCAGTGACGTGACAGCAGAACAAACTGAATAACCTGGGTAACCACCAATCGTCATGAGAAACTGTAATACAACAAATTGAACTACTATACACAATATAAACAATAAACACATTCCACTTAACAAACTAACACGCTATAAAGGTGTGAATTTAAAGAGTGGGTCAGGTCATCAAAAAACTTCCGCTACAATCAAAAATTGTCTGTGCCCATATGTTTCACTGCAAATGCTTTCAAACAATCAGAGAAAAGCTGGCATAACATCTTCTCGAACTCTTTGAGTATAGAATAAAAGCAAAAGGAAAGAAATACGCCTGGGTTAATTGTAGGAAGCCTCACTTTAATTTTGAAAATCGGTGAATAAATAACAAAAGGAAGATTGATTCTGAAAGGTCCCATATCGAGGACATGATATCGAAGCTCTAGCCTCTAGTGGTGACAGAAAGGAGAAAGCGGATTCACTCCATCACTACCCCGGGATGATTCAATGACACAGATCAGAAAAACTTCCCTCCTTCCATCTTCTTTACCTTGTTCTGACACCGACCACCCCTTCCACAGCACTCTACTTCTCGGCCAGCTCTGATTATCATTTGCAGTGGACACACAGAGCTCATGGACAAACATGACTATGGGATTTATTAGGGGAACTAACAGGTTGGAAAAGGTAAAGGATATTCTTCTCTTGTGCACAACGCCACCTCTCAGTCATATTCTCTCTGGTCCTCTGAGCCACGTGGTACATGGATCTTTGCTCTGTTCTTACAAGAGTGTTAAAAGCACACTTCATGTTGATGAGTGTCCCGAAGTCATGCCCCTCGTAAAACCTCCCTCTTGCTCGAAAGTACTCTGCATTACACCTGTGGCCTGGAGGTCCACTTCTGTAGCTCAGGAGTTCTGCCCTGCTCCTCTGCTGCTTCTCCACACAGGGGTCTGAGTAGGCTTTACGACCTACTCCTGTCTCCCTGGCCATGGCATTCTCTGTGACCCAAGCAATGGCCAAACTTACCACAACCACCCTTAGTTTCACTCACCCTATTTACACGATCCTACTGGGTAATTTGGTAAGAATTTCAAAGACTATAGGTAGAATACATAGAACTGATTTCGCTTTGTCATAATATCTCCTTGGACATCTTCATAGACTTTACAGAGCTGAACAATTCTTCTTTTTTAACCCCACTGTTCAAATGGGGAAAACTTAGAATTTATTCTTTCTCTTTCTAGTTAGTGTCACAGATTTTTCTCTCCATTGCACAATAATCCTCCTCACTCTAAACAAGGCCTGTACCCTTAACTCTTCTCTCCTCTACTTCTCTCCCAAGCCAGTCTCTTCCAAGCCCACAACTACAATTCCCACTGACAAGTCAAGGCTTTGTTCATTTATCTTCAGTTGAGATTTCTTCTTGAGCTTCAGATTGGTATTTTCCCAGTGCTCTTTATGTCACCAGTAGAATGTCTCAAAATGATCCATGAACTGATATCATTATCTCCTTCCCTCCACTGTCTTCCCCCAAACTTGTCATCCACTGTTTTCTGTCACCAGCAATGTGAAACGGCCGGCACTCACGGGGTCATCCTGGAAAATGCTGCGTTCATTCCCTCACAGCTGATCCATGACACTGTCCTTTTCATTGTGACTTCTGAATCTATGTTGAATCCAATATCTCTGTCCTTACACTCCACTCAGACCGCAGTGACATCTTTTGCGTGTCATTGCTGAGCCTCACAGTCATTTCTTACTACTCTATGCTTCCTGCTGAGAGATTCTGCTTTTTGTTTGTTTGCTTGCTTGTTTGTTTGCTTTCTTTACAATGTCTTCTTCAGTTACACAAGCTATTGACTATCGTTGAGCATATTATGTTTTGAATAATTTTATGAGGCATCCTTTAGTGAAGGACCTTGGAAATGTATATGGATTTAAAAAAATGTCAAGCAGATGACATTAAATTATCCTGAAATAAGGACCCTTTTCCCAGCTATTTTCCCAGTCACCATTGCTCCCTTGATTATATCCCTTTATCAGCCTATTTATTTTAGGATAGATATAACATACTAAACAAACACGAGAAGGTATTACACACAGGCTGGCCTGACATCTTGCTCAAGCTTAATTTTTTTTTAATTTTAACAATTTATTGGGGCTCATACAATTATTTTCACAGTTCATACATATACATACATCAATTGTATAAAGCACATCTGTACAGTCTTTGCCCTAATCATTTTTTTCTCTTTTCTTCTTTTACATTTTATTAGGGACTCATACAGCTCAAGCTTAATTTTATAAACTTTATTCTACTTGGATCAGTCAATTGGACCTTTATTTATTTTTAAAATCATTTTATGGGGGACTCGTACAACTCATCACAATCCATATCCAACTGGTCTATCCATTGTGTCAAGCATATTTTCACATTTGTTGCCATCATCATTCTCAAAACATTTGCTTTCTACTAGAGTTCTTGGTATCAGCTCCTCATTTTTCCCTCCCTCCCTGCTCCCTTCTTCCTCATGAGCCCTTAATAATTTATATGTTATTATTATTATTTTGTAATATCTTACACTGTCCAATGTCTCCCCATTACCCACTTTATGTTGTCCATTCCCCAGTGAGGAGGTTATATGGAGATCCTTGTAATCATTTCCCCCTTTCTATCCCATATTCCCTCCACTCTCCCAGTATCACCACTCTCACCACGGGTCCTGAAGGGATCACCTGTGCTGCATTCCCTGGGTTTTCAGTTCCTATCTGTACCATTGTACATCCTCTGGTCTAGACAGATTTGTAAGGTAGAATTGGAATCATGATAGTAGTTGTGGGGGGAGTATTTAGGAACTAGAAAAAAGTTGTAGCTACAATGCACCCTGATTGGCTTATCTCCTCCCGGGGACCATTCTGTAAGGGAATGTCCAGTTGCCTACAGAAGGGTCTTGAGTCCCCAATCTGCACTTCCCCTCATTCACAATGATTTGATTTTTTTTGGTCTTTGATGTGTGATACCTAATCCCTTTGTCACATCATGATAACACAGGCTGGTGTGCTTCTTCCATATGGGCTTTGTTGCTTCTGAACTAGATGGCTACTTGTTTTTAAGACCCTGGAGGCTATACCTTTTGATAGCCAGGCTGCATCATTTTTATTCACTAATTTTGCTTATGCACCCACTTTTTCTTCAGCGATCATGTCGGGAAAGTGAGCATCATGGAATGCCAGTTTAATAGAACAATGTATTCTTTCATTGAGGGAGTACTTGAATGGAGGCCCAATCAGACCTTTATTTTTCAATGCCCCAAATTATCATCTAGTCTCCTATCAAAGTATTTCACCTGTTATTTCTTTTCAAAAAGTTCTCTGTATATTTTCTTTCAATTAACTCCCAATTTAACTTTACATCCCACTTCTATATCATTACGTATAAAATATTAATGAATCTCTTAACTAGGTTAATTTTTTCTTGTGGTTAGAAATCCACTACATGACTCTTTCTACCACCAGTGCTGTTTCTAGGTAATTTTTAATATTATTATTAGTTCAGATACATCCACTATTCACTCATTCACATTATTCATAGCTGTAAGTTCAAAATAATATGACAAGGTGATGTGTGTGTATTCCCTAACTAACATCCACGAGAGAAAGTGTCCATGCAAATTTGATCAGAATTGCATCTCTCATTCTAGCATAAATCCGTGCCCCTGGTAGGGACACACACACACACACACACACAGAGTTTATGTCAATTGGAATTTCACGCAAGGTGATACCAGGTGAATCAGAGTACAACTGCTTTCAATGGCTGATTTTTTAGAAGTAGAGAGCCAGACCTTTATTCAAAGCACTTTTGCATAGACTCCATCCACCTCAAGAAGAAACAAAGGAAGGCAGGAAGGGAGAGAGGGAAGAGGAGTAAAGGGAGGGACAGAGGAAGGATGGAAAAGAACATTTCTCCAAATTGTTGGCTGCATGGCTAATGGAGACGATTTACTGAATTCTGTAGCAATTTTTATTATAATTTTTGTGGAAATATGGAATTTTTAGTGGTTAGATATTTCTATTAAAATTTAGAATGCAGGGAACATAAATGAGTAAAGGTCTTAACTTAATGAAGCTAATACAATGAACTTATTTTACAAGCATTTAAACAGTTTAAAAATTAATAATGAATAAAATAGAATTTTCAATTTCACTTGAGCTGTTTTTTGAGTATGTGTGTTTTAAATATGTTATTGAAAATGGATTAGATTTAATCACTTAGCAATTAAGTATATTTTACACATTTTCCAATTTATTATATTTATTTATTATATTAGATTTCCTAAGAAGATTGCTCTTAAAATTCTACAGTTCAGTAGCTGGAGCATTTTATAACAAGTGAATATATCTCCTCATTATCTACTGTGGTTTTAGGAAAGTAGTAAGAATATTATGTTTAAATAGTGCTCAATTTTGGTAGATACTAATGAGATAAACATTTAACCCGACTATACCCTATATCACTTTATATATAAAAGTGTGCTAAAAATAAAAGCTACTTAAATGTATTTCGCACAGCAGATTTCACTTCGATTCAACACTAGAAAGAAGAGAGGAAATTCATTAAGCTATAAAAAGGATATTCTTGAACAACAAAGAGGAATATTTTATGTATATATTGCTCAATCAGTTGAAAATATGTATGTATCTACTATGTGCTATATGATAAACTTAGAACTGATCTTTCAACAGTAATTAAGACATAGACCTTGCTCTGACAGAGAGTTTAAAGTCTTATAAAATAAGCAGAAACAGAAAATTGTAATACAACACTTTGTACTAAGTATGAATGCAAAAAGCTATACACTTATAGGGAAAATATAAATCTTGGAGTTCAAACAGTAGTTCATTAAATAAAAAGGTTTTCTGAAGATAATGAGAGATTGAGAATAAAATTCCCAGTTGTTTGACACCATGAAGTGGGACTTGGTAGTGCACAGATAAACACTCAGCTACGGACTACAAAGTCAGTGGTTCAAACTCACCAGCTGCTCTGAGAGAGAAAAGCCAGACTGTCTGCCACCATAAATATTTGTGTCTTGGGAAATCTAAAGAGCAGGTCTACTTTTGTCTAGAGGATCACTATGAGCCAGAATAGACTTATTGGCAATGAGTTTAGCTGTGTATGTTTTGCTTTAGAAAAAAATGTACAAAAGTAAATGTTAATCAAAGATATGGGTAATTGTTTTTATGTTAAGTACAAAACTAGAGGGAGATCAAGCTTTAATTACAAGCAGAGATTGGATGTTAATTTTTTTATTTTAATCTATAAATGGATCAAAATAAGAAATTTTGAAACAATATTGTCTTAGGTGGTGATCTCTAGGTAAGGAAAACCTATGAAACTTCATGTTTCTAAGAAACAAGAACATGGCTTAATGGTTGTAGAAGTGGGCACGTTCCATGTCCGGGGAAGCCCAGGTCCACATGTCAGACATTAGGGTGGAGTCCTCTCCTGTTTACTTAGCTGCAGGCGCTGATGAACTCAAGATCAGCAGAATGACAGCAAGCTTGCGGTATTTAACCCAAGGTCGGCAAGTATGATGAAAGACTGCTGATAATTCCCAGGGTAGGCCAGCAATATCGTGGCCCCAGACTCAAGTTCAGAGAACTTGAAAGCATGGAGGTCCACTCAGAAGCACGATCCAAACCTAGCAAAAAGCAAGCAGGATTTTCCAAGACATCTACTGAAATGGAAGCAGGCCAAAACCTTGATGAGATTTCCTTTCAACTGATTGGGTCAGGGCGGTGCTCCGAACAAGGCTGTTGTATTCCATTCCACAACTTTTACTCTACAACTCAACTACGACTCCATTCATACTCTTACAACTAATTGGCTGCTCAGAGTAGATGCTAAGAATCCTGACAGGGATTCTGTTGTGACGGTTCGGTGGTGTCAAGTCGGTTCCAACTGGCAAGGACCCTATGTGCAGCAGGAGGCGCCACCTGGTCCTTTGGCATCATCATGGCCATTCTTAAGTTTGAGTCCACTGTTGCAGCTGCTGAGTTAATCTATCTCCTTGAGCACCTCCCTCTTTTGCACTTCCCCTCTACTTCACCAAGCATGCTTATGCATCCAACTGACCATCAGCTCTGCCGACACCTGTTCAGTTGGGTGATTTTGCTGGCCTTTGAAGCAACAGTGGCCTAGCTCTCATTGTCACAGCAACACGCAGGCCACCACACTGTGGCAAACTGTCAGACAGGTGGCGGATGAAACCTTCAAGTGTCGCATGTATACGATGTGATATGTTTACACTCAGATATATAATGAAATGAAGCTCACCTTCAAAATGCTGAAACTATGAAGCATGAATAAATAGAGAACACATCAAAATAAAAATACTGCAAAAGTCTGAAATTTAATCAGGGAAATTTACTGTCTGGTGTCAGAATTATAAGAAAGAATCTCATATTAGTTTAAGTGAATGTTTCCCAAAATTATCAACACAGCCCTTTGGAGGGCGCTAGACTGACTCAGAGGGATTGCAGAAGAACATACTAATACTTGATCCTGTATTATAGGGTATAGTAGGATAGTTTTTAATTACCAGGGGGGAGCTGAGTAACTTTTTTTTCTGTGAAGGGGGCAGTTGGGAAAATACATTTGGAAATAATGGTCTAGAATAACAGTTCTCAACTTGTGGGTCATGGTTTCTTTGGGGTCAAATGCCCCTTTCACAGGGGTCATCTGATTCGCAACAGTTGAAAACTGACAGTTTTGAGGTAGCAATGCCATTAGTGCTATGGTTGGGGTCCCCACAAACTGAGGACTATATGAAAGGGTCCCAGCATGAGGAGGGTGCGAACCAATCCTCTAGATAATATGCCGTGAAACCTATGAGCATCTCTCAAAAAAATTGTGCTAGCCATCACCTTAAATTTTTGAGCCAAAGGGGTTGTAAGATATCAATGCGCCTTTATTAATTACTTAATAAACAATTATTATATATTTGAAAAAAATGTCAGGCATTATTATAGGTCTTTGGGTACTTAGTGAACGAAAGACACAAAGCTCCCTGCGCACGTGAAAGTTACATTCTAGTTAGTAGATAGGGATACATAGAAGGCAAGACAATCAAGCCATGTAGAATATTGCTTATTGATCAATACCAAGAAAACACACAAAAATTACAGCAGAGAAAAATACTAAGGGAGAGATGTGAGATATCTGACAAAAGTGTTTAGGAAAATTCTCACTGAGTAGCATTTGCAGGAGAGCTGGAGAATGGTGTGTGAGGAGTCGGCCGTTGCTGGAAGGGGAAACAACTGCTATTGGCAACCTGAGCATTGAGGCTGACTGCTCGGGACAGGACAGGTGGCTTTGAGAAATCCTCCCCAAACTCAGAGACTGCAGAAACCATTGTAAGGAGACATTGTTGGTAAACTGAGATTATAAAGGACATGGTTTTCTGAGTAGTTTGTATTTCTCAAGGTTAAACAGCATGCGGGAGTAGTCTGTTAAGAACTGTAAGGGCCCTGGTGGTGCAGTGGTTATGCACTGGGCTGTGATCGGCAGGCCTGCCAGTTGTAAATCACCACCAGTTCCATGATGGAAAGGTGAGGCTTTCTACTCGCCTCAACGGATATATCTCACAATCCCACGAGGGGTCACTGTGAGTCAGCAGTGGTGCGATGAGAGTGAATTTGGTTGGGGAATTTGGAAGCCTACGAGTACAGTTTCATAACATCACTCTGGGAGACAAGTGGAAGAAGGAGCAGAAGCAAGCCGACCATGTTAAGACAATTTTGTATCAATGCACAAGAGATTGCAGAGAGACTTAACCAAGTTATGAATGGAGGCAGTGAGCAATAGTAAGGTGGATGGTTATGCTCAGGCCACAGTGTACAGTGGACAGGAGATTAATGTCTGGAAGTCAACTGCATGCGTTTGAATTCCAGCCGGTAACTTCTGTTTCATTAACGTTTTTCCTCCAATTGCTGTAAAAACAGAAACAATCAAATCAAAGGGATAATTTACATGAATTCTAATTAAATTATTTCTACCACTTGTCAGTTTCTTGTGGTAACAGGTATGTTGCTAACTGTTGCCACTCACATTTCAAACAATAGTATGATTTGCACATTCATTGTGGTGAGCAACATTTAGGTACCTATGTGAATAAGTAGGAGCCCTAGCAATATGGTGGCTTGTAGGATTGCTGATTGGTCAGCAAGATCAGCAGATTGAAGCCAACAGCCACTCCAATGGAGAAAAAGGAGATTTCCAGGGCAGTTGTATCCTGTCCTACTGGGTAACCATGAATTGGAATCATCTGTTGTAGTCAGGGCTGGATATATAAGAATCCTTTATGATACCAACAATATTTAAAACCAAGACTAAAAAAAAAACAAAAGAAGTGTGTTGTGGCAGTTATAAAACTTCTTGTCAACTTGAAGATATATACAAATTTAGAGGGGGTTTAACCTGCAAACCAGAACACAGCCTAATGGTGCCCCCTTGTGAGTGTGACATTCTCATAAAGAGAACTCTGGGAATCAAACTCTCTCTCTCTCAGACCTGTCAGAGCCCTGTGATGCTTCCCCTGCCATTGGACTCACATGATTTAGCACCCACCAGCCTGCGACATTCCTGTCTTCTTCTTCATTGCATTTGACTACGTGATTCCAAAGAGGGACTTGTGGATTAATATGGGGCTTACGAATTGGACTTGGACCATGCTGGGATTGTTTTATGTATAAATACATCTTGATATAACACTCTTTGTTACACATATATTTGTGTCACTGGATTTTTTTCTCTAGTCAACACAGCCTAATGCATATCTGATGGAAAAACATTCAAGCACACACTCTTAGAGTTTTAAGATTTGAAAGATAAAGAGGAAACAGAAAAGAATAGAGAAGAGCTGTCAAGATTGGTAAAAGTGAATCAAGAAACAAAAAATAAAATAAAGCAAAACAAAAACAAGTGTCTATGACATAAGATTTAGAGCAAAGTTTATGATCAACATTCTCTATATAGATGACACAACCTTGCTCTCTGAAAGTGAGGACAACTTGAGTCCTTTCTGATGGAGATCAAGAACTGCAGATTGTAGTATGGATGGTGACTCAAGGTAAAGGCGACCAAAATTCTCACCGTTGGACCAAGATGCAATTACAAGATAAATTTAGAAAAGTTTGAAGCTGTCAGAATTATTTTTCTTGCTTGAATCCATAATCAATACTTATTGAAGCATCAGTCAAGAGACCAATAGACAGGTTGCATTAGATAAATCTGCTGCATAATATATCTTTAGAGTATTGAAAAGCAAGGGTGTTACTTTGAGCCTAAGGTATGATTGACCCAAGTCATGGTATTTTCCATTGCCTCATATACATGGGAAAGACAAACATTGAATATGGGAAACTGCAAAGAATTGATGTGGTAGAATTGTGCTGGAGAAAAATTGAAGTACTGTGGATTGCTGAAAGGACAAACCAATCTGTCTTGGAAGAATTATGACAAGAGGGCACTTTAGAGGCAAGGATGGCAAGACTTTGCCTTACTTGCTTTGAGCATATTGTTAGGAGAGACCAGATCCTAGAGAAGGATATCATGCTTGGCAATGTGGAGGGGGAGTGGAAAAGAGGAAGTCCCTCAATGAGAGGTACTGATACACTGGTCCTAACAATGCGATCAGGCTTGGAAGGATTGTGAGGGTGGCACATAGCTGTGAAGTAGTTCAGTCTTTTGTGCATTGGATCATTATGAGTTAGTACTGACTCCATAGCAACTAACACCACCACCATGATTGTCAGAAGAATGAGTGAAAAAAATGTTTAAAGTTTGAAAGAGTGTTTGAGGACATGGAATGGATTTTTTTTAATTAAAGAGGAGGATTTTATGTAAATATTATTAGAGCTCTACATCAGCAAACAGCATATTCCAGTGGGTTTATTTGTGTGCTTATTTTATTTTTGCTATTTGAAATATAAATATATCAGAATAATTGGATGCAGACATGAATGGTTCGGGAGAAAGAGATAATCTGAAGCAGTGGAGGGAGGAAACACCTCTTGAAGACTTATCCTTAGTGAATACAAAAGAAAGAAGTTGGCTTTAACTAAAGGCATGCCAGTTTCTCCAAATAAGGATCAGAGAAATTTGATGTAAGGTAGGATTTTGAAGTGGATGAAAATTAGGGAAGCCTTTCCTAATCACATATAATTTCCAGTACAATATTATAAAAACTTTTATCATTCGGGTTTTAATGAGAAGGAGCTGATATGTTTTGAAATAGTCACGCAGCACAGTAAGTGACATGCTGACACACAAACACATGCATTTAATTGTACACTGGCACGCAGTCCACCCAAGCAAAAGTGTAATGGTATCAATGAAAAACACACACAGCCAACTGCATGTGAACACACACACACGTACGTATATATACTGACCACAGATGTTTATTACCTAATCCAAATCTAATCTAAAAATCTGGACTGCATGAATAAGGAATCATAATTGGAGGAAGACTTATTAACAAAACAATTTATGGAGATAACAGAACCTTTCCTGTTAGAAGATATGATTTGAAGCATCAAAACTGCAATTCTCAGCAAGAATTATATCTGAATATTTTAAATATATATTGCAACAAGAACAAGAAGCAGTATAATTATAGATGTATAACTGAGGAAGTTGTGAAGGGTTTCATTTTATTTGAATCCAAACCAATGCACATTAACACAGCAGTAAGGAAGTCAGATGGCATTTCATAGGACACATTTGGTGCAAAAGGCGTATTTTAAGGTCTAAAAGGCTTAAATGTTATTTTAAGTGCTAATTTAAACTGACCTCCTCCTTGGTTTTTCAATTGCCTCATATATATGTGTGACATTTGAACAATGAATTCGAAAGTACCAAAGAGAAGTGTACAAAATGTCTGTAGTGGATAATAATTGGTATCAACCCACTAACTCTTCTTTCTTCTAGTTGGTGAAATACTTATTTAATTTAAGGTATAAATATTATTTAACTTAAGGTATTGGAGCATGGTTACAGAGCAGGGAGCTTTCACCTACACCTGGAATATGAATTATAGTTGGTCAAAACCAGGGTCACCCTCTTGAATCTGTGTTACATGTTTTCCTGTTTTTAGGTATATGAAACCCAGGATTGATGCACTTGTAGGGACAGGAGCGGAATCAATGTTTTGGGTGTGGGGTGTATGTAGTACAGGGGTGGGGGTGGAAGTGGTCAAAGCAAGACAATGTCAAGGAGGCCAGGAAGGAAAAGAATGCTTGGAAACTGCGGTAACAAGTGTACAATAATGCTTGATGTGAACGAACTATGGACTGATATGTATATTAAGTCCCAATTTTTAAAAGTGTGAATAAACATCCAAACAGTAGTGTTATTTCTGTTTGGAGACATATTTGTTGTGGATCCATAAGCCACTTTTGATGACTAAAACTCTATAATTTTGCTCATAATTTCAAAGAAGTCTTATTTTCTCTCACAAACAGTCTTGAACTTTGAGAGCGATTTTCTCCTTGTTATAAATACTACCTAACAAAATTATATTTAGAGTATTTACATATATCCTATACCAATAAGCAAACTCCAAAAATAATTGTTGTATATATCAACCCAATGTTCTGTTTTCACCAATTATTCATAAATCTCAAAAAATTCCCAATATTTTACCAGGTAAAAAATAAATATTATTGTGACTTAAATCTATAAAATTCAGATATTCTTTTGTGTAGAGATAAATCTATCTTAACTGACATACTACATACACATCTCCTTTCTGTCAGTATAACTGAAAAATATTTTTTATAATTCTCAGAAAAACAAGTCACACACCATGTAGCGAATAATGTGTTGATCTCTTTGGATTTTAAAGGGCATGTGAAAGTTTAGTAGAAAGGCACTCATAGAAAAAAAGTCCTGAATTTGAAATCCTTATTTATGTATGAAGGCAAAAATATTTGAGAAAAATGTAAACCCTATAGCCCATCTAAATACAGAAAAATTAGTATTATATGTCTGACCAAATTTATTTTAACAGCGTTAGAAATCAAGGATCAGGGTTATATGCTTTTCAAGTTCTGGAATTATTTTATAGTGTTCTATTTTAACAGCAATGCTACCTTACATTGACTACTTTTCCATAGCAATAAAATCATGCAAAGCCCTAGGTTATTAGTTACATGACTACAGAGCAGAGCTAAGTAGTAGGTTAGGTTTAGATTTTTCTTGCAGCCAGAAAGAAAAAAACCATGCTATTTTGGAGGGGGAAAAATAGAGAAAATAATGGTTGCTGTAAAGGGAAGAAAAAACAAAAAAGCACCTTAGGCAAAGGAATAAAGATATGAAGTACCTGGTGGGCTTGCTGGTGTTTACATCCTATGATTTAGACTAGAAAGACAAATACCTTCCTGAAGTCTACCTGAGAAATGGAGAGCTGAAAGTTATAGCCACTTTAAGAACTATTCAAGAATGATCAGAAACGCTTGTTTAAAAGATACAATAATTGACAGTGGAGTAAGAAAATTATTAATGCTCTTCTTTGACAATGTGACATATGATAAGCTAGCAAGCCCCAAAGCAAGAGAAAGGTCACTAAAACCGCACTGTCATCCACCAGTCAAAAAATGTCAGTTCCAGAAGTACCAATGTTGTAAGTTTAAGTGCCAATGAAAATACCAGGAAATCAACGTCCTTAAGTGTGATCTGTTAATTGGCATAAATGTCACTTTTATTGACTCATTATTTAAATAATCCATATATTTTGAAGATGAACTGTGCATATTATAGACTAGATGATTAATCTTGTTACCTTAAAAGATTTTATAGTAACGCTAATCATACATCCTTAAAGTTTTAGAACTATCACAGAAAACCAAATCAAACCAAATTCACTACCTTAGAGTCAATTCTGACTCAGAGCAACTTTTAGATCAAACTCACAGTCAAATTAGTTTTGTGTACAGTAAAATGCATTTTAATTTGAATATCTGTTTTAGAGACTATCCAATAGAGTAAAGTGAGCTGAAGTCGATGTGAAGATTTGAGGAATTATGTCTAGACTTATATTTGGAAATGTATGATGTTTTACAGTATAGCATCCATGTAACTCTTAGTATAACTTTGGTTATTATAGAGATCCATAAGATTACCTCCACTTGAACCCAGTGCATGATCCTGAGAAACTGTTTAGTCATTATATTTATCTAAATAGGTTTTACAATATGTTTTAGTGCATGATTCCTTTTACTACATTAAAGATTCATTTGCTTCCACATATTTCTCAGCAAATAGTGCTATGCTCATGTGTATTGTATTCTCAAAACAGACACGTGTCAAAGGGTCCAGTTATTCCCATAAGTAGGTTCATTTTGCATAGATTCAGTACTCATTATTCCCAGATTATTATATGTACATCCCATTTTGCCTCAGAGGTAACATCACATGAAACATAATACATTTCTAGAATTCAAAACACTTGGAGAAAGTTTCTATTTTTAATATGTGACCTAAAACCCCACTACTATTGAGGTAATTCTAACTAATCAAAAAACCTATGACTGAGCAGAACTGACCCATAGGGTTTCCAAGGATGTAAATCCTTAATGAAGTAGACTGCCTCACCTTTCTCTGGTGGAGCAACTGATAGGTTCAAACCACCAACCTTCTGCTTAGTGAAGCAGTGCTTAACTCACTGTGTCTGTAGGGCTCCCACTGGTATTCCACTACAGTGCTCTTTACTGTGTTACAAGCACGTCAGATCACGTCAATGGACTTCTCAAGGGTGTTGCTAGCTGTTGTTGCATGTACCATGAGCACATGGAGATGTCAAGGACAAGCAGGACTCGCCATTGTAATAATACTGATCTATTGAATGATTTTTTCTAGAAATTGATCATTAGACACTCCGCGCTGCCCAGTTTATCTTAGTCTATAATCAATGCTGGAACTTGTTCAACATCAAAGCAATGCACAAACCTCCAATCACAGAATGCTATTGGCTGTACGTGAGGACCATTGACTGCAAAGGGAATTATGATCTGCTACACAAAAGGTCAGAATGTCTTCACTGAACTACTCTGGCATCTTATTCGGCTGCTTATCCTTAGTTCATAATAGACATTGTGATAGCTATTTAATAAACAGTGTCTATGAGACTGTGTCTTTGGCTCGCAAAGTAAGGCTATTAATTTTAGAAAAAGTAAGGTTAAGCTCTTTGTTCTAGATATATCTGGGTCCCATAATTATTCATATTTTATAAAAATTATGTTTGTCCTAATAAATATAAGTCAAACAAAATAGACATTGTCCTTTTTACTTTGATAAAGTTAACATGTTTGTTCAGTTTTGCAGCTAAGAGAAGGCAACTATAGAAATAGGACTAATAGATCAGTCGTTCCCTTCATACGTTTTATATCTGCTTATATTGACCTGGTAGTTTTACTGGATTATGACTTGGACTGCTGACCATAAGGTGAGCAGTTCAGGCTCACTAGCAACCTCATGAGGTAAAAGTGACTTTACAACCTCGAAAACTCTAAAGAACTGTTTCACTCAGTGTGTAAGGCAGAATTGACTTGCTGCCAGTTCCTCCCCTCCCCATATACTCATTCTGTATATTCTAGCTTCTATCCAGTTTTTAACATGACAATAAAATCCATGTTTTGTTTTCCATATTATTATAATCTTCTCAACGTGTTTCAGAAGCTTTGCTTTGAATAGATTTCCTACTCTTTATTTCGCTAACTCCATCTTGGTGCACATGGAAACCTGTTCACCTTTTCATTTTTCTAATGAGTGTGCTGGTGAAAGCTGTGTCACCCAAACTGACCACAGCCTTGTTTTTCAGGATAAATAACCTTAAGTGGGTTGTTGAGGTAATGGCATGTGTTTTTAAGGAACATTGATATCTATTAGCAAATGCATCAATATGGAATTATGTTTTCGAATCTTAGAAATATTTTATGATAACATTTCTTGCTTTATCACTCTTCAATCTTCCTTCTGGTTGTGCTCAGATATAGATGTTAGTTGATTTTGTTGTTAACTGCTAACAATTTGGCTCCAACTTAATGATCCCTCATGAATAATGGTACATGTTATCCTGTTCTACATTATTTCCATGATTGTTTATATATTTGAATCCATGGCTGATGTTACTGAGAGTTCATTTAATTGAAAGCATTCCATTTTTTAAACTGACTCTCCACCAAACACCCTATTTGTTTTCCAGTGCTTGGCCTCTCCCTAAGATATGCTCAAATTAAGCAGCAGGAAGTTTATTTATCCTTTCTTCTCAAGAGCATTCTGGCAATTTTCTTCTAAGATGTGTTCCTTCTTCTAGCAGTCCATGTTCAATAAGTTCAATGTAGTTGGCCAGCACCACAAACCAATGTATCAATTCTTCTTTTGTCCTTCTTTAAAACTAGTTTTCTTTCACAGGCACATAAAGAAATTGGAAGGACAATGGCTAGGGCCAGGTGCATTTCAGTGATCATCTTTGCTTTCTAGAACTTATGAGGTCTTTTGCAGAATGTCTGCCCAATGTAATACTGCAGTGAATGGCTACCCTATTGCCATAGGTAAGGGTCAGAAAATCTTCACCCTCCAACTTTCTTTACATCATGGTGACACCAACTGCTCCTCCCACAGCATTCTACTTCTCTGCTAGGTTTGATATTTCATTGCAATGACCACACAAAGTTAATACTTATAATCAATGGGATTTATTAGGGGAGATAATAGGTGACCCAGAGTCAGGATCAGAAAGCAGTAGAGATAAAGTCATTTGTCCATAAAAACACCTCTCAGCCAACAACCAAGTCTCTTTTTCACCCTCAGCCTTTAATCCCTTAGATTTTTCCTCCTTGAGCCAGGAAGCCACCTTGTTGCTTGACCTGACAGTTCCATGATGTCAGGCCAGATGAGAAGGTACTCTGTAGTATCAAAGCTGTTCCCTGGAATTTCTGTGTCAGAGGCAGATACATCTGGTCTGGGCAGCCTCTGCCATATCAAACAGCGATCTTGGACTTGTTCTTCCAATGGTCCAGCAACCTCTCTCTTCTAAACTGAGAAATGGCTTTAATAGATATACGGTCTGTCTTTTAGCTGACCATACTCCCAAAGAAAATGAAGCTGGCACCGTAAATCACAAACACTAGTAAAAATGAAAGCTACCCCCAAAGGAACAAAGGTTATGGCTTGGTTCCCATTCTCTACTGAAAAAATTGAAAACACGAGGCCATTGTGTCAAGTTTGACTCACAGTGACTTTTAGGTCAGGGTAGAAGGGCCCCTGCGGGTTTCCAAGTCTACAATTCTTACTGCACGAGAACGCCCCATCTTTCTCTCTTGGAGGAACTGGTGGTTTTGAAATGTTGAACGGGAGGTTAGCAGCAATACATAGCCACTCCCATCCTAATCCTGTCCATTGGTGTAGTAGCAAAAGCCTCAAAATTGGGGTAATATATACAAGTGGAGAGTCCAGAATTGTAACACATCACATAAGGAATTATAGCTAAATGGGCCAAATTGATTGACTACATCCCCAAAACATCATTTGATTTTCTGACTGCTGCTTTTATGAATATCAATGATGGATAGAAGACATTAAAATTTACCAATTCTTCAGATTATTGTACATTATTATCATCAGGCATTAGTTGTTGTTTTATTTAGTGTGTTTAAATCTCCCCGTTGTTGAAAATCCGCATTTTTTTTGCCCTTTGAGGTAGCGTGGTTTTATCCTTAAATATTTAACCCTCTCTACAATGTAGCATGTTCCCTTGGTTTTGTATTTGATTTACAGAAATGATGCTCTCCTTGTATTTGTAATTTGTCCTAATTTCTCCACAAATCGTTCTACAAGAATCTACCAAGAACTATCAAAAATACAGCCAATTTTTGCTTCAAATTCTGTATCCTTCTCATTTTCTAGTCTCATTTCTTTAGTGATAGGCACACGGGTTAGCTCCAACTCCCTCTACCAGAATTAGTGATGCAATAAGCGTTCACTTGCATTTTCTTTCATGGACCAGAGGAACATTCCTTTAGGATAATACCTATGATAGTACAGGTAGAGGTTGTAGGTATACTTAATAGTAATATTCATTATCAACGTCTTTTCTGGATGATTTGTTGGTTGTCACTATTGATGTGTGCTATAATAAGATATATAGACCTCCTTTCTTCCTACTTTCTCACCCAAACCTGACACTGTATCACTTCTAAACCTTGTCAATCTGATGTCCATAAAGTGGTATTTGATTGCTTTTTTAATCTGCATTTTTATAATTAGTACTGCCAATGAGAATTTCTTTATTAAAGTGTTATACATTTGCTGTTCTGAGCTGATTAATTGTTATCATTAAATTCTGCCACTCATCTATTAGTTTGCCCTACTGTGGAGGCTTGTGTACTATGGTGATGTTGGAACTCTGACTATTTCATTCGATTTCATTAGAGTTTCCAGACTAAGACAGACTAGGAAGAAGGAAGATGTACATTTCTGAGGAGTTAGCCTTTGAAAATCATATTAATAGCAACTGGTTATTGCCTGATGTTGTAACAGATGATGAGCCTTTCAATGTGATTGTGGTTTTTATCTGAGCCCATTGTTACAGCCCGTGTCAATGTATCTTGTGCGACTCTTCTTTTTCACTGACTTTCTACTTTGCCAAGCAGGATGTCCATTGTTGGACTGGTGTCTTCCTGATAACATGTCCAAGGCGCATGAAACACATTCTTGACATCTCTGCTTCTAAGGAGCACTCTATTTCTTCCAAGGAAGACTTGCTTGTTTTTCTGAAAGTCCATGGTATGCTCAATAATCTTCACTAGCACCATAATTCAAATGCATAAATGCTTTTTCAGTTTTCCTTATTCATTGTTCAACGTCATATCCTTAAGTGATTAAAAATATGCCTTGGGTCAAGTACACCTTAATGATCAGTGTGACATCTTTACACTTTAACACCTTAAATGGATCTTCTATGCAGATTTTCACAATGCAATATGACATTTGATTTTTTGACTACTGCTTCCAATTTTTTTTCCTTTAGATTGAATCAGCAAGTGCTTCAAGTCCTCTTCCCTTCCAGCAAGCAAGAAAGAATCATCTGCATGTAGAAAGTTGTAAAGAAGGAAGGCTTCCACCAATCCTGATGTGTTCCTCTGCATGTGGATTATTTCACCACATTATTTGCTCAGAGTACTAATTGAATAGGGAGAGTAAAAAGACACAACCCCAAGACACTCTGTTCCCTGATGTCAAACCAGTATTCCCTTGTTCTTTTTGAATGACTATTTCTGGGTGCATGTACATGTTCTACTTGAGCACCATGAAATACTCTGAAATTCCCATGGAAGTCACTTACGCTACAAGTGGAAGAGCGGCCAGCTCCAAGGAGAGTAAATCTTAATTCTGTGGAACACTTTCAGGACCTTTATTTGCTGGAGTGAGACGAATCAAACTGAGAAAAAATAGATGCAAACATCCAATAATAGCCACATTGTCAAATGTACAAAGTATGAATCTAGGAAATTCAGATGTTGTTAAAAATAAAACACTGTAAAACAATATCCTAGATATTAATGTATTGAGATGGACTGATGGTAGCCTTTTGAAACCAGTCATATGCTTTTCTATGCTGGAAATCAAAATAAATAAAGGAATGAGGTCACATGCATTGTTACAAGGAATGTTTCAGATCTATTCTGAAGTACTATTCTGTCAGTGATAGGATGATATTCATACACATAATAGGAGTATTATTTAACTTTATGCACAACTCAATAATGACAAGATGAGGAAATCAAAGTCGTCTGTCAATGTTCCCAGTCTGGAATCAATTAGCAATACACCCAAAATGTGTTATTAATAATTGTAGACTGGAATGCAGAAGCTGAAATTAAAAAATGATTAGCAGTTAGAAAATATGGTTTTAGGGATTGAAACAATGTCATAGATTTCATAATAGAATTTGGAAGACTAATAACTTTCCTTCCAACAGCATAAATGGCAACAATCAATACATTTCAATAGCCTCAGATGAAGTACTCAAGACTCAAACTGGCTGCATCTGTGAAAAGAGGTGATGAAGAAGTCTAATATCATCTATCAAAATAAGTTTAGGGACCAACTGTGGAACAGATTATTAATTGCCCCATATGCAAGATCTTGCTGAAATCCAGGAAAATAAAAAGAAGTCCACAAGATCTAAAATATGTATTTGATTAGATTAAACCTTACTTTAGAGACCAACTCAAATTTAATTTTGATACATTGGACATTCATAACTGAAAGCCATACAATTGTGAAGTGACATGATTAATAAACCAGGAAAGAAAGAAAAATCAAAATGGATGTCAGAGGAGACTCTGCGATGGACTCATTATCATAGAGTAGGCAAAGTGGGAGGTAAAAAAAACTGAGGAAGTGAGGATCTAAACAGTAGATTTCAAAGCACAACTTAAAAGACAAAAGAAATATTACAATAAAATATACAAAGTCCTGGACAAGAAAATTAAATGTGAAGAACACACTCAGCATTTCTCATTGTGGAAGAACTGAAGAAGAAATATAAGACTAGAGTTGAAATATTCCATAGAAAAATTGACCAATGAGCGATAAACCAAAACAATACAGAAGGAATCAATGGAGTCACTGTTTGAAGAAAGAAAGAGCCGAAGTCTACATTCAACTCTTTCTGGAAGTAGCATAGAATCAAGAACCAATCAGCACCGAAGATAATGGTAAGAAAAAAGTTCCAGACACTGCTAGAACACCAACTGGAATGTTTCCAAAATCAGGACCTAAGCTCGATACTAGTTTATTCCAGGACATTTGGAAAACAGTTATCTGGTCAACACACTGGAAGATCCTCATATTTGTGTTCCTTCAGAAGAAAATTATCAAAAGTATAAATTAGTAAGTAATATAAATATCACAAATCTCTGCTGAAGATAATTTAAAAATGGTCGAAGCAGTATACTGACAAGGAACTTCCGGAAAGCCAAGCTCGATTCAGATGTGATTAGGGAGTGAGGACTATCAGCGCTGCTATCAGATGGATCCTAGCAGCACAAGCAAAGACTACCCGAAAGATTATTCCCTGTCATGGATTTGGCGAAGAAATTCAACTGCGTGGATAATAACAAATTATCAATGATATTGTGAAATTCGAGAACATTTAATTGTGCTTAAGTATACCCTGTAGAGCCTGAGAGGCAGGCATTCCAACAGAATAAAGGGCGACTGTGTTATGCAAAGTCAGGAAAGGTGTGGATGTCAGGGTTGTATTCATTTCAGGGTCTTTGGAAATTTCACTAGCAGGGGCCAGTTTCTGGAGAGGGACAGCATGCTTGGGGGAAGAGAGGTCAGTGGAAAACAAGAAAGCCCTCCACAGTTGGATGAACACTTCCTACTCAGACCCAATTTCCTCCATCAGTGCAGCCAGCGTCATCAGAAATAAGAATTATTGAGGAAATGACTGCAATGTTTGGTTCTATCGTACCTAGGGTCCTACAATTGTAAGAAACACGACAGTGCTTAACCATAATATATTTCTAATTGCTAGTATGCTGGGTCTTTTTTACTGGCTTATGGACATCTCACATTCATATAGGACTACTTCTAGACCAGTGGCTCTCAATCTTCCTAATGCAACGACCCTCTAATACAGTTCCTCATGTTGTGTTGACCTCAAACATAAAATTATCTCTGTTGCTACTTCATAACTGTAATCTTGCTACTGTTATGAATCACAGTGTAATATCTGATATGAAGAATGTATTTTCATTGTCATAAATTAAACATAATTAATCATACAACAATATGTAATTATATATTGTGAAATATTTATGTGTTTTCCAATGGTCTTAGGCGACCCCTGTGAAAGGATTGTTCACCTCCAAAGGGGTCGCAGCCCACAGGTTGACAACCACTGTTCTAGACAGTGCTGTAACCTCTTAACATTCATAATCTACCACAGGTGTATTGCTTTTGCCAACACTGTACTTTATTTCATATAAACCTTTAACTTTCATATCACAAATTAATTTTTATGTATTATTTGAATGTTCTTGATTTCATTTCAGAAATAATTTTTCATCACAATACCACAAAATATTCTTCTACACTGCTATGTCTTAGTATTTTTCTGTTCAGTTTGTGTTTCATCTAAAACTCATTATCATGGTCTACATATGCTAAACATCAAATAGTATATGTGTACATAATAGTACAGTTTCCTAAAATCACCTATTTAAAAAGAAATCCATCATTTGCTCTTAGTCCACAATGATACATTAACCAAGTATCCACACAGTAAAAAATATATTCTAATGGGTCTCCACAACATTTATAGCTTCTGAGTTCTCTGTGCTTTTAACTCATTGTGTTAGTCTCCCTTGCCCATGTAACAAATTAGTACAAATTGGGTGGCGGAAAAATAATTTAAGACATTAGAAGGTGAATATCAGAGTAAAAGCCTACAGAGATTCTGTAGCAAACTTTACCCCTTAATTCTTCCACATCGTGCTAGTTTATGGCATTGCTTGGACCTTGGTCCCATCTTTCTGCTCTTTTTGCAAATCACCTTCTTCTTTAAGTGTTAATGAGTGAAATTCCTCTCTCTTTCTCTCTCTCAACACTTTCAATGCCTCATAAAGTCTACTCAACAAATTCAGGTTTCTCCTCTGAAAATGTGTATCATAATCACAAATTGTGCTTTGAAGTTAATGTTTGTTTGTTCATTTGGAAAATTATGGCATGAACATCTATTTATAGGGAGCACACATTGTGCTTTCAACTAATAATACGATGACAACATCTTATGGCAGTTTTAGGAAACTTATGTACCTCACTATATTTAGCATAATTACTCTAGAATTAATATTAATTTCTGCCACCTTATTTCATGTTTGTGATTGCAAAGTTTCTTTTGAGTTTTCTCATACTACTGCAATCAAATAGATCCAATTTATTCAACTGGATTGAGCATTATGCTTCACTTCAGTGCTATGTCTCAGTAGTTTCATATCTTAATTAGGAAAATTAATACCTAGATTTCCTTTGTCACAGCTTTGTTGAGAGGTTTAAATGGTTTTCTGAGTCCCTCCTCATTTAAACTTACTTCCTAAATAATTTCAAATATTTAGCTTATAACCTATGATAGCAGTCTATGTGTTAAACTCAGAAATATTGACTACAGAAGGAAGTAACAATTTTTTAGTTAATTTCTATTATGTTTCAACAGTACAATAAGATCAATAACTGGAATAAGTATCTAATGCATGAATAAGTGTAAAAAATAAGTAAGTTTAGTATGAATGTATAAAATAGAGCAAATACACAGTAATTTCAAGAAGCCAATTCAAATAAATTAATGTGATAAAGTGGCCATTATAATTTTAATTGTATTAATGAAAAATATTATAAATATAAATTCAGTCATAATCCTGAGTAACCAGCACTGAATGGCAAATGCATCAATAGAATTGAATATTCTGATTATATTTATTGTCTTAGGATATATTTCTCTCAAATAAATAAAATGATCATGCTACATTTTAACTAAGAAATAGATATCAAATATCACGTTTAAAGCATAAAAAGAGGTAAGAAAAATCCTTTTTTATTGGTTTAATTTCTCTAAGTCATATAAAACAATATAATTAAGTATTAAAATCATAAAAATACATTTGATGGTGATATAACATTTTATGGGCTGCTTGGAATTTGAAATAATTAAACATATGTAGAGGACATGTTTTAACTCTGAGGAGATGAAAGCATCTTGTAAGCGCTAAATTAATTTGAAACTATAACGTTTAAATTAAAAATATTTAATATGTTATCAAGGGATTATAACATATGTCCTTATTTTTATACGTAGCTGGGGTTCAGATGTTCAGTGTGAACTTAAAAAGACAGGAATTTAAACATAACTTGCTAAGGATATCACATATTTGCTACATTTGCAGTCTAATAACACTATAATTTATATTTCAACATATTCAAATAATTTGATCTCACATTATTTCATTGAGATAACAAAACCAACAATGATGATGGGGGACACAGTGTTGGCTGAGACATAATCCTAAACAAGAGATTCAATTTAGTTTTCCTTCACAACACTATATTTATTTTGTATCTTTCTACCTATGTATACTAATTGGCTAGTACCAAAAGTACACTGTAGCATTCACTGTCTTTTGAAGGTCATTTATATGTGTAATATAATTAGAATTCCTATAATCCTGGAAAAGAGTAATTATATTTAACCAGAGTTTAACATGACAACACACTTACAGTGGAACCCTACTAAGATATTGCTTGCAATTCACAAAGCTATTTTTAACTTGCTCACAAAATAACTTGTCTTAAGTTTCTTATCCTAATTCATCATTTGAATGTACCACCGCATCTTTGAAATGTGCTGGCTTAGACAGATGGAGACACAGCCGTCATCACAGCTAAAGGCCTTTCAAATGAGGCACATGGTACCCTGCTGGCTAAAACAGGACAGACAACCAAAGATTTGCTTCTAGTGAAGGATGTCATACAGTGTATTATCTGTATGGCTCTCCAAGATAGAGCCTTTTTGAATCCCAACAAACAACCTAGTTTTCCTCATGGGTCTGAGTAAGAAGGTGGGGGAGATACTGATTGGATCATCAGTCAGCTGTGAGTGATTGTTAACATGGTTAATAGTAAATACCATCCTGCTGGGTATAAAATTATCCTTCCCAAAAGCAGCAAGTGGGGTCCTCATTAACAGCAAGAGATGAGCCATTGAAACTACTTGATCTGGGAGACAGCTTTGACAGCGAGGAGTGGCAGAGAAGCAGCAACAGCAGAAACAGAATCCAGAGTATGAGACCGAGCAATGAACTTCACTTTCACAGAGTAAGAAGAAATCTGGTTGCCTTTGGGCGGGAAGTGGCTTGTCCAATGAGGTGCCTCTAGGCACTTAATTATAGGAGCTGGTATTGTTGACCCACAGAGCTGGAGAAGAATACCCTGGAGTTGAGGCTTACAGCAGAGTAGCATACCCTTGGGGATTTATTGGCAGACCTAAAAGAGCTTTGTAACAAAGACTGAGCAAGGCACACTCTGAGCCCAGAGGCTGACGTCCAGAAAGAGGCCTAGCTATACACATGGCAGAGAAGAAATTGTACACACTAAACTGTATCCTGAGCATTTATCACCTATTTTTGTCCGTTAACTTCCTTAATAAGCCCCATTATTGTAAACCTCGTTTGTAAATTATGTGTGGCCTATATAAAACCCAGCTAAAAAAGAACAGAGGTATGGGAGGGACAGTTGGTGTCAGAATAGGGACAAAGAAGAGATGGATGTTAGTGGACTGTTTGACTTCTGCCTTGTGGTAATCAGATCTGAGAGCCAGAGGAGGTCAGATGTTTTCCCTCAACACACACACACACACACACACACACACACACACACACACACACACACACACACAGAGTTTTCTCAGAATAAATACCTGTTTGTTCTCAGGCATATTATTTCTCATACAGCATCAGTTAGCTATCCTTTCTGGAACTTTACCAGTTTCTAAACAAGTAACTTTTTTTTTCTTGTTGGAAAGATGTATTATTCCTTTTTCTCTGAGAGTCATTTTATTTCTATGTCATAATATCTATAGTCAAAATATACCATTGGGTCTAGAAAGGAAAAATCCAACTTATCAAATAATATTTTGCTCTAACACACATGTTAGGCAGTAATAAAGCATATCAGCATCCCATAAAAATTAGTTCCTTTCACTTATTCTAAACTCTAAGTACTCTAGAAGATGTGTGATAGCCGGGGTTAGTCCAGAACGAAGTGAAACCAAAATGTCAGTGATGATAGATGAATTGAGCAATAATGCCCTTTCTGTGACTCCTTAGTGATCCCCTTTTTAAAAAACAAAAAACTGTGACCTCATTTATAATCAAATATATGTGTAGAAAACATAATTTATATTACTGTTTTGGGTAGCTCCCTGGCTTAAAATGCATAGTTTAATCTCTTTCTAAATATACAAGGGTGTTTCAAGAGTTATGTGGAAGAAGTTACTTAAAGACTAATGCATTTTTTGAAATGTCGTTATGCCTTTTACTATTTTCTTCTTTGTATTCAGAATACAAACAACAATATTACCAGTGTTTTTATTTTTGAAAGATCGAGGTATCCTCCTGAATGGATCCCCACACCAGGTCTGAATCTTCTGAGCAGAGGAACATCCATGAGGTCAGGGCCTGGAATCTAAAGGGAATCTGTGCATCATTCTGGTGACAGGAAGAGGAAGCTGCACATCCTCCAGCTGTAGAGGTTTTCCTCAATTCTCTCTGCATGAGATAAAATAAGTGAATAAATAAATGGCAAAGATTATAAATGCTTTTTATAAAATCCACTTTTTGGTTCCATTCCAAATAATAGCAATTGACCCGAAATGTCCATATGTTCCAATATCTATAGATATATCAAAAAATTATCTGAGCAGATAAGAAAACTTCTCTTTCACCCAGAAACATGGAAAAATTTTAAAAGTGATCCCCATGATCCAAAACTTGTAGGCTAGAAAGGGAAAGTAAACCATTCATGGTGAAGTATTTTCTATTTTGTTTGTTTGTGTGGTTGGAACCACACCTCTTAATTATTTGAAGGCATGCTGATATACAAGGAAAAATAAGTAACATGAATTTTGATAAATTTATTTAGGACCTGTATGTCTCAAAATATGCTAGTAGTAGGGTTTGCAGATAGAACTCTTTTTATCAGATTTCTGTATTTATACTGTTCTGTGCAAGGTGCCAATGTGTACTACAACTGGAATAATAGATTGAAAAAAACCAAAAAACCTCGGACTTACTGAAAATGTTGGCGGGCAATCTATATGCAACTGGGCATTGAAGAGTTAAGAAAAATCCAAAGAAAACACCCAGAGGATTCATAGGTCTCCAACACCAATAATGTGTTTTAAGTATCACTAAGGCATCACAGAAATCACTAGAGATAAAATAACTTATGTATAATTCAACACTCATCACTTGCTGTGGTAGAAATCCAGATAGACTTCTAGTTTAGAAGGAGGGTGAGAGAAAGGTGGGGTACTAAGGAAGAAAATCTCTTGGAATATCAGTATTCAAAGGTAGCTGTGTTGAAATCTAGGTTTTTATAAATGGGCTGTATTAAACGGAAACCTGTCAGTGTTTGTTATTGGTTATTTCTTAATGAAAGTCTGTCTTGTGAAATAGGAAAAAAAATCTTACCATAGTGAATGAAGGGGGAAGTGGAGACCCAAAGCCCATTTGTCAGCCACTGGAGATCCCCTTGGAGAGGGGTCTAGGGGAGGAGATGAGTCAGTCAGGGTGCAATGTAGTACCGATGAAGAATACAGCTTTCCCCCAGATCCTGGATGCTTCCTCCCCCAACTACCATGATCCGAATTCTACCTTGCAAGGTTGGATAGAGCAGAGGTTGTACACTGGTGCATATGGGAGCTGGAGGCACAGGGAATCCAGGGTGGATGATCCCTTCAGGACCAGGGGTGTGAGGGGCGATGCTGGGAGAGTGGAGGGTGAGTGGGTTGGAAAGGCGGAACCGATTACAAGGATCTACATGTGACCTCCTCCCTGGGAGATGGACAACAGAGAAGGGGGTGAAGGGAGACTCAGGATAGGGCAAGAAATGACAAAATAACAATGTATAAATTACCAAGGGCACATGAGGGAGCGGGGGGAGCGGGGAGGGAGGGGAAATAAAAAAAGAGGCCCTGATGCAAAGGGCTTAAATGGAGAGCAAATGCTTTGAGAATGATTGGGGCAGGGAATGTATGGATGTGCTTTATACAATTGATGTATGTATATGTATGGATTGTGATAAGAGTTTTATGAGTCCCTAATAAAATGTAAAAAAAGAAAAGAGGAGAAAAAAAAAGAAAATGATTAGGGCAAAGAATGTACAGATGTGCTTTATACAATTGATGTATGTATATGTATGAACTGTGATAAGAGTTGTATGAGCCCCTAATAAATTAAAAAAAAAAAAAGAAATAGGAAAGGAAAACCATGAACAAACCTGGATACCGCCAAAGGTGAAGAAGCCTAATACTAACTGGTGTTCCTTGATTTACTCATTCCACCAAGCAATAAATTAAGGTTTGTTTTTTGTTTTTTTCTTTGGGGAGTGTTTTGCTTGCTTAATGTTTAGAAAGCCTATAGCTCTTATAGCTCTGTTCTACTACAGGTCTAGTTTACAGCACATAGTCTGTTCAGTTTACTGTATGCTTACCTTTCTGAGAGTAAAAGATCTAAATCCGAAAATGCACGCGCTATATTTTGGAATTAGAATCTGATGTGAAAAGTGTGTTATTTATGCTGAGTGAGATGAGTATGAGAAGAAAATTACGACTAAGTCAGAACAGAACAAGGGAATACTCCATGGTTTAAAAATCAGGAAATGTCTGCGGTAGGCTTGTATGCTCTCATCGTATGTAGTCCATCTGCATGCTGAGCATATCATCTGAGAAGCCAGATGATATGAAGAAGAATGAAGCATCAGAAGTGGAGGAAAAGTTATTAACAATCTGCAATATGCAAATGACATGATATTGCTTGCAGAAAGTGAGGAGGACTTGAGGTCCTTGATAAAGATCAAGGATTTCACACTTCAGTGTGGATGACAATTCAATGCCAAGAGGACCCCAATCCGCACATCATGATAAATAGGTGACATGGTGATCAATGGAGAAAAGGTTGAAGTTGTGAAAGGATTTCCTCTGCTTGGGATCCACAATCAGTGCTCATGGAAGCGGCACTCCTGAGATGAGCAGCTGTTGTACACAACCTCTGTAGAGTCTTCAAGAGCTGAGATGTCACTTTGAGGACTACGGTCCCCCAGGCTGACAGGCATTCTGGTCAGAAAAGGTGACAATCCCCCAAATCAGAACAGACTGAATTAGCTTGCCTCTTTTATTCTTTCATGGGCCCTGGACACATTTTCTCATCTACATGGGCACAAGATGATGATAAAAACCCAAAGATCATGCCCGTGATCAAAGAGAAAATAAACAAAGCATTCTGTACCCTGAGTTTTTATTTTATTTTTTTCATGGAAAATGGACCCACAGTGTTGTTCTTGATATCTGCCTGGTTCTCACTGTGTGCTGGGGGCAGAGTGTTTATGAGCTGGGCTGCGAACCGCAAGCCCAGCAAGTGGAGACTGCCAGCCCCTCCCAGGGACAACGACAGGGCTTCCCACGCTCATAGAGCTACCGCGGTGCTCAGGGACCCTCAGGGGCCAGGCTGCCATCAGGTGGCACTGACCGCATGGCGGTGCATTTCGTCGTGTGACTCATTCTAGAACTATGCCTGGCAGAAGGAAATGGGTTTCAACAAACACAAAGAAAAACAGAAGGGGATAACATTCTGGAGATTATGAGATTCCACACATATGAACATTTGAAGTTCTATGAACAAGAAAACGAAAGAGTATCTGTTGGGTGTGTGTTCACACACATGCAGGCACACACACGTAAAGCATACATTTGCCCCTCATATATAAAAAGACCAAACCCACTGCCACCTAGTCAATTTCAATTCCTAGCAACCCCAAGGACAGAGCATGATCACCTCAGGAGGGGTTCCCAGCCTGCAATCATTATGGAAGCTGACTGCCATGCTTCTACTAAACGGTGGCCAGTAGGTTCAAATGTCCACCCTTTGGCTAGTAGATGAATGCTTAACCACCATTCTACCATGGTTACTCACACATATAAACACCATAATATAACTATATATGAAACTATACACATATTTTATAATGTATATAAAAACCAAAATGATCTTCTGCTAGAACTATTATTTCCTTGAATGAATGCCTTTGGGGGGGAAAAGCCATAAAAAATAAAAACAAAAGTTCTTACTTATGTTTAGAAAGCCCTCTAAGGAGGAATGGAGGCCATCTGCTGCATTTCACATAGCCACAGAAAACTGACAGTGACACAATTACACCTCTTCATCTTACCTCTCACAGTATAAGGCTCTCCATTATTGGCAAATCCAACATATGTTTATATCCTTTATTTAAGCTTAACTCCTATTTTGTCAAATTTATAGAAATAAATTTAATTTTAAATTTACAGACCATATGTTGAGGAAACAGGAAACATCCTAGGACTACAATAAGATAAATACTCAAACAGATGAAGTAAAATTCCACAATACATCCCCTACCACTTCTTATTACATACCCAAATGTTTCTCTCCTACTTGTAGTGTATAAAATTGACATCAGGTCATCCTAGACTTGCCATCATATTGCTCTAATTAATAGAGAAATTCTGATATAAATTGTAGCTCTGAAAAAATAGTTACACCAGAAAGAGTTTCTCAAAGTACTTTATCAAGATCCCATGGTAGAGAATTTTACAATTTAAAATGAAATATAAGATATCGCCGCTTCCTAGGAAAGTCAAGCTTTCACCATCATTTGACTTATCATCCCTCATTGAGAGAGGAGAGCAAAGGGGAAGGGAGCAGTGAGCAAACAATGCCATCAATGGGGGAACAACGAGGGAATTTATACAGATCTCGAGGTTACTGGAGCAACAACATTCATTCTACCTGAGAGGAATTACTAAGAGACAGAAGAAGGGGAGTGTGATGGTGGGAAATGAGGGGTAAAGGAAATAGAGGAATGATTTGGGAAGCAAAGCTATGGATAGTGGTATAAACATAGGTGTGGACTTAAGTAAATAGATTAATTCATAAAAACAGAGGTATTGCCATAGGTACATATACTTATCTGTAAATACTTTGAGAAAGTGAACAAACTTTGGGCCTCTACTCAAGCCTTCCTCAACACAGGAAGACTTTGTTCTAACCACCTGGTATTCTGTGATGCCCACCAGTATGATCACTGAAGACAAAGCAAGTGCACAAGAAAATGTGGTGAAGAAGGCTGATGGTTCCTGGCTATAAAAGATAAAGCATTTGGAGTCTTAAATTCTTGAAGCTAAATAAGCAACCATCTAGCAGAGAAGCAACAACCCCACACAGAACAATCACACCAAGATGTGTAGAAGGGATAAGGCAACAGGCATCAAAATACCCGAAACCAACCAACCAACAAAAACATAATTTTTGGTTGTATGGATTATTATAAAAACTCTAAAAGCCCCCAATAAAATGATCTTAAAAACAGAAAATAAGTATTTAGTTTGCAGGAGTGAGCAGATTTTCAGGGTTTCAAAAATGAGACCAGGGACCCCAGTTTGCCTATGGTCTGCTTGAAAATTAGCCGGATATCTTCTGGTGGGATGGAACTAGCAGAATAAGAGGCAGAGTCAAACGAAGCTTGGGGTAGAGACGCAAGAATGGAAGCAAGCAGGAACATGAAAATAAATGAACAAACATTTTGGGACTGGCCCAGAAATCTGCTTAAAATGATGTGCTACCTCTCTCTGATGAAAAACACTATTTCCCCGAATCTAGAATCTTTTGTAGTTGTCAAGTGAACATACATCTTTATATTGTTCTTAAAAGACCATATGAAGTATCTGTCTGTTAACGTTCTGTCTGTAGTGAAGACAAACTGAAAGTAGAGAGAGCTGGGTCTTGTGGGAGCTTGTGGTGCTTAGAAGGCGCTCTTGGGGCAGGGTTATTCATAAGGCTGAGTGCAAAGTCAGTAGTTTAAAGTCACCTGCCCCTCTGAGGGAGAGAGACGAGGGGGTGTTGTCCCATAAAGATTTACCCTCTCAGAAGCCCACAAGCATAGTTCTATTCTGTCCTATAAAGTTTCTATGAGTCAGAGTCAATTCACTGGCAATGAATTTGGGTTTCAGGATGTTTATTGTCATATGTACTGTGCAGACCCCTAGTGGGTTGGGATGATGGCAAGTCCTCTTCCAGTGACAACTAGTTTGAAAGGCTATGTGATACTACTACCTACCAGGGCCTGGCAGAGAAAGAATGCTTGACCATGGGACACTAAGCAGTTATGTTTCCAAACATCATGTTATCAAAATCCTAAAAATAAAAAAATAATAAAATACAATACAAACAACTAAATTCATTAGAAGAAGAATATCCTCTTGCTAAATAGACAATCTCTATTTTATGCCAGTTGGCTGTGTATCCTCTCACTTTGCTCCTATTATTTTGTTGCCTAATTGTGTCCCTTGCTGTCTTAGATGTCCTTTGCTGGCCAACATTCACTTTGGGGTTTCAGGTACGGCTGAGTTTGCATTCATCACACGTACATAGAACAACTATACAGACCAAACAATGTGGAGCCTGAACAACCAAAGGGGAAAACTGTATTAGATATTATTTTACATTGAGATCCACTGTAATTCTTCTCCCTTTGTTTTTATGCCTGTAGTTTGTGCTTTATGGCATCAAGTGAATTCCCTTGCTTCACACTTTCTGATGGGAACTTCTGGAATAGCGGGACCGAGAGAATAAAGAGGTCAGCGTGTTTTGCTCTCTGACACATGGCTTGGGCTGACTACTGTCCCCAAAGCAGCCCAGCAATTTCCATCAGGTGGCCCTCCTACCGGGATCTCATTCTCTCTGGGTTCAGAACTGGGAGAGTGACAAGGCTTCTTTCCTGCTACTTATAAATTTGCCAGGAACTAATGCTGCTGGTTTTAAAACCTGCCTAGAAATATGTAACTACCGCCCTCCCCCTCCCCCAAATGCTCTTTAATTACCTTTAAGGAAACCATCTGTTCTCTGCCAGCTTTTTAATGGACGCAGCTGTTTTGATGCAGCTGTGACAAAACAGTTTGGTTAAAAAAAACATTGTAAAGTGTAAAGTCAGACCAAGCCGCAAGCAGATCCACTACATCCAAAGGCAAGAGTCTCAATCAGCCCTATGAAGGAACAGAGACCCTTGTAACCTTGATTTTGCTGGATAGAACTCGATACTTGGCCAGTTGTCTATCCCATAGACACATCCTGGATTTGTTCTGTGGGCAAGTATATCTCTTAAATATTCCATTACAAAAACTTCTTCTCTAGCTTCTGGAACGTTGATGGGATTTCTCCCGCTCACGGATTATTTGTAGCTTTGCTTTTATACTACTGTGATTTTATCCTTAAAAAATAAATAAGTAAAAGCACTGTCCTTAAATGCCACATGAAATATGCAAAGCACATTCCTGAACTCCTTCACGGGGTTCCCACCTCCCTCATCCCATCTCTACCTCTGACTGCCCAAGACCAGTGGAAGGTTTCCATCACATCCCTGATGCCAGCAGAGCTCGGACAGGTGACCTAATAAGCCAGTGGTTCTCAACCTTCCTAATGCCGCCACCCTTTCATACAGTTCCTCATGTTGTGATGACCCCTCCAACCATAAAACTAGTTTTATTGCTATTTCATAACTGTCATTTTTCTACTGTTATGAATCAGGCAACCCCTGTGAAAGGGTCATTTGACCCCAAATATTGAGAGCCGCTGTTCAGATAAGCAGTGTAATTAGAGGGGAGTAGGGGTGCGGAGAAGAGACTCAGGAATATGTGAAGGATTTAATCTCTGTATATAATAAGTAAAATAGCATGAGAAAGTAAAGACTTCTTTATTTAAAGATCTGAACAGAAAAAAATTCAAGGCCCAAAGTCCCTCCAAATGTCATCTACCGATTATACTTAGAAATTTTCGGTATATTAAAATAAGATGTATCCAGGAGTGTGAATAGACAAATTTCTAATATACATTATATATAAAACCAACCAAAAAACAAGTTCGAGGCTTAAATAATTGAATGTAAGTTTTTTAAGGAGAGTAAAAATGTTGGAGTGGCTATTTGTTAAATAATTCGTTTTCTCTAAGACTTTTATGCTGGAGGGCAAGTCCCCCATATATTCTTCCTAATACTATAAATATAGTTATTCATTTTTATGTTTTTTGAGCATGATGAATTGAAATTGCCTAACTATTTGCTCAAATATTTTCAAGGGAATTTTAAAAAAATAAACATTGGGTATGGGAATTTTTAAGAAGCTGCCAGTATATGCTAAATTTAGAATGGCTCAATTTTTTTAAGCTTGAAATTTTTGCGAATGTCTTTAAATTTTTTAAAAAATCATTCACCTTCCACATTTATTATTAAACTATTAATGTTGTATCTGCCAATTAGACTTATCAGTTTTGTCTTACAAAATACAAAGAAACTAATGCCATTGTGTTTTTCTCTGAACGGAGATCTGCTTAGATGGCAAAAAGTTAGGACTGCCGGAGGTTGAACTATTGTGCATCAGATCTCTGAGCACCAGCCTGACTTTCTTTTGATGCATGGAGTCTTCTAACACACAGATACAGCTTTGAGGCACAGAGAGATAACATTATGGGCATAACTACTTCCCGGGAATCTTTCTGCGAGTGTTTGTGGCATTTTTTTCTCCCACAGAGGCCATTAAAATCAATTCAGATTTCCGTGTAAAGCTGAAATTGGCCTGAAAATTGACTCTACCAGTGAAATGGGAAGTTGATCTCGAGCCACCAGTTTCGACTCGGCTTTTTTTATGCTTCCTTTGATCTAGTTCGATCTTATTATTTCTAAGTTCTGCATTTGTAAACCATTTTACTCCGTAATTAATTTCCAGACTTTTATAAAATCTGAAAAAGAATACTGTTACAATAGAGAAATAATTGCCAGCAGCTTAATATATTTTCTTCAATGTAGCCACAATGTTCCTCCCTTAATCCGAACCTACTTTCCTGAGTGTTCCTCCTTTCTCTCCTAATCTCTACTTTTCTCTCACTCCCCGGTGCTTCCGAGATTGGTTTGGATGGCACCGCGGTGCACACAGCACAGTGACTGCGTTGAGAGAAGCACGAGAGATGAATTGCGGATACTTAGACTCACAACTCCTCCGCTGCTCTTGCCATGTGAGTGAATTTTGGACTGTGTCAGCGAATTTATACTCACTTCTCTCAAGTGAAGTTTGACTTATAATGACCCTGTCAATCAGAGTAGAACTACAACAAAGGGTTTCTGAGTCTGGCTTTCTTTATGGGACCCAGTAGCCTCTTCTTTCTCCTGAGATGAGACGGGTGGATTCAAACTGGTGACCTTGTGGTTCACAGCTCAATCCTAACTCACAGCACCACCAGGGCTCCACATGATTCTGTAAATCTGTCAGTAAAGGAAGTGAAATAAAATCAAACCCACTTTCCCTGAGTCAATATGACTCACAATAATCCTGTAGGACAGACTAGCATTTCTCAGTTGGGGTCTGAGGCTCTAATTGTTTCCTAAAACACACTGCTTCATCTTCTCCCATGGAGTGGCTGGTCATCCTTTCAGTTAACAGCACTGCACTTAATGCACTGCACCATCATCCTCTGTAGGAAACCTATATTCATAGATCCTTGATAGAAAACTTCTTTGCTTCTATCAGAATGCTTCCAGTTTGAAGACGCCTTCTAAAGAGTACCCTGTTCAACTATTCTTTGAATTCATGTCCACATTTGGGGGAAGTTTCACATGCAACTGGAGGTTTTACAGATGTTGACTGAACAAATATGAGTCCTTCAGTAGATTACATGCTTATATAGATTTTATATTCACATCTATGTTAATTATAGCATATAATATATATCAGTGCTCATGGATTCATAAATTTCATATATAATAAAATGAATCACCAATAAAGCGTATTCCTTACAAAATAAAATGTATTTTATTATTAACATTTACAATATTAATATAAATTTAATTTTAATGATGGATTAATCACAGTAATGTGATAGTACTCACTGCCATTGAATCTGTTTCAACCACTAGTGACCCTATAGGAGTATAGGGCAATATAGGGTAGAATTACCTCTGTGGCTTTCTGAGACTTATCTTGATGAGACTATAGAGCCTCATCTTTCTCCTGAAGAGTAATTAGTGGGTTTGAACTGCTGGTCTTATGCTAGCAGCCCAACTCACAACCATGGTACTAAGTCACCGGGCTTAAATACTATGAATCATCAATGATTCTGGGAAACTACAGAATGACCATGGGTAGATGTCACAACAAATGTTGATGCTTTCATCAACACACTACTACTGCCACTTGTTTAGTGCTTAGTTTATATGAAGAAATTTTACAGGGAGTTAGCAACATATGTCATATATTTCAATGTGGCAATAAAGATAGAAGAAGCATTTTTCTTCATGTGTGTCACTTTTAAAATGAGGAATGAAGTCTCAGATGAGTTCAGGTAATTAATTGGCAGTGATAAAAGTCATATTGCTACGCCGACTCACGGTGGCCCTTAGAAGACAAGGTAGAATCAACCTGAGCATGTCTGTGACTGCAATCCTTTTCAGTAGAAAGCCCCATCTACTGCCATTTGATCAAATCTGATTTATAGGGTTCCTTATTTGTAAAATAAACCAAATATGATTCTATACTCTATCATAACACTGAAATACATACAAGCTAACTTTGGAAAATTCCGCAATCTAAGTTGTCTTGATCTCTGTGCTGCTGCTTCCATGAGTATTGATTGAGGATCCCAACAAGACAAAACGCTTGACAACTTCATTTCCCCCCATTTATCATAATGTACCTACTGGTCCAGTTGTGAGGACTTTGCATTCTTTGCGTTCAGTTGTAGTCTGTACTGAAGGCTGCAGCTCTTGGCCTTCATCAGCAGGTGACTCTTGTCTCCCTCGCTTTGAGCAAGCGAGGTTGTGTTAGCAGCATGTTGCAGGTTGTTAATAAGTCTTCCTCCCACCTTGATGGCACATTCTTTTTTCAAAACATCCAGCCTCTATGGTGATTTGTTAAACATGTAGATTGAATAAGTATAACAAGAGGATTCAACCCTGTCTCACCCATTTCCTGATTTTAAACCATGTAATATGCCCTTGGGTTGTTCCCACAACCGCCTCTTGATCCATGTCCAAGTTCACCATGAAGTGCTCTGGAATTACTATTCCTCTAAAGGTTTTTCATAGGTTGTTATGATCCACACAATTGAACGCCTTTGTGTATACAAAAAACCCCAAGTAAACATCTTTCTGGTATTCTCTGCTTTCAGCCAATAATGACATCTGCGACCGTATCTCCTTGTTCAAAATCCTCTTCGGAATCCAGCCTGAATCTTTGGCAGTGCCCCGTCAAACTACTGCTGCAACGATTGTTGGGTGATCTTCAGCAACACCATACGTGCATGTCATGTCCATGATACGGTTCCATAAGTGGAGGCTTCTGTTGCATAATCACCTTGCTTTGAATGTATATAAATATGGATCTTCCCCGGGCATTTGGTCAAGTAGCTGTGTACTAAATTTCCAGGCATAGATGAATACATGCTTCCAGTGCTTCATCAGCCTGTTGAAACATTTCAGCTGGTATTCCATCACTTCCTGGACCCTTGATTTTGCCTTATTCTTTCAGTGCAGCTTCACCTTTTTCTTTCAGCACCATTGGTCCTTGCTCCTATGCGAAATCTTGACATGGAATGTGGAGTCGTTCTTTTTGGTGCAGTGACTCTGCCTATTGGTTCCATCTGCCTTTATCTATCTATCTATCAACTATCTATCTATCTATTTCTTTTTAATTGGGAGTTAGTATATATATATCATGTCAATTTTCATCTTCTTTTGATGCTTTCTGCACCACACACCATTTTCCCCATAGAAACAGAAAAGTGCAGCTCAAGGCTTGAATTCTTTGTTGAATACCTGCTGCATGTGCCCTTGCCTTCTGCCTCTCTAGCTCATGTTTGTGCATTTCACTGTAATCGGTGTCTTCTTGAACTGCACTTTGAAAAATTCTAGTCAGCTGTTTGTCTGCACCGTTTCTGCCATGTGCTTAATTACTCTACAATTAGGAGCAAGTTTTAGATCTCATCTGACATTCACTTTGATCCTTTCATTCCTGTCTTTAATGTCTTTTTGTTTTCTTCATGAATGATGCTGTTGATGTAGTATCCACGTTTATCAAGTCTACTCTCGTTAGTGTTCAATGCAGAAAATCTATTCTTCAGATTCAGGTGGGATCGACTCAAGGTCATATTTTGGCTCTCATAGACCTTTTAAATTTTCTTCAGCTTCTACCTTCACTTACATACAAGCAATTCATGGCCTATTCCACAGTCAGTTCCTGACTTCCTCTTAATTGCTGATTATTGAGTTTTCCATTATGTCTTTCGACAGATGTAGTCCATTTCATTTATCAGTACTCCATCTGGGTATGTCCATGCTTGTAGTCACTGGTTTGTGTTATTGAAGAAAGGTATTTTCTATGAAAAAATAGTTTGTCTTGAAAAATTCTACCATGAGTTCTACAGCTTTGTTTCTATCACCATGATCATCATATTTTTCAACTACTGTTCCTTTATCTTGCTAACATTTGCTTTGCCATCACCAGTAATTATCAATGGATCTTAATTGCATGTTTGTTCCATTTCAGATGGAAGAAGTTGCTAAAAGTCTTATATTTTTTCATAACTACATTTAGTGGTTGGATGCATAAATTTGAATTTATATTATTATATTATTGGAATATACTTGTACTGATTGAATTTCCTTGAAAGCTATAATACTATAATACTATCACAGACAACATTGTACTTCAAGATAAGCCTTGGAATACCCATTCTGATAATGAATGCAATGTGGTTCCTCTTGATTGGATCATTCCCAGTATAGTGGACTATATGATTTTCTGATTCAAAATGGCCAATGTCAGTCAATTTCAGCTCATTAGCACCTAGTATATCATCTTATGTATTTCATTTCATTTTCCAAGATTGATGCTTTGTACATTCCAAGTTCTAGTTATTACAAGAGTTGTGCAGCTGTTTCTTCTTACCTTGAGTTGTGCCCATCAGTAAAGGAAGACCCCAAAGTCTTCAGTTTCACAATTTGCCACCATTCATGGTATCGTGGACAATTCCACTTGAGAAAGCAGCTCCCCACCAGTCACGTTTTGAGTGGCTTTGAACCCAGAGGTCTATCCTCCAGCACTATTTCTGACAATGAACTGCTTCCATGCATTAGGCCTTCAGTAACTGATAATGTTTCCATGATATGCATGGGTATTCAATGGCTACGTCTTCCAAAGTGGGCAGCCAAATCCTTCTTCATTGTCTGTTCTTAGTCTGGTAGCTCCACTAAAACTTGTTCGCTTGAGTTACCTCGCTGTGATTTGAAATACTAGTGATGAAATTTCCACCATCACAGCAACACAAAGCCCACCATAATAGCACAAACTGATAGACAAGCGGTGGCTTACTATCTTACCAGGCTAAAATAAAGATATTGGCAAGATCGCATTCCTTCTGAGACTGCGCTGTCTGCGCACTTCTTTCCTGTCTTCCAGAAGTGGCTCTTCTCGCTGATTTATTGTTTTCTCCTCCATATTTAAAACCAGCAGAGTAGCATTTTCACATTTCTCCTACTGTTGACCCTACTGCTTCTTATAAAAATCCTTCTGATTATGTTGGACCCATTGAGGTTCTTAAGTTTAATTTCAGGATTTCAAGATTCTGACTTACATCTGTTGCAAAAATGACAACAAGGCACCAGTCTCCCTCATTCAACATAACAAAAGAAGGAGAAAGAGTCAAGGTCCACATCAGCTCAAAGCTGATCCTTATGAAGAGTCGCTTTACATAGCAATTCTGACATCGTAGGCTCTTCCATGGCACATTCCCCTTCTCTGCTACATATGATTGCTCCTTAATAATGACCATACAAAACTCACAGACTGCACACACACTCATGGTCTTTATTATGGAAGCAAACGTTTACAATAACAAATCAAGAGCAACTACAAATGCAGTGCTTTGGTTAGGGTAGCTTCTCAGAGGTGACCACAGGCCATCAGCCCATTAATTCCTCAGGCTCTGCTCTGCTTGGATAATTATTAGATAACTTGATTGGATAACTATCTGATAATTGGTACCAATTATCAGATAGTTCTACCAATAAGTGCTCAGTGTCAACCCGTCATGCCAGTAAACCTCTTGCCTGAATGGGCTTTGCGCTATGTCCTGGTCATCCATTGGAGGGTGAGAAGGACCACCGTGCTGCATAAGAATTCAGCATGCATGAAGTTTCATGTCCTTGCCAACATTTGGTATATGAGGAAACTCGACAACCTCATTCATCATTGGTATTTTTATCTGCATTGCTGTATACTAGTTGGGATGTATTTAGCAGATTTTTGTATATTAGACAATTTGGGCATTCTCTTCCATGACCTTTCTAGTTCATTGTCATAAGGCTAGTCTCCTTCATTTTCTTATATTTAAAATGTTGCCTTTAATAGTTAAGCTGTTGCTTGTTCACTCACACAAAGGCAGAAGCCCAAATGAAATTCATATTTGAGCCCATTCTAAGAAAGGTGATTCAATGCAATGCAAAAATGATCAAACTACTTCAATAATAAAGCATGAAAATAACTTCTGATGAAGATCATCCAACAGTTGTTGCATCAATACAGAGATATGGAGATCCTATACATTCAAGCTGGACTCAAATAAATAGGTCATCAGGGATCTCTTTGGTCAGGTGAGTTAGATCTTGGATGTAAGGAGATGATACCATAAAGATGGTTACTTGTGTTTTATTGACTATGCAAAGGAATTTATCTATTTCGAATATATTAAACTGGATAACAGTGAGGAGAATGGGGATTCCAAAATACTTTGTACTCATATGGAGCGCTTGTATGTAGTAGGAAGACATCTTTATTCAAAAAGTATAAGGAATACTGCAGGAACGGTGTGCATTGGGGTTTTATCCTCTCACCATACTCATATTTTACAATCTGTATGCTAAGCAAATAGTCTAAGAAACTGGATTTTATGAAGAAGAATATTCCATCAAGACTGGAAGAAGGCTTATTCTCAAAGTATGATGGACATATGACATAACCATGCTTGCTGAAAACAATGAGAACTTGGTCTGTTTGCTGATGAAGATCAAGGCAACCCAAATCTTCACCATTGGGCCAAAAAGATAACATCATTATAAATGAAGGAAAGATGGAAGCTTTCAAGGATTTTTATCTTTCTTGGAACTACAATTCCAGTAGCCCTGGTGGCATAGTAGTAATGCATTAAGCTGCTAACCTCAAGGTCTACAGTTCAAAACCAGCAGTTTTATGAGAGAAAAAGACAGGGCCTTCTAATCCCTTAAAAACTCACAGGGGTGGTACTACCTTGTCCTATAAGGTTGTTATAAATAAGCATTGACTTGATGGCAATGAACTTGATTTGATTTGGTTTTAGGTCCACATTTAATGCTCACGGAGGCAGCAGTCAAGAAATCAGATGAAGCATTGCATTGGTTAGATCTGCTTCACAATATCTCTTTAAAATATTGAAGAGCAGTGAAATCACCTTGAATGCTGAGGTGTCCCTGGCCCAAGACATGCTATTTTCAATCACTTCACATGCATGTGAAAATTTAACAGTGAATAAGGAAGAACACATTAGCATCGATGCATTTTACAGACAACTGATCTTTGATAAGGGTCCCAAAAATATCAATGGGAATTGGAATCCCTTTTCAACAAATCGTGCTGAAAAAAAAATGGATATCTACCTGCCTAAAAATGAAGCAAGACCTTCACCTCACTCCATACATAACAATAAAGTTGAGGTGGATCACAGACCTTGAATTAAAACCCAAGACTATTAGCGCCATCAATGAGGGAATTGGGACAAACCTAAGAACTCTGGCTCAAAGAATAAATAGGGAAGGACACAAACACAGAGGAGGCAAAAATTGACAAATGGAATATACTGAAGATAACACACCTGTGCACATCGAAAGACATTGCCAAGAGAGTAATAAGAGAGCCAAGAGACTGGGAAAACATCTTCGCAATGATACATCAGAAAAATACCTCATTACTAAAGTGTACAATACTCTGCTAGCCAACAACGAGATAAAACAAAACAAAGAACCCACCGAGGAAGACGGCAAAAGACCTGAACAGAAGTTTCACGAGGGCGGAAATCTAAATGGCCAATAAACACATGAGAAAATGTCCCTCATCACTAGCCATTAGAGAAATGTAAATTAAAACAACTATGAGATACCACCTAACACCCTCAAAGATAGACCAATTCAAAAAATCAGAAAGCAACAAGTGATGGAGAGGGTGAGATAGGAACTCTCATCCACTGCCAGTGGTCCTATAGGTTTGTGCGGCCATTATGGAAATAGATATGGTGATGCCTAAAACAAATGGAAATTGAGCTACCATATGGCCCAGAAATCCCTCTACTGGGCAGATACGCAGAAGAAGTAAGAAACAGACCAAGAGCAGACATCTGAGCTCCAATAGAAAAAGACAGTCAGGGCGATGGATTCACACAGTGGTTGCAATAATGGACTCAAACATAACACTTTTATGAGGCTGGAATAGGCCAAGCAGTGCTTTGTTCTGTTCTACATAGAATTACTAAGATTCAGAAATGAGTAAGAATCTAACAACAATAGAATATATGGGATCCTTGTGTGGCACAAACTGGTAGGTGCTCATCGATTAATGGAAAAGCTGGCAGCTAGTACCTCACCAGAGGCACTTCAAAAGAAAAGCCTATGATTTGCTAGTACGAGTTCATAGCAATGACACTGCTAAAGAGCAGAGTTCCTACTTAGAATCACATGGGTTCCCTGTGAGTCAAAATCAGCTGACAGTAACTGATTTGGGGATTTGGTAGAATTGAAAAATGGACACTGGTTCGAGATGGATATAGCTGTACAAATTCAGTAATGATCTTATTCAGAGTTGGTTCGATGTATGTATAAGGGGTGAAATTATAGTTCAATAATCTGAACACTAAATGGGAAGGGCAAGGTGACAGGAAGTACAGAGATGGCCTTTTGAAGAAGGTTAGCAACCAAGGGCACAGAGAGAGTGGTGAAGCTAGAGAAAGACTGAGGTGAAAAACCAAATGGGGGAGAAAGGAGAAAAGTGGAAGCATGAAAATGAAGAAAGTATTTAAAGATAGGGTAAGGTCTAAGAATTACAGTGAAGTTCCGGAGACAATACAGAAAAGAATTACACGGGATCCAGAAACGAAGCGAGGGAGTTGTTCTCTGGCAGAATACGACATTTACTAGTGAGATAAGAGGAAAAGTCAGTTGTAAGAAAAGGCACATGGGTGGATGGGGGTGTCAGGAATTTGAAGGTGCTTTTTGACGATCCTCTCCACCTTTCAGTGGAAAAGCAGACATGATTTTCTGCTACGACTGAGTGGAAAGTTAATAGGGTAGGACACCTGAGATAAGAAATTATTTGATTAGGTATTATGGAGAATGGAGAACAGAAAATCTGATCAGAACAGAGAAGAATTTCTGAGCAGGGCAAATGACCCTATTGAGTTTTGAGACCATTAATTTGCCAGAGCAATTTTCTATGGGTTTTGTGATTTTCTCTAGCCAGACTCCAATATCCAGGTATAGAAACCGAGAAAGCAGTCATTTGGACTGCTCCAGGCTGGAGCTTGTTATGCGGGATCAAAGAACAGGGTAATGGAATTGAAGATATTCACAAAGGCCGGGGGAAAATGATGAAAGCTTCCATACTGAGAATAAAGAGACTTGTATTCAGATGGAGACCACTGGCGGTGTGCAATGTTGTACATGCTTGGCAGGTAACCTGAAGGGTGACAGTTTGAAGACAAGCCACTCAAAGGAGTCTCAGAAGAAATGCTTGGACATGAACTTTACTTATAGCAGCCACCACGAACCCCAAGGAGTGGTAATGATTGTGAAGAAATGGTCTGTGAGCCGAGCCTGACCAAGTTTGGCTTCCAAGAAAGAGAGCCACAAAGCAATAGTCAGACAGACCTCCACTCTCCATCCTTTTAACCCTATTCTGAAGCCAACCCTTCCTCCTCTGGCACTCTGTCTTCCCAGCACTCTACCTTTGTGCTCGGTCCTATAATTCAGGACAGGGGTCACTCAGAACTCACAGACCATGCTTATGATTACAGAGTGTTTTAGGAAGCAAATAGGTAGCAAGTTAATAAGTTACAGTTGCCCTGTCAAGCCAGTTACTTCCCAGTTATGCCCATCATCAAGACCCTCTGAGCCTCAGCCTCTTGACCTGGCCACTGTTTTTCTCAGGCAGCATTACAAAACTCTCCTCGTGTGTTGGGTCAGGTTGACTGGAGAAACAAATCCAGAGTTATGCCTACGTGTGTAAGAGAGACTTTAAATCAAAGAGCAATTGGATATTGAGGAAACATCCAGCCTAGCCCAGAGCAAGTCCATTAGTCTGATATTAGCCCATATATGTCTGACACTAGTCCATTAATTCCTCTTTAGACTCGCACACCATATGCAATGATGCTGAATGCAGGAAGATGACTGGCCATTGGGGCAAAACCTTATAGACTAATGGCCATGGAAGCATCTCAGCCTGGCTCCTCTAGTTCTATTAGTGTGGCCCCTCAACAGGAAGATGGGACATTGTGAAAGTGTGGCCTGCCACCCCGGAGAAAGAGAGGAACTTCCCAGAATCCTGATGTGAAGGTTGTGGCCACAAGGAGACATCTTCAGACAAATCAGGCTGATTTACAGGCTAGACTCCACCCCTTCACTAAATATCTTCAGGTTGACACGAGTTTATGTAATTGCCATTCTTAGGAATGCCCATAAGTGTACAAAGGACAAGCCATTTCACTAAAAGTCTCAACCTGAAGGTATTCAACTTCGGCTCTGTGGGTCAACACCCTCAGCTCTTTTAATCACCTGCCTCAGCTTTCCTTGCTCGGTGGGCTGGGGAATCAACCACAGGGCCTTATGTTCTGACCCCTGATTCTACTTCTGCGGTTCCACGGCTGTTTGTCTCATGTCAAAGCTGTCTTCTAACTCAAGGAGGTTTACGATCTTGAGGTCCAAATGGGACAGAGCTCCACTCTTTCCTCTTCTCTCCTGCTGATCGTGGAATCCCCTTTCTGCGTCTGAGATCATTGATTTTACACTAAGCAGGATGGTAGTCACAAGTAAACCTGTGAAAAATCATTCACAGATCATATAGTCTAATCAATGTCTTTCCCCATCTTCTTACCCAGACTCCTTAGACAAACAAAGAACGTATAGTGGGAGTAACGAGGGCTATGCCTGGAAGGACCATCAGTAAGGAATTAGCTTTATTCCACCAGGTAATGGAATTGGAGCCAATTTCTCCTCTGACAGGTGAGGTTGCTATGTGTCAGAGTTCAATTAACAACTGATGTTGAAAGTCAAGGTCGAGAGAAGACTTTTGGCACAATGGGTTGTGTTTCACAAAAGTGGGCCCAAGATATCCTGCCTAAGTAATATAAACTTTCCCAGGAGCTTCCCCACTTTGGTCTATAGTTTACAAAGGCTTAACATTAATTACAAAATGTGACTCCAAGCGTTTTCAGGCAACTTGTTTATGTCCTTGTCCACACATTCTCCAAAGTCCTTCCAATATAAGAACATTTTTACACGTTAAAAGCAGTATCAGATGATAATTCTACCCCGATCCGTTCCATTTCCCATGCGGCACAGGCCAGTGCTATATTGTTTCCCTAGGACCTCCTTCTGCAAGTGTCCTGTGTGACATTCATCATCTGTTGCTTTCTATTTTAAGTAACTGAGGGTACATAATAAGGTATACTAATTTTAGAAATCATGTATCCCTCTGATCAACCAACTCTTATCACACTAAATTAGCTGAATGTCATTTTGATCATTTTTAGTAAGATCAAAGGTACGCTACCTTGTCCAGTGTCCTTTAAGTCCTGCTCCCTTTCTCTGATTGGAATGTAAATTATAGAGCAGGGTGTAGATCTCATGGGTAGGTTTTGGGGTCTTCACCGAAGATCATGGTGCCTTTTTGGCGGTGAACTGTGAAGCTTGCCAGCATAGTGCTCACGTCGTGGCACTATTGGAGAATGTGCAATGCAAGGGCATGGTTTTCCTGGCAGTGACCTTCAAAGTCCTCAGCGAGGCCTTCATAACTATTTCATAGGATGATGTTCTTGCTGCTGTACATCAAACATCTTCGGTTAGTGATTCATTTTGATCATTGGGTTTTGTGGTGTCTGTACTGAAACAACTCTGATTTCGCCTTCATGTTCTTGCTGAGATTTTCTTCCAACTATACAGCAAAGTGTAATGTAAACTATGTAATTGAAAATATACTCTGGGATTGAAAGTGTACTTCTGCTCACATTGTGCTTCTTCATCCTTCTTTCTGATGAAATATTCAGCATTTTTATCCAGAGACACGTTACTCTTAGCACACTGGGCACAGAAGGTTATCTTTAAAATCCCTCTAAATCTCCCAAATTAATGTTCTGTGTAGTGAGCACCTGCCAGCTTTGGTGCAGTTATGGGATTAGGCATTTCTGAATGATTTTGACTCTGAATGTGGTTTGCATGCTGTTACGGAATCTGGCTGTATTTCAGCTCCAGCATCTCCATTTCACAGAGGATTTGCTGTGAACCTAATGAGTGTTTTCATCTAATTTCATAATTATCATACCTCGAAGCATCCTTTATTAGCTATTGGCACTTCATGGCGTATAAAACTGCGGTCCTGTAACTGACTTTAACCACAGTAGGACTAAATCACAGTGTTTCTCTCTAAGTGGGCGACCATGCACTCGGCTCTTCTTTGATAAAATACATAAAAGATGTCTAAGTCCAGCATGTTTAATTACATGTCAAGAGGAGGCTAAATAAATTCAATATCTAGATATTGTAACAGATTATTGTGATATTACTTAGTGGGGGGAAATGAGATAGAAACTCAAAGAGAAAGTGTTAAGAAATGAGCACTAAGCATAATTGGCAGCAACATCTCACATATAACTTCAATATTGTCTCTCAAATTTATTATCATACATAAATGTGGCACATTCATCTAGATCTATTTCATTAAACAGATAGATCTTCATCTTTCTATTTCTCTCACTATTTTTAAATATAAACTTCAAATGTTTTCTCAGTAATTTCTCAAAAAATATTGAATAAATTAAAATTAACATATATTTTAGTATAAACAATGAAACACTCATCCAGCTATTTGATATAAATACTTAAATGGAATTGGGAATTCCCACTACTATTTTATTGTGGCTTGAGCATTTTATTGCATGTATGTCATCTCTTTTCCAGATGGTAGGTTGTGCATTGGGCTGTTAACTATAAGGTCAGCAGTTTGAATCCATCAGATGCTCCATGAGAGAATGGTAAAATTTTCTGCTACCATACAAGTCACCCAAAGGGCAGTGCCAGTCTGTCCCATAGGCTATCTGTTAGTGCAAGTAATGGGGGGGGGGCGCAGTGAGTTTGGTTGGATTTGGGTTTATCAGAACTAATGTCTACCACAGAGCAAGTGTCTCCTGGCTACTTCACATTCTGCTCAGGAGGACTATCTCTTCTTACTCAATTTTCTACCTGTGATAACTCCAAGTAACATAACTTAAGGATTCAGTTAAGCACTCAGGAACTCACCCAAAAGTTATCAGTTCTGAATCACTCAGTAATTCTGTCAGAGAAAAACCTGGGAATTCGTTTCCTTAAAAAATATAGATTAGAAAACACTGTGGGGATATCCTACTCTGTAACAGTGGATGTTATGTGTTTAAATTGATTCATGGCACCCAATATTAATAACATCAAGGTTTCAATTAGCTCTCACAGTAACAAACATGTAGTGTTTTTGTGTGTTTAGAACAAAGTAATTCTTCTCAAAACTGGTATCTGAAATGGAAACAGCTATGCATAGAGCAGTGCAATTAAGTACTGAGAAATTAATAATAAATATGGATAGGCTTCCAAATAGAATGTTCTCTAATGACAGGATCAAGTAAACAAAATGGCATTTACACCAAAAGGCACAGTCAATATTATTGTTTTGCTATTCAGTGCTCCATACCTAGACATGACTGCTAAGAAGAGGAGGTTGATTATTTTTCTAATCTCCATATTAAATTAATTTACACTCCTTTATGCAAGCCCCTACCACAATTAAAGATTCATCATACTGAGCTACAGAAGCATTCCAAAATAGGGTGAAAGGGCCAAACACGTAGATGGTAAATAATAGATGGAATGGACAATTTGCAGTAAACATTTAAAGGTCATAATCTAACATATGTTTTGGGATCAACATATGGTAGGAAGTTTCTGGAATTCTGTGATAAAAGAGGTAACACAAATGGTCATTTTAGTTATGTGTGTGAAATGTGTCAACAAATGGGTATGCTAATTTTTTGAAAATATGTAAGAGATGAACCACATTTAGAGAAATTCAATAGTTATAAAATATCAAGTGTATGACAACAGCAGATTATAAATTTAATTGTAGAATTATTTAAATTGAACCCCAGGTCTTTTATTTATGAGCTGTGTGAACATCTGCAAGTTACTTAATGCTTTGATACTGCATAGTAATACACAAAATAAAGTAAAAATAAAGTTTATAATTTCCTGCTAAAATTAAAATTAGACCATTCATGCTCAAGAAAGTAGACTTTTTGTTATTATCTTTTATTACAACATAACAAATAATACAACATAGCAACATAACAAAAGCCATAAATTCAATGCATTATTTCACACAACTTAAGATCAGGAAGCCCTGGTAATACAACGGTGGAGAAATTAACTACTGATGGAAAGATGAATGACTCAAACCCATACTATGGAAGAAATAATCTGGTTATCTGCTCCCGGGGAGATTACAGCCTATGAAACACTGAGGGTGGTTCTCCTTGTTCTCATGTGGTTGCCATGAATTATAATGGACTTGATAGCACAACTCAATTCTAATAAAACACCTAGTGTTATTTAAAGAAATGTGTTAAACTATGATATTGCAGAAATTCTATTTCTAACAATGACTTAATCTTTTTTTGTAATCTGCAGCAATGCAAAAATGGAAAACTTTTCTCATTCTACATAGGAGTAAATTCAGGTTCATTGAGATGATGTATTTTGTATGGTAATACATTTACAAATTTATGAATCTGGAATTTGTACAGAAACTATCAGCAACAATATACTATGTCTTTCTAATAGAATGCATCTTTTAATAATTGTGGGAAAATATTAATATCCCCTTTCTTCTATTTTCACGTAAATTTAAGTCCACAATTTCTCCTTACATTGTCATAATATATTTTAACATAATACAAAAATAAACATAATGAAACAGTTTAACATAATAAACGAAGGCAATAAAATAACTGATCTCTACACCTTCAGATACTCTACATTTGCTTCTATCCATCACTCTTTATTGAATACCTGCTTCACATTTGTCACAGCGGTACATAGTAGGAATGCAGAGATACCCCTGTCTCTGACTCCATGGAGAAATTACTCTAGTGAGGAAGAGAATAAAAATAATTATTAATTACAAGAGGTTATCATGAGAAAAGAAAGAAGAATTGAGCATGATACATTGAGTGGGAGATTTCCAGAGGAAGTATAAATGGAGTGGTGAGTTCGCAGAAGGTTAAACTGAATTCGTGCAGAAATGTGACAAAAGTGCGAGAACAAGCCATCTGAGAAACAGTGTTGAAAGAAAAGGAAAACACAAGGCCAGGCATGTGTGTGCTCTGCCGGTCAGGAGCAGCAAGGAGGCCCATCTGACAATTAAGGAGAGAGAGGGAAATGATAAATCAGCAGTGTCATGAGAGAGACTACATCTAAAAGATCTTTAAGAACCAAATAACTACTTAGACCATCTGTTTTCATTTCTTCGGATTACATTAACAAAGTCTCACCATTAGAGCGGCTATTTGTTGATGTTGTTGATTGTTACATAGGTCTGTATCCCTTTCTTGTATCCCCCAGATTCCTTTCTTGTATCCTTTCTTGTATTCCTTTCTTGTATCCTTTCTTGTATCCTTTCTTGTATCCTTTCTTGTATCCCCCAGATTCCCATAGTCCCAGGTGTTTCTTGGTTAGAAATGTAACATAATTCTATTGCCACATGGCAGTCTGACCCTTGTTTTTTCTTCCCCTTTTATTTATTTATTTTTTTAAAAGTCTATCTTTTATTTATTTATTTTTATTAAGACATTAATTACCTGGGATTAGGACCCACCTTATGTCTCTTCAAAGTTAATGCTAGTAAACTGAGTCATATTCACAGGCACAGGGGTTTATGACAGGAATCTTGGCAGTGTAGTGTTTGCACACTGGGCTACTAAGGGCAAAGTCAGCAGTTCAAACCTTGGCTACTCTGCAGGATATACGCTTGGAGAATCACCCTCTTGGAAACTCACAGGGGCAGTCTACTCTGTCATACAGAGTCACTCACTATGAGTCGGCACATATTCCATATTGTTGTTACTCTTGTTTTCTTTTGTTGCTTTGTTGTGCTCTGTCTTATTTTTGTGCTTATTATTATCTCTGCAGGTCTATCTAGATAAAATAGATTGAATTATCTATCCGCAGGAGAAAACAACAGGACCAATGGATTCTGGGAGGACATGGGAGAGTAGCAGGCAAAGGGAAAGGAAGTGGATGTTAACAAACCCAGGGACAAGGGAACAGCAAATGATCTAAAATCAATGATGAGGAGGGTGTAGGATGCCTGGTAGGGCTTGATCAAGGATAATGTAACTGAGAGGAATTACTGAAACATGAATGAAGGCTGAACATGATAGTGGGGCAAGAGGAAAATAAAAGGAAATAGAGGAAAGACCTAGAAGGCAAAGGACATTTACAGAAGTTTGATAAGAGTTGTAGGAGCCCTCAAGAAAGTGATTATAAATAAATAAACTGGGGAAAAATAACATTAACACATATTTTGGAGGGATCTGATTCCATCCATAACAGGGACCAAGTGATTTGAATTGCTTCCGCAAAGGATCAATTAGGGAATCATCAATTTTAGAAAATTAACCCTTTCCACTCTGCTCACAGACATCACTCACACTCTGCCAAAGCATCATTAACTACCTTTCCAAGCTTCAGTTCATCAGGTTACTTCAACTTGCCTTCACCTCACCACAATGGATTCAGCAACTTGTCATAGCCGGTGGAGGAGTGGTACTGGAAGAAGAAGCAATAGTCTCTAGTTCATGACCTCTGTCAATCCATAGAGTACTTAATCTTTTAAAATGTTGACTATAAAATCCTTTATTTCTTTTTAATTGAATATCACCACCTAGAAGGACATTGATTTTCTACAAAACTTCCAAACACCCATATTGTTGCTCTTTTTTCCTCACTTATATGAATGATCTTTTTCTTGATCTACTTCCCCTAGTCAAATTATATCCATATTTGAAGAATTGCTCAAATCCAACTCCCTCTAGGATATCTTCCTTGAGTTTTCCTAATGAATAAGTTACTTCATCTTGAAATATCCTTATCAAGTAAATGACACCTGTTGCCAACTTCATTAAATGAAGGATAATTTATGCCCTTCATAGTTTCCAGGTGCCATTGCCACCAAGGAAATTAGGTCTCCTATACAGACACCGATCGGAAGAATACTTTACTTACACAGAGAAAAGATAAAACAAGCTCAATTCGAATATTGGATGTTGGCTCACCATGCACAGATTTGCTCCACAGAGGGTACAAGGTCCGAGCAAGTCTGCACTGTAAGGGGAGGACCCAGTTTCCTTCTTGCCAGGAACAATATCGAAGTAGGGTCGGTCAAGTCCTGATGAACACATATTCTTATCCATGCAGCTCAAGTGAATATTGACATGGACTCAGGACAAGAGACATCAACTGGATATCTGGATTTAAACGTTTTGTCTATTACTGCCGATATTATATCCTGCACATTGATACCCTTTGCTAATTATCACTGCAAGGCCCTAGGAAGGAAGAAGCAGTGCCTGGATTTACCTTAGTTCCTAAAGTCATCTCTGTTAAAAAATCCTCTCTGAATCTGTATTCATTATTTTATACCTCCTTCCTGAAACCTCCCCCCACCTAGCCCCCCAAAGCACTTATGTCCATTCTTGTCTCTACATACCCGTTCCTTGTACACTTCATACATTGGGAAACATGCCAAGAACAAGACTGAAAACTATACCTATATCTATCTCTATTACATATGTGTGTGTACACCACCATCGGTCCTAAAATAGGCCAGCAATACAACCCTTTTCAGCATCAAGCAAAAAAATATTGAAGTCTCAAACATATCCAGAAAGGGTCCAGAGGGGTATCACATGCCCACATGTCCTATCATCATATTATATAATCATCCGCCATAATCAAGTTTACAATAAAACAGTGTCTGGAAGAGACAGGGAAATAAGTAGGTGTGCCAACGGGCTAATTTATTCATAGTGTTGTCTCCTGTCTCTTCTGGGGAAAGGATCTCTGAGTGTATAGTGGGCTGTTTGTTGGGCTACTTCTCGCTAGGTCAGCAGTGGCACCCCACCCCCCACCCCCAAGAGCTCTGCAGGAGGAAGACGAGACTCTGCTCAGGGGAAGATGTGCAGAGTTGGAAACGTACATGGCAGTTGACCCTAGAGTCACTAGGAGTCAGAACTGAGTCATGGCTGTGAGTTTGGTTGTTTGTTGTTTTTATCTACTCTGATTGTACCTCTTATAAGGAACCCTGGCCGTGTAGTGGTTACCCGCAGGGATGGCAGCTGCAAACGCATGCCCTCCTCAGAGGCACATGAACTTTCTATTCCTGTAAGGAGTCGCAGGACCAGGCACTTGCAGGGGCTGTTCTCCCGTGTCCTGTAGGGTTGCCATGACTTGACATTGAGTTCGGTTTTCAGAATTGTGTGTAGTTATTTATTGTTTATTTGTATTGTTTACTATGTTCCCCAAGGTCAGGTTCTCCTGGGAATGCTAATTGTAAAGCCAGCAGTTTCATTCAATCAGTTGCTAATGATGAAAGATGAGACTGTGTCCTCTATAAAGATGGTTTAGCCTCAAAATCCCATATCGGGGTGCGATGAGCCAGTATCGACGGCTGATAGTGGGTCAGTGTCCGATGTAGACTTTGTCCTGTTTCCCTTTAGGATTTCCAAAGTCCATTTACTGAACGGCCTATTAACTCCTGGAGGAAAGAATTTGCTCTAGGGCTCAAAGATTTAAATCAATCCCTGAGTTCCATTCTGAAAAAGAGATTTCTGGGTTTCAAGACGTGTGTGAAGTGCCCGGTGCACTGAAGAGAGAAAGCAAGGACAGGCGAGGGCCGCACAGACCATTCTCCAGGGCTCTCTAAAAGCTGAGACGCTTCAATTGGGGTCAGAAACCTTAATCTCTGCTATCATGGTTTTTATTGCTCGGCCTTGTTTTGATACACTCCAGAGGAAACTGTCATCTTACCTTGCTTATTCCACAGGTTGGGAAACAGGCTTTTGGGGAATGTGCTGGAAGAAGAGAAAGAGGAGAAACGGAATCTTCCTTTTATTCAGTCTTTGAATTATGCCTGATATCTGAAATTATAATGTTCCAGTTATTCAACTGGGGTGATATAGGTAAATGATATACACAGAATTAATTTTATATATATAATGCTTATATGGGGCCTCGGTATTTTATTTTAAGAATTCATTTATATAAAATAATATTTATGGCACTTCATTTATTACTAAATGTAATATTAATTTATTTATACAAAATAATGCTGGGGACTTAATAAGTTATCTGTAAGTCTGAACTCAAAGTCAAACTTATACATAAAACCTTACTTTCTAAAGATTCCGCCCATTTGTAAATAAACCCAGGCCAAATGTCACGTCATGGTTAAAGCTCACCAAGGCTAGATTATTCATGTTTAAATATTCTTACTATTTAAATCGCACATTGTCATCATTTTAGCATTTGTTCAACTACTGCTACATATCTGTACTGCTGACACCTGAAGAGCATCTTAAGATTCAGCCAAATGGACACCAAATAATTCACTGTCCGGCTCCCTGCATCTTATAGAGAGGGAAATGTAGCACATGAGATAAAAGCACAGTATTAGGAGAGAATGCGAGCTTCAGGATTTCACAGGAGGGCACTGACAAGAGAGCACAAATTTGCCAGGCATTCCCAGCTACATCAAGCAAGGGGGGAAGGTTCTGATGTCTAGTCTAAAAAGGAAAATGATGGTGATTGAAATTTTTAAAACAGCATGCCATGGAGTTAATTCTAAATACTGGTTAGTGACTCCTAGTCATCATAACTATTGTTTCTGAGACTGTAAATTCTTTCAGGTCCAGACAGCCTTAGCTTTCGCCTGCAGAGTGGCTGGTGGGTTTGAACCACCAACCTTGAGAATAGCAGCTCATTGCTTAACCACCGTGCCATGATATATTAAATATTATTATAATTATACAATATGATAGAGGAGAAATTGCAATCTGTTTTGCAATCCTTTGTTCGGAAATCATTTGAATTTACAATTTAAATAAGACAGTGGTTCAGCAACAATTTGAGCAGCATATTATTTTTGTTTTGTTTTTAAACTACGAATGTCCTGATGATTCTGTGAAACAGGAAGGAAGGATAAAGGCATGTAATTTGATGCAAGTAAGATTAGCAAGATAAAATTTTATTAGAAATTCACAAGAGAAGGACTTAGTCTAGAAAATGACTGGATTATTGAAATACCTTTAAAAAATTAAGTAGAGAATCAAAGAGAGGTTTCAAATCTTATTGGATAATTACCTTTGGGTTTATTTATCTGATCTATGATAAGACTTCATTCTGGGCTTGTCTCTCCTGATCTGATAAAGTCTTTTCTATTTAGCTTACCTCTACTTCATTCAGCTACTGCTTGGCCAACATAACCAAAGTTTTTGGAAATCTCTATAAAATGGAAGTAATATTCTTCCTTATAAAAAACTTAATTGGAATTTTTAATTTTTATGAATATCATTGTCTTTCAAGTCTAAAAAGATGATAATGTTTCAAGATGAAACGGAGGGAATAAATGATAAATGTGAGTGCAATGCTTTTAATTGACTCTTGTATCAGGTGCAAATGTCTGCATTTATCCTTGCACTTTTGGAAGGCTAAAACATAGTTTTGTATGGCCAACAGACTATTTTAAATATATTTCAATTGTGATTGGTGTTCCACCATGCTCTCTCAGACCAGCTAATATGGCCCTTTCTTAATGTTGAATATTGCTCTATATTTTTCTCTCACTCAGTTTAAGACGTTCCGTGGTCTCCGTCAGAGAGGTTGGTAGTGGTAACAGGCATCAGCGAGCTTTGTGGCTTCAGGGTAGTTGAGGCTTTGCTTCATGTAGCACGTCAGTACTTGGAAGTGCTTTCTTGATCCTTTGCTTTTCTTCACTCTCTCCTTCAGTAGATAGAGATGGATAGTTGCATCTTAGATGGTCATTTTCTAGTGAGTTTTTAATAGTTTAGAAATCTGCATTTGCTTTAAGAAAGACACCAAAGTGTTCATCTCACACTTTTACCTTACCATTTCAGAATACTCCAACTTAGTAGGGGACTAATGTCCAAGCAGGAAAAAAGGTACTTATGTTTTTTTTCTCTTCTGATTTTGCAATCATCAAACTGCAGCTACTTCTTTACCTTTATTTTTGGAACAAAACATATTTTAATAAACATATTAATGTGAGTTTTAATGAAAATGCTTTTAAAATAAATTAGCCCTATGAACTTATATTCACCCTAAATTAGACTACTATTTAACTAGATATAATAGATGCATTTTAATCTGTGGAAGCAACAATTCTCTGACCTTGAAATAAATCCATGGTAACTACAGAGTGTTTAGGCTAGATGTGTACATGTTCCTAGTTTGGAACATAAATCATCAGCATTGATGGATAAGCTTAACTCAGAAGTGTTTCTTTTGAGTCAGAGAGAGTGGAGTGGGAGGACAGAAGTGTTCATGCATTGTGTTATTTCAATGTGAAGGTTTTTTTATTCTCCATTTTGAAACTATGGGTAACGATTTGCAATCTAATGAAAGATAAAAGGATTCTGACAATTGTGAGACTTTGAGCTTATAACCGGTCAAATAAACATAGTAGATTAGGTCAAAACAAGCAAACAAGAGATCCACTATCAACAACTGAGCTTCTCCATCTTCAAAGCACTTTGCAGGTTGTTGGGGATGAACAAAGACCTGCAGACTGTCCTCCCTAACCCTTCACTTTAAAAATTATCACGGGAGACAACGCTTAGAGGCAGAAAGTATCAGCGCCCAAAGCACTGTGCCACAGCAAAGATGTTTTTAAAAAGCAAGAGAAATAATTTTGAATAAAAATAACCTTTAGCTATACTGCAACCTCTTCTGAAATAAAAGCTATCTTAATGCTTACCTAAATGTTTAGCATTTTTACCTTAAGTTCTTTATGTAGATCAAACTACTTTCAATTTACAACTTTCTAATTTTTGATGAAATATTTCGTTATCATTAATTTGTTGTCCTTTCAATTGATTAGGTCTCATGTGGTTTTCTCATGCCTAACGCCAAAATGAGTTTGATAGTTAAGTGATTTGGCTTCCTTCTACAGTGGCATGAATACTAATGGCATGGGAGCGTTGGTTGTGTTCTCCCCTTACTATTTCTAAAGAAGTTGTTTGGGATTTAATTATGTCCCACTGTCTGATTTCACTTATTTAGGAAATAATTTAAAATGGGTGTGCTTAAAATCTACTTATATTTGCTTATGTACCCACTTTGTCTTCAGTGATTGTGTCAGGAAGGTGAGCATCACATAATGCCGGGTTGTTAGAACAAAGTGTTCTTGTGTTGAGGAAGTACGTGAGTGAGGCCCAATGTCCATCTGCAATCTTAATTCTTAACATATAGATCTGAGTATATAGTTCTGTTCCCCTCTGGTTACATTTGTATTCATCTATGTACATGCCTGTATTCAGGCCTCTTTAAATGTCCTTTGCCTCCTGGTTCTTTCCTCTATTTCCTGGTTCTTTCCTCTTGCCCCGCCATCATGTTTGGCCTTCATTCTGGTTTAGTAATTCCTGGCTGCTACATTATGGCCCACTGGCGTCCTATGATCTTCCTTCCATTGATTATAGGTCACCTGTTCCCTTTCCCTGGCTTGGTTACCTCCACACACCCTTCCTTTCTCCCATCTCCCCTTTGCCCACATACCGCTGGAACCATTGGTCCCATTCTTTTCATCTTGAATTATTTATCCTGCCTAACTTATCTAGATAGACATGCAGATAGATTATTAAGTGCAAAATCAAGGCAAAGCCAAATAAAAAAAACAAAGGAAGCAAAAACAAGCAAAACATGCCCAGCTATCAAAAGATATAGCATCTGGAGTCTTAAAGCTTTGAAGGTAAACAAGCAGCCATCTAGCTCAGAAGCAACATAGCCCACATGGAAGAAGCACACCGAGCTGTGTGATCATGAGGTGTCAATGGGATCAGGTATCAGGCATCTAATACCCAGAACAAAACCTTATCCAAGGTGAATGGGGGATAGTGGTGTATTGAATGGAGACCCAGTGCCCATCTTTAGACAACTGGACATCCTCTCACAGAGGGGTCACAGGGAAGAAATGAGCCAGTTAGGGTGCAGTATAGCACTGCTGAAACACACATCCTCTCCTTCTTTGGTGCTTCCTTCACACCACTATCATGACCTCAATTCTACTTTACAAATTGGATTAAACCAGAGCATGCACACTGCTACAGATAAGAGCCCTCAACACAGGTAATCCAGGAGAGATAAACCCCGAGGGGCCAACAATGAGAGTAGAGATACCAGTAGGCTTAGGGAGGGTGGGGAGAAAGAGGAAATCAATCACTAGGATCAATCTAGAACCTCCTCCCAGGGAGATAAATAACAGAAAAGTGGGTGAGGATTGACAGAGGATGATGTAAGTGATGGAAATAATAATCTATAACTTATCAAGGGTTCAAGAGGGACGGTAGGTTGTGGAGGGAGGGGGAAGATATGGGGGGCTGATATCAGGGGCTCAAGTTGGAAGAGAATGCTTTGAAAATGATGATGGCAGCATATGTTCAAATGACTTGACACATTGGATGAATGTATGGCTTGTGATAACAGATGTAAGAGTCCCCAACAAAAGTATTTTTTAAAATCTATTTAAAGAAATATGTATGAAGAAATAGATACTAGTACAAAAAAACTATGATTAAGCATCTACTAAATGGTGTAAACTCTCAATAAAAAGAGTTCGTGCAATCATAGAATTCAATGTGGCACTCAGAAACATGGCCAACTTGAGACATAGTGATACAATAGGGTATGATGAGAGGAAATAAAAAATGTTTCATACCTTAGTATTTATATTTAGTATGTCAACTTTTGGTGTTTCCTGATGTTCACTTGAAAATAACGCCTGATATGGAGAACACATTTTTTAATACATGGGTGTGTCAGTTTTAATACTTCCCTTTGATCACTGTCAGTGAACTTCAGTAAGCACTAGATATGTTGAAAAATATTTGGAGAGTGGTTGTCTTTTATGGATACTGAAGACTTTTTCTATGACTTTAGGGCCTGCAAATTTTAAAAATCAGGTTTCACCCATGAGTTGAGGTAGTGAACCAGTACTATGTCAACAATAGAGCTGTTTTTGCTTCTTTTAATCCCATAATTCTATATTTAATTGTCCATTTATGGTGTCTAACAATACTGGACAAGAATGTCCTTTGTAGCTAGTGTAAGTTTAAAGACATCAAAACAGTGAAACTCTTTACTGCTGAATGTGATTTTGGACTAAGACAATTTTAATCTGTGATTAAGATCATCAAACATGTTTGAACAAAAATAACTCTTAATTTTATTCCAATGGCAAAAATATGTATGCTAGTAATTACAAATATTTTTTATTCTGGAACCAGCTCAATTTATGGCAAGTTTCTATATCAGAAAATAAATGCTTGACCAGCCCTTCCCATCCTTGGGATCACAAATAAGCTCTCATACATGTTGCAGCCATTGTGCATTTTGAATGCCTTCCAAGAAAAGGTTCATCATCCTCTACTAGACCAGACAATATTCTTTTCCAATTTAAAATGTTTCATACTGTGTTAGTCTGGGTAATTTATAGAAACAAGTCCACAGAAACTCATGTGCATAAGAGAGTTTTAAATAAAGTTAAAGTGCACATCAACAAAACATCCCAACCTAGTGGTGCCCAAGCCCATAAGTCCAACATTAACCCATATGTCCGACACCAATCCACAAAATCCTCCTCCATCTCACCAACACACACTATAACACCGACTGCAGGAGGAAAGCCAAGTCAGTGAGTGTGTAAGCGTCTCAGCACTGGCAGGGGTCTCTACACAGCTGCTCTAGCACCCAGGGCTGCTTCGGGTTAGGTCCATGTGGCTTCTCCTTGGGGATGTCTTGCAGGACGAAAGCCTTGCCAGCTGAAGGGGGGAACCGCCTAAGGCAGCTGCACTCTGGGCCGACCATCAGAAAGGAAGAGACCTGCGAACTGGAAAGGCGAGGTTCACTGAGCCATTTATCCCTCTTCCTTTCAATTAACCCCACATGTGTGTATCGGCCAGGTTGGCACAATAAACTAACTACCTCAGATACTTACTTTTTCTTAAAACATTTTATTATGGGCTCATACAACTTTTATCACAATCCATACATACATCATTTGTGTAAAGCACATCTGTACATTCTTTGTCCTCATCATTTTCAAAGCTTTTGCTCTCCACTTAAGCCCTTGGCATCAGGTCCTTTTTTTCCCGCTTGATAATTTATAAATTATTATTTTGTCATAACTTGCCTTGTTCGACGTCCCCCTTCACCCCCTTTTCTGTTGCCATCCCCCAGGGAGGAGGTCACATGTAGATCCTTGTAATGGGTTCCCTCTTTCCAACCCACTCTCCCTCTTTTCTTTCACAAGCAAATAACCAGGTCATTCTTCCTAATCTTTCTGGGTCTGGGAGCCTCTGAAAACTTTCAACGAGATAGCCCTCCTTGCTGGTAATTGAAACTCTGAGTGGTAAACTTCCAGCAGAGTATAAAAGCAACGTGCTAGCTTTATAGTTTGACACTGTGACAGAATTGTGGTAGGTTTTTTGTATACTCTTGCCTACTTACATGACTACACGTTTTATATTGAGCAGCCCAGGAGGTATGATCGGTTAAGCATTGAGCTGCTAACTGCAATGTCAGCTCACATACTATTCTCAGGAAAAAGTTAAGGTTACCTATCCATGTACAAATTTACTGTCTCAACACTTGCCTATAAAGTTCTTATCCATGGGAATCACTTCTATAGCAGTGGGTTTTGGAATGCATATTATGAATAAAAGGGTCATTGAGGCACCTGGAATACTATGTTCCATCAAGTGGGGCTCATCCTTTTCCATATTAGACAGATAGAATAAGGGATTGATCATCTTGATCCAAATAGAGACCAAGGTACGTCAGGTTAAAGTTGAGCTTTGAGAAGATTTAGTGATTTTGGGCTGTCTCCTGTTTCTGGTGCTTGGTTTTCCCATGTCTTCAGTGAGTGAAGAAGTTGATAGGAACTTCCCACCCAAACACTCTAAGCATATTCACACATGTAAACATGTTTGTTTGTTTATTTTCACTAAGCTCTTTCACCTCCTTCCCAGAGCAGGTTCATAATTTGTGAAATGCCTTCAAGGGAAGACTTTGTGCCCTGCTGTTGTCCCTGTGCCCTCTTGGGCCTCCCACATAGACCACACTCAGCTGCTGTCCTCCCAGCCCCTATAGAGAATCTATGAATTTCTTCAGTTTAAATACAGTACAAGTTTCCTATTCCTACTGGAAGTTCCTTCCTTCACTACAATTTTAACCCAAGCTTGGCTTTGAGTTAGTCAATGATGCGATGATTAACAATCGGCTGCTATGAGAAGGATGCGAAAGGATGGCTCTAGTCCACTAAAAGGAGCCTTAGAAACAGAGACTCATGTTCTGCTTTGAAAAAAAATCAAGCATTGGAGCACATTTTAAGTCTGACACACATGGGGGAGGCATGAGTTCAAGTTTAGTTGACAATAACAGAATTTTGTTCATTTTCTCCAACTTTTTCTAATGTCTTTGAAAACTTTTTTGCGATCTATCTTTTGCTTGTTTTGAGAACATTAATTTGTTATGAACTGCTTAATCAAACCAAGAAGCAGAAGTACTCATCAAAGATAATAATAATCAGCATATATACATTTTCTTTAAGGCTACTGGCATACAGTGCATTGAATGAGTTTGTTTTTTGTCTCTCATGATTTAACCTTAGCTGATATGTTTATAGATCAATAGTTTCATTATATTTTGGGGATTATTTATATTGTTTCACTATTTTCTAGAATCCAGAAAACAATAATACAAATTTTAAATAGTTTAGTTTTCAAGAATTCATTTAGCTTGGGTCTAAAATAAAAATCCATGGAAGTATCCATTAGGAAAACAAATGTTATATTATATTGGGCACATTTTTGCAAAGGATCTCTTTAAAGTGCTATAGAGTAATGATGTCACTGAAGACTTAGGTGCACACAACCCATCCTATATCTTCAACAGCCTTATCTGCTTATGAAATCTGGATAATGAATATGGAAGATTGCTGAAGAATGGGTGCATTTGAATGATGATGCGCTTAACTAATTACTCTATGTCTCTTGGAAGAGGCATACTCAGAAGATTCCTTAAAAGCTCATGTATCAAAGCTTTCTCTCTGTGTTTTGGGCAGGTTACCAGGGGGGACCAGTAACTAGAAAAGGATATCATGTTTAGTAAAGGAAAATGTTTGTAGGAAAGAGAAAGAAGAGCAAACAGAGGAGTTGACACAGAGGCTGCAAAACTGGGCTCAAAGATAGGAAAAACTGGGAAGATGATGTACAATCAGAGCTGTTTCATTCCGTTAGTCATGCAAAAGAAAATTGTTGGTTTTTAAAGCATTCCTGTTATAGTTACAGTTCATGCATGAACAGCTCTATCTGAAACAAAGCATGTTTACACATATCTCTGCAATAGTGCATTGCGAATATACTTGCCAAAGTCTGCTTAGGGTACTTAAAAAAGCTGATAATTTTTTTTTTTACAATTTATTGGGGCTCATACAATTCTTTTCACAGTTCATACATATACATACATCAATTGTATAAAGCACATCTGTAGAGTCTTTGCCCTAATCATTTTTTTCTCTTTTCTTCTTTTACATTTTATTAGGGACTCAAACAACTCTTACCACAATCCATACATATACATACATCAATTGTATAAAGCACATCCATACATTCCCTGCCCCAATCATTCTCAAGGCATTTGCTCTCCACTTAAGCCCCTTGCATCAGGTCCTCTTTTTCCCCTCTCCCCTCCCTCCCTATTCCCCCCTCCCTCATATGCCCTTGGTAATTTATACCTCGTTATTTTGTCATATCTTGCCCTATCCGGAGTCTCCCTTCCCCCCTTCTCTGCTGTCCCTCTCCCAGGGAAGAGGTCACATGTGGATCCTTGTAATCAGTTCCCCCTTTCCAACCCACTCACCCTCCACTCTCCCAGCATCGTCCCTCACACCCTTGGTCCTGAAGGTATCATCCACCCTGGATTCCCTGTACCTCCAACCCTCATATGTACCAGTGTATAGCCTCTGTCCTATCCAGCCCTGCAAGGTAGAATTCGGATCATGGTAGTTGGGGGGAGGAAGCATCCAGGATCTGGGGGAAAGCTGTGTTCTTCATCGATACTACCTCACACCCTAATTAACCCATCTCCTCTCCTAAACCCCTCTATGAGGGGATCTCCATTGGCCGACACTTGGGCCTTGGGTCTCCACTCTGCACTTCCCCCTTCATTTAATATGATATATATATATACATATATACACATACATATATACATATACACATATATACACATACATACACACACTTGTATCTTTTTTTTTTTTTGCATGATGCCTTATACCTGGTCCCTTGGGCACCTCGTGATCGCACTGGCCGGTGTGCTTCTTCCCTGTGGGCTTATTTGCTTCTGAGCAAGATGGCCGCTTGTTCACCTTCAAGCCTTTAAGACCCCAGACACTATCTCTTTTGATAGCCGGGCACCAGCTGATAATTTTTTTGCATGTGTTTGTGTACAATGAAATAAAAAAAAAAACAAAACTTTTAGATCCTGACTAACATTTGAAACAAAACTCAAGTGGCTTTCTTCTGAAGTATATTAGCTTTTCAATGTCTGTGGGAATACTGCCCCACACAAATATTTTTATTTAGACCAACTCTTTTATGGAAATTCAAGAAGACTTTAACAATGAGCCAAGAGAGGAAAGACTATCATCCTCAACTAATGAAGACAATATGGCTGAACTCCCTAAGCTGGTGGGAAAATATCATAAAATTACCACTGATGCCAGAGATACTAAAATTTATATCTCTTATATTTGACATTTTCAATTTTAAGTGAACTTCTTGGTCTCAGAAAGCTGTTGGCTTGCTGGATATAAATAGTAATGGGTGAAGATAAAGTGTTGCTGAAATGTAGGTCATTGTTAGATGCCATTGAATCTACTCCAACCCATAGAACCCTCTGCATAGCAGAGCAAAACAAATCATTTCCCGGTCCTGTGTCATCCTCACAATAGTTCCAGTGCTTGAGCATCTTGTTGCAGGCACTGTGTCATTCCACCTCACTGAGGGTTTTCCTCCATTTTGCTGCCCCACAACTTGATCAAGCATGAGTTCCTGTCCCCATGGACTGCTCTCTTCTGACAACATGTCTAAAGTACTTGAGACAAAATCTTACCATCATTTTCTGAAGAGTGTGTGTCTGTACTTCTTCCAAGACACCTTTTTTGTTGTTTCAGCAGTCCATGGTACTTTCATTTTTCCTCACCAGCATCAGCATCAATTCTTCTTGGATCTTCCTTACTTAAAGTCCCACCTTCACATGCATCCGAGGCAGTTGAAGACTATGTAGGTGGGTGGGTAATGCTTTTTAATTTGGTTGTGATTTTCCACATAGACTCTCTGCTTCATGTAGACTCTGCTTCTGCAGGATTTGTTGTATTTTTATTTTTTTCTGATTTTCTGAATATTATCGGTCCAATTATACAAAGCTCATTTATGTATTTACTTAGTTAGTAACTTAGTTAATTTGCTTAGTAACTCTTTTTCCTTCATGGTGGTGGTGTGAGATTTCTTAATATGGCTGTTCTACATGTGTCTTCATGACTTCCACCAACTCATTGCATGGAGCTATGCAAATAGGACATGTGGAACACTAATAGAGGGGTCTGGTCAGTGTCGGTTACCACCCCTATGGTAATAAGGATGAACCACGGCTATGGGAATAAGAGATAGAGCGACAGGTAGCCATCTAGACCCAAGGAGACAAGGCCAAGGTCTCATGTGACTTAGAGACTGAGGAATGAAAAATGGCTGCTGCCTACAGAGAGGTGTTGCTGAGAATCAATGATGGCATTCTTATTGTTTACTGATCCTGACTTACGGTATTCTATATACTTTCCTTAAAAAAAAAAAAAACCCTATGCCATTTAGTCAATTCTGACTCATAGCAAACCCCATGGGACAGAGTAGAAATTCCCCTGTGGTTTTATGAGACTGGAATTTTTATGAGTATTTCTCTAGCAGAGCTGCCTGTGGTTTCAAACTACTAACCTTGTGGTTAGCAGACCCATCTTTAATTCATGACACCACCTGAGTGAGTATTGTCTGAGTTCTGGATGATTACTGCACAGAACTATTGTACCTAGCCTCGAAGTTGTGTGTCAGGTGAGGACTGATTGGTCTTGGAATAGGTAATTGAGGAGCGAGTTTGGAGCAATGCCTGGCTAGAAGAAGTCAGATATGCCCTCCCTACCTCACGCCACTTACTTCATTTCCTAAATTTTGAAATAACTCTTTTGGGTATACATCCAGTGTTTTCTTCATGATTTATTTGTAATGGCAGCTATCATAAACATGCAAATCAAACTCATAGACATATTCAAACACACATGCGTGCGCATGCACACACACAAACACACATCAAGGAAGCAAGGAAGTATTCTGGCCTCTGGATAGGTTTTGAAGACTTGTATTTTGTTTTAGAGTTGCTCAACAGATTTGACAATATTCCACTCCCTCTTTGATGACAAAATGACAGATTATCTAAAATGCAAAATATGAAGGCATTTACTCCCTTTATTGCTCTGTTCTATTGCTGCTGTTCTATCCAGCTTACTTTCCTGAGAAGCATATGAGTGGGTAAGCAATCAGCAGTCTTGGTTTTGACTTTTTTGACAATGAAGTATTCTATGGAGAGGTATACTGAGCTCTAATTCCTTACATTTCCCCAAGTTTTATAACTAAATAACCTTTTTAAATAAAATATTGCAACAGTCCTGCATTTTGAGGATGAAAGTGCTGCTTTCTAAAAGGTCAATTCAATCTGGGAAATGTTTTTGGTTTAGACAATACATTATAAACTGTAGAAACCCGTGGCAATTTTCAGCACCACTAACAACGGGAAGTAAATTTCTGTCATTCTCAGTAAGATGGCAATGTGGTGACATTTGAAGCCTAGACGTGGGCTTTTCCATTCTTGTAGTGACTGCCCGCTGTGAGGCGGGGCCTTTTGCTAACTGCCCGGTGAATTTTAGATACAAATGAAACGATGATCAGAACCCTTTGCAAAATGAGTGAGAGCCTATCATCTGCGTAATAATATTCTCCTTTTCCAGCAGGCAAGGATTAAAATCCATCAAATTAATAAATCCCTAGGAAACCAATAATCTCCCATTTGCTGAACAATAGCAGTTCTTCTAGTAGTTATTATCTTTGAGTTGCAGTGAGCCACTCCTTGTTTCATTTCCCAGATAAATGTCCTTGTCCATCAAAAACTATGGCAGTTGAACTACATAGCCAAGCAATAAATTGATGGAACATTTCTCTGAAGTGCATGCTTGTTTTGTAATCCTGATTTCATATCTTTATTTACTTCAAAATATATGAAACTGTCAGCATGAGGGTCAGAAGATTACAACACTTTCTTTGTTTCTTTGCGAGTGTTTTTATTTCACTTGAAAAATAAGCTGCAGCACCAAGGGAGTGATGGAATAAAGGACATACAGTCACAATAGCATAAAAATGGTACACAGGCAACTACAGCTAGATCTTTAGAAAGAATGCTATTTAAAAAACAATGTTTACTTCCGCAACTCATGTATAAACCACACACCGTTTTTATTAAAACTTCTAAATATATGAAATGATCTATAAGAGCTTTATAATGAATGATTTTTTTCAAAGCTTTTCTCTAGAATCACTCATGGAATAACCTGGCTTTGAAATTTAAGGTTGTATTGTGTGAGTTTGATCCTGAATTATTATCAGTGATACAATCACATAATTATTTTTAATTTATAAGCCAAATTATAGAGAAGCTTTTGAAATATGCATATCCATTAGAAGATGGGATTAATCTGAAATGTTACAAATATATAACTTGGTAATTTTAAATTCAGGAAAATTCTTCATGAAAACTAACAAAGAAATATAAATAGGTATTAACAACCTACTCATACTAAAGAGTGCTCTGATTTGGAACTTATTTAAGATTTCAGAATAACCTTTAACTTAATTCCACTAATTATGAAAGCATCTAATTAAACAATTCTGCATACAAAATTTACAAGAAATAAACATGTAAAAATCATATTAGTTATGTAGTGAATTTCTAAGGATGATAAGACTATAGACACTCGAATTTTTAGGATTATTTTATGTAAACAGTTATTTTCATAGAAAATGTTGCCATTTTTGTAATTTGATTTTTATAATGCTGCTGTTATTTTCTACATGTTAGAAGCAAAAATTATGGCTTCTCTTATTTCCTTTAAAATTCATATCCTTATAATAATATCGCTGATCTTTTATTTGGTTCCAAAATTTTAACAATGTTGGCTTGGAAAATTAACCAAGGATTTTTATATTGGGGAAAAACCTAGTCAATATTTTTGAGACTCCTCTGATAATTTACCAGCATTTTCCCAGGAGCAGGGGAAGGTATTCAATTTCTTGGAGCCCTGGTTTTTATAGAGCCTATTTTACAATCTTATTATCAGGCTTCACCACTTACATTATGCTCCAAGTCATTGGGGAAAGCATGCTGGCCTTTCAATGCAGGAAGGGTAAGTACAATATTCATTCATAAAGTGGAAATACCAATATCCTTGAGAATCTTTGTTCTCCACCTCTGAACTAATTGTCCAGATAGTCTTATGGAACATTTGGTGAAGAACATCACGGATGACATTTTCTGAAAGAAACATTTGACTTAGATGTTGATTTCTCTTTTCACAATCAATCACTCTAGCCTGTTCTGTTTCACAAAATAGACATAGCAGTTCTTAAAACCTAAGACTCCCGATTTAACATTTGGGGTTGGATAGAGGTTTGGCAGATTAATGATAGTGTTTCCACCGTGAGGGAGACTTCTTATTGATTTCTGGGCAATAGACCTCAAGTGCAGTCACACCTTGTCTGTCCATGGAGGTCTGCATGCGGCTATGGTGCCTGGATGATGAACTGCAGGTTTGATTTGCATCCGCCAGGGTGTCAAGTCTTCCTCACTTTCAGTAGGCTTTCCCTATGGGCTCTTGCTCAGTGCAAAGGAAACTCCAATGCTCACACGACACATAGACCCCATCATAGCAAACAAAGAAATGTTTGACCTTGTCAGAGATTTCATTTTGCACAATAAATGCTCATAGAAGCAGCTCCAGTAATCAAACATATTACATCTGGGAACATACGTGGCAGACACCAGGAGGGAAGGGGCTGTAGAAAGCGAGAACCGAGCTTGGGGGTCTATGTGTAACCTCTCTGGGAGATGGGCAATGGGAAGGTGGGTGAGGGGAGACGCTGGGCTGTGTAAGATAAGATAAAATAATTATTTATAAACTATTAAGGGTGCAGGGGGAAGGGGGAGCGGGGAGGGAGGGGGAGGGAAAAAAAGGAAACCGAGCTGATTACAGGAACCCAAGTGGAAGGCGACTTTTGAGAATGACAAGGGCAACGAATGTAGAAGGGTGCTTTGCCCAATTGATGTATGTATGGATTGTGATAAGAGTTGTATGAGCCCCAATAAAAAGATTCATTAATAAAAAAATGTTGAGGAACAAAGATGTCACTGCGAGGACTAAGACGCACCTGACTCAAGTCATGGTATTTTCAACAGCATCATGTACATGCGAAAGTTGGTCCATGAATGAGAAAGACTGTGCAGAAGAATTGATGCACATGAATTATTGTTTTAGTGAGGAATATTGAAACCTTCTCTGAAGAAGTAAAACCAGAATACTTCCTGGAAGTCAGGATCAAAAGACTTTCAACATACATTCTCATTAATAAGTAAATGGTAGAAGGGATTATGTTATGTCAAAAGGTGAGACTAAAATAATAAAAAAAGATACCTTTTTTGAACTAGCCTACTTATCTGAGGATTGTTCCACTTAAGGGTCTGAAGAAAATAGATAATATATTTACATAGGAATATCTATAATATTGCTCACATTTTAAATATCATCCCACTCTGATAAAAAGTAGATAAAATAAAAAACCTAATGTGCATAATGACTGACCAGTACTATTTCATAGGATGTGTGAGTGTGTGTGTGTGTGACTGTAAAGGAGGAAGATGGGCTCCTTGGGGTTTCATATGTGTGCATATGTTAAAATGCAAGCTTTAAAATATTTATCTATCTTTAAAACTCTGGAATTGAGGATGATATTTTCATATTTAAGTAGCCTTTATGAATATGAAGAACAATTAAGATTATCCATTAAAATGTTTATGGTTTGTTTTAATGCAATAGTGGATTTCCTCCCACCATGTCAGACTGTGAATCAAGCTTTCTATTTAGAGGTTCTGAAAATATTGCATACTCACTCATGGCAGACAGGGCACTGTTTTGCCACCGTGACAATGCACCTGTTCACACAGCCATCGCAGTGTGCCAGTCTTGGGCAAAAACCAGCATGACTCTCTTGCCCTATGCACCTTACTCCTTGGACCTTGCTCCATGTGACCTTTTCTTGTTGTTGTTGTTATTTCCATAAATGAAGAGGGACTTGAAAGGACAGTGATTTGACAACATAGAAAGGGTGAAAAAACAAAAACAAAAACACAAGAGTGGTTCTGTCAGCTATCCAAACAGGTGAGTTTGAACTACGTTTCCAAGAATGGAATCATAGCTTTGACAAATGTATTAAGTGTAATTGAAAATACTTTGAAGGTGATAAGATTGTTTTGTAAACAAAATGTAATACGTAGCTTTGAAAAATAAATTCCAGGGTTTTTTTTTGGGGGGGTGATACCTACTTGTATGTGTGGACAAACCAAAAAATTAAAAATATCATTCACACATGAGCCAGTGCCTCTTCCTCACATCCAGATGTGCTGTACACCAAGAAAAAGGACAATCATTGAATATTGGAGAAATATGCTAGAATTCAAGAAAAATAGCAATTTTATGAAACAAGGTCATATTTCTTCAGGAGAAAAGAACTGAGAGAAACAGCAGTGTCACTGAATGATGCAAAGAACTAATAGTTTATGAGAAACTGAGTCACATGTGAAAAGTTGAGATAGTGCTGGGCTAAAAGGAAAATGCCCATTGTGATTACTCATATTTGACCCACTTTGTCTGAAGATTTTCACACTTCTCTCACATATACTAAGTATGTAGGTGGATCGAATTGAAGAGTATACCAAGGTGAAAAATATTACAGAAGTTTCATTTCCTGAAGGTGGGGCATAATATGATAGCCTAAAGATAGTCAAACGACTCCTCATCCCCAAGGATCTGCAAAGAATTTTATTTAAATATCTAATATTTCCTCGAGTGTCTTTTGTTTGTGTGATACCCTGAGAATTTTACATCAACTTGTGTAATTAATATTTAGGAGAGATTTAAAGAATTCTGCAGCATTTTACTCTCTGCAATGATAAATACCCTCTATCAGTCCTTCAGGTAAGCACAGTAAATCTGAATCAAAGGTATTGCTATCCATTAGAATTATATCCATTAGAACAATATAGAAAATATTTTACAACCCAATTCCATTGCCTATTGTGGAATATGAGACTTTAACTTTTGCCTATCTTACACCCTCATTATACAACCCCAAACACAAACAACATTCATATTCCTTTTATCCATTATAGCTAATCAAATTTTCATTCCATCTATATTCAATATTCCCATTATTATGTGAGCATTACTCATAACTAAAATAGGCAATACATCACTTAACTTTTGTAATTGTTTTCATTTTCTTGGCAGTTATAGTTGACTGTTTACTTTTTATGAATTCTCCTACATCTCCCCAAAACCAAACAAAAACCAAACCAAACAAAAAGCCTGCTATCATGCTGATTCCGTCACATTGTCATCCTACACAGGGTTTCTGAGGGTGTAAGTCCTTACAGGTGCACAAAGCCTCATCATTTTCTATGGAGTTGCTGGTGGCTACTCTGAATTCACAGAATAAGTAGCCTCTTATTTTCCTGTTATTCCTTCTGCCCAACTTGAATTTTTCCCCCTGATCCTAATTGCACTGCTTTCATACCTAGGATCTCCTTTATCCATCATTCTTAATACTCTGCCAATCTTTTGTATTATCTGTACCTCCTTCTGTCCCTTTTATGAGGGATCCCATTCTCTAGATGTTTCCTAATTTAAAATGAAAGTGTATGGGATATAGAGATTTTTAATCCTTGGAAACCAAAAAAAACCCCAAAAAATCAGTCAATATGAGATTTATATTAAAAAGTTGGATTGTAGAGTGGGCATATTAACCAGGCAATATGAGTCCTCTCAGCTACCAACCATAGCCCTATAAACTTTGCATATTTCAAAATATTAATAACATTCTTTGAATAGCTCATGTGACATGGCAAAAAAAATTTAAGCCAAAATATCAATTAACATGGTAGTTACATAATCTTGTGTCAACTTGAGGATATTAAGAGCAAAGAAGTGGAGGCTAGCCTGTCAAACAGGAAAAAGCCTGACAGTGCCTCCTTGTGGGTGGGACCTTCTCATGAGTATTGTGAGAACATCCTCTTTTCCTCTCTGGAGGCGGGACACACTCTCTCTCTGTCTTCATCTTCCTTTTGGCAAGACACATGGAGTCATGCTGATGACATCCAGAGCCCTGGAGATGCTTCCATCACCATTGTATCCATAAGATTTTCACCCACCATGTGAGTTTCATGCATTGAGCATCATTGCAAGTAGTTACATGATTCTGAAGAGGAATTTTTGGATGAGTATCAGGCATGTGGCCTACTATGGGACTTATGGACTTGCTCTGGACTGGACTGGAATTTTTTTCTCCTATTCAATTGCTCTTTGATATAAAGCTCTCTCACAGATGCATGAGTATCTTTGGATTTGTTTCTCTAGTGAACCCAGATTATCATAGTAACTGACCTCTCATAAGTACATTGGTGGTTTGCATATTGCTGTGATTCTGGAAGTCATGGCCTTGATCATTCAATAACCAGCATGGTTACCTACAGTGAATGGATTTCATTGGAGCTTCCGAATTAATAACAGACTTGGAAGAGGGAAGAGCCTCTCCACTTCTGAAGGAGTAGCCTCTGAAAGCTATGAACAGCAGCGAGCACTGTCAGACACATGTCAGAAGGTGAGTGCCCCAGGAAGGGACTCGAACTTTGCCTGTGAAAGAGCAGTCTCCTCACCCGAGGGTCCAGCTTAATGTCTTGGATGAGGTAAAGCTTTCAGGACTTTAATGTACTGCTGGGGCACAATTAAAATGAGGAAGAAAGAGATATAGACATTCGTTAGTCAATGTTAAGTAGAATGCATAAAATATGGACCTTGGAAAATCATAAGTTGTCAGCATTGAAATTGAGTACATAAAGATTGATTTCCTTGGCATGTGACATGCTAGGCATTCTCTGCACCTATCTCTGTGAGCTGAAATCTGTAGGCATTAGCCATTTAAGTGAGAGAATGATATGATTTACTATTCCAAGAATGACAAATTCCAGAATGGTGTCACATTCATCATTAAAAATAACATTCCCAGATGCATTTAAGTATAATGCTATCTATGATAGGATAATATCTATATGCCTGTAACAAAAAATGTTAATACAATTATTATTCAAATCTATATACCAACTAAGAAAGCTATATACCAACTAAATGATGAAGAAATTATAGAATTGAATCTACTTCAGTGTGAAATTGATGAAACATCAATCAAGTTGCTTTGATAATTCTTGGAAATCAGAATGGGAAATTTGAGAACAAAGAAAAAGGATAAGCAGTAGGGAAATATCATCTTGCTTATAGAAATTAAATTATATAAGGTGTGATAAAATTTTGCAAGACTTCCTCTTTGTGGCAAATACATTTTTTCAGCCATAGAGTGGTCAAAGGAAAGTACACAAATCAAGTTGACTATATCTGTGAGAACAGATAATAGAGAAACTCAATATCATCCAAAACAAGGTCAGGGACTAACTGTGGAAGAAAACATAAATTGTTCAGATGTAAGTTCAAGTTGAAGATGGAGAAAAGTAAAGCAAAACCATAAGGACCAAAATATGACCTTGAGTTAATTTTACCTTGATTTAGAGAACATCTCAAGAACATATTTTACACTTATAACAAAGGAAGCAAAATGTCTATTAAAAAGACAAGTACAAAACCAAAGTGAACATCAAAGAAGACTCTAAAACGTGCTCTTGAATGTAGGGCAGCTAAAAGGAAGGGACTCAGTGGTGCAGAGATCTGGTGACAGGCTGCATTGTATAACTCGGCTGCAGAAGACCTCTCTATAAAGTGGTGACATGCAAGGAGGTTATGTTGAGAAGTAAGGTGTGCCCCACCTGAGCCATGGTATTTTCAACTGCCTCATAGGCATGTGAAAGTTGGACATGGAGGAAGGAAGACAAAAAAAGTACAGATGTGCTTCAATAATGGTGCTAAGAGTATTGAAACTTCCATGGATTGCCGAAAGAGCAAACAAATCTGTCTTGGTTTGTTCTTTAGAGGCAATGTCCTGGTTACTTCTTGTGTACTTTGGCCTTATTTTCAGGAAATACCAGTCTTGGAGAAGGACGTCATGGTTGGCAGAGTAGAAGGTCAGTGGAAAGCCAAAAGTCCTCGATAAAATAGATTGACACTGTGGCTGCAATAATGGGCTCAAGCATAGGAACAAGTGTGAAGATAGTGGCGCAGGACTGGCAGTGCTGCATATGGGCTCACTGTGTGTCAAAGCCTACTGGAAGACATGTTGAACAAAATAAAGGTGCTCAGCAGAAACTTTCAAAGGGCAGCTTGAGTAGACAACACAAACTCCCTGTGATGGAATCATTGCTGACTCACAGAGACCCCCTATGGGTTTCCAGGGCTGTGGCTGTTTACTTGAGTAGAAAGCCCAGTCTTTCTCCCCAGAGTAACCAAAGTATTCTTTTTTACTTTACCTAATCAACCAAATTTTTACTACACTCAATGTACATGCAAACATCCACATTCCCAGCATTCAATCATTTTTAGCTCGTATAAATAATTTTGTAAACATTTCCTCCTTTTTTGTTCTAATTTTGTGGGACTTAAAATATTTTATGATTTTATTATTTATTTTGTATCTTGTGTTGAGTTCCTAGATTATCCCAAGTGATAACAATCAACTACTAACTGAAGGATAGTTAGTTTGAATTTGCCCAAAGGCAGGTGGGAGGGGAGGTCTATTTCTTCAAAATGTTTAATATTTTGAAAACGCTTTTGAGCACTGTTCTAATCTGCAACACACGGGGTCACCTTGATGGCACTGGTTTGTTTATTTATTTGTTTATTTTGTGAAGGGAAAGGATAAGGGTGGCTTAGTAGCAAAAGCTTACTTGTCAGGCAGGAAACCTGGGTTACTTTTCCCACCAAAACACCTCATGTGTAGGCATCTCCCAGTTAGTGGAAGCTTTTCTGTTTCTGTGTTGCTGAATGGGTTTCAGCAGGTCTTCCAGGCTAAGACTAAGAAGGAAGAAGGCCCGGTAATTTACTTCTGGGAACCAGCCACTAAAGACCCTGTGCATCCTAGCTCCCATCAGCAACCAGTCACAAAGATGACACGGGGCTGGGAAAATTTTGTTCCATTTTGCACAGTGCATTGGCGTTTTGGCAATAAAACTAACCGGGTAGTCAATAGTTCATTCACTGAATGAAGAGTTAGTAAAATACTCTAAAACAGTAGATGCTTGCAATGTGCCAGGAAGACACAGTCCCTGCCCACTGGAGTGCAGGAGAATTGTTTTACCCTGAAAAGAAACGGCAAATGTACAGGATTCCCTGAAACCATCTAAGAGTGCAGGTGATGTAAATATAAGCAATGTATATCCTGTGTATTTTTATTCACATGTTTCAAAATAGAGAGACTGACATTTGGGAAAATAAACCTCTGGTTTTTATTTATTTTATTTTTTTACTTTGTAGTGGCATCTCAGTCAACAATGTGAAAGAACTATCAAAACACTGGGACAAAACTGACATAAAAAATCAATTTTGAATATGTATTTTCCCCTGTGTTTCTGGAGTCCTTGTCAGAATTGACTCTGAGTGATTACTATATTTACTTATTTATTGATTAAGTTTCCGTGTTAATAAAGAAAAGAAAAAAAAGTACGAAACTAAAGAACTCGCCAACAGAATCTAAATATTCCCTGATTTCTTATGCCCTGGCAGATGCTGTAAACCAGTTTGATGTTACCTTTACTGAATGACTGCTTCATTCATTTAAAAATCAACAACATCTTCCTATCCACTGTCTTTAAAAAATGTATGGTCATCCTTCACTTTCAATCATATTGTGGGCCCAGTGGAAAACAAACGTTCTCAAGAGGCAATTTTAAACAAGTGACTGAGAGGGACACACTTTAACTTACATTCCAGAATGGCATTGCTTTGACCTTAAGTGACTTACTTCGCATTTAACACTTAACACACTTAAGGAGAAATGCTCAATTGATAGGTGATTGACAATATAAAGGGATTAACTGTCCTCGGGGTTTTGGAATCTGACATACTAGAAGCCTAACCAACCAAAAAATTTAGAGTGGGAGGTCCAGAAAGGGTGAAGGTCCTCTGAGAGAGGAAAGTGAAGAGGATCTTTATGCAGCCGCGGCTACTTGCCTGTAAACCTGGATGGACCACCCCGTGCATTTATTTAGGTCATCTTATAGGTTCATGATCATGGTTTATGTTTCCCATAAGATTCTTAAGAGAACTACCTTTCACAATTTATGAGTAGATACTTCCCAGGTTTGCCTTCTAAAACATGAGTGTTCCTGTGCTTTATTTTGAATCAGATCCATTTGATATTTGTACTTTTCTTCCTGAACCCTAAAAGTATAGAAAATGGCATATTCAAATGCTAACACATGTTACACTGTATGAAATTGGGCAATTTTTATTTAAGTGGGTTAACCTTCAGATTCCCATTATAAGCTCAAATAAATAGGTAGTTATGCCTTCTGCATTTTCGTATTTCAAATGGAGCACTATAACTATCAGGTGGCAAGACACCAATTACAGTTGCCAATGTGTGTTAATATGAAGAAGAGGTAAACTAAGGAAACTTTTGACTTTTACTTGGATTGCTAGATATATTTCCTGGGGAGAGCTGATTTGCTCCAATGTTCTACAGCATTGCCTGATTTTTATGGTTTGGGTTGAAATTTTTCAGAAAGACTCTTTTTCTCCAAGGACAATGTAAACTGCAGAAACTCGCTGTGGCGCATCTCAGTAATGAATGCTCCCAGATATAAGCCTCTATGAAAGTGAATCTGAATAATTCACTTCTCAATGCATTGCATCTTTCCTACTATTATCTTCTTTTATTTTTCTGCCTTGTTTCATTCCCATTTACACTGCTTCTAATAGCACCAAGAATACTCACTAAAGTGACTTGAATACATATATTGCAGCATTTGCCTTTGATTTCAGGCATTTCCCCTGTGAATTGGATCAGTCATGATATAGAACGTTTGCCCCAATAAAAGCATTCCTGTGTTCTATGTGGGGTTCTAGATCAGCACACTTAGGGGAAACAGAATAATCTGATTTCTGTTGGTCATCAATGTATCAATAAAACTGGAGAAATTCAAATAAATAAAGCTAGCCATTAAGCAATTTGCTTTTGCTTTTCTATACACAGTGTTTTTAAAGGTGTGATAAAAATCTCAGAGCCTGTGCTTTAACTGAGAAATGAGTAAATTACTTTCCTTTTAACCGGTATACAATCTTAATCCCTCAGGATGTGACAAGTAAGAATCAAGTTGAAGGTTTGACTTTGGGTTCTAGCAAAGTCAAGATCTCAATGTTCATGTAAACACAAACACCCATACATACACATAAATTGGATACAATTGCAACAACACGAAAACACTTGGATTAGACTCTACGTATGTAAAAGGTCAACTGACATACAACATATTGAGAAATGTTTATTCGTTGAGGGAAAAAAGTCAGATAAAAAATAGATGAGTCTGTGATTCTCTTGTATTAAATTACTTCCATCTCCCTCCTGGACATTGGCCCATTGTGCCAGCAATACTATTGTTGAGGGTAGACGTTGGATAAAAACTGGAGGAAGAATCATCCTGAACACTTGAGTTTTTAAAGCTTTCTCCACAGTGGGTGATTTTGGGGAGTGAGCATTAACATAACAGAATTTAGAAATTTGGGTTTGCTGTTAAAGGGCATCAAATACTTCTTACCATATTTTCTTTCACAAGTCTCCAATGAAGTTCTGTGATAGACAGGGTACTCTAGAGAGACAAAACCAGATTGCTACAAATTTATACAGATAGATAGATAGATAACACAAAAAATGAACAGTTAAATTATATCCAGATAGATGGATATATAATACAAGAAATGAACAAATTATAAAGCAGTATAAATAGCTCAGTGCAACCCACTCCCATGAGAGAGTTGTGAGACACTGGCAGTCCTTCAAGTCTCGAGGGCCGTCAGATAGTTCTCTGTAGAGAGATTCAGAATCTCCGGGCACAGGCAGAAAACAGCAAGGCAGGTCACTAACCGTCAGCCAGGTCACCAATAGTCAGATCACCAACAGTCAGTCCCCAGTTCAAGAGATGTAAATTCCAAATGTGTGGTGAAGCAGGTCTTGAAGGAACCTCAAATTACAGTGACACAGTCCATGGGTTAGATGTCCCACAGGTAGTGTAGCTTGCAAATTGAGGCAAAGAACAAGCAAAGCAGCCGCTCACTTATCCGATGATCAAAGAGCAAGAAACAAGAAAGGTGAGGCTCACCGAGCCATTTATCTCTCTGAATTTCAATTAATCCCACATGTGTTTATTGGCCAGACTGGCACAATAAACTAACTACTTCAATCCACCCCTGGCCAATGTGGCACCTATACAGAATTTTTTAGTCATATATAATTATATAATTTCCGGATATTGATGAAATGACACCTATGGTCATCATCAATCATCTATCATACCATACAAATGAAAACACACGGAGTCCAATTATATCTGATATATCATACCTGAATAAAGGAAAAAGATATGCAATAAACACATAAAAAGAAAATAATCTGACAATTACAAACCTCGCTTTTGCAATTGATCACGTGGTCATAACTGAAATGTGGAACTATCTTCTTCTACTACCCATTCTGAATTACCTTTGCCCTCAGCAAGCACCTCAGTTGGCTGTAGTTTTTTGCTGGGTGGGTGACCCAGACCTTCATTCCTAAGGAGTTTGGGTCATTATCCATCCTGTGAGGATTGGGTTGCTGTAATTTACCATTTACTTTAATCACAGGGTATAGTAGCACTAAGAGTCGGCCTATAGGATCTCCTGGATTCCAGACATATCCTTCTTTACCTCCATTATGTAACAGCAGTCCAATTTCTCCTTGGAAATCAGGATCAATCAATATTAGTACGGTGACACTCTTCCTGACCTGTTGATCCAAAGGCATGAGAAGTCCAAAGTGCTCAGGGGCATTCTCAGCTGCCAGTTCAGTGGAATCCGTGCTGTGCTTCCAGGTGGGAGAGTTCCTTCCTTCGGGACCAGGACCTCCATGCCTGAGGAACACAGGGTTGCTGGGACAGGAAGCAAAAATGCTGCAAGGGGATCACTAGGAGTAATAGTGTAGTGGTGCCACTCCAGCTTCCACCCCTTGGTTCCTGGACCCATGAATTCTGGCTATTGGAGACACAGCACCATATATTGGCCGTTGCTTTAGAGCATATACAGCTTCCTGGAGAACATTTCCCCAGCCACGCAAGTTGTTGCCACCTAGTTGGTGCCATAATTGTGTCTTTAGGAGCCCATTCCATCATTGTATTAAGCCAGCAGCTTCAGGATGATGAGGAATAAGATACGACCAGTGGATTCTGTGGGAATGGGCCCTATGCTGCACTGCATTTGCTGTGCAAAGAGTTACTTGATGTGAAGCAATGCTATGTGGGATGCCATGCCAGTGGATGAGGTATTCTGTAAGTCCACAAATAGTAGTTTTGGCAGAAGCATCACATGCAGGGAAGGCAAATCCATATCCAGAGTAGGTGTCTATTCCAGTAAGAACAAAACGCTGTCCCCTCCATGATGGAAGTGGTCCTATGTAATTAACCAACCTGCCACCAAGTTGCTGATTGATCTCCCTGATGAATGGTCCCATATCTTGGACTTAATGTTGGTTTCTGCTGCTGGCAAATGGGACACTCAGCAGTGGTAGGGGTCATGTCATCCTTTATTGGAAGCGCATGTTGCTGTACCCATGCATAACCGCCATCACTGCCGCCATGTCCATTTTGTTCATGTGCCCATTGGGCAATAACAGGAGTGGCAGAGGAAAGAGGAGGACCAGTCTCCACAGTGGCTGTCATCTTATCCACTTGATTATTAACGTCCTCCTCTTCAGAGATAATCCTTTAGTGAGCGTTCACGTGAGATACAATTACCTTTACTTTCTTGGCCCATTCAGAGAGGTCTACCCACATACCTTCAGAGAGGTCTAGCCACATACCTTTCCCCACACCTCCTTGTCACCAATTTTCCAATCCTGGTCCTTCCAATTCCCTGACCATCCAGCCAAGCCATTAACCACAGCCCATGAATCAGTATATAGTCTCACATCTGGACATTTTTCTTTATATGCAAACTGAACAGCCAGGTGCACTGCTCAAAGTTCTGCCCATTGGGAAGATTTCCCTTCACCACTGTCCTTTAGGGAGATCCCAGAAAGGGGTTGTAGTGCTGCTGCTGTCCACTTATGAGTGGCACCTGCATATCTTGCAGAGTCATCCGTAAACCAAGCATGACTTTTTTGCTGTTCCATTAAAGCATGGTAAGGAACTTCCCAGGAGGCCATAGATGGGAGGAAGAAGGCAATGTGACAGGAGTGGAGACTGTGGGCATTTGGTCACTTCTTCATGCAGTTTACTTGTCCCTTCAGGTCCTGCTTTGGCCCAATCTTGTATACACCACTTCCATTAAACAATGGAGTGTTGCTGTGGACATCCAACTTTATGATTCTGTGGGTCAGACAATACCCAGTTCATGATTGGTAGTTCAGGCCTCATGGTGACTTGGTGGCCCATGGTGAGGCGTTCAGTCACCACCAAGGCCCAGTAACAGGCCAACAGCTGTTTTTCAAAGGGGGAGTAGTTGTCTGCAGAGGATGGCAGGACTTTACTCCAAAATCCCAACTGTCTACTCTGTGATTCATGAATAGGGGTCAGCCAAAGACACCACACTGCATCTTTACCTATAACTGACAAGTCTAGCACCATTGGATCAGCTGGATCATATAGTCCCAGTGGCAAAGCAGCTTTCATGGCAGCCTGAACCTGTTGAAGAGACTTTTCTTGTTCTGGGCCCCACTCAAAATTGGAGGCTTTTTGTGTCACTTGATAAATAGGTCGAAGTAGAACACCCAAGTGGGGGATACATTGCCTCTAAAATCTGAAGAGGCCTACTAGGCAGTGTGCCTCTTTTTTAGTCATTGGGGGCACCAAATGCAATAGCTTATCCTTCACTTTAGTAAGAATATCTCGACATGCCCCACACCACTGGACCCCTAGAAATTTTACGGAGGTGGAGGGTGCCTGAATTTTCGTTAGGTTAATTTCCCAACCTCTCATATGCAGATATTGTACCAATGAATCTAGAGTCTTTGATACATCCTCCTTAGTGGGTCCAATCAGCATAATGTTATCAATATAATGGGCCAGTGTGACATTTTGTGGAATAGACAGATGATCAAGTTCCCTTCGGACTAAATTATGGCACACGGCAGAAGAGTTGATGTACCCCTGGGGGAGAGTTGTGAAAGTATATTGTTGCCCTTGCCAGGTGAAGACAAACTGCTTCTGGTGGTCCATGGAGACTGGTATTGAGGAGGAGGCATTAGCCAGATCAATAGCTGCATATCAAGTACCAGGAGAAGTATTCATTTATTTAAGCAATGAAATTACATCTGGAACGCAGCTGGTTTGCCAGGGCCCAAGGATATATAAATAGATAGTTTTACCATAGGCTAATTTAAGAAGCCCTGGTAATATAATGATCTATACATTAAACTGCTAAGTTAGAGGTTTATATGACCAGCCCATCCAAGTGAGGAAGATGAGGCTATCTATGTCCACAAATATTCAAAAATCTCAGAGATTTTCAAAGGGATGTTTGTGCTCTCTCCTACAGAGAAATTATCCGTTGGAATTGATTCAATGGCAATGAGATTGACTTGGGTTTTGTTAAGGCAATGCTTACCATCAAAGTAGATAATTAAGTTTACTCCTCTAAGGTCTGCCCATTGAGGGTTTCCCATGTATTCTCATGATTTAGGAGGATACATACCTAGGAAGGAATAAGAGCAGTCAGCTTTTTTACCTCCACCAGCAAGGTAAAACAGAGCTCTGTGAATCCTGCTCGGCTCATTGATTACAAAGAAGCCCTCCGGGACCATGGCTATGAGGTTCAATGCAATATAAAAATAGAGTGGGCATGGGTGCTTCTTGTTCTCCGGACATGCTTGCATTCGATCCAGATCATACTCCGATTTTTTTATTCTGGTTTATTGCCAAGCTTTTTTAACCTTAAAAATGACATGAGTCTAATAGCAATTCTGGTCAGGGGCCCTGTTCACTAACACTGCAGGTGTTCACTCAGTAGCCTCTGGAACCTAGTCATAAACAGCTTTTCAAATGAAGAACAAGTTTGTTCCACAGAAAGCATACTCATCTTAAAACTGTGAGCATCTGTGCTACTCCTACCTGGTCAGGTGTCACGCATAACACACATTCCTGGCAGGCCCAGCAGCTTCAGATGTAAGGGGCTGATATGATGAAGCATAAGACCTCTGTGGTAGGGTAGCTAATGGTATCATCAGGATTTATTTATTACAAAGCTCTCATTGGCTCACATTTTAAGAGGGCTACCTTCTAAGTTATTAATCAATTGTTTCATGCATTGCTTCAAAGTAGCATATTCAGTATTCAATTTCTAAAAAGGCCTATCAAATATCTTAATATCAGATAGGAAATGTACAGACCCTTCTATTTATCCTTGGACAAAAGTCTCTTATATCTCCCAAATCATTGATTCAAATAAAACGCTCATACAGGTGTCATCTTCTAGTTCATAAGGTTTGTCATCAGCTACCTGGCAGTCACATGTCTTACCAAGGGGTCTAGTGTAGGTGATATTTCCCACTCACCCAATCAAATCAGTATATTACAATTAGTCTAGCACACAGTTTGATATTGGTGGACTGTTAATACTGTCAAGGAGTCGAGGTCTCTATAGACTATATTATACCTGAAAACCAGAAATGACATAGCGCTAGGGCTAGATATTGAATGCATGCTGCTATGCCTGCTTTGTGAAGGAGGTCCACTTTGATTTGGGTTGGTTTGCTTTCACTACTACCAGGAATTGGGGGGGAAAAACTTTTTCAGCAGATCAATAGCTATATTCAATATGTTTTTTAGTAAAAGTACCTCATCCATAACATAGTTATTTTTCAGGTTATCATATGGTTAAAATTAAACTTAATGTCAGTTATTAATAATCCAACTAGTTTGGAAGATGCAAAGCTAGAGAAAAAATTGGGATATAATAAATACAGCTATCCCTTAATTTCTTACAAGTAGCATTAATTCTCACAAAACACTTTTATTCTAATTTCCTATATATCTTGGGTTTTCAGCCATTTCAGGACCTAGATTTGTTGTCACCCATCACTACTTCAGAAAAAAATGTGAATGTTCTGACATATGCTGAGTACATATAGCTCAGCTATGCATCTGTTTTGTGGGGAAGTAACTGCTGCATTGTTTGGACTTAGAGCAAGCTCAATATATTGCCTTACCTAAATAAGACGTTGATCTAAGACAATGGTGCTATATTGAGTTCCCCAACATTATTGTCAGCTCACAAATAGCTTTTCCTCAGTGAAAATACCTTGATTCAGTGAAAACTTATCCTTACCTCCTGGTATTAGTATTGTCACAAGTCTCTGTTAATTGACAACTTCCTTCTTTGGGAACACAGTGGCTGTGAACTAACTGTGATCTGTGAATTCAGTGAAGTATAATAATTATTGGCTATTGGAATGTGAACATTGGAAACAAATGGAACAGGCAGTAGTTGGAAAATAGGGACTTGGGAGAAAAATGAAGCTGGAGATCTCATGATAGCATTTTGCAAAACCAAGGACTTCATCACAAACCCGATGGCGATGAAATGTATTCTCTAGATGGAATACAAACAAATAAAATAGACACTTCTGTGGGAATAGACAATGGAGAAGCTCAAAATCAGCAGCTAAAATTAGGCCCAGCTTACTGTGGGACAGACTACCAAAGCTCATATGTATATTCAGGTTGAAGTTTAAGAAAAAGATAGTAAATAAATGGGAGCCAAAATATGACCTAGGTGTATCCCATTTGAATTTTAAGAGCATCTAAAAATCAGAGTTGCTGTATTTATCATTAATGACAGAAAGCCCAATGAGCTGTGAGATGACATCAAGAACATCATACAAGAGAAAGCAAAAGGTCTTTTAAAAAGCAAGTAATTAAAAAAAAGATAAAAGTAAGTGTCAAAAGACATTCTGAAGCCTAATGTTCATTACAGAGTAGCCAAGGGAAGTGGAAGAAACTAGGAAGCCAAAGAGGTGAACAGAAATTTTCAAAGGAGAACACAACAAGGCAAAGTAATATATTGTAAAGAAATGTGCAAAAACCTAGAATTAGAGAAATAAAAAGCAAGAGCATACTCAGCATATTTTAAACAGAAAGAACTGGTGGGGGGGGATCAATCCTAGAATTGTAATACCGAAGGGAACCAAATGCATATACAGCTTTCCCATCTTCTTTTTGTCAGGAGCTGTTAAGTTGGTTCCAACTCACCATCACGTTATGTATATAAGAAATGACAACTAAATGGTCTGGTGTCAACCTCATCATCGCCATGTTTGGGGCCCATTTTTGGAGCCACTGGGTCAGACCTTCTTGTGGAGAGTCAGCCTCTTTTTCCCTGATCTTCCCCTTCCCAAGAATGATGTCCTTTATGGTGACTGATGACACACCAGAAGTATGTACGACAAAGGCTCACCATCTTTGACTCTAAGAAACATGGTTGTACTTCTCCCAAGGTAGATCTGTGTTTTCTAGTGATGGTACATGGTATTTCTTAATATTTTTCACCAGCGTTGTGCATCAAGGCCTCACTTCCTCTAAAGATGTCCTTTTCCATAGTTTAGCTTTCACATTTGTATGCAAACAAAACAAATGTGTTGCCACAGAGTCAAGTAGACACATCATGACCTTGTCGGCAGAGCACAATGGCCTCGGTGGGTTTCTGAGACTGTCAGCACTTACAGATATAAAAAGTTTCATCTTTCTTCCATGGAGCAGTTGATCATTTCCAGTTGATGATGTTTCAGTTAGCAACCCTCTGTGCCCACAGGGCTCCTTCTTGCATTGAAAACACACCATGCTTTGGGTCAGGCACACTTTAGTCCTGGACTCTTAGATTGATCAAACTTTTTTCATTTTTGGAAAGAAGCTTTGAAGAGGCAGCAGAGAATGAATGCATGCTAATCTGCAGAAAGAGATATTGTTAGCATAAACCATATGATTTCACAAAAAGATGTCAGGGGAAGGTCAACTTTAAAATGCTATCTTCTGAAAATAGTGTTTTGTACTGTAATATAAGATAATATGTTACATTATATGTATGTTCAGTTTAGAACCTTGGTGCAGATATCAGTTGAATGGAGTCTATTTCATCTGTTGTGTTTGTCCAGTAGACTAAAGAAACAAATTCATAGACACTCATGTGTATAGGAAAGAGCTTTATATATAAGAGCAATTGAATATTGAGAAAACATCCCAGCCCAGTCCAGATAAAGTCCATAAGTACGACATTAGCCCATATGCCTGATACCAATCTATAAAATCCTCTTCAGACTCACAAAACACAAGCAATGGCATTGAATGCAGGCAGATCACAGGCCAGTGAGTGTGAAGTCTGTGGACCCAGTGGCATTGTAAACATCTCAGCGGCGTCAGGGGGCTCCACGTGGCTCCTCCAGTTCCAGGGCTCTGGCTGCATGAGAGTAGCTTCATGTGGCTTCTCGTCAAAATTTCTCACAGGGAGTAAACCTGTGTCCTGCTTCCAGTGAGCACTTTGAGAGTCTCCAAATGAGGTCATTGTGGGGGGATTAGATCAGCTATCCAGCATCAAGATGGCTTCGAACTGAGGCGTGCAGATGAAAGGAAAAGAAAGAGCTATGTACAAAGCATGGGATCAGGAGGACTCCAATCTCATGGACTGAAGTCCCAAGTGTATTTGAAGCTTGGTATATATACTCTTCTTACACAAGGGAATTGGTAACAAAACAAACATCAAAGAACTTAAACATTCCTGAACTCTTATCTATGCAAATGTTACTTAACTAGTCACAGTTTCTTAACTTTAGAATAATAAAAGCACTAGGTTCAAAGACAATCACAGGGATATGCAGGATTCAAGAAAGCCTCAAAGAGAACTTAAATAACTGAGTCATCTCTCAATGTTTTTAGCAGCAAAGTCACAAATAACAGTCATTTTGCAATGCTTTTGTCTGCAGAGACACAGAGGTGCAGGGGACTAAGTAGTCACCCATTAGTAAACACCTTGATCAGCCAGATGCTTCCTACAGGTCATCAAACTGGGAGCTGATTGACAAGCTAAAGTCCACCCTTTTACTTTTAATACTCAAATTGCCCACAGACTATATAATGATCACAGGTGTTTAGAAGAAGTTTATCCATTTCTACCATATTCCCTTTACCACAGCATGTGAATATAGAGTAGGCAGGACTTACTTTAATAGCTCTGGAAAAAGTTCATGGAACGTTCTCTCAATGGGGAGGGAAAAGCAGTTGGTTTCTTCTCCCAATTGGTTTAAAATATGAACGTGTGTAGTGGATTCAATGATGAATTGAACCTTATTTTGAATACAATCTTTACAGGTGTATCAAGTTTAGGATTTCAACATAAAATCATACTGAATTAAGGCAGATCTTAAATCCAATAAGAATATAATAAGAAATAGAAAAGGACAAACAGGCATGGTAGAGACTGGAGTTAATCATGGTATAGGCCAAGGAATGACTAGGACAGACATAGGTAAAATGAGGCAAAAAAGAATTTGCTCTACTATGCTCAGAGGGAGGATAATCATGATCACAACTTGATTTCAGATTTTAGTCTCTAAAATCATGATAGATTTGATCACTCTTGCTTTGAGTGCCTCAGTTGGTGATAGTTTGCTACGACAACCTTTGGAACCTAAATCAATATGATTCTGAGATATTCAAACTTAAAAGGATCTTTGCCAGGAAGGGAAAGTCGAGCACACAACAATCAGACAAACAAACAAGTAACAATCAAACAAGTAACAAAGAAGCCAAGATATAACATATATTACATTATATCACTTTCTTAGAAAACTCACAGACTATTCACTTGTTATCATCGATCTGGCGAGCATGGAGGAACCTAGAAATTAGAGGCTAAATAATGGAGAAAGAAATACTTTAAATCGACTCAACTTAACCCAAATACAAAATATAATTCAGAAATAGCTATGTAAATTTTCTGTAATCTGGGGTAGTAGAGACATAAGTTAGAAAGAATTGTGTTAAAGGATATAAAGTTATAATTATTACACAACAGAATTCATATAACGCTTAATATATATTTGCTAGAATTAGTAAGATCATCCATGGGAAGACCATGTGCATGGTAAAAGAAAAAAACAATAAAATCAAGAAGTTGTCCTCATTTTTAAATGATGCACATATTTTAGTTTTATTATTGGGAGAAGAGGACTATGTAAAGAAATTTGAATAATAGGGGTTATTTTTAGTTCTCAGAAAAGTTAAAATACCTGAGGAATTGAATTGGGCTTTAGACATTTTGCTAGTTATTTTGGTTTGCCATAAAACAGCTAACATTTTAAGGCACAAATAAGTTTAATTTTTACAATTTCAGAACATAAAAGTTATACAAAATTTACTAAGAAAGACAAGGGAAGTCCCCACTGCTAAGTGAGTTTTTATAATGGTATAATCCTTAATGAATTATACTTCAATTTAACAAAGTTTTAATGTGGAATTTCGTTTGCCTGTATTGTTATTAATTCTCTCCTCTGAATTGCCTTGGGCATACCTACCATAAAATTGTTCAACATAATATTTCTTTCTGTGTCAATCATACAGTACATGCAAATCTCCCAGCCATGAATAAAACAAGTTCTAGTTTTTTAAAAATTACATACACAGCTATCAGAAAATATTTAGGCTGGAAATTAAAATGTACTGAAAGACAACTATGATTTACATTTAATAGAAAGATAGCATTCTGATCAAAAGGGGATTGTGATATATTACGGCCATGTACTTTTCAGAAATAAAAATAAAATAGATAAAATTCCACACTACACTTTAATTAACTGTCCCTTTTCGTGGTGCTTTCATTAGTTATCATTTCATTAGTAATATATCTATGAAAGCCTTTGTACCCCTTTCATTTGCATAATTGACTAAACTAGATGGCAGAATATTGTAAAAACCTGCAGTAACAAAAATGAGGAGAGGAGAAAAATTCATGAATTGCATATAACCATCCATTGCCTAAATCCTCTGTTCCACTTTTAATTTATTACCCCAAATCTTAATTCAATGTTGAGGGTTCTTGCTGTTTCCTTGTGGTTTCTTATTACTTTCTTGTTCCAATATCTTCCTTGATTATTTCACAGTTTATCATTCTCATGTTTCCTCTCCTTTCTTCCAGTAATGATGCTTTCTTCACATTGCTATCATGTGTTGTTAAGTCAGTTCTAACGCACAGCAATGCTCTTGGACAAAGTAGCACTGTGCCTTCACTTTCCAAGCTAAAATATGTATATGGTCATGTATTTACGTAAGTAGATTTGCATCAACAGAGTGTAGTGGGTTTCAGCCATGGGTCTTTAGATTACTGTGGTAGTTACATAATCTGGTGTCAATTTTGAATTTAAGAGGATTAAGAGTGAAGGAGTGATGTCTGCTCTGTCGATTGGGTTATAGCCAGTTAGGCTTCTCTTTGGGCCTTCCCCTAAGGATTCTGGGAAACCTGGTTTTCCCTCCTTGGAGGTGGGAGGGAGACACTTGTCTCTCTTGGCTCACTCCCTACGGTACCTTGCAGCTGACAAGACACATGAAACTATGCTAGTACCTTGAGCTGGAGAAGCCACATGGACCTACCCTGATGCAACCAGACCTCTGAAGCCAGAGAAGCAGAGTAGAGACCACTGCCACCGCTGAGATGCTTACAATGCCACTGGTTCAAAAGACTTTCTACCCACTGGCATCACTGCATGTGTTTCGTGAGTCTGAAAAGGACTTTATAGATTGGTATCACACATATGGGCTAATATCAGACTTATGGACTTGATCTCGATTGGACTGGCATGTTTTCTCAATGTTCAATTGCTCCTGTATATAAACCTCTTTCTTATACATACATGTATGTCTATGGATTTGCTCCTCTAGTCTACCCAGATTAACACATTAACCAATTAAGTGCTTGAGAGAGTTTTTTTTTCTGTTTCTTCATATCCATGCAGCCAAGGCAATGACAAAGTGCTTAACTTCTCTGTAGTTTTACCAAATGATCTTTTTTCTTTCATTTTTACTTAAAGAATTTTTATCTACACTTTAGCGCTCATGTCTTTCAGCCACATCAGTGTCTTTCCCCAGGAAGTTATGTCCCTACCTCTTTGTTCAGTTTATTATCATTTCCAAGATATTTCAACAAAATAGCTCTCAAAAATATTCAGAAACAAATTAAATGAGTGTGCCACTTCTCATATTCAGATATGGCTTCTAGGTTCCACTTATGACTTCTGTGTTCATCCGCATGCATTCTCCCATCTTTTAGCAAATGTCCTTGATAAGCATGGGCTGCATTTCCACTATTCATGCCTTTATCCAGTGAGCATCTCATAGTATTGCCATTACGCAATGCCACACACTGCCGTTTCTACTAAAAATAACATGGTTTCCTTTTTTCTCTATGTTTACCTCTTTGGTACCCATAAAGATTTATCAGGCAAATATTTATTTGGCAATTAGGGGTAGTGCATTCTTTTAATTTCTGTGGCTTACCCATATATGGTTGATAAAGGTATCAATAACCATTAAAATTAGCATTACTTGCAGTATAGATGTCAGCTGGTATATAGTTTAATATTAATGAACAGAAAATTAGCTTTCATATGATTTATGGGTTCATATCCATATTGAGGCCTGAGGATTAAAGGGGACTTCATAGGTAAAAATGAGTGGGGAAAAGATGGGAAAAGTCAGTTGGAGAGCATATTTTAGATGTCTAGAAGTAAAAGAATAATAATCATATACTCAAGAAATTGAAAGAAAGCAAATTAAAACAACAAAATTCTCAATGCATAGTGATATTAGATAAACCGCTAAATATACAAATCATTTCAATCACATATAATACATGGTACGTAAGGTGTCTATGCGCGTATGTATGTAAATATTTCATTTTAATTTATAGCGTTATAGGATTATCCTTCTAACGCCGAGAGCGAGGTTTTCCTAACATTTAATGAAAACGTGTCTGAAACCAAAATTATGAAGCGTTTGGAGCCGACGACGATGTCAACGAAATCGTAGCACTTTACTAGCACATATGCATAGTCACGCATTTTAGCGGCAAAACGCATGAATAGTGACACGTGTTTTGACAGATTATGTGTTTGAGGTTAAGTGGTCATTGGCATTCAATGCATTTTATGATAATTTTCAATATAGTGAAGTTTTAGTGTTGACATTTTTAGTATATGGTCATAAACTGTAGTTTTGTGTCAAAGGTGTAATACTCATAAAAACATTATACTTATTATATATTTCTGCTTTTTCTTTTTTTTTTTTGTGAGGGGAGTGTAGCTTTATTATGAAAAATATCCCAGTGTCACATGACTTTATGTTAGGAAACTTCCAAGCGGGTGGTGGTCTCGATGTGTTCGTCTGATGGGCGCAAGCACTGCTTTCTCACACGTTCAGAGCAGGGAAGGCTTCTTTTCTACTGATAGATTCATCGAGGTTCCTCTAGCATCACACCACCTTCTGTCATAGCGTTTTGCAGTCGCTGGATCGAGTCTGAGGCTGCCTCCCAAGGGGTGGGCTGGTAGACCATGAAATTGATTCCTGCCCGCAAGCACCGCTCTGCTAGTATTTGCCCTATACTCTCACAGGCCACCACATTGGTGGTCCGAGACAGGTGCTTTTTAATAGCCCATTCACGAGTGGACGCCGAAACCACAATCTTGCCATTTCGATGCTCAACAAATGCTTCGACATGATGCTGAGTCCTTATAACTCGCAATCTGTGCCAGAATTCCCGAGAGGGCCACACTGTTCCCCAACCTCGTTCCTTCCTCGCAACTGCCAAGAGCTCCAGGTTCCGGGGATTCCGGTTTGTGAACTCGGGGGCAACAGCTTCATTATCCACAGGGTCCACTTCAGGATTCCTCGCCGGCTGGGAACTGGTTGAGAGGGCCGCACACCCACGCTCGGGGTTCCTGCAAACACAACAACGCCCAGAACCGCGGCCTGAGCGCCAACATAGAAGCTTCGGAAAAGTGGCTTCCTTTGCGCCTCCAGAGGGGTCTCAGCGGCCCACCGGCGCCGCTACAGCTGAGCGCCGCGGAGGTCACAATTTCTGCTTTTTCAAAATATAACGAATTTATGTCGTTCGACTTTTGAATCGACGGTGACAAAATTACCACAGCATGGTTGTGATTTGTTTAATTGAAAACGGTGAATTTATGACCTAGATGGAAGCGGCACAGACTCAGACAAGGAACCAGATGCTAATAAGGATGAAACTGGTTAATAAAATGTGTGTTACAATTTAAAATTTTGATTTTCCAATATAAAATTTTAGTTATATTGCTATTCAAACGTTTTTGATAACAATATTTATTTTCCCCATGATAGGAAGTGACTATATGCCTGATTATTCTGATTTGGATGAATTAGAAGACCTCAATAGTTAGTAATGATACTAGTGAAGATGAGTGAGAAACTTCCAGTTGTTGAAGTTGAAAAATCAACTCCAATAACTACAAATTCAAAGCCATCTACATAAAAAAATTGAAGAATTCTTCTTTGGCGGCACATTTCTGGAGACGGTACAGCTAGACCTATGCCAGAATGGTTAGGACAAATGCATTCTTCTGGGGTAGTAAAACATCCTGTTGAATATTTTAGACATTTTTTCTCCAGGGACATCATTACCCATATTGTCAACCAATGAAATCTTTATGCAATCCAGAAAAATCCCAATAAACCTCTTACACTGAGTAGCCAGGAACTTGAGCAATTTTGGGGTACACTGCTTGATTTGATAGACTCACTAATTGCACTGTACAGAATTCAAATCAGAAGAAAAAATATTATCACAAATTATTTTTCATTTTATAGATGTGACTCTTGTAAACGCTTGACTACTTTATTGTAGAGACTGAGAGCCTTCAGTTACAATAATCATTATATAATAATAATCCAAAGTCTGCAAGAGTTCACAATGAGCATTGCCAAAGCTCTTCTTCTTGATGGACAAAATAACAGACCAACAAAAAGAGGCGGCCCATTATGTTACGGTGTTTGCGTGGGAGAACATATGTGGGACAAAAAGGGTTATTAACAAACTGGCACAGATGGTCCTGTTGTCTAGACAAAATATTTGCAGTGGAAATAGACTGATCAATAGCCCTTTATAAATAATAAATAAGCTGCCTTTGGATGTTGGTGTTAAGGATATTGGTGAGATAATAATGAATATACATTTTTATTTAGATAAATTGGATAATTGGTGAACCCATTTATTAGTTATTGAGTACAGGAGGAAAAGTGTGATTATTAATTATTAATCCAGGTTTGAAAGTTATCACGTTTTTGTTGGGTTAGGGACAGTCTCTGAGAACCTCAACCCTTCTCCCTGCACATACCAGGAAACAAAGCTGAGGGACAATTCTCAGAACTGGCTCCAAGAATAGCCGTCTGTTGTTCCCACCTGCAAGGGCTGGGCAATTAGACTAAGGAAAAACAGGACAGCAGTGGAAAATCCCCAGCAGCTGTAAACTCAACCCCTTCCCAAAGGGACCTTCCTCAGCCCCTCCTTTAAAAACCCTCCACTCACATATGTCCCTCTCTCAGAGCTGCAGATTCAATGCCGTCCTTTGAAATAAATTCTTCTGTGGGGAAGAGCAAGTGTCCATGTAGTAGTTGGGATGGGGGCCGGCCCCTCAGACCTCTCCACTGGTTCCCTACACCACCAAGGCATGATCGCAGCACACAGGAGCAGATGAAGGGGGAGGAGGAGAGAGGGGAGCACATCCTGGCCCACCAGGCCTTGAGGACAATGTTCCCGATTTGAGCAGCCAGTCCACAGAGAGGACCACTTGGCCAGCCTCACTATGAGGCCTGACGTCCCTCACCGATCCTAAGACCCTACAGCGGACCACACCGGAGACACAGTTGGGAATTGAGCCTGAGCTGATCCCACCACACTGAGGCAAAACACTAAGGGGGTGCAACAGAACAGAATAGAGCCGCGAGGACCCAAGGGAATGCTGAAGGTGGACTTTGGGGCTAGAGCATGGTGCCCCAACAAACTGGACTGCAAAACACTCCTAAAGACCAATAGAGTCCTTGAACTAACTACAAGCTTTTGTTTTAATTTGTCATTGGAGTGTTGTTGTTTTGTTGTATATTGTTCCTTGGTTTTGTTCTGTCTTGATTTTGTGCATGTTATTATCTCTTAAGGTCTGTCTAAGTAAAATAGGTTGGATGAACAATCTGGAGGAGAAAACAATGGCACTGACAGTTCGGAATGTGGGGGGGACATAGAAGAGGGGGAGGTGGTGGGAAATTTAGTGGTGTTAACAAACCCAGAGAAAAGGGAACAAGTGATCCAAATTGGTGGTGAGGTGGGTGTAGGAAGCCTGGTGGGGCTTGATCAAGGGTAATGTAACCAAGAGGAATTACTGAAACCCAAATGAAGACTGAGCATGATAGTGGGACAAGAAGAAAGTCAAAGGAAATAGAGAAAAGACCTAGGAGGCAAAGGGCATTTATAGAGGTCTAAATAAAGGAATTTATACATGCAAATGTATATATATTTGAGGATGGGGAAATAGATCTATGTGCCTATATTTATAGGTGTAGTGTTAAGGTAGCAGAAGGACATTTGGCCTCCACTCAAGTACTCCCTCAATGGAAGAATACTTTCTTCTATAAAATTGGCATTCTTTGATGCTCACCTTACCAACACAACCACTCAAGATAAAGCAGGTGAATAAGTAAATGTGGTGAAGAAAACTGATGGTGCCCAACTATCAAAAGATATAGCATCTGGGGTCTTCAAAGCTTGAAGGTAAACAAGTGGCCATCTAGCTCAGAAGCAACAAAGCCCACAAGGAAGAAGCACACCAGCCTGTGTGATCGCAGGCATCATCAGAACAAAAAACATATAGTGAATAAGGGGGTGGAGTGAGGAGTGGAGACCCAAAGCCCATTTGTAGGCCACTGGACATCCCCTTACAGAAGGGCCTCGGGGAGGAGACGAGCCAGTCAGGGTTTGACATAGCAATGATGAAACATAGAATTTTCCTCTAGTTCCCAAATGCTTCCTCCTCCCCCACTATCATGATCCCAATTCTACCTTACAAATCTGGCTAGACCAGAGGATGTAAGGTAGGTCCTGGAAACACAGGGAATCTAGGGCAGATTATATCTCAGGCCCAGTGGTGTGAATGGTGATACTGGGAGGGTGGAGGGAGGGTGGATTGTAAAGGGGGAACTGATTACAAGGATCTACATGTGACCTCCTCTTTGGGGGACACACAAGAGAAAATTGGGTGAGGGGAGACCTTGGACAGAGAAAGATATAATAAAATAATAATTTATAAATTATTAATGGTTCATGAGAGAATAGGGAGCGGAGAGGGAGGGCAAAAAATGAGGAACAAATGCCAGGGGCTTAAGTGGAGAGCAAATGTTTTGAGAATGATGAGGGCAATGAATGTACAAATGTGCTTTACACAAAGGATGTATGTATGGATTGTGATATTATTTATATGAGCCTCTAATAAAATGATTAAAAGAAACAAAACAACCCTCCACTCTCACTGGGCTCAACTTCTCTGGGCTTCTTGCTCGACCACGGAAACTTGTCCAGGAGTTTCTTTTCTACTTAAGAGCTGTTACAACTTCTTAACTTCTTTTTTTGTCTTTGTTTGTCCTCATGCCTCAGTTTGCCTCTCAGTTTGGGGACGTATATGTTAGAAAAATTCAAGAGAGAGTAGAATTACAGGATAAATGCCTAAAATATTCATTCAAGTGTGAAAGCCATGGAATAAACTAAGAGATCAGTGTGCTAGATAGATCAGGTTCCAGAATATTGAAGTTGTTCTTCAAGGAATGTGACACAAACATGATGTTTCAAAGGTAATCCCTTCCGTAATTATGGTTCTTAAATAGATGGCACTTCCTTATGTTCCTCCGTTATCCTGTAGTGACGCTTATAATTGGATTTGTTACTATGTATTCTAATGCATCTTCCCAGATGGATATTGCCAGATTCTATGAGAGCAGGAGCTATGCTTTTGTGTCACAAGAGACCATCTTAATCTCTGGAAAATGGTAAGCCTAAAAAAGAAAGTAAGAAGGTATCATCCACCCTGGATTCCCTGTACCTCCAACCCTCATATGTACCAGTGTACAGCCTCTGTCCTATCCAGCCCTGCAAGGTAGAATTCGGATCATGGTAGTTGGGGGGAGGAAGCATCCAGGATCTGGGGGAAAGCTGTGTTCTTCATCGATACTACCTCACACCCTAATTAACCCATCTCCTCTCCTAGGCCCCTCTATGAGGGGATCTCCATTGGCCGACACTTGGGCCTTGGGTCTCCACTCTGCACTTCCCCCTTCATTTAATATAATATATATATACACATACATATATACATATACACATATATACACATACATACACACACTTATATCTTTTTTTTTTTTTTTTTGCATGATGCCTTATATCTGGTCCCTTGGGCACCGGCCGGTGTGCTTCTTCCATGTGGGCTTGTTTGTTTCTGAGCGAGATGGCCGCTTGTTCACCTTCAAGCCTTTAAGACCCCAGACACTATCTCTTTTGATAGCCGGGCACCATCAGCTTTCTTCACCACATTTGCTTGTGCACCCATTTGTCTTCAGCGATCCTATCATGGAGGTGTGCAGTCACTGATATGATTTTTTGTTCTTTGATGCCTGGTAACTGATCCCTTTGGGACCACTCGATCACACAGGCTGGTGTGTTCTTCCATGTGGACTTTGTTGCTTCTGAGCTAGATGGCCGCTTGTTTATCTTCAAGCCTTTAAGACCCCAGTCACTATCTCTTTTGATAGCCGGGCACCATCAGCTTTCTTCACCACATTTACTTGTTCACCCACTTTGGCTCCAGCCGTTGTGTCGGGAGAGTGAGCATCATAGAGTTCCAATTTAATAAAAGAAGGTATTCATGCATAGAGGGAGTGTTTGAGTAGAGGCCCAAGGTCCTTCCGCCACCTTAATACTTGACCTATAAATATCGACACAAAGATCTATTTCCCCAACCTCCTATATATATTTGCATGCACATGTCTTTGTCTAGACCTCCATGAATGCCCTTTGACTCCTAGCTCTTTCCTCCATCTCCCTTGACCTTCCTCCTGCCCTACTACCATGCTTCATCGCCACCTGGGCTAGAGTATACCTCTTCTCTAAGCAACCTTACCCTCGATCATTTCCCATCAGGCCTGCCACTCCCCCTTCTCTACCCTTTGGGGTCCCATGTTTTTCCCTTGTCCCTGGGTTTGTTAACACCACCTCCAAGGGCGTGAGGGACGATGCTGGGAGAGTGGAGGGTGAGTGGGTTGGAAAGGGGGAACTGATTACAAGGAGCCACATGTGACCTCTTCCCTGGGAGAGGGACAGCAGAGAAGGGGGGAAGGGAGACCCCGAATAGGGCAAGATATGACAAAATAACGAGGTATAAATTACCAAGGGCATATGAGGGAGGGGGGAAAGGGGAGGGAGGGGGGGAAAAAAAAGAGGACCTGATGCAAGGGGCTTAAGTGGAGAGCAAATGCCTTGAGAATGATTGGAGCAGGGAATGTATGGATGTGCTTTATACAATTGATGTATGTATATGTATGGATTGTGGTAAGAGTTGTTGGAGTCCCTAATAAAATGTAAAAGAAGAAAAGAGAAAAAAATGATTAGGGCAAAGACTGTACAGATGTGCTTTATACAATTGATGTATGTATATGTATGAACTGTGAAAAGAATTGTATCAGCCCCAATAAATTGTTAAAAAAAAAAAAAAGAAAAAAGGGTAAAGATAAAACTGAGTATAATTGTAAGCTTACTCTATGAGATAGAATGTAAAGATGCCAATTTTTCATACTTTAAGAAGAATGGTTAATAAAAGTGGCTGTGGCATTCAAAAAAAAAAAGAAATAAGAATAAAAAAACCCTCACTGCCATTGAGTCAATGCTAACTATAACTATTTATGTAAGTAGAAAGCGCAATCTTGCTCCCACAGCTGCGATGGCTTCAAACTACCGACCATGTGGATCACAGCCCGACCCATAACCACTACACAATCAGGGATCCTACGGAAAGTGGTAAGCAGTCATAAAACAAATTAAACTTTACTCGTAATGCCTCATTTACACTTAATGGAAATAGAATCAAGTAGTCATCATGCTTCACAAATATTGAGGTATCTTATCATTTTCCCTTATATGTTCCTGCTTAGATGTTATATTTTCCTAATGTTCTCAGTTTCCAAGACTTTAGGAATAATTTGTTATTGCTCATAATCCTGGCGTTCTTTAATTTTTCATGCCTTTTTCTCAGTTAATATATATCATTCCAGGGAAAACAGCATTTTTATTTTCAAAGCCATTACCATCTTGTCGACTCCATCACAGAGCAACTCTGTGAGACAGAGGAGAACTATCCCATAGGATTTCTGAGGCTGTACAATTTTAGGGCAGCAGAAAGCTTTATCTTTCCTTCTCAGAGCTGGTCTTGGGTTTGTACCTCTGACTCCTGGGGAGACTATGACTCCCGGGGAGAGAGCATCAAGTAAACAGAGAACCAGTTAGAAAGGAGGAAAATGATAGGGCATAAGAACAGCTTGTCAATCATCATGAGAGGACCGTACATACACTGAGGTAGAACTTGGTTGGCTGGTGTAAGAGAGTAGAAAATGATCACACAGGTATAAGAGAAGGCAACAAGTTTGAAGAGAACTCAACTGATGGAAACCAGCTAACCTTTATCTTTCTTCTGCATATACAATGGCTTGGCTGATGCCAGAGATGGTAATGGAACTTAAAGTAGAATTATGTATATTAGAATAAAGTAAAAATGTTTTTAATCTTGACTCCAACACTGGTCATATTGTGATTTTAGGAAATTGTTCAATATCTATAAAACTCAATATATTATTTGGTAAACTATAACAGGAAGTGTTAACTGTTGAATAAACTATTTTACACACACACACAATTTGCTACCATCAACTATATTCTTACTCGGCATCTGTGTAGGGCACACTAGAATTGACCCTGAGTGTTTCCTAAACTGCAAATCCTAAGGGGTCAGAGAGCTTTATTTACTCCCAGAGATAGACGGGTGGCTATCCGGCCAATGTTTAACTCAAGGTGCCGCCAGGGTTCCTTCATCTGCACACGGTAGATTGTTAATGACATTTCCTCAAATCCTGATGCCATGTCCTCTTCAAAAATCCAGCTCCCCAGAGGATTACTCAATGCACAGGATGAATAAACCAGGTGAATGAATATAGCATGGCTATATTCCTTTTTCAGTGGTAAACCATGAAGTAATAGCCCCTTGTTCTGTTCATATAACTTCTTCTTATTCAATGTGCAAGTTTGCATTGATTTGATTCTCCTTCGACTTGAACTTGTGTTTGTGTAATTGACAGTCCTGTTTTGCACTCAGAACAGGCTTTGTTTTGAGTGATAATTGGGCTTCTCTATCACTCTTTTCCACATACGTTATTGATTTAGTCCCTTCATAAAATGCCTGATGAGGTCCCCATTGTCAAGGAATTCAGTTATCTTGGATCCACCATTAATGTCCATGGGAGCATCAATCAAGAAACCAGGGACTTGCAACATAGGCCAAATGAGCAGCCAAAGACATCTTTGAAGCAAATTCATACATCAAGAATGCCACTTAAAAAGCATAGATTTCACTTTGAGGATTTAAATGTACCTGACCCAAACTATGGTATTTTCACTCACCTCATATGCATGCACTGTGGGCAGGCTTTCAGGAGAAATCAGTCTCTAGTAAAGTACATCATGCTTGTAATGTAGAGGTTCAGCGAAAAAGAGGAAGGTCCTAGCACAAGATGGGTTGACACAGGGACTGCAACAATGGGCTCAAACATCTCAACAATGAAGAGGATGGTGCAGGACCTGGCATTGTTTCATTTCGATGTACAACAAGTGTTTATGAGTCGGAGTTGACAAAGTGGCATCTAACAAACTGCAGCAAGAATATATGCCTGTAAAAATTGGATGAAAAAAGAATAAGAGATGCTTCTGATTTATGGTGTTGCTGAAGAGTTTTGAGTATAATGTGGACTTCAAGAAGAATGAACAAACCTGTCTGACAAGAATTACAGAAGGCTCCTTAGAAGTAAGGTTAGAGAGAACTTGTTTTACACTTTGGAATTGTCTGGTGAAGGACAACATTCATGGTAAAGTCAAGGTCCAGTGAAAAAGAACTAAAACCCGGAATGAGTAAAGTGACCAGGTGGTTACAACAATGATCTCAAACATAGTTATGTTTGTGAAGATGACCTCGCATCAGGCAGTGTTTTATTCTGTAGTACATGTGGTCATTGTGAGTCAGGACCACTGAAGTGGCACTTGAAATTAAGTAGGTGATATTGAATAGTGTAGAGTTATTCTCCATCCTGGGGAGATGAGTATGCTACTGATTCCCAAGTCCTGGAGAAGACAAGTCACGTACTCTGGTTTCACACACCTTCTGGGCTTGAGCTTACAAGATCAAACACAAACTTTCTGCCTTAGGTCACAGCATTTGTAAAACCTCAGCTGGACACAGATCCTGCACCTATCCAACACCTCTAGCCTCTTAGCAGGGAGCATATACAACATGCCTTCCAATTGGTTTGGCCACCTGGCATGCCTAGCTGTTTCAAAGAAAAAAATCAGCACAGAGCACACATTGGTAACGGGCAAGTAAGGAGGAGACATGAACTCACGTGCTTCTCCGGGCAGTAGTCCATAATTATGACTCAGTCCCATCCCACAAGGAAGCTCTGGGACTCCTTAGGATTACAGCGATGTATTGTAACACAGGAAGTGAAAAAGAGGGAACAGCAGGGCAAAGAGCAGTGAGCACATAGAACCCTTGAACCTGAATACATGAGATCATGTGTCGGTAAACACACATATGAGCTCTCCTGTGCACTTGCATTCATGCAACATGAACATACAAACCTATGAACACATGTGTCTCTGAGCATGCACACAGCCATGAGCAGATGCACACACACACACAAACACATGCATGCATGCACACATGCATCCAAAATCACTCACACCCCCATAAGCATGTGCACAGCCAAGCATGCACACACACATACAAACACACACATACATGCATCCAAAATCACTCACACACCCATACGCATGCACACAGCCAAGCACACACACACGTGTATTGTACATGCCTGGTTTAATATCCTGATTTTGTCACTTACTAGGTGAGTAGCATTTCCAGTTTTATATGTATCTTAGAGGATTCTGAAAAAAAAGTTATTAAGTATACCCACTGTGCTTGGCAAAAAATAGGTACTTAGTACCTGAAAGCTATCATGATCATTAGAAAACAGATTTTTGAAGAATTTGAAAAACCACCATTTGACATACAATTTCAAGGTCTTACAAAAATAATCACATTTATCAGTAAATAAAAATTAGCACCAGAGGAAGTCGGTTTCCTGAGACAACACCTGATTTAAAATAAAATAGAGAAATAAGTTTAAAATTAGAAACAAATTATTTTCCTCTTAACAATCGTAATGAGATTTGCATACCACAGGTGATTGTCCCATTAGTGTGACTTTAAGACGTAGTTCTTCCTGATTAGCAAGATTTTTGTTTTAACATAAAACTTTAATCTGAAAAAAAAACTTTAATCTGTTTGGGGTTAAGGAAGTACTTTGTGTAAACTAGTAATTGCCTAGTAGCCACTATCATATTAGCATAGAAAGTAATTTTCCAGATTGCTTGAGAATGTTTCTTAGGGCAGAAAATCAGTGTGAGAAATAAATACTTTTTGTGAGAATGTGATGTTAGTGGAGGAGGAGACATTAATATTCACACTCAATAAACATTTAGGGAAAGGGGGCTGACTATGTATTCCAATATGATGAATTAGCAGCCAAGTAATCTAAACAAAAGCACCAACAATGAAAAGTGTATCCTTCATCTTCCAGTACAGAAAACCTCCAGATGACCCTGCTAATTATAATGAGATACTGATATAACCTACATAAATTTCCAATTACACCAACAAACGAGGTCCATATATCATAATGACATAAGTACTGATCAGGCAGTTTTGACTACATAAAACCTTAAAAATACATAACCTTATGGGGTAAAACACAATATTTTAAACAATAAAATGTGTTCTATGTATAAGGCAGCAAATACCATGTAAGAAATAAAACTATTGACTTAATAACCAAAGCGTCAGATGGAACAGTTTCTGAATAAATTAAGTTGGAAGACTTTGTGTCTTGATAGAGAACAAACTGAGAGATAGCCAAGTTATAAATTACTATTTTAAAATGCATTGAAAACAATTGAATTTCTAAATTGGTGATAGGAAAGGTTTTGTGTGAACTTGACTGGGTGAAGATTTTCAGTGGTTTGCTAGTTAACACCCAGAAACCTGCCAAGGCTTCATGTAAAATGAATTAATCCCACCCAATCAGTTGTAAACCTCTATAATGGTATAAGATCAAGGTATAATACAATGTTTTCAATCAAGTCACAATCCTGATGCCATGAATTGTCTCAGGGTTGTGACCTGCTTTTTACACAATACGATGCTGTGGGAGAGCTTTTTGCTTTGTGTTGGGTCTGGATCATGCACCTAGCACATTGAACTCTCACTCTTTGGACTTGAGTCAATTTCTTGCCATATTTCCGACCTATCCTGGGGGTCATCAGAGGTCTATCATATGACCTGACTATTTATATTTATTAATATCACCAACTACTACCCTGTAGATTTCTTGTTGATATTGAGGTCATTAGTCCATCATGATCACATGAGCTAGGAGAAGCTTCCAGCTTGACATCTGACCCATGAAACTGCAACTTGTCTTGGCTAGGGACTCATCCATCTCTATGTGAGAGCCATTTTCTTGGTATGACTTTCTCTAATTATATACATATATTGAGGGAGAAAGATGAGGTTTTCTACTCCAGTAGAGTTGAAGTATCAGAGATTCACAGCAGTAGTTCTACCGTGTCCTGTAATTTTGCAAGCAGTGAGTTTAACTTTTAAATGCTAATTAGAATAAGGAAGTTATGGAAGATCAAATATATAACCACCATATGTGTTACTTTAAAAACTGCCTCAAGCTAGTGGCAAAATTCAGTTATAAGTAGAATGTTAATGAATACCTATTTAAATTAGCTAAATTAACAACATGTTATATAATAGTTCAATCATGTAAAGAAGGCTGTGTAATCATCATCACAATAAAATTTGAACCAACTCCTTATTTTACATACTGATGTTGAATCCCCATTTCTCCTTCCCTTTCCCTCCAAGTCCCCGGGTAACTGATCAGCACCATTACTATCTTTGTATTACCTTCAAACCCAGTTTGCCTACACAGCTGTTGTTACCAGGCTAGGGCCAACATAAGCAAGGATCCATCAATAATAGCCATGCAAATCTAATGGAGAGAGCAGATAATATTAAAAGTTTAGAATAAATTCAGATTGGGCCCATCTCACTACTATCAAGTCAATGCTGCCTCACATTGATCCCCTGTGGGTTTCAGAGACGGCAACTTTATGGAGTAGAAAGCCCAGTCTTTCTCTCATGGAGGTGCTGGTGGATTTGAATTTCCAACCATGTGGCTTTCAAGCAATTCGTAACCACTATATCACAGGGCTCCTTATTGGGTCCAAAGTGATATAAAATTACAAGCCTTTACATTCTAGTCTAAGTACAGTTGCTAAAATCCTCTTTATAATGTTTGCCATCTGATTTGGGGATTTTGCCATTTCTAATCAACGTGCATTGGAGATTTCATGGACGGTCATCTCACGTAGGAAGCTCATCTCCTGTAAACTATGTAGAGTTGATAGTTCAATGTTTCTAAAAATCTAATGTTTATTAATAACTTTAAATTGTGTCCTAATAAATGTCTTAAGCAGAGTTCAAAACCAGCAATTTTATAAATTTATATTGAGAAAATGGCTCACAAATTTGTAGAAGCAGAAAAGTTTAAGTCCTGGCAGAGTCTATACTCAGGTAGCTGAGGATGATAAGCCCGATATTAACAGTAAGACCACACAAGCTGGTACCTATAAAAATGAATGAATTCCTGGTTGACAGGTCAGATGGCAGGACAAGTCAGATAAGAAGTTGCAGGATTTCCAGGGAATTTTGAGTTACAGCGGTTATGAGCCGAAGTGCAATCTGTAAGATAAGCCATTTGAAACCACAAGCCAGACCATGGAGAACGAGGAAGTTTTCTACTCCTGTAGAGTTCAGAGTCTTAGGAAACTCATACTGACAGCTCTCCCCTGGCTATAGGGTCTCCATGAGTCAGCATCAACCTGATGGCATTGAGAAAGAGTGGTGGAAGGACACTGGTGCATCTCCAGGAACCCAACGTTGATGAGTCAGATGCAGGATCCAGGCAGCCGAAAGCAAAGCAAACTTTTCTACAGCACTCATTTCCATTAGAAGCATCCATCCACCCCCAAAGAAATGTTTTTCCAATTCTTGAATTAGGACTATGACCTGAACATGAGTATTCTATCCCACATTAATCTGTCCCCTTATAGCCAAATGACTGTGACTACTCAGTGCTGTATCATGTCCTGGGGGTTACCTGCCAGAGCACTGAGAATCCTGACCCAGGCAAGCTGTCATAAAACCTAACTATCAAAACTAAATACTAAAATAAGTAGGTAAGTAGGTATTTCTTCACATAGAAAAATCACTTGGAAATTAAAGAATCTGCCTTTAATGAAACAAAGTTGCTTGTGAAAACACCTCTGAGTTTTGTGATTTTCATAGGAAATAATTATCATAATAAAGATACCAGTCAAGACTTAGACAAAGATTGATGCTATTGTTCTATATTGCTAAATAGATTTCATAAACAATGTATTGTATGTTCTCCAAAATCTATATTGGCTTACCATTCATTTTCAATACATTCTTAAAATTTGCCAAGGGTTCTGTTTATCTATGTGTCCATCCATCCATTTATTTTGTCCCATATCTTTAACCTTTGGAATTGTGATAGCCTTTTTCCTTGGTAAAAACCATTCTAGAATATTCCCATCTTAAAACGTCTGTACTTCTTTGAACCCTTCCTCTTGAATAAACCTAGTTCATCCCTTTCAAACTCTGCAAAAGAATCCCCTTTATTCAATGTCTCTATATCTTCATTTCCACTAAAACCTCATCCCAAGCACTTCTATACTATTGAATTATTCCCTAAGCTCTAGGTTTTGGCAGTTACCATTGTATTCGATGTTTTAATGACATTTGACTCTCATTAATTCCTTCCCAATTAAATTATTTTCCTGGTGATCTGTGACATCATTTTTTTTCTTTCTATTATTTTAAGAGTTCATCAGTGAGTGGAACATGTTTGTCAAATGTTTGGAAAAGTTATACTACTTGATATTAGTATTTTGACCTTCACCTTCATACAATTAATATTAATAATATTCTTGATTTAAATATTATATATCTAATTATTTATATAGGTGCTGTGGAAATGTTTATGCTAAATATGTATCTTCAAACTGTGTATTATAGAAAACTTATCATCTATATTAAGTAATGTTTTATTAAAATATTAAGGAATTTCTAGAATATTTGGTTAAATAATTGTAAGCAAGTTTCTCTTTCTTTAGATGTGAACTGAGCCTTTTACTATTCAAACACTCAATTTACTAGTCAGCTTTTTTCCAAACTAATTTGGAAGTATAACTATTTCTGAAGCTCATTGTAATTATCTAGTCAGTAATGACCCAGGCCCCCAGTTTTGCCAAAATTGATCTAGAAGAAATGTTGTGTACACATGAGTACATATCTTAACTTAGGCTATTTTTATAACTACAGGGGAAAAGCAATGGCTTACATTTTCAAGTTAGTTATTTTGAAAGGAATCTTAATAAGAGTTAGCATAAAATATTATTGTGAGGGTTAAATTTGCTCATACAATGACGCTTTGGTATAGTAATTTTTGAACAATTCGTCTCTCACCTGTAGAATAAAAATCTATCTAAAAATAAAGGTAATACTTGAAAAGTTTGATGAGCAAATAAGTCAATTTCAAACTTTTTTTCTCAGAAGTTTCTTTACCTCTTCTCGCTCCCAAGCACCCTTACAGAAAGGACACTTTGCCATAGTTTTATATGATAAGAGGATGCATGCTATTATCTTCCTTAGGATGGTAGACACTCGTGGACATTAGGGCCTCAGTTGCCTAGATGTGTGTGTGTGTGTGTGTGTGTGTGCATGTGCATGACTCTCATTGTTTAAGAGACACTCAGGTTCAAAGAGGAAAATGAAATCATTATAGGTGGTAGAACTTGCCTGATCCTATGGAGTTTGTCTAGAATGCTAACCCCTTGGACGCAGCAACCTTCCACTGTGTCATATTTACACTGGAGCCCTTTTTAACTCATCGGAGGAAGTACTATTTCCCACTTCTGCCTATATTGAGCATGTACGTGGCCAGGGAAGTATATGTGCATAGGCCCCTTGAGAAGGTGCTCGCGTACAGGCTAAACCTGCAGGAATCTGTGGCCATAGCAGGTGCCTCACCATGGTTATGTTCTTCATAGTAGTAAACATATGTATTGGAAAGAACTTTGTTGAAAAGAGGAGACCGAAAGAAAGAAAGAAAGAAAGAAAGAAAGAAAGAAAGAAAGAAAGAAAGAAAGAAAGAAAGAAAAGAGGAGACTCTTGGAGACCATTTTTTAGTTCTTGCTCTGCCATTGTCTGAAACTAGAACTTTAACAACATTTACTATATCTCGGCATTACTTTCTTTACCTACAAACACTGAACTGAACCAGTGAACTGTGGTTATTATTACTAAGACCACTTATTTTCATAACTCTTCTTTTATTCAGGATGTTTTCAGAGAGAATTTTGTTTCTGCTTCTGTGTCCACATTAGAAAACACTATTTAACTAAATACAAACAGCCACATCATGTCCACAGAATTGGAATGGGCTGTCCTTTCAAGAAATATACTTTGATATGCTTGTTTAGTAGGACGTTTCTGTACAATGAATCAGTTTTGAGGTTCACACTAAAACACTCAGATGGAAAGATACAAGTATCATAATATATGAATTTTGAACTTTTGAGAGGAAGAAATTGAAGCACAGAACAAGCAACTCACCAGGTTAGGAGGCATGCCTGCGCCCTGCTCTGCAATGGCCATCCGAAATGAGTAGGCGGAGGCCCTGTTACTCTTGATCACAGTGTGCAGCACATGTCCAGAGACTTAAAAATGGAAATGAGCCAGCTATGTGAACATTACTAAAAGCAATTTTTCCCCATTGAACTGCTGGTAAAAACAGTCATCATGTTGATTTCATTTGTCTTCAAATGATTTATACCTTACTGAATTCGTATTTTTAAGTAGTAAAGCACTAATGCTATGGTCTAAGGGCGATGGGCAATTTGGAGTCATTTGCACCTATTGTATATATTCCTGACAGGAATGTCAACCTCCTCGCTTCCCCCCCCCCCCGCCCGGAACAATTCTGTTTGATTCATTCGCTTGCGCATTGTTTTCTTTCCTTAGAAATCTATGAGCCACCAGACAGGTCACCTCAGTCATTCACAACTGATACACACTCTATACGTTAGCTTAGTTTCAACCATTGGAAATGAACATCAGATGAACTCATGTTAGAAATTAGATAAATAGCATGAACAAAACATCTTGGTCAGATTGAATGCCATAAAGGATTTTCATGGGGGCGGGAATGGTGACTAGATGAGAGGTCACGAATTTCTCCCTGTAAGATTTAGGATTTAGCACAGACTGTTCTCTCAAGGTTAAAATACTATTGTCAGGGTTCTTCTCCCCAGTTTCTTTAGTAATATTTTGCTGTTTGTTTGTTTGTATTTTTTCCTTAATCAAAGGTCATGCCATAACATATACTATCTGTTCTTAAACTGGAAGTGGACCTTTGCAGCCATGTTTACATGAATTCTTCAGGTACTGAGTCAGAACAAACTGGATGTCAGGGACAGTGAGTTTACTTGAGATGAATATGAGTTACAAGTTTATTACAAATTAGATTAACCATGGGGCTTTGCAATAAAATCACATTCATATTTTGATTGCTTAGCAGAAGAAAATTAGAGAACAGAACCTACTTTAGCTATTGATAATGATAAGGAAGGAAAATTTAAAAATATGCAAAGAATTAAAGGGTACAGTGGAGTGAATTACTTCATATGGCTCTTCTAGCCATAGTCTTTATAACTCCCACTAAATGACTGAGTAGGATCAAGGCAACCAGGAGGTATAGGGCTCTATTGAGGACTCTGGTTTATTTTATTATCCTAGTAGCTTAAAAACGAGCCATCTTAGAAGCGGACCAGGGGAGGGTGTCACACAACCATCAAGAAAGAAGCACCAGGAGTAAAGTGTGACCTTGGATCCTAAGATCTCTCTTGAGACATTTCTCCACCCAGGAGAGAGAGCGATGGCACCAGCACTAGTGTTAAGACACAGGAGAGAAGTGGCCACTACAGAGGCAGCAGCTCCAAGAGCGCAGAGCAGAGCAGTGGCCTTCTTGGACCATGGAGTGAGTATATCCAAGGGCCAGGGACTTCAAGGACAGTGTGATGCCACCAGACACTCTATCTGATAGCCAGGATTCGAACTCATGGTCTTACAGTCCTTACCTTTGAGCTGAGGATTATGGCATGAGTGTGCCTTTGGCCCATTGACTGGCAGCACTAAATGAGTTTTGTAACAATTGCACCAACAGGGCTGAGCCAATGGGCTGCCAGGCTGAGAGGTTAGGACCATGGAGAAATGTTTGAACAGGTTGCAGGCATGGCTGAGGAGAGACTCTCCATATCCTTGGTATGTCTGATCATAACTTGTAACCTGGTAACATCCTTAATAAGGAAGTTGTGAGAATTGTCAGTTTTATGTGGTCATTTTGATGAATTATCAAACTAATCAGAGAAGTAGTGAGTGTCTTGGGACATATAATTGGTGTCAGAATTGGTAAAGGGAGTGGAAGGATGGCAGTATACCTGTTCTTTCTACCTCATCAGAACCTGCATTGGACTGATGCTGAGGTTGTGTCCAATCTTTTTCCTTCTAATGTCATCATAGTTCAGATGCCTCCCGATTTCTTCAAAGGGCATCATAAATAGCCCTACGTTTTGCCTCACACAACAAACACTGATCACATTTCCAGGACTCTAAAACCTCCGCCTATCACTAAGGCTCAAGCCATATCTCTCTCAGTTGAATAGCTATGGACTTGTCCCAAGCACTTGAAGCAAGTCTCTACTTGTCATAAGGAGGCCCAATGGTACAATAGTCAATCACTCATCTGTTAAAGTGAAAAAAAACAACAACAAAAACCATGGTTCCAACTTACCAATGGCTCTGTGGAAGAAAAGGCTGAGAACTGGCTCCTGGAAAGACTACCAACTAGGAACTCCATAGACCAATTCCCCTTTGTCCTGTAAGGATGCTTTGGGTTGCAATCACCTCCACAGCACCCCGTAGCAACACGCAAACTCCAAGCATTCAAGGCATGCTCCTCCTTATGAAGATGAAATTTTCAGCACATTTTTAATGCAGTTTTTGTAGTAAAATTAGGTGCCTTGTCTGATATTTGGGCCAGCTTACACTCGAGTGTATGGGTATATATTCTGTAGCAGCCTAGGCTGCTCTATGTAAAAATATCTATACCTGTCAATTTGCATGTTCCTCTGAAAATAAAATGACATGAGAGTCATATCTGACCTTCTCTAGCTCCCAGAGCGGATTGTCTCAATGCAAATTTCAGACATGCCCCCATCCTCCATTCCTCTGAGTCCTATTCTGACACCACCTATTCCTTCCACAGCTCTCTCTCTACTTCCCCCACACTCTGTGTGTCTGCTAGGTTCAACAATGCATTGCAATGGCATCCATGCCGCATAAAAATGTTCGTGATTATGAGGTTTATTAGAGAAGCTAACATACTATAATCAAGTGAGAAATACCAGTGATACTGTTGTTCAGGCAGAACGGTTTCTTCCCCGTCCTTCCTGCAGGAAGGCTGCTCTGTGGCCCTTAGTGTCTTGGCCTGATCTTTTAATTCATATATTTATATTCTATCGTTACAATCCAGTATTCATTTATTCTTACATTGCATCTCAATTCACAGAATCAGCACTTCATTTGCTCTATAGCCACAGGTTTCCAGTGGTTAATATATTTGATAACACTGCATTAGAGTACACTAAGATATAAGTCAATCTATCTTTGATAGATGTGCATTACCTATAATTATCCATATATAATTAGTATTATGAAAGATTATATTTTCAGAAAGTATATCAAGTGATATTGGAAATAAGTATACTAAATAAATATAATTTTTACTGTTATATATATTAGCATAATAAGGCTAGTGATTAAAGTAGTATAAGATACTAAGAAATAATGTTGGCTCTTATAACAAAAGCATTTTTGTTGATAAAATGTGATATCTAAATGTAATGATTATCTGTCTTGACTGGAAATTTTTTTATTCTGTTCTTTTATTGGATCCCCCCAAAATGAGCTTATTTAGGAGTTGGGTCCATCCTGTATAAAATAGATGTATAGATAACACCATTTCATTGGCACATACCATACAATTTAATAGTTCAGTCATATCACGAAGAGTTACACAATCATCATCACAATCAATTTTAGGCAATTTTCTTCTTTCTTGTGTTCATTATTGTTAGTCTCCCCACTTCTCCCCATCCTCCCCTGCCCCACCTTCAGGAACCATGAATCCAGTTAATGTCTCTATAGATTAATCTATCCTGGAGTTCATATACAGATAAATAGATAAAAACAAATGAAAACAAAGCAAAAATAAAACCTCAATAAAAAAGAAAGCAGAAAATATTAAACACTAGAACACATTTAAAATGGATCAAATGGAGATCAATAACAAGGTGTTAAATTTTTACCTAAATGCATCGGCAATAAACCACTTGGAAAATACTTTTTTCAAAGGCATTTAGATAAATAAAACAGCCATTTTAAAAAATCTTAGTATAATATTGGTGTGTTCGTCTGGGTTGACTAGAGAAACAAATTCATGGACACTATATGTGTATATATACAAGATCAGTTTAATATTGAGAAAAAAATCACAGGCCAGTTCAGATCAAGTCTATAAGTCCGATATTAACTCACATGTCCAATATAAATCTATAAAAATCCTCTTCAAACTCACGAAATACATGCAATGATCCTGAATGCAGGAAGATCACAGGCCAGTGGGTGGGAAGTCTTGTGGATCCAGTGGCATTGTAAGCATCTCATCCCTGGCCTCTCTCCCTCTGTCTTCTCCAGGGAAGGTAGAGAGCATGTGTCCTGGCAGGTAGAGAGCATGTGTCCTGCCTCCAGTGAGCTATTTATCTCCTTAGAGCCTCCAAATGAGGTCATCAAACTATGACCTGATTGACAAGCTAGACTCCACCCCTTCACTCTGAATCCTCAAATTGACACCAAATTATGTAACAATTAAAACTGGGAAGTGTTACTAGTCTCAGGACAATAATAGTGTCTTCTTCAAATGCAATTGATACATCAATACTAATTAACATCACACTGATACCTATTAACACTGAACTCTTAACAAGTTACATGTGTTAATTGCATTCTAATAAGTTTCTATCATTAGTATGAGACCAGTAACTCTTTCCAATATTATAATATGCTGTTGCTGTTGTTAGGTGCCATCCAGTCAATTTCTACTCATATCGACTCTATGGACAATTGAGCAAACCATTTCCCAGTCCTGTGCCATTGTCACTGTTGTTTATAAGTCTGAGCCCATTGATGCAGCCAGATGGAGGCCTTCCTCTTTTCACTGCTCCTCCCTTGTATAATGTCCTCCACCAGGGATGGGTCTCTCCTGATAATGCGCCCAAAGCATTTAAGAGAAGTCTCATCATCCTTGCCTTTAAGGAGCACTCTGGCTGGCCATATTCTTCCAAGACAGACTTGGACGTCATGTCCTTTTGGCAGTCCATGGCACATTCAGTATTCTCCACCAGCACCAGAATTCAAACACACAAATTCTTCTTCAGCCCTTCTTATTCAATGTCCAACTTTCACAAGCCTATGGGGTGACTGAAAATACTACAGCTTGACTTAGGGATCTCTTGGTCCTCAAAGTAACAACTTTGCTTTGCAATGCACTACAGAACTCTTGTGCAGTAGATCTACCCCATGCAACGTCTTTTGATCTCTTGCCTGGTGCTTCCATGAAAATTGATTATGGATTCAAGCAGGAAGAAACCCTTGATAATTTTATTATTTTCCCATTGATTGTGATAATACTTATTGGTTCTGCTTTGAGGATCTTTGTGTTCTCTACGTTGAATGTTATCTGTACTGAAGACTGCAATCTCCAACTTTAATCAGCTAGTGCGTTAAGTCTTCCTCACTTTTAGTAAGCAAGGTGATGCCATCTGCATAGGTCAGATTGTTAGTAATCCTTGTTTCCCCCAGTCCCAATGCTGTATTCTTCTTCATATATTCCAGCTTCTCTGATGTCACTTGGGTTTTCTGGGAGAAGTCGAGAGAGCACATGCTCTTTACATGAATGATGTGATAGACTCAAATGTGTAGTACCTGGAGGCTTTATGCCATCCACTTCTCTGCAGGAAGTTACTTGAGGAACGATCTGGTCACTTCAACCTACATAAGTCTAATAAAGCTCTGTTATTTAAAGATAATTTCTGAAATTATTCAGTTTTAGAATCTATGATCTCTTATAAAAATAATTTTGAATGTCAAAGAACTCTTGCTTATGTGTATTTTATCTGTCAATATTTACTATTATAAATTAAAATAGGAATTTAAAATATTTTTGTAACTACTGTTATAAATGACAATAAAACATTTTATGATGATATAAGTAACACATTTTGTGAAAACATATTTTCCAAACAAAAACTAATGAGAAGATTGGAATTATGTTATGCTTTTCATAGACAGCTGGATTCTCATATCAGATTATGATACAATCTGTTTCTCATAGTAAAACTTCTTTAATTAAAGAAAATCTCAGCGAGATACATAATTGGAAAGAGAAGGGCCCAAGGAACCACATGAAAGAGTAAACCCAGATCATCTGAGGGTTGTGCGAAGCGTTGGTTAAATTATTAAAAGCATCCCATGCATTGCATACAGCAATATAGTTAATATGCAAACATTGTATTGCAGATCTAGAATATGTGCGCCATCTTTAAGCATCAAGTGGGTTACTGTGGCCTTGAATTTTCCTTTAATTCTTCTGACTAAAGATATTTCCCAATATGCAATACCACCAATATAGCACATAAATTATTTTGACATTTTTTTCTAATTTTCAAGTGACCTACATTTTTCCCGCCCCCAATTATCTAATATTATGCTTTGCACATAATGGGGTCTTAGTAATTTAAATAAACATTCAGTAAAGGTAACTTCTACATGATATTTTCTAGGGAAGTATCATTATTGAATCAGTTGATCATAAAACAGAAGCTGCTACATATTTTCTTTAAAATATATGGTTTTGTAGATGGCTTTTCTTTTGAAATAAAAAGAACATAGGCCTGGAGCATTTTAACAATAACAACTGTAATGAGAGGTATTTCAATCCATGATATATCGTGTCCAATTATTTTTTTTTCTAATCAGGATTCATTGATAGTCAGTTGTGTTAGTCCAGGTTGACTAGAGAAACAAATTGATAGGCACTCATGTGTATAAGAAAGAGCTTTCTATACAAAAGCAGTTGAATATTGAAAAAAACATCCCATCCCAGTCATATCAAGTCCCTAAGTCCGATACTAGCCCATATGTCTGATACCAATCTATAAATTCCTCTTCAGACTCATGCAGTACATGTAATGACGCCGGATGCACGATGACCACAGGCCAGTGGGTGGAGAGTCTTGTGAATCATGGTGGTGGAAGGATATCAGTGCTGGCGTGGGTCTCCACTTGGCTCCTTCAGCTCCAGGGCTCTGGCTCCATCTGTGTAGCTCTAGTGGTTTGTCAGCAGGAAGCACATTTGGCCTCCAGGGGAGCTATTTATCCCTGTTGAGCCTCCAAATGAGATCATCTAGTGACCTGACTGACAGGCTAGACTCCACCCTTCCTCAACTTGACAGTAGATGATGTAACTGCCACACCAATTATTTATTGGTGAATAATTGTGGCAAAAGTATTTACAAGCCATTAATAATAATCTTATCATTCTTCAGGTTAGTTATATGGAACTGATTTACCTACACTGCATTCTTATAAATGTTTTCTCTAGTATTTCCATTTCACTGAATAATGTAAGGTCACACAATATTCCAACATTTTGTGCAAGAGAATTTGCTTTGAAAAACCAGCCCTTTCCATAAAGGCTATCGTTGCTTGTTGAGATACTCGTTTACGTGGAAAAGATACACTACAAGTTGACCAATAAAAAGATACTATAGATTTAAATAGCCTAGCAAAGGAGAAGTAAGCAAAGAACATTTAATATCTCATTTTCCATAGCATATTAAATGTTATCATGTTATCATATATAAAAATACTATTATTGAACATACCTTCCTTCTACTGCATGGAGTGAATATTTTACACCAAGATGACATCTTAATTTGCTTACCAAATTTCAGTGGAAATATTTTACCTTTATTTATCTTTTATAAAGCACACAGTTGTAAAAGTAGATTTTTTTACAGAAGTAGTTCCAGGTATGTTTAAATGTCCTACAAAGAATTATGCTGGAAATAATTTAAAAATCAATTCAATTTAATTTAAAAGTAAGCTTCTATGTCTTAGTCACACTAAAAAAAAAAAAACTCAAACAAACAAAAAAAAAACCCACTGCCATGCAGTTAATTCAACTTAAGAAGGACTCCTGTAGGTCAGGGTTGAACTGCCCCTGCGCTCTGAGGCTGTGTCCACTGAGTTCTCTGTGAGCCTCCTCTTTCTCCTACCCAGTAGTTGCTGGTTTCTATCTGCTAACATGGCACTTAGCAATCAGTGCATAACTATTATGCTACTTGAAGTCTATATTCTTTCTTTCTTAATAAAAAAAGCATAACTAGCAGTGGTTCTTTACTTTATTGTGCACATCAATCAATTGGCTAATCCAGGATGTAAAAATAGTCTGCCATTTTACACAAGATATACTTTCCAACCTTTTCTTTATCTACAATTTATGGTCTGTAGCAAATACCTGATCAGCTGGCATCTAATGAATTGTTTACACCATCCACTATTGAAAGCGTAGTTCCTGCGATGCGCCTGGCAGCTGGCAGGGTTAGAGCAGCTTGCTCTAGCTGCTCTGATGAGACTAGCGTCTCTGGCCCACTCTGACAAGAGAACGGACTCCCAGATGACCAGCGGCAAGCAGAAAGCAAAGTGTATTTGGGTAGGAAAGAAAAGCACCTGATACAAAAGTGGGGAACTCAATGTGAGTTGTCATAGAGTAAACTGTACGTAGGACTTTGCATCAGGTGTGGGGTATTGGCCCGTCTGCATCTCCAAATTATGAAAGAACAAGTACTGGAGCTTGTTCTGTTTCCCAGGTCCAGCCATATACCTGATCAGGCTCTCCCCTCAAAGGGGTCTTGCCTGAGCTTGAGCAGAAAAGTATGCATGCAACATTCTGCAAAATATCTTGGGTTTGATGACCTGGGGTTTAGAATCAGCCTAGGCGTCAGATGCCTGCAGGTTTAAGATTAGATTGGCCTAGGCTCTTGAGATCACCTTTCCAGATGTGCTGCCTGTCTCAATACTTCGCATCACCAAGCCTTTTCCCCTACACTGCCTCTGGACCCTCGATCTCCTATTTCTTGATAGTAACTGGAATATGTCAACAGGCAGAAGGATAACTGGAAGCAATCACTCTTTTATGCGCCCCCCCACACAAAAAAAAGGAAGACAACTACCTCTCCACCTGACTCTAATGAATTTGTATTTTTACCCATTCCAAAGAAAGGTGGACCAACACAATACTCAAATTATAGAACCATGCTTTTTATATCACATACAAGTGCTATTTTTGAAGATCATACAACAACTTTTGAAGCAAGATATTGACAGGAAGCTGCTAGAAATCCAGGCCAGATGCAAAAGAGGAGATAACATTGGTGATGTCAGATAGATCTTGGCTTATAGCAAAAAATACCAGAAAGATGTTTGCGTGTGTTTTGCTGATTGTGCAAAGGAATTTGACTGCGTGGACCAAAGCAAACTAAGGATAAGCTTGAGAAAGATGAGAATTCTAGAATACTTTCTTATGATCAAGTGGAATCTGTATATAGGTCAAGAGGCATCTGTGTGAACAGAAAGCATTCCCCACATAGATAAAAATCTAGAAAGGTGTGTGTCAGGATGGTACCCTCTCACCATCCTTGTTCAATTTTTATACTGAGCAAATAATCAGCAAAGATAGATTCTGTGAAAAAGAATCCAGCATCAGTATTTAAAAGTTATTAAAAACCAAGCAGGGTAGACTTGAAGTACTAGCTGATGATGACAAAGATTGCAGCCTCCTGTGTGGATTACGACTTAAAGTAAACAAAAATCCTCACAGATGGACCTGTAAATAACATAGTGATGACCAGAGAAAAGTTTGAAATTGTCAAGGATGTTGTCTTGCTTGGACCCACAATCAATGCTCATGAAAGCAGCAGTCAAGAGATGAAGGGATGTTTGAAGTGGGTCAATCTGCTGCACAATCCTTTTGTAAAGTGTTGAAAATCAAGGATGTTACTTTGAAGACTAAGGCGCACTTAACTAAGCCGTGCTATTTTCAACCACCGCATTCACCTAAGAAAGTTAGAGAATGAAAAATGAACACTGAATAAGAATTGATGCATTTGAATTTGATCCTGCAAAGAATATTGAAAGTATATGTACTGTCACGAGGACACACGACTCTGGGCTGGAAGAAATACGACCAGAATAAGCCTTTGAAGTGAGCACGCACTTTGGACATATTATCAAGAGAGATCTGTTCTCGGAGACGAAATGCTGTTTACTAGAGGGCAGTAAAAAAGAAAATTGTGAAGATGATGCAGGACCAGGGAGTGTTCTGATCTGTTGTACACAGAGCTGCTATGTGTTGGAGTTGGATCCATAGCACTTAACAAACGCAAAAATGGGCTGTTTTTAATACAGTCATGAAGCAAGTAATCTTCCACTGTGGAATTCACAGGCCCTCAAATTACATATCCAGTCAATGCCAACTCATAACAACTCCATGGAGGTCGGAGGAAAACTGTTCTTTTAAGATTTGAATGGCTAATTTTTCAGTAGATCACCAGATTTTTCTATTGAGAAGTATGTAAATGCACTCCCACACTAGCCTGTCCATCAGCAACCTAGCACAGGGATTCCGTAGACATAGAAAAGGCAATGTTTGCTTAAACTTTACGTCTTTCAGAAGTTCCTTGCACAAATTCTCCCGAAGAAAATTCCAAAAAGCTGTGTGATTATCCCAGTCCACTCTACCATGATTCATTTCTGACAGGGTTATAGACTCAGGATAATTATTCTTCTCATAGGTTTTTAATTAGACCATATCTGTGAATAGGATCTTGTTTTCATTAGCTTCTCTGTATGTATATTGAGGGAGAAGCATGTTTAGCGGTGATAATGTTTGAGTTTACAAATCCCTGTAGCTACATGGAAATTGCAGTTCTTATAATCTTTGTTCAAAAGTTATGTGCCTTGAATTCAAGGTTAAACAAAGTTTAATGGACAATGTGGGTGACTATGATTTTCATGGCTCTAAATTTATGGTTTTTAATTATAATCATTTATACTTTGGAGAAAAATATGGTTTAATAAGAAACAAAGTTCTGTTTGTAGCATTTTTATTTATTTATTTTCACCATACATCTTCTATGAGCCTATGCTGCTTCTTATAGAATGGGTCCTCAGAGAAGTGAATTTATTCTTTCAGACTCTTCAGATACTACTTTGTAAAACTACTTCTTAACAACCTTCTGTTAACAGTGCAGAATAGGACAATGAGCAAATAAACCAATAAATATCAAAAAGGAAATAGAACTTGAAAGGGGATGTGTGTAAATGTAAGAATGAAAAAAATGTAGTAAATGGTGCACAAGACTATGGACATATACTCTTTAAAATGCATCTCTTTCAATTCCTCTCCTTAATATGAATTTACACTTTTGTTTCTTCTTTTTTGTAACTAGAAAACCTATTCTGTCACAATCATATTAAAAAACTCAAAATCAAACCTAAGAACAATGTGTGTAAGTTGTAACAAATGAGCACACAGGCCATGAATGAAGTAAAGAGGAGAGATTCATCAGAAAATGTGGTATAAAACAATATAGCTAAAAGTAGAAAATGTGTATTTTAAAGGATGTGATTGGAAGAAAAGGAAAGTATACAGTCATCAAATGGGAAGAGAAACGATGATTTACTGGAAAGCCATGAGCGAGCTAATTCCTTCGCTGCCTGAAAAGAAAGAAGACTTGAAGCACTTACTGATGAAAATCAAAGACTACAATCTTCAATATAGTTTACAACTCAATGTAAAAGAAATTAAAGAAGTCTTCCCAACCGTCCAATAAAAAGCATCATGAAAAATGCAAAAAACAATTAATGTTGTTGAGTGTTTAATTTTACTTATATCTCCCATCAACCCCCAGCAAGTAGCTGTCAAGGTAGCAGATGGCTTATTGCAATGGACACATGTGTGCTTCAAAGCTCTTTCAAGTGTTGAAGAGCAAGGACATCACTTTGAGTATTAAGGTACACCTGACCCAAACCACAGTCAATCAGCTCACGTGAATGAAAGATTGACAAGGAATACGGAAGTGTGCAGAAGCACTGATGCATTTGAATGAGGTGTTGATAAAGAACCTTGAACTGCCAGAAAACAAACAAACACACACACACACACACACACACACACACATCTGTTCTTAAGTAAGTGAGTACTGTCAGAGGACTCCTTGAAAGCAAGGGCGGTGAGATTTTTTGCTATGTACTTTGGG